>NC_133426.1:81675000-82300000 GCF_049350105.2 Macaca mulatta | reverse complement strand
ATGTCACACCAGTTAGAATGGCAATCATTAAAAAGTCAGGAAACAACAGGTGCTGGAGAGGATGTGGAGAAATAGGAATACTGTACACTGTTGGTGAGAATGTAAACTAGTTCAACCATTGTGGAAGACAGTGTGGCGATTCCTCAAGGATCTAGAACTAGAAATACCATTTGACCCAGCCATCCCATTACTGGGTATATATCCAAAGGCTTATCAATCATGCTGGTATAAAGACACATGCACTCATATGTTTATTGTGGCACTATTCACAATAGCAAAGACTTGGGACCAACCTAAATGTCCATCAATGACAGACTGATTAAGAAAATGTGGCACATATACACCATGGAATACTCGGCATCCACAAAAACGGATGAGTTCCTGTCCTTTGTAGGGACATGGATGCAGCTGGAAACCATCATTCTCAGCAAACTTTCGCAGGAAAAGAAAATCAAACACTATATATTCTCACTCATAGGTGGGAACTGAACAATGAGAACACTTGCACACAGGAAGGGGAACATCACACACCACGGCCTGTTATGGGGTGGGGGGAGGGGGCGTGACAGCATTAGGAGATATACCTAATATAAATGATGAGTTAATGGATGTAGCACACCACCTTGCCACATGTATACATATTAACAAACCTGCACGTTGTGCACATGTACCCTAGAACTTACAGTAAAATTTAAAAAAAATAAAAGAAAGAAAGAAAAAAAGAAAATAATCTTATGTGATGGCCCATTTTCAATTCTAAGTGCCTTAGCTTTAAGCAGACTACATGGAAATAAACAGATAAAGAGCAGAGAGTACTGAGTCACCACCACCCCTCTCCTTCCTGCCTTGCCTTTCACCCAATGGCCAGGCATCTGTCAGTCGGGGCCCCTTCAACTCCCAACCCCATGAAAAAATTTAGTTTAGGCTAGCTTGCAACATAGATAATTGTACCCTTTCTTATCAGCTAAGTGCAGCCAGTAGGGCCATAGTCAAATGTGGGAGGAGTCCTGAGAAAGTTGTAATGCATTGTGGGCTGCAATTAAATACAGCAGAAAGACCCTACAGAACATACTTGAAGCCCCTGCCTAACAATCAATAGGCGACATCTGGGAAAATTGTGACCCCATAGTACTCAGCCTGTGAGGAAATGGGGAAGTACCTGCACACCAGGGGACAAATTGCTTGTTAAAACTTTGCTGGGTGTGCCTGCATGCCAGATACCCTATCTTGCAAGACTGTCATTAAAAGTCACACTTTTGCTGTCCTCTGGGCCTCTGAGTTCATTATTTGCGTTTGGATGGGTGAGTTTGTTTCTCACGTATATACTTCAATAAAATTAGTAAGAAAAAAGAAACAATTAGGGATGTGTATAAAAATTAAACCACAAAAGTATTCATGGTGGTGACATTTGTTCTCAGAAAATAAATGTGAGTAACCTGTAAGTTCAATCAAAGATTATTGATTACATAAATTATAAAACAGATATTTAATGTTAATGACCATTAAGTCATTAAAAGTGTGTAGAAACCTTTGTATCCCAGGTGCCTGGGTCAGAGTCGTAATATTATTGATTGGATAAAATGACATCTAGGAAAAATATACTGAACAGCTTTATACAACTTTAATTATCTTCCCCAGCATTGTTTACAATGTTTGCACTATCTCAAATTCCCATGGTCAAATCCTACTTGGTCAAATCTGTCCATTATTATCAAATACTAAAAAATTGATTTGAATTTTCTTTGATATACAGGAAGAGTGGTAAAAATAACATTATGGGCTGACATGAAATTTATTTATGAAACACATATTTCAATAAATTGAATGGTATATTCAAAGTGACTGTGCATTTCAGAGCTTTAAATAAAATGTGGTCAAATGGTCATGTTTGAAGGTATTCCAATATAGATGCCACTAGACAATGAAAGGTAGTGGTATTTCCTTAAATGAGTGGCTCCACTGACTATATAGAAATATCTTAAATCTGTGCTTATTAAATAGATTGAAACTATTTGGTTTTTATTATTGTTTGATTTATCACACATGAGCTCAAGTTTTATTGCAGATAAATAGAAACTCCATATATTAAATTAGAATTTATTTAAATAACCCAGAATATCACCAACACAGATGCAGCAATAGCCACCTTTTTTTATATTTTGTTTATAAATTTTACATGTATGTGTTTATATTTTTAAAAATGTATTAAAGTATGATTTCTATGCCATAAAATTCACACAATGTAAGTTCTCAATCATAAAATTATTTTATTAAATGAACATAGGCTAATAACTAAACTATTCATAGTTTATTTCATCACTGGATTGTAGTCTCTTGTATAGATCTATCCTGTTATGCTCATTCATTTACCAGATGAACATAAGGATTGTTTCCAGTTTTTGACTATTTTGAATAATGAAGTGAACATATAGATCATTGAGCATACCAGTCTTTGTGCAGATTTTGGTTTGCCCTTCTTTTATATAAATAACTAGGATTGGGATTTCTGAGTCATCAGTAAATTTTTGTTTATCATTTTAAGAACTTGAAAAATAACTTTTAAATGCTGCTGTGCCATTTTAAATTCTCAATAGTAATGGGTGTTGATATCCAGTTCCATTCTGTTTTCATTTTTACATTTCCCATTGTCTCTTTTTTATTACAGCCATTCTAGTGAGTGTAAATAAGTGATATCTCATTGGGATTTAAATTTGTATTTCCTTAATGTCCAAAAATATAAAGCATTTTTTACATATATTGGTCATTTTTATATCTTCTTCGTGAAATGTATATTAAAATCTTTGACTCATTTTTAAGTTGAGATATTTAAAAAACTTTTATCTTAGGTTTCGGGGTACATTTGAAGATTTTTTACATAGGTAAAGATGTGTGACAGGAGTTTATTGCACATATTATTTCATCACCCATGTATTAAGCCCAGTACCGAATAGTTATGTTTTCTGCTTCTCTCCCTTCTGCCACCCTCCCGCCTCAAGTAGACCCAGTGTCTGTTGTTCCTCTCTATGTGCTCCTGTGTACTAATCATTTAGCTCCCACTTACAAGTGAGAATATATGATATTTGTCTTTCTATTCCTGTGTTTCTTTACTAAGGCTAATAACCTACGGCTTCATCTATGTTCCCACAAAAGATATGATCTTGTTCTTTTTTATGGCTACATAGTATTCCATGGTGCATATGTACCACATTTTCTTTATCCAATCTGTCATTGATAGGCATTTAGGTTGAATCCATGTCTTCTTTATTGCAAATATGGCTGCAGTGAACATTCACATGCATGTTTCATTATGGTAGAATGATTTATATTCCTCTGGGTATATACCCAGTAATGGGATTGCTGGGTCAAATAGTAGTGATGCTTTTAACTCTTTCAGGAATCGCCATGGTGCTTTTCACAATGGTTGAACTAATTTACACTTCTGCCAACAGTGTATAAGTGTTCTATTTTTTCCACAACCTTGCCAGCATCTGCTGTTGTTTTGACTTTTTAATGATACCATTCTGACTGGTATGAGATCATATCTCATTGTGGTTTCAACTTGCATCTCTCTAATGACCAGTCATATTGAGCTTTTTTTCATAAGCTTGTTGGGAGCATGTATGTTTTCTTTTGAGAAGTGTCTGTACATGTCCTTTGTCCACTTTTTAATTTTTTTTTTTTTCGAGATGGAGTTTCACCCTTGTTGCCCAAGCTGCAGCACAATGGTATGATCTCGGCTCACTGTGACATCTGCCTACTGGGTTCAAGCGATTATCCTGCCTCTGCCTCCCACGTAGCTGGGATTACAGGCATGCGTCACCATGCCTGGCTAATTTTGTATCTTTAGTAGAGACGGGGTTTCTCCATGTTGGTCAGGCTGGTCTCGAACTCCTGACCTCAGGTGATCCGCCCACCTCAGCCTCCCAAAGTGCTGGGATTACAGGTGTGGGCCACTGCACCCGGCCAGGGTTGTTTGTTTTTATCTTGTAAATTTGTTTAAGCTCTGTGTTAGAATTCTCTAGAGGCACAGGAATAATAGGATAAAAGTATATATGAAAGGGAGCTTATTAAGAAGTATTGACTTACACAGTCGCAAGGTGAAGCCCCATAATAGGCTGTCTGCAAACTGAGGAGCAAGGAAGCCAGTATAAATCCCAAAACCTCAAAAGTAGGGAAGCCAACCGTGTAGCCTTCAGTCTGTGGCCAAATGCCCAAGAACCCCTGACAAACCACTGGTGTAGGTCCAAGTCCAAAAGCTGAAGAACTTGGAGTCCGATGTTTGAGGGCAGGAAGCATCCAGCATAGGATAGAGATGAAGGCCAGAAGACTCAGTCAATCTAGTCCTTCCACGTTCTTCTGCCTGCTTTTATTCTAGCTATGCTGGCAGTTGATTAGATTGTGTCCACCCAGATTGAGGGTTGATCTGCCTCTCCAAGTCCACTGCTCAAATGTTAATCTCCTTTGGCAACACTCTCACAGACACACCTAGGAAGAATATTTTGCATCCTCCAATCCAATCACGTTGACACTCAATATTAACCATCACAAGTTCCTTATAGATGCTGGATATTAGACCCTTGTCAGATGCATAGTTTGCAAATATTATCTGCCATTCTGTAGGTTGTCTGTGTACTCTGTTGATAGTTTCTTTTGCTGTGCAGAAGCTCTTTAGTTTGATTAAGTCCCATTTGTCAATTTTTGCTTCTGTTGTGATTGCTTTGGAGTCCTTGTCATGAAATCTTTGCCTGTTCCTATGTCCAGCATGGCATTGCCTAGGTTGTCTTCCAGTGTTCTATAGTTTTGGGTTTTACAATTAAGTTTTTAATCCATTTTGAGCTGATTTTTGTGTATTATGTAAAAAAGGGGTCTAGCTTCAACCTTCTGCATATGTCTAGCCAGTTATCCCAGGACCTTTATTGAATAGGGAGTCTTTTTCCCATTACTTGTTTTTCATAGCTTTGTCGAAGATCAGAGGGCTGTGGATGTGTGGTCTATTTCTGGGATCTCTATTCTATTCCATTGTTCTATGTCTCTGTTTCTGTACCAGTACCATGCTGTTTTGGTTATGGCAGCCTTGCAATATAGTTTGAACTTGGGTAATGTAATGTCTCCAGCTTTGTTCTTTTTGGTTAGTATTGCCATGGGTATTTGGGCTATTTTTTTCTGCCATATGTATTTTAAAATAGGTTTTTCTTGTTCTGTGAATAATGTTGTTAGTAGTTTGATAGAAAAAATATTGAGTCTGTATGCAATATAGCCATTTTAATGATATTGATTCTTTCAATCCATGAGTACGGGATTTTTTTTCCTTTGTTTGTGTCTTCTCTGATTTATTTGAGCAGTGTTTTGCTATTCTCATTGTAGGTATCTTTTACCTTGCTTGTTAGCTGTATTCCTAGGTATTTTATTCTTTTTGTGGCAATTGTGAATGAGATTGCATTTCTGATTTGGCCCTCAGTTTGGCTACTGTTGATGTATAGAGATGCTAGGGATTTTTGTACATTGATTCAGTATCCTGCAAATTTGCTGAAATTGTTTATCAGCTGGAGGAGCTTTTGGGCTGAGACTATGGGGTTTCCTACATATAGAATCATGTCGTCTGCCAACAGAAATAGTTTGACTTCCTTTCTTCCTCATTGTATGCCCTTTATTTTGTTCTCTTGCCTAATTGCTCTGGCTAGGACTTCCAACACTATGTTGAATAGAAGTGGTGAGAGAGGGCATCTTTGTCTTGTGCCAGTTTTCAAGGGGAATGCTTCCAGCTTTTGCCCATTCATTATAATGTTAGTTGTGGCTTTGTCATACATGGCTCTTATTATTTTGAGGTGTGTTCTTTCAATATGTACTTTATTGAGAATTTTTAACATAAACTGATGTGGAATTTTATGGAATGCCCTTTCTGCATCTATTGAGATGACCATGCAGTTTTTTGTCTTTAGTTCCATTTATGTGATGAATCACATTTATTGATTTGTGTGTGTTAAGCCTACTTGATCATGGTAAATTAGCTTTTTGAAGTGCTGCTGGATGCAGTTAACAAGTATTTTGCTGAGGATTTCTGCATCAATGTTCATCAAGAATATTTGTCTGAAGGGTTTTTTGTTGTTGTTGTGTCACTGCCAGGTTTTGGAATCAAGATGATGATGGCCTCATATAATAAGTCAGGGAGGAGTCACTTCTCCTCAACATTTTGGAATAGTTTTTGTAGGAATGGTACCAGCTTTTCTTTGTACATCTGGTAAAATTCAGCTGTGAATTCATCAGGTACTGGACTTTCTTTTGTTGACAGGCTATTTATCACCGATTCAATTTTAGAGCTCATTATCGGTTTCTTCAGACAATCATTTCTTACGGGCTCAGTCTTTGGATGGTGTATGTCTCCAGGAATTTATCCATGTCTTCTAGATTTTTTTAGTTTGTGCGCATAGAGAAGTTCATTGTAGTTTCTGGTGGTTGTTTTTATGTCTGTTGGGTTAGTAATAACATTCCCTTCATTGTTTCTAATTGTTTTTATTTGGATCTTCTCTCTTTTCTTCTTAATTAGTCTAGCTAGTGGCCTATTCTTTTATTAATTTTTTCAAAATAACAACCCCTAAATTAGTTGATATTTTGAATGGGTTTTTATGTCTCAGCTTCCTTCAGCTTAGCCCTGATTTTGTTATTTTTCATTTTCTGTTACCTTTGGGGTTTATTTGTTCTTGCTTTTCTAATTCTTTCAGTTGTGAAGTTTGGTTGCTAATTTCAGATCTTTGTAACTTTTTGATGTGAACATTTAGTGCTGTGAATTTTTCTGTTAACACTGCCCTAGCTGTGTCCCAGAGACTCTGTTATGTTGTATCTTTCTCCTCATTATTTTCAAAGAACTTCTTGACTTCTGCCTTAATTTCATTATTCACCCAGAAGTCACTCAGTAGCGGGTTGTTTGCTTTTGATGTAATAGGATGTTTCTGAGGGATTTTCATAGTCTTGAGGTTCACTTTTATTGCACTGTGGTCTGAGAGTGTGTTTGGTATAACTTCATTTTTTAAAAATTCATTGAGTATTGCTTTATGTCAAATTATGTGGCCGACTTTAGAGTATATGGCATGTGTGGTGATAAGAAAAATGTATATTCTGTTGTTTTTGTGTGGAGACATCTGTAAAGGACTACCAGATCTATTTGGTCCAATGTTGACTTTAGGTCCTGAATACGTTCAGTAATTGTATGCATTGATGATCTCCCTAATACTGTCAGTGGAGTGATGAAATCTCCCACTAGTATCGTGCGGGCGTCCATGTCTCTTTACAGGTCTCTAAGAACTTGATTTATGTATCTGGGTGCTCCTGTGTTGGGTGCATAAATATATTTAGGATAATGAGGTCTTGCTAAATTGAACCCTTTACCATTATGCATTGCCCTTCTTTGTCTTTTTTCATCTGTGTTGGTTTAATATCCATTTTCTCTGAAGCTAGGATTGCAACCCCTGCTTATTTCTCTTTTCCCTTTGCTTGGTAGGTTTTCCTCCATGCTTTTATTTTGAGCCTATAAGGGACATTATGTGTGAGCTGGGTCTCTTTTTTTATTATTATACTTTAAGTTCTGGGATACATGGGCAGAATGTGCAAGTTTGTTACGCAGGTACACACGTGCCATGGTGGTTTGATGCACCCATCGACCTGTCATCTACATTAAGTATTTCTTCTAATGCTATCCCTCCCCTAGTCTCCCACCCCCCGACAGGCCCCAGTGTGTAATGTTCCCCTCCCTGTGCTCATGTGTTCTCATTGTTCAACTCCAAATTATGAGTGAGAACATACAGTGTTTGGTTTTCTGTTTCTGTGTTAGTTTGCTGAGAATGATGGCTTCCAGCTTCATCCATGTACGGACATGAACTCATCCTTTTATATGGCTTCATAGTATTCCATGGTGTATATGTGCCACATTTTCTTGATCCAGTCTATCATTCATGGGCACTTGGGTTGGTTCCAAGTTTTTGCTATTGTGAATAGTGCTACAATAAATATATGTGTGTGTGTGTCTTTATAGTAGAATGATTTATAGTCCTTTGGGTATATACCCAGTAATGGGATGGCTGGGTCAAATAGTATTTCTGGTTCTAGATCCATGAGGAATCAATACACTGTCTTCCACAATGGTTGAACTAATTTACACTCCCACCAACTGTGCAAAACTATTCCTATTTCTCCACATCCTCTCCAGCATCTGTTGTTTCCTGACTTTTTAACGATCGCCATTCTAACTGGTGTGAAATAGTATCTCATTGTAGTTTTGTTTTGCACTTCTCTAACTACCAGTGATGACGAGCTCTTTGTAATACGTTTGTTGGCCACATAAATGTCTTCTTTTGAGAAGTGTCTGTTCATATCCTTTGCCCACTTTTTGATGGGGTTGTTGGATTTTTCTGGTAAATTTGTTTAAGTTCCTTATAGATTCTGGATATTAGCCTTTTGTCAGATAGATAGATTGCAATTTTTTTCCCCATTCTGTAGGTTGCCTGTTCACTCTGATGATTGTTTCTTTTGCTATGCAGAAGCTCTTTAGTTTAGTTTGATCCCATTTGTCAATTTTGGCTTTTGTTGCCATTGCTTTTGGTGTTTTAGTCATGAAGTCTTTGACCATGCCTATGTCCTGAATGGTATTGTCTAGGTTTTCTTCTAGGGTTTTTATGGTTTTAGGTCTTACGTTTAAGTCTTTAATCCATCTTGTGTTAATTTCTGTATAAGGTGTAAAGAAGGGGTCCAGTTTCAGTTTTCTGCATATAACTAGCCAGTTTTCCCTACACCATTCATTAAATATGGAATCCTTTCTGCATTGCTTGTTTTTGTCAGGTTTGTCAAAGCTCAGATGGCTGTAGATGTGTGTGATTATTTCTGAGGACTCTGTTCTGTTCCATTGGTCTATATCTCTGTTTTGGTACCAGTACCATGCTGTTTTGGTTACTGTAGCCTTGTAGTATAGTTTGAAGTCAGGTAGCGTGATGCCTCCAGCTTTGTTCTTTTTGCTTAGGATTGTTTGAGCTATATGGCCTCTTTTTTGCTTCTGTATGAAATTTAAGGTAGTTTTTTCTAATATTGTGAAGAAAGTAAATGGTAGTTTGATGGGGATAGCATTGAATCTGTAAATTGCTTTGGGCAGCATGGCCATTTTCACAATATTGATTCTTCCTATCCATGAGCATGGAATGTTTTTTTCATTTTTTTCTGTGCTCTCTTATTTCCTTGAGCAGTGGTTTGTAGTTCTCCTTAAAGAGGTCCTTCGTATCCCTTGTAAGTTGTAATGCTAGGTATTTTATTCTGTTAGTAGCAATGTGAATGGGAGTTCACTCATGATTTGGCTCTCTGTCTATTACTGGTGTATAGGAATACTTGTGATTGTTGCACATTGATGTTGTATCCTGAGACTTTGCTGAAGTTTCTTATCAGCTTAAGGATATTTTGGAAAAACCCTTCAAGAAACCAAGGAATCCAGGAGTTGGTTTTTTGAAAAGATTAACAAAATAGATAGATTGCTAGCCAGACTGATAAAGAAAAAAAAGAGAAGAATCAATTAGACACAATAAAAAATAATAAAGGGGATATCACCACTGACCCTACAGAAATACAATCTACCATCAGATAATACTATACACACCTTTATGCAAATAAACTAGAAAATCTAGAAAAAATGGATAAATTCCTTTACACATACACCCTCCCAGGACTAAACCAGGAAGAAGTCGAATGACTGAATAGATCAATAAAAAGTTCTGAAAATAAGACAGTAATTAATAACCTACCAACCAAAAAAGCCCAAGACCAGATGGATTCACAGCTGAATTCTACCAGAGGTGCAAACAGGAGCTGGTACCATTCCTTCTGAAACTATTCCAAACAATAGAAAAATAGGGACTTTTTCCTGACTCATTTTATGAGGCCAGCATCATCCTTATACCAAAACCTGGCAGAGACACAGCAACAAAAAAAAATTCCAGGCCAATATCATTGATGAACATCAATGTGAAAATTCTCAATGAAATACTGGCAAACCGAATCCAGCAGCACATCATAAAGCTTATTCACCACGATCAAGTTGGCTTTATCCCTGGGATTCAAGGCTGGTTCAACATACACAAATCAATAAACATAATCCATCACATAAACAGAACCCATAACAAAAATCACATGGTTATCTCAATGGATGCAGAAAAGTCCTTTGATAAAATTCAACACCTCTTCATGCTAAAAACTTTCAATAAACTAAGTATTGATGGAATGTATCTCAAAGTAGTAAGAGCTATTTATGACAAACCCACAGCCAATATCATACTGAATGGGCAAAATCCGGAAGTATTCTCTTTGAAAAGTGGCACAAGCCAAGGATACCCTCTCTTACCACTCCTATTCAACATAGTATTAAAAGTTCTGGCCAGGGTGATCAGGCAAGGGAAAGAAATAGAGGATATTTAAATAGGAAGAGGAAGTCAAACTGTCTGTGTTTGCAGATGACATGATTGTATATTGAGATGGGTCTCTTAAAGACAGCATACCATTGGGTCTTGCATTTTTATCCAGCTTGCCACTCTCTGTCTTTTACATGAGGCATTTAGCAAGTTTACATTCAAAGTTAGAATTGATATGTGTGGATTTCATCCTCTCATTGTGCTATTACTGGTTATAATGCTGGCTTGTCTGTGTAGTTGCTTTAGAGTGACATGGGTCTGTGTGCTTAAGTATGTTTTTATGTTAGCTGGTGCACACTTTTTATATTTAGTGCCCCTTTCAATATCTCTTATAAGTTGGGTCTGGTGATAGAGAATTCCCTCAACATTTGTTTGTCTTAAAAAGATCTTATTTTCTTTTTCATGTGTGCATAGTATTCCATGGTGTATGTGTGCCACATTTTCTTAATCCAGTCTATCATTGATGGGCATTTGGGTTGGTTCCATGTCTTTGCTATTGTGAATAGTGCCACAATAAACATACGTGTGCATGTGTCTTTATAGTAGAATGATTTATAATTCTTTGGGTATATACCCAGTAATGGGATTGCTGGGTCAAATGGTATTTCTAGCTCTAGATCCCTGAGGAATCGCCACATTGCCTCCCATAATGGTTAAACTAGTTTACAGTCCCACCAACAGTGTAAAAGTGTTCCTGTTTCTCCACATCCTCTCCAGCATCAGTTGTTTCCTGACTTTTTAATGATTGCCATTCTAACTGGCATGAGATGGTTTCTCGTTTTGGTTTTGATTTGCATTTATCTGATGACCAGTGATGATGAGCATTTTTTCATGTGTCTGTTTGCTGCATAAATGTCTTCTTTTGAGAACTGTCTGTTCATATCCTTTGCCCACTTTTCGATGGGGTTGTTTGTTTTTTTCTTGTAAATTTGTTTAAGTTCTTTGTAGATTCTGGATATTAGCCCTTTGTCAAATGGGTAGATTGCAAAAATTTTCTCCCATTCTCTAGGTTGCCTCTTCACTCTGACGGTAGTTCATGTCCTTTGCAGGGACATGGATGAAGCTGGAAACTATCACTCTGAGCAAACTATCACAAGGACAGAAAACCAAACACTGCATGTTCTCACTCACAGGTGTGAACTGAACAATGAGAACACTTGGGCACAGGGTGGGGAACATCACACACCAGGGCCTGTCATGGGCTGGAGGGGGGAGGGATACCTAATGTAAATGATGGGTTAATGGGTGCAGTGGGCCAGCATGGCATGTGTATACCTATGTAACGAGACTGCACATTGTACACATGCACCCTAGAGCTTAAAGTATAATAAAAAAGATCTTATTTCTACTTCATTTAGGAAGCTTAATTTGGCTTGATATAAAATTATTGTTTGAAGATTTTATTTTTTAAAAATATTGAAATAGGTCCCCAATTTCTTCCGGTTTGTAGGGTTTCAGATGACAGATCCACTCTTAGCCTGATGTGATTCCCTTGGTAGGTGACCTGCCCTTTCTCTTTAGTTGTGTTTAACATTCTTTCTTTTGCTTTTACTTTGGACAATCTGACAATTATGTGTCATGACGATAATCAAAATTTTTTTTTCTGATTAATGAGTTGTGTTTTTTTGGAATTTGTATTCTGGATACAAGTTCTCTTTCACATATATGATTCTAAACTACTTCAGTAAAGAATGTGGATGTTTAAATTTTTATTAAAGTTGTCTTTCCAATTAGTCATCATTTTAATTTTTGTAAAGTACAGTACATTAGTTCACTTTCACACTGCTAATAAAGATGTACCCGAGACTGGGTAATTTATAAGGAAAAAGAAGCTTAATGGACTCACAGTTTCACATGTCTGTGGAGGCCTCACAATCAAGGCAGAAGGTGAAGGAGGAGGAAAGACACCTATTACATGGTAGCAGGCAAGAGAGCTAGTGTGGGAAAATTCCCTTTTACAAAGGGGTTTTATAAAGCTATCAGATCTCTTGAGATTTATTTACTGTCATGAGAACAGGATGGGAGAAACTGCTCCCATAATTAAATGATCTCCACCTAGTCCCTCCCATGACATGTGGGTATTATGGAAACTAGAATTCAAGATGAGATTTGGGTGGAGACACAAAACCTAACCATATCATACGCTTCATTAAATTTTTTTTTATACTGCATGCTTCTGATGGTATACCTAATAATTTTTTTCTAACCCAAAATCATGACCTTTTTCTATGTTTTATTCTAGAAGTTTTATAAGTTTAAATTATACTTTAAAATCTATATCAATTTTGAGTTCATTTCTATATAAGATGTGACATAAAGTTTTTTTCGTATATATGGATATGGACTTTTCCCTCCACCATTTGCTGAATAGAGTGAGCTCCCCCACAGAACATATTTGCATCTGAATCAAAAATCAATTAATGATTAAAGGTGACATCAGCAAGATTGCAGATTAAGAATCTCAACGCCCTTCTCCCACTGAAGCACCAAATAAACAACAATATATAATCCAAAATACCTTTGTGAGAAGTTTATAAAAGAGTTAAGAAAACTGCATCAGGAAAAAAAAAAAAAAACAGGATAGATTATGTATTAGGTTACAAAACAAGACTGAAGAAATTTAAAAGAACTAAAATTATATCACATATCTGTTCTGAACTCCATTGAAAATAGAGATCAATAACAGGTGGAAAATTGAAAATTTTAAAAATATGTGGAAAATAAACAACACATTTCAAATAAACCATTGATTTTAAAAAATTGAAAAGGATAATCACAAAATGTTTTCACTAAAATTAAAATGAAAACACAATATACCAAATAGCCCAAGCCTATAACACATTGGTGTTCTTGAAAGACAGGGAGTGAGGGCAAGTAACTTGGAAAACATATTTGGGGATATTATTCACAAAAATTTCTCAAATCTAAGTGTCAACATTAAAATTTGTATAATTCACAGAACCCCCGTGAGACACTATGCAAAATTACTATCCCCTAGACACGTACTTATCAACTTCTCCAAGGTCAATGTGAAAGAAAAAATATTAAAGGCATCCAAAGGGAAATGTAAGGTCAACTTCAAAGGGAACTCCATCAGGGTAATGATGGATCTTTCAGCAGAAATGCAAAAGTTAGAAGAGAACTCCTTAAGAGAGTGCTAAACATGGACATGAAAGATCACTACTGGCCACCAAAGAAATAAACTTTAAGTATATAAACTATTGACACTATAAAGCAACTACACAATCAAGTCTGCATGACAATCCAGCTAAAAACATGACGGAATCAAATTCATACATATCACTTTTAACCATAAATGTAAACAGGCTAAATGCCCCAATTATAAGTCACAGAGTGGCAAGCTGGATAAAGAAAGAAGATTCAACTGTATGCTGTCTTCCAGGAACCCATCTTACATGCAATGACACCTATAGGCTCAAATTAAAGGAATAGAGAAAAATCTACCAGGCAAATGGAAAACAGAAGAAAGCAGGGGTTGCTATTCAAATTTCAGACAAAACAGACTGTATTAGTCTTTTCTCAAACTGCTTTGAAAAAACATTAATACTGGGCAGTTTATGAGGAAAAGAGGTGTAATTGACTCACAGTTCTGCATGGCTGGGGAAGCCTCAAGAAACTAACAATCATGGTTAAAGGAACCTCTTTACAGGGTGGCAGAAGAGAGAACAAGTGCTAAGCAAAGGTGGAAGCCCCTTATAAAACCGTTAGATCTTGTGGGGACTCACTTACTATCACAAGAACAGCATGGGAGAAACCACCCAGATGATTCAATTACCTCCCTTTGGGTTCCTTTCATGACATGTGGGGATTATGGGGATTACAATTCAAGATGAGATTTGGGTGGGGACTCAGAGCCAAATCATATCAGAAACTTGAAAACAACAATGATCAAAAAGGACAAAGAAGTGCATTACACAATGGCAAAAGTTCAATTCAACCAAAAGACCTATCTTAAATATATATGCATCCAGCACAGGAGCACCCAGATTCATAACACAAGGTTTTAGACACCTATGAAGAGACTTACTTAATCACACAATAGTAGTGGGTGACTTCAAGAGCCTGCCACTGAGAGTATCAGTGTCAGAAAACTAACAAAGGTGTTTAGGACCTAAACTCAACTGTTGTCAAAATGGGCCTAACATACATCTACAGAACACTCCACCAAACAACAGCAAAATATGCCTTCTTCTTATCTTCAATGGCCCATACTCTAAAATTGACCACGTGGTCAACCATAAAGCAATTCTCAAAGAAATAAAATGTTGTAAACCCAAATCATACCATATTCTCAGGTCACAGTACAATAAAAAAAAATACCAAGAATCTCTCAAAGCCATAAAATTACCTGGAAATTAACCAATTGTCTCTGAATGACTTTTGGATAAACAACAAAATTAAAACAAAAATCAAAAAACATCTTAAACTACTGATAATAAAGATACAACATACCAGAATCTCTGGTATACAACTAAAGCAGTGTGAGAGAAAAGTTTATAGTACTAAATGCCCACATCAAAAAATTAGAAGGATCTCGACTTATCAACCTAACATCAAATATAGCAGAATGAGAAAAACAAGAGCAAACGAACCCTAAACTAGAAGAAGAAAAGAAGTAACTAAAATCATAGATGAACTGAATGAAATTCAGATTAGAAAAAACATACAGAAGATCAATAAACTCAAAATTTGGTTCTTTCAAAGAATAAATAAAATTGATAGACACTAGCTAGACTAGCAATGAAAAAGGGAAAAGATCCCAATAAACGTAATCAGAAATGACAAAAAGTACATTACCAACAAATCCACAGAAATACAAAACCCCCAGTATAATACAAAAAAAGAGTAAGGAAAAAGTTTGAAATTCTGTGAGAATTATGAAAATGTGACATGAAGTGAGCACATGCTATGGATAAACAGCACCAATAGATTTCCTCAACCCACTGTTGCCACAAACCTTCAATTTGTAAAAATCGCAATATCTGCAAAGCGCAATAAAGCAAAGCTCAATAAAAGGATATGTGCCTGCATATTTTTTTGTGTCAATAATATTTTTAGTAACAGTATGTATTCTACTACACAGATGTACAATAACTTATTTGGTGAATCTCCTATTTATAAACATTTAGGTGGTTCTTGATTTTTCACCATTACAAATAATGCTAAATGAATAATTCCATGTGTATTTCTTTACACAATTTTTGGAATTGCAACTTTGGGTAAATTCATAAAAGTAGAGTATGTAAATTAAGGTGTGAACCTGCTTGAAATTTGGAACCATTTTGAAAAATTGTCATTCAGAGACGTTATGAGTTTATAATCCCATCCATAGTATGCAAAACTGCCCTTTTTCCAACGCACTTCTCAATATAGAGTATTAGCAAACTTTTTCTTTTTTGCCAATCTGAAAAGTGAAAAATATTTGTTCTTTATGTTTGATTATTAATAAAGTTGAATTTTTTTACCTGTATAAAAAAAACAAAGAAATACAAAACCCCTCAGAACCATTATAAATACTTTAATGCACACAAACTAGAAAATATAGAAGAGATGAATAAATTCCTGGAAACATACAATCTCCCAAGATCAAACCAGAAGAAGTTGAAATCCCAAACAGACCAATGACAAATTCTAAAAGTGAATTAGTAATAAAAAGCCTGCCATCCAGAGAAAGGCCTGGAGCAGACTAATTCACAGATAAATTCTACCAGACATACAAAAACAGCTGATACAAATCCTACTGAAACTATTTTAAAAATTTTAGGAGAAAGGACATCTCTCTAACTCCTTCTATGAGTCCAGCATCAGCTAAATACCAAAAGCTGACAGACACACACACAAAAAGAAAACTTGAGGTCAATACACCTGATGAACACAACTGCAAAAGTTATCAACAAAGTACTAGCAAACTGAATCCAGCATCACATCAAACAGCTAACCCGCAACACTTGAGCAGGTTTTTTCCTTGGAATGTAAGGTTGGTTCAACATATGCAAATCAATAAATGTAATTCACCACTTAAACAGAACTAAAACAAAAACGATTGTATCTTCTCAATAGATGCAGAAAACTTTTTTGATAAAATTCACTATCCTTCATGTTTAAAACCCTCAACAAAGTATTGAAGCAACATAACTCAAAATAAGAAGAGCAATCTATGCCAAACCCACAGCTAACATGATATTTAACTGGCAAAAGCTGGAAACATTGCCCTTGAGGACCAGAACAAGAAAAGAGGCCTCTTTTTACCACTCCTATTAAACATAGTACTGGAAGTCCTAGCCAAAGAAATCAGGCAAGAGAAAGTAATAAAAGGTATCTGAAGAGAAAAAGAAGAAATGAAACTACCTTTGTAGACGATATGATACTATAACTAGAAAACAACATAGTCTGCCCAAAAGCTCCTCGATCTAATGAACAACTTCAGCAAAGTTTTAACGTTGTACTGGAAGTCGTAGCCAGAGCAATCAGGCAAGAGAAAGAAATAAAGTATCCAAATAGTAAGAGAGGCAGTCAATCTATGTCTACTCACATAGTACATATTATTCTATACCTAGAAAACCCCAACATCGCCGCCCAAAGTCTCCTAGATCTGATAAATTCAGAAAAGTTTTAGGATACAAAATCAATGTAAAAAAGCAGTAGCATTTCTTTTCTAAAAATTTTATATTTGTACTTAAATAGGTTTTTGGAAAACAGGTGGTGTTTTGTTACATGAATAAGTTCTTTAGTGGTGATTTCTGAGATTTTGGTGCACACATCACCTGAGCAGTGTACACTGTACCCAATGTGTAGTCTTTTACATCTCACTCCCTGTTACCCTTTTACCCAATTCCTCAAAGTCCATTGTATTATTCTTATGACTTTGCACCCTCATAGCTTAGCTCCCACTTATGACTGGGACATATGGTATTTAGTTTTCCATTCCTGTGTTACTTCACTTAGAATAATTGTCTCCAATTCCATCCAGGTTGCTGTGATTGCCATTATTTCATTCCTTTTTATGACAGAGTAGTATTCATATACATCTATATCTATCTATCTATCTATCTATCTATCTATCTATCTATCTATCTATCTAATTCTCTTTATCCACTCATTGATTGATGGGAACTAGGACTAATGTCATATTTTTGTAATTGCAAATTGTGCTGCTGTAAACATGCTAGCGCAAGTATTTTTTCATATAATGACTTTTTCCTCTGGGTAGACACCCAGTAGTAAGATTCCTGGATAATATGGTAGCTCTACTTTCAGTTCTTTAAGGAATCTCCACACTGTTTTACATACTGGTTGTACTAGTTTACGTTCCCATCAACAGTGTAGAAGTGTTCCCTTTTTACCACATCCATGCCAACATCTTTCATTTTTTGATTTTTTTTTTGATTGTCGCCATTTTTACATAAGTGAGGTGGTTTCACATCATGGTTTTGATTTCCATTTCCCTCATCACTAGTGATGTTGAGAATTTTTTAATGCTTTTTGGCCATTTGTATATCTTCTTTTGAAAGTTGTCTATTCATGTGTTTAGCCCAGTTTTGGATGGAATTGTTTTTTTCTTGCTGATCTGTTTGAGTTTTTTGTAGATTCTGTATATTAGTAATTTGTCAGATGTATAGATTGTGAAGATTTTCTTCCACTCTGTGGATTGTCTGTTTATTCTGCTGATTATTTCTTTTGCTGTGCAAAAGCTTTTACGTTTAATTAAGTACCACCTATTTAGCTTTGTTTTTGTTATGTTTGCTTTTGGGTTTTTGGTCATGAAGTCTTTGCCTAAGTCAATGTCTAGAAGGGTTTTTCCAATGTTATCTTCTAGATTGTTTATGGTTTCAGGTTAGATTTCAGTCTTTGATCCATCTTGAGTTAATTTTTGTATGAGGTGAAAGATGAGGATCCAGTTTCATTCTTCCACATGTGGCTTGCCAATTATCCTAGCACCATTTGTTGAATAGGATGTCCTTTCCCCCACTTTATCTTTTTGTTTGCTTTGTCAAAGATCAGTTGTCTGCAAGTATTTGGATTTATTTCCAGGTAATCTATTCTGTTCCATTGCTCTATGCGCCTATTTTTATACCAGTACTATGGTGTTTTGGTGACTATCGCCTTATAGTATAGTTTGAAGTCAGGTAATGTGATGCCTCCAGATTTGCTGTTTTTGTTTAGTCTTGCCTTGGCTATATGAGCTCTTTTTTTCTGGTTCTATATAAATTTTAGAATTGTTTTTTCTAATTCCATGAAGAATGATAATGGTATTTTGATAGGAATTGCAATGAATTTGTAGATTGCTTTTTTCAGTATGGTCATTCTCAAAATATTGATTCTAGTCATTCATGATCATGGGATGTGCTTACATTTTTCTGTGTTATCTATATTTTTTTTATCAGTGTTTTGTAGTTTTCCTTGTAGAGCTCTTTCACATCCTTGGTTAGGTATATTTCTAAATATTTTATTGTTTTGAAACTATTGTAAAAGGGGTTGAGTTCTTGATTTGATTCCCATCTTGGTCAGTTTTGGTGTATAGAAGGGCTAAAATCAGTAGCATTTCTATACAACAATAACCCCCAAGTTGAGATCCAAATCAAAAAGGCAGTTCCATTTGCAATATCCATAAAAAGTATTAAATATCTAACAACACAGCTAACTACGGAAGGTAAAGATATGTACAACAAGATTTTTTAAAACACTGCTGAAAAAAATCAAGGATGATACAAATAGAAATTTTATGCTCATGGGTGGGATGACTTGATATTTTTATAATGGCCATAATGCCCAAAACAATTTACAGATTCAATACAATTTACAGATTCAATACTATTCCCATCAAACTATTAATGGCATTTTTACAGATTTAGAAAAAAAATTTCTAAACCTCACTTGAAACAATAGAGAAGCCCAAATATGCAAAACTATCCTAAGCAAAAGGAACAAAGCTGGAGATATCACACAATCCAATTTCAAACTATACTACAAGGCTACAGTCACTAAAACAGCATGATACTGGTACAAAAGCAGACACAAAGACCAATGGAACGGAATAAAAAACCCAGAAGTAAAGCCACACACCTAGAACCATCTGATCATTGACAAAGCCGACAGAAACATGAAATGGAGAAAAAACTTCCTATTCTATTTATTTTTTTCTCGAATAACTGGCCTGTCATATGCAGAAGATTGAAAATGGATGCTTTCCTTTCACCATATACAAAAATCTACCCAAGATGAACTCAAGACTTAAATGTAAAATCCAAAATTATAAAATTTTTGTAAAATCTCCATAAAATACCATTCTGTACATAGGCCTTAGCAAAAATTTCATGATGAAGACTGTACAAGCAATTGAAAAAAAATTGACAAGTGAATCTAATTAGACGAGTGAGATTCTGCATAGCAAAAGAAACTCAATAGAATGAACAGACAACCTACATAAGTGAAGAAAATATTTTCAAGCTATGCATACAACAAAGGTCTAATATCCAAAATCTATAAAAACCTTAAACAAATCAGCAACCCTAAACAAACAACTTTATGAACAATTGGTAAAGGACATAGACACTTCTCAAAGAAGACATACATGTAGCCAATAAATATGAGAAAACAATTACTAACAAGTCCACAAAATCACTAATCATTAAGGAAACGTAAATCAAAACCAAAAGGAAATAGCATGTAACAACAGTCAAAATGACTATTAATAAAAATTCAAAAAATAACAAATGCTAGTGAGGTTGTGGAGAAAAGGGTTTGCTTTTACATTGCTGTTTGGAGCATAAATTAGTACAGCCACTGTGGCAAGCAGTTTGGCGATTTCCCAAAGAACTTAAAACAGAACTACTATTTGAACCAGCAATTCCATTACTGGATATATACCAAAATAATATAAATTATTCTACCATAAAGACAACTGCACACATATATCAATTGCAGAACTATTTACAATAGCAAAGACATAAAATCAATCTAGATGTCCATCAGTGATGGAAAGCATAAAGAATATATGATACATATACACTGTGGAATACTACAGAGCCATAAAAAAGAATGAAATTATGTCCTTTGCAGCAACATGAGTAGAGCTAGAGGCCATTATCCTTAGTGAGTTAAAGCAGGAACAGAAAACCAAATACAACATGTTTTCACTCATAACTGGGAGCTAAACATTGAGTACCTGTGGACACAAAAAAGAAAACAATTAATACAAGGGCCTATTTGAGGGTGGGGGGCGGTGAGAGGAGGGTGAGGATTGTATAACTATTTATTGTGTACTATACTAATTACCTGAGTGATAAAATAATACATATGCCACACCCATGCAGCAGCGATTTAACCATTTAACAAACCTTTACATGTTTCCTCAAACTTAAAAATAAATATTGGGGAAAAAAAAGAAAGCAGAATGTGCCAAAACATATTGAATTCAGCTAAAGCAGTTCCAATAGGGAATTTTATAGCAATAAACACTTAAATTAATCAAAAAGAAAGACCTCAAATAATAAACCTAATTTTACACTTTGAGGGACTAGAAAAGAAAGAACAAACTAAGCCTAAAGTCAATAAAAGGAAGAAAATACTAAAGATTAGAGCAGAAATGAATTAGACAGTAGGAAAACAATAGAAAACATCACTGAAACTAAGAGTTGGTTTTCTGAAAAAATAAAATTGACAAAACTTCAGCAAGACAATGTAAGAAAAAAAGAAGACTCAAATAAAACTATCAATAAAAAGGAGACAACTTAACTGATATCACAGAAATACATAGGCTCATAAGAGACTACTATAAACAACTATATGCCAAACAGTAGGTAACCTAGCAAAAATAGATAAATTCCTAGAAACATACAGTCTACTTTCAAGACTGAATCATGAAGAAACAGAAATTTGGAACAGTTTGATAATGGCTAAGGTGATTAATTCAGTAATCAAAAACCTCCAAACAGAGAAAAGCCCAGGATCTGATGTCTTTACTGGTGAATTATAGCAATCATTTTTAAAGAAACTAATGTTGATCCTTCTCTAAGTTGTAAAACATTGAAGAGGACAGTACACTTCCAAACTCATTATACAATGCCAGCATTACTGTTTTTCTAAGTCAGTCTCAAATATGCAGGAGGCTGAGGTGGGAGGGTTGCTTGAACTCAGGAGTTCAAGACCCAATCTCTAAGCAGCAAGAAGAAACAACAATAACAAAATAATTATTTGGGATTATTTTTAAAAATCACGTGATTTACAAATACAAATTTTTTTTTCTATCATTTTTATTCCTTTTCACTTAACTTACTGCAATTACTTTGGAGTTTGCAGATAATGTTGAATAGTCATAGTGAGAGAGAATACGCTTTACATTTTCCTGATTTTAGGGAGATAGTATTTACTCTTTCCATTTGGTTTGACATTAGCTGTAAATTTTTTTAGAAACCTTTATTAGGTTAGGGATAGTCTCTTGTATTTCTGGTTTATTGAAATTTTTATACTGAAAGGATATTTAATTTTTACTCATTTATAAGACTATATGATTTTTCTTATTTAGTCTGCTAATGAAGTGAATTATATTGATTTCCAACTGGTAAAACCAATCTTGCATCCCTGAGATGAACCTATTTGGTCTTGTTTTATTATATTTTTATATATTTTTGAATACATAGAAATTAATATACATAATAGGTATAATAAATATGTATGAAATAATTGAGTATTTATATGATTAATTATTAATATTTTGTAGAGGATCTTTACATCTACACTGATAAGAGATATTAGTCTGTAGTGTATCTTGTATTGTGTTTGTCTAGTTTTAGTATTAGAGTACTGCTGGCTTCATAAAACGATTTCAGAATGATACCCTCCTTTTCCATTTTCTGGAATTGATTTATATATATGGTACTATTTCTTCCTCAAATGTTTAGTAGAATTCACTAGTGAAACTGATGGTGGTGATGGCTCATCTTAAGTGGCCACTGTGAGGACACAAACTGCAGTAGGGTAGGGGCAGCTGGAGCTCCACTTCATGGAGATGGCAGGAGCTGGGAACAGGCAAGAGCCCTGTCCCCTACCAAGTTGGTGGAGCAGGAACTTGCACTCCTGGGCACAGCCTCAGCCACCCAGCCGTGGCTCATGACCCTGGCATTCCTGTGCTCTCAGGGGCCCAGGAAGCTCCCTTTTCTTGCAGGCTTGAAAGTAACCTGCTCTTGCTCCCTGGCCTCTCCCTACTCCTGGTACCCACTCCAAGGTGGAGCAAAGTTGTGGCTGATACCAGACACTGTTGCAACCAGGCGAGGTGATCGTGCGCTGACACCATCCCCCTGACACCTCAGGCCTCGCTAGACTTTGGGTGCTGACAAGCATGGGAGGGGTCTAGGGGTGGTGAGGATGGCTTGGCATGGGCCTGCAGGCATCTCTTAGCATGGACAGCCTGAGCACCATGGATGGCATGTTAATGGTACACAGGTTCCTGGGTAGGAAGGAGTAAGCCTAGAGGCTTATCAACTTTATTGAGCTATTCCAAGAACCACCATCTTTTGCTTAAAATATCAGAAATTTATTGTTTCATGGTTCAGGAAGTCAGAAGTCCAAGATTAAGGGGTCAGTAAGGTTTGCTCCTTCTGAGAAGGGTGAGTATAAATCTGTTCCTTGTCTCTTCTGTAGCCTCTGGTGGTTTCTGGCAATATATGGCATTCTTAGGCTTGTATCACACTGATGTTTTGACTTAATCTTCACATTGTGTATTCACCATGTGTGTATATATAGTTGTCCAAATTTCCTCCCTCTTAAAATTGTTATATAATAGTTGTACATATTTTTGAGGTGTGTGTGGTATTTTGATACATACATACATATAATGCATAATGATCAAATCTAGGTAATAGGGATACTCATAATCTCAAAAGCATCTTTTCTTTATGTTGGGAACATTTCTATTCTTCTCTCTTAGGTATTTTGAACTATATGATATATTATTATTAACTATAGTCACTCTACTATACTATCAAACACTAGATCTTTTTTTTTTTTCTTTTTTTGCTATTATTATTTTTCTTAGTCAAGGTGGGATCTCACTATGTTGCCCAGGCTGGTTTTAAACTCCTGCCTTCAAGTAATCCTCCCACTTGGCCTCCCAAAGTTTTGGGATTACAGGGGTGAGCCACCACATCTATCCATATTCTTTCTATCTACCTGTATTTTTGTACCCATTAACCAACGTCTCTTCATTCCCCTTGCTCCCTACACTTTCCAACCTCTGATAATCACCAGTCAACTCTGTACCTCAATGAGATCCACTATTTTTTGCTCTGACATATGAGTGAAAAGATACAATATTTGTCTTTTCTGTACCTGGCTTATTTCACTTAACATAATGATCTTCAGTTCCAACCATGTTGCCACAAAAGAAAAAATTTCATTCTTTTTATGCTGAATAATACTCCAGTGTATATATGTATTGCATTTTCTTTATCTATTCATCCATTCATAGACATTTAGGTTAAGTCCATATTTCGGCTCTTGTGAATAGTACTGTAATAAAAATGGGAGTGTAGATAACTCTTCAATACATTGATTTCCTTTTTTAAAAAATATATACTCAGCAGTGGGTTGTTGGACCATGTGGTAGTCCTATTTTTAGTTTGTCAAGAAACCTCCATACTGTTTTCCATAGCGGCTTTACTAATTTACATTCCCAAAAACAGTGTATGAGTGTTCCCTTTTCTTTACATCCTTCCCAGCATCCATTAATTTTGTCTTTTTGATAAAAGCCATCTTAACTGAGGTGAGCTGATATCTCATTGCAGTTTTGATTTGTGTTTCCTGATGATTAGTAATGGTGAACATATTTTCATATGCTTATTGGCATTTGTATATCTTCAAAGAACCAACTTTTAAAAAAAAACATTTTCTTATTTTTAATTTTTTGACTTTTGTTTAATTTTTAAATTATTTCCTTTCTTCTACTTGCTTTAGACTTAAACTCTCTTCTTACTATATTTTCCTAAGGTGGAAGTTTAGGTTATTAATTTTAGCTTATTCTTCTTTTGTAATACATGCATTAATGCTATATATTTTCATTTCAGCACTACAGTTTAGCCACGTATCACAAATTTTGATACATTGTATTTTACTTCTTGTTTTGTTGAAAATATTCTTCAATTTTTCTGGAGACTTTCTCTTTCACGTATATGTTCTGCTTAATTTCAAAATGTGTGGGTTTTTAAAATCTCCATGTTATTGACTTTAGATTAATTATATTATATCCTGATAACATACTTTGCATAATTTCTATTCTTTTAAAATTTTCAAGGTTTATTTTATAGCCCAGAATATGGTGTATTTTCGTGAATGTTTTATATGCACTCATGAAGAATGTGTATTCTGTTGTTGGAAGGTTGGTTTTTAAAGGTCAGTTGGGTCACATTGGAAGACTGCTGAAGGACATTTTCACTGGGAATAGAATACTAAGTTCATAATATTTGTATGTCAACACTTAAAAGATGTATTCTTGTTTTTGTGGTTTCTAAAGAGAAGTCTGCTATGATTCTTATCCTTCTTCCTCTGTAAACAATGTGCCCCTATCCCTGGCTGACTGCAAAATTTTCTCCTTGCTTGTAGTTTTTAGCAGTGTGAATATGCCTACAGCTGTGTGTGTTTGTGTGTGTGTGTGTAATATGTTTTTGTTTTGTTTGTATTGCATTTATCCTGCTTGATGTTTTCTGAAATTCTTCAATTTGTAGTATTTGGTAGTTATTTTGGAAAATTATCAGCCATTTTTTTTTTCAAGTATTTTCTCTGTTCTTTTGTCTTTCTTCTCCTCCTAGGATTCCAATGACATGTACATTAGACCATTTGTTATTATCCCACTGCACTTGCATGTTCCATACTATTTTCTTACTCTTTTCTCTCAGCACTACAGTTTGGGAATTTCTATTGACTCAACTTCAAGATTATTTATGTTTTTCTCAGCTGTAGTATGTCTACTGATGAGCCCAATGAAAACAATCTAGTTTCTGTTATTGTGGGGTTTTTTATTTGTTTTAACTTTTTTAAAGATGGTTGGGATGCAGATTAACTTTCTTTTGTAAATAACTGTTTCGCTTTTTCTGAAATAGGACACATATTCAATCTAATAAAACAGAATGGAAAGTCTCAATTCACGGGAGTTCCCGTACAAGGTGCTGATTCTGTGTTTGGAGCTGAGCTTCTCACAGCAGCTTTTTTCAGCTATCTCATTATAGATGCGCTCTAACTGATTTTCAATCCCCTCTTTCTCCAAGGGAATAAACCACTTTCACAAAGAGCTGCCCTATGTAGATCACACGGTTTTATAGCTTGCAACAAAGTGATTAGGGACAAATAAAAAAACAAAAATAAGGAAACTAACACTGAAGCAATCCTACTTCTCATGTCTCTGAATAGAGAAGTATGGTAATCTTTAACCAAATGAAATAAAATATGCAAGTTAACTACCTACTTCATTTACTGTTAGCTAAATTTGTTTACCTATGGCTTTACCCCTTTGCAAACCAAAGATTTTTTTTATTAATACAGCTATGCTTGCTAATAAATAAAATGTATGCACTTCCCAGGGATGCACTTCACTGGGTCTCTGCATTTGGCACCTGGTAGTGAAAAGAAGTATTATTTCCCAACAAATAGGTACTGAAGACTAAGAATGAGAACTCCAACTAAAGAACATTACTCTCTCACCCCAGTAACATGTTGATCATACTTTTTCTACCCTCACATTAGAATAAAGATATCTTTCCAGCATTTCATCTCCTATATTCTATCTTTTCCTAGAAGATACTATCATCTCATATTTTACTGCAAGATTAGAATATAGGTTAAGATTATAAAAATCCAATTTCACACTTGGTACTAAGAAAATTGAATGCTATAAAATTAATCCTCATTACTCTAGTAGGGATGCTCATGCTTTTACAATGAGTCTTTACTGCCTATAGGTGATGCCGTCTCCAAGAAAACAGCTATGCAGAAAGTTTTTTGGTTAGTGTTTTCCCCAGCTTATTTCTGTAAAGAAAAAAGCCAATTTCATACAAAAACAAACAAACAAACCCCCAAAATCTATATATATTAACCTTGTCATTAAACATCAAAACATAGATATCTAAAGAGAATAGAGCTCAGGAACAGCCCAATAGAGACCAAATTCTGCAAATGGAAGTTTTAAAGCCCACTAACTAAAATTTTTTCTAGATCCAAACAAGTGCTACAATACCAGATTTTTAAGTCTCAACTCATAGAATTGAGAGCCCTTGAGCTCTTAACTTTGTCCTGTGTCTTCCTATTAAAAAATTTATCCTAAAATCTGTGTAAATGTTACCGAGACACACCTGGAGTATGTGACAACATGAGAGATGTTCTTAACTCTTTTATCAGGTGAAATTCACTTTTTATAACTGAAAATGGAAAAGCAAAGTACTATAGAGAGGAATAAAATCTCGTGAAAGTATTATACAAAAGCAGACTGGCTGAAGTCTGTAACTTTATAAGTAAAAATAATAACACCAATAACACCCTCTATAATTAACTACTCCACAGTGAATAATCTGCTACACATTTCTTGATAATGAATGACTCTAGTTTGCTACAGTTGAAGCCTGCGACAACTGCAAGGCCAGGGTTTTGCCCCTTTTCTGGTTCTCTGTGCACAAGGTAATGCCACCTACTACAAGGCAGTTATATAGACAGGTGAGCTCAGGGGAGCTTCTCACCGCAACCTGCTAACTCAGCAGCGCTAAGTTCCAAATGAGCTCTGACCTCCAATATGTATCTGTTCATAATTTTACGAAGTATCTAAATATTATTCATTAGTTTAAAAAATAATAGAACACTTTGGACCAAGTAAATTATGAAATTGAAAAGTTAGGAGGGATACCAATTATATTAACAACATTTTCTTTAAAAAATAGAATCAGTTTCTTTTGAAATCGACCATAGTGGCGAGATGTGTTTTTCTTTTCAGGTGCCCTATGATGGCACACAGCTTTACCCAGCAAATTCTGACCACTTCCAAGTCCCAGGATACAAACCTGTACCAGCACATGGGGCAACATCACCTTTCCACAGTGTGGAAAAGAGCACATGTCACCAGTGGGCAATGAGAGACTGGACAGATACTCATGGCCTCTCAATAGCAGACATGGTTGGAGAGCTTTCCTTGTTCTAGTAGAAAATTTCATGAGGAAGCTGTGATTAGGATCAGTCCAGAGAAGCAAAACTCTTTTATTTTCAGTGCCCCAACGTCAGTCAATATACTGGGAGAACCAGTGGAAACATTCGCCATAATCTTGCCTCTTGAGCACACTGCACACAGGCACTTCTATGGGGCAAGCATTCAAATTCTTCAGGGTCACATTCTCCTTGCCTGTGGTCTGTCTATAAAGCCTAGATATCTCACAGAGTTTTTCTTCCTTGAGTTCATCTGTTCTGTCAATTTTGTTTCCCAAAATACGAATTGGCACATTGTATACTGTTTCATCAGTCATTAAAGCTTTAAGTTCAAATTTGAATTCCACAAGGCAAGAATGATCCACACAATCCACCAGAAGGAAAATCCCATTAATTGCTGGGAAATAATTTTTCCAAACCGACGTGCTTGCTCGTGCCCACCAAGATTAAAAGTTGTAAAAGTCATTCCAGCAATTGTTAGCCCTTGTCATGTCAGATGTAGTGTTGGAATGTGTTGTCCCAATCTGTCACCTTTGAGCATGTGAAAAAGAGTGGTTTTGCCTGCGTTGTCCAAACCCAAGAATACAAATTTTCTATATTTCTTGTAGAGTCTTAGAAACTAGATCACAATTCTGAAGCCATGGTAGATTCACTCAAAGATGAGAGACATTATTAATGCTTACACTGGCCTGAGGGGCTCCTCTGGCAGCAGCATGTGGCTCAGACTCTCCCTCAGAGCACACAAACCAGCAGCACCTGGGACCACTAGCTACTCACTGGATGTACATCACAACCCTCCCCCAAGACTTTCCTACTGTGAATTTTATTTCTGGCATTGTCATATTATTCTTTCCTTTTTATTGTATAAATTTAAGGTGTTGTTTCGATATACATATACATCATGAAATGATTACTACAGTCATATTAACATATCCATTTTATTTTTACAACAGAATTATCTGCCTGAAAATATCAATTATGCCAAAGTTTGGAACTCCTGTGTTAAATGCTCTAATGGTAAAAGTAGATGACAAGCAAGATTATACCTGTACTTTCAGCAAAAAATGAAAACTGTAAGAATGAATAAATAAAATGCTGTCCTGCACCTTGTAGGATGTTTAGCCTCATCCTTGGCCTCTACCCACTAGATGCTAGTAACACATCTCCCGTTAAGGCAAAGATAAATGTGTCTAGATGTTGCCAAATATTTTCTGTGGGCAAAATTACCTGCTTTTGAGAACCAGTGATTATACATGTTAATTGCAGTTGTTTAAAATGTTTTAATGATAGTTTCAACAGCCATGTGATATCTGAGTCTGCTTTAGAAAGATTCTTTGTCTCTTCAGATTGTGTTTATTTCATGTTTTTTGGCATGCAACATAATTTTGTTGTTGTTGAAAGGTCACCATTTATAAGATAGTACATATAATTTCATTTTAAAAATGTACTTCAAGATTAGCATGATTTTCCTTCTGCTGTGCCTTTAATGTGGGGGTTTGTGTTGATCTAATCAGGAGTTGGACTAGGATTGAAATTTGCCTAGTTGCTATGGTTGCTATGGTTACCAGAGTTGGAATTTGTTGCTATGGTTATCAGAGTTTCAGTTTGTTGTTGTCATGGGCATGAGAGATTTCAAAATCCTCTAGTGATACCTTGTTTTTGTTTCTCTACTTGGCTTTGGATTTTTCTTTTGTTTTGCTTCCCATAGAGAGCTAGTCTCTTGCCATTTCTCCAGCTGTATTCCACTATAATATTTATTCAAGGTTTGTCAGCCTGATTAGGTAGAGGAAGAAAAGTGGCCATTCTCTGATGTTCTTTTAAAACCTCAGTCTTAAGCAAGTATTTTGAACTTTCGTTTTAAGGTGTGTTCTTCACAAGTATTACTATCCCTCCTCCAAATGGAGAAGCTTCCAGGGAGATGAGTATGGGTGCAGATTTGGAGATGATCTCTATTCTTATTTTCATTGTTTATTTTATTTATTTATCTTTTTTGAGATGGAGTTACACTCTTGTTGCCCAGGCTGGAGTGCAATGGGGCAATCTCAGCTCACTGCAACCTCTGCCTCCCGGTTCAAGCAATTCCCCTGTCTCAGCCTCCTGAATAGCTGGGATTACAGGCATGCACCACCATGTCCAGCTAATTTTGTATTTTCAGTAGAGATGGGGTTTCTCCATGTTGGTCAGGCTGGTCTCGAACTCCCGACCTCAGATGATCCATCCACCTTGGCCTCCCAAAGTGCTGGGATTACAGGCATGAGCCACCATACATGACCCAATTATCTCCATTCTTCTTACACAGGTGCAATGAAATTTTCCCAGTGTACTCCTGTGCAGATAAGGTATTTTCTTTAGTACAGATAGTAAAGATATATTAGTCTGGGTGGATTTTTGCAGTGGCTATTGTTCTTTTCCTCCAGCAAGAAATGAAAGAGTTTTCTTAGTATCTTCCTCAGTCTTCTGAATGGGATTCCTGGAGAAGAGGCCTAAAAAGTTATGGAAAACCACTTATGCCTGAAAACAGGCTTTATTTTCTCATGCTAGCCCACAATCAGCGTTTAGCAGTTGGCTAAATATTTCTAACAAAATATTTAACCTTCCTATATCTTATATGGTTTTCAGTGGTATCTATTTTTAGTAAAAAATTATCCTGTTTTGTTCCCTGCAGACACCTCTCTCCAGGTTTTTAGATGTCTGCATTTGATATAAGTTCTCGAATAGGTTCAATAAAAGTTGCTAATTTCTATATCGTCTAGCATTTTTGTTACACAGATAAAATTAACGCTCATTCCTCATCTCTATATCTTCTGGCAGAGATCAGAAACTACAGTTAATAAATATTTAAATTGATTTAATTTAAATTACCTTATATGTTTACCTAATCAGCTCATTTATGAGATCCATCATTCCTTGGTGTAGATATATTTTTCCCTGGTATCAGTTTCCTTCTGCTTAAGAAACTTCTTTTAACATTTTTGTAATGTACATCTGCTGATGAAGAATTCTTTTACCTTTTAAGGTCTAAAAAAATGTTTCGCCTTCATTTTTTGAAGGAAATATTTTTGGTAAGTATACAATTTAGACAGAGTTTCTCTCTTTCAGTATTCGTACCAGTCAGGGCTCTCCAGAAAAACAGAACAAAGAGACTGACCCAGAGAGAGAGAGAGGAGAGCAAGCAGGGGGGTAGAGAGAAAAAGAAAAGGAGGAATGGAGGGAGAGAAGAAAAAAGGGAGGTAAAGAGGGAAAGGAAGAGAGAGAGATTGACTCAGTATTAAGAAATTGGCTCACTGAAGCAGGGTGGGGCGTTGCCTCACTCAGGAAGCACAAGGGGTTGGGAAACTCCCTCCCCTAGTCAAGGGAAGGTGTGAGGGACTGTGCTGTGAGGAACTGTACATTCCAGCACAAATACTACACTTTTCCCACATACTTCACAACCCAAAGTCCAGGAGATTCCCTCAGGTGCCTACATCACCAGGTCCCTGGGTTTCAAGCACAAAACTGGGTGGCCAATTTGCCAGACACTGAGCTAGCTGCAGGAGTTTTTCTTCATACCCCAGTGGCACCTGGAATGTCAGCGAGACAGAACCATTCACTCCCCTGGAAAGGGGGCTGAAGCCAGAGAGCCACTTGGTCTAGGTCAGTGGATCCCACCCAAACAAAGCCCAGCAAGCTAAGATCCACAGGAGTGAAATTCTTGTTGCCAGCAGAGCAGTCTGAAGTCAACCTGGGACACTCAAGCTTGGTGGGGAGAGGGGCATCTGCCATTACTGAGGCTTGAGTAGGTGGTTTTCCCCTCACAGTGTAAACAAAGCTTCTGGGAAGTTTGAACTGGGCAGAGCCCATCACAGTTTGGCAAAGCTGCTGAAGCCACACTGCCTTTCAAGGTCCCTCCTCTCCAGGCAGGGCATCTCTGAAAGAAAGGCAGCAGCTTGAGTCAGGGACTTATAGCTAAAACTCCCAACTCTCTGGGACAGAGTACCTGGGGGAAGGGGCAGCCGTGGGCGCAGCTTCAGCATCCTTAAACATTCCTGCCTGCCAACTCTGATGAGAGCAGCAGATCTCTCAGCAGAGCACTCAAGCTCTGCTAAGGGACAGACTGCCTCCTCAAGTGGGTTCCTGGACCCCATGCCTACTGACTGGGAGATACCTCTCAGCAGGGGTTGACAGACACCTCATACAGGACAACTCCGGCTGGCATCTGGCAGGTGACCCTCTGGGACAAAGCTTCCAGAGAAAAGAATAGGTAGCAATCTTTGCCAATCTGCAGCCTCTGGTGGTGATACCCAGGCAAACAGAGTCTGGAGTGGACCTCCAGCAAACTTCAGCAGACCTGCAGCAGAGGAGTCTGACTGTTAGAAGAAAAACTAACAAACAGGAAGGAATAGCATCAACATCAACAAAAAGGACATCCACACAAAAGCCCCATCTGAAGGTCACCAATATAAAAAACCATAGGTAGATAAATCCACAAAGATGAGAAAAGAAAAAAACAGTGCAAAAAGGCTGAAAATTCCAAAAATTAGAATGGCTCTTCTCCTCCAAAGGATCACAACTCCTTGTCAGCAAGGGAACAAAACTGGACAGAGAATGAGTTTGATGAATTGGCAAAAGGAGGCTTCAGAAGTTGGGTAATAACAAACTCCTCTGAGCTCAAGGAGCATGTTCTAACCTACTGAAAGAAAGCTATGAACTTTGAAAGAAGGTTAGAAAAATTGCTAACTAAAACAACCAGTTTAGAGAACATAAATGACCTGATGGAGCTGAAAAACACAACATGAGAACTTCATCAAGTATACACAAGTATCAATAGCCGAATCAATCAGGTGGAAAAAAGGACATCAGAGATTGAAGATCAACTTAATGAAATAAAGCATGAAGACATGATTAGAGAAAAAAAAAAAGAATGAAAATAAACAAACAAAGCATCCAAGAAATATGGGACTATGTGAAAAGACCAAACCTACATTTGACTGGTGTACCTGAAAGTGACAGGCAGAATGGAACCAAGTTGGAAAACACTCTTCAGGATATTATCCAGGAGAATGTCACCAACCTTGCCAGACAGGTCAACATTCAAATTCAGGAAATACAGCGAACACCACAAATAGATTCCTCGAGAAGACTAACCCCAAGACACATAATCATCAGATTCACCAAGGTTGAAATGAAGGAAAAAAGGGCAGCCAGACAGAAAGGTCGGATTACCCACAAAGGGAAGTCCATCAGGTAAAAAGCAGATCTCTCTGCAGATGCCCTACAAGCCAGAAGAGAGTGGGATCAAAATTCAACATTCTTAAAGAAAAGAATTTTCAACCCAGAAATTCATATTCAGCCAAACTGAGCTTCATAATTGAAGGAAGAAGAAAATCCTTTAAAGAGAAGCAAATGCTGAGAGATGTTGTCACTTCCAGGCCTGCCCGCAGGAGCTCCTGAAGAAAGCACTAAATATGGAAAGGAAAAGCCGGTACCAGCCACTGCAAAAACATACCAAATTGTAAAGATCATCAACACTATGAAGAAACTGCATCAACTAATGACCAAAATAACCAGCTAGCATCATAACAAAAGGATCAAACACATGCATAACAATATTAATCCATGTTCTTAATTTTTTAACTTCTTTAATTTGGTTTTCTCCTTTCTCTGATATCTTCTTGAGAAGCTTAATAATCAACCTTTTTAATTTTTTGTCTGGTAACTCAGAGACTTCTTCTTGCTTTGTATCCATTTCTGGGGAGCTAGTGTGATCTTTTAAGGTGCTATAGAACCCTGTTTTGTCATATTACCAAAATTACTTTTCTAGTTTCTTCTTTTTTGTGTAGACTTTTTCTTCAGATTGCTCTCGAATTCATTTTTGATTGGACTGTGTTTTTTTAATTTATTTTTTCTGAGTTCCTTAGTTTTAGGGAGTCTTTGTGCGCTATCTTTCCTCAATACTGGTTGTAGTAGTTACGCTGTTGGTGTGTGGGTGAGTTCACTGTCTCCTATGGTGTTGAAATGGCTGGGATATTTTGAAGCTTGTTTCATTCTCTCATGGTGTATACTTTATTTATTTATTTATTTATTTATTTATTTAATTTTCCCTGGTATTTGACTAACTGAGTTGATAACTTAGGCTTCAGGCCAAAAACGGATGTATCCCTGGGTAGGCATCAGTTGTGGCTAAGGCAAGTGAGTATATGTAAGGCCCAATTATTGGCCAAGGTCACAGACTTGATGAGGGTGGATGCGCTCATCCCAGAGTTTTCCAGAAACACTGTCTATAGGTGCCTCCACAGTGCATTCCTGTGAAAAAAAGCCCCTGCTATTTCTGTGGTAGAGTGCTAGGGGGAAACAAGGACCCCTTCTCCAAGGTCCTTCATGAGCACAGAGGCAGCCTGCCTGTTGGGGTAGAGGTGCAGACTTTCCCTACTGTGCCCAGCACTGCAGTTGTGTCTCTGCTGTGAGAAACTTCTCAGCAGCAGAAAAATCTGGAACTTCAAGCCTGTTGTTCAGATTATTTTGTCCCCTAAAATGATCCTCTGATGTGGTGGTCTTCTATTTCCCTTAAAAATAAGGCTTCCTGAGAGCCAGACTGCAGTGATTGTTATAGCTCTTCTGAGTCTAGCCACCCAGCAAGGCTACCAAGCCGTGGGCTGGTGCTGGGGAATGTCTGCAAAGAGTCCGTTGATGTGACCAGTCTTCAGGTCTTCCAGCCATGAGTACCAGCACCTGCTCTGGTGGAAGTAGCAGAGGAGGGATGTCTACTCTGAGATTCCTTGGCTGTAGATAGGTTTAGTGAGATGTGTTCCTCAAATACTGGTTATGCTAGCAGTGAAGTTGTCATTTGGACAGATTCAGGACCTCTGGTTAGCCAGGGTGTTGCAGAAAGCGTTGTTAACTGTTGTTTTCTCTCTCCTGTGAATAGTGTTATTCTGCCAAGAGTTGCTCTAATGGCCCAAGTTGGTTGGCCCTCAGTTAGAAGGTAATGTTATCAAGAGATCATCTGCTGGGGTAGTAGTAGTGGGATATAAGTTTGCTGTAAGTTGTTCAGTGAAAGTATTCTAATTTCTCAGGTGATATGTGGGGCCATAAGGTTCCAAGTGTTTATGTCTTTTGTGTTAGGCTACCAGGGCAGGTAGAGAAATACCATCAGGTTGGCACAGGGTTAGGTGGGTCTGAGCTCAAACTCTCCTTGGGCAGGGCTTGCCATGGACACTGGGAGAAATAGAGAAGAATGGTTCTCAGGCCAATGGGATTATTATCCAGAAGGGAGTATGGTTGCCTCTGCTGTGCAGTAGAGTTTGCCAGGGCAGTTGAGGATAGCTGGTAGTGAAAGGCCTCACTCATTCCATGCAGTTGGTGAGGCCAGTTTCACTTCAGCAGTGCCCCACTAACAGCACCAAGTTTAAATCCAGGCAGCCTGTGCACAGAACTCAGATCTGCCCCAGGCCATAAACATCCCCAATGATAAAGCAAGCATGGCTTTCAGGCCACATCCCTCTCTCTCTGCTCACAATGCTGTACATCCCATGCCTGCTCTCATATTTGCTGCCATTCATGTCCACCCCCCACCCCCAGATTCTGTTTAAGGAAGTTCATGCCCACTCAGAACTATTACAAAATTCAGTTGTAAGCTTACTTTACCATGTTACTGTTCTGCAATTTTGCTGGCTGCCTTCCCCATAGGACCCTCTGAAATATAGTCAGGAATGGTTTCCCTGGGCTCAAGCTGGAGAATGGAAATGCGTACAAGGCTCTTCCCACCTCCGCTTCTACTTCTATATTTTGCATTTTTTCCTAAATCCATTACAGCTCCAGGTAAGGTTAAAGCCTTCTCCTGTTATCTCGATTTTCAGATTCCCCAGCGGGGTTGTGTGTTTGGAGGAAGGTTCTTCCCCTCTTACACTTTGGGAAGTCAGTTTTTCACCGTATTATGAAATTTGCAGTGGAGTACTGCTTCTTTCAAAGGATCTGTGAAGTCTTTTGGTTTTCCTGGAATGTTACGTTGGTGGTTTATGGAACAAAAGGTCAAAGTGTGAACCTCCACAAACTATTCTGATCATCCAAGTGGGAGATGCATGCTAGTGCTCCCTCCTGTCTACCATCTTGGCTGGGAAGCCCTTAATCACAAATTCTTTTTGAGTCACAAATTTCCCTTTGGAAAATTATCATATAAAAGCAAAAATACAAAATATATATGTTATATTAGTCTGTTTGTGTTGCTATAGAGGAATACCTGAGTCTGTGTAATCTATAAAGACAGATTTATTTGCCTCATGATCCTGCAGGCTATATAAGAAACATGGCACTAAGGGGTGGGGCCAAGATGGCTGAAAGAAGCAGTGACGATCAGAGGCTTCCATTGAAAAGAACCAAAACACTCTGTGAATCCTGCACTGGCAACTAAGGTGTCCAGTTCTGTCATCAAGACTGACTAGGTGGTTGGCATGACCCAAGAAGAAGAAGGAAGAGTAGTATGGTATGGTGGCTCACCCGAGAGCCACATGGGCCAGGGAAGCCCACATCCCCCAGTCAAGGGAAGCGGTGAGTGAGCATGCTACCCAGCCTGGGAAAACATGCTTTTTTCACAGAACTGTCCAACCTATGGATAGAAAGATCCCACTCAAGCCCATACCACCAGAGCCTGGGATTCAAACCACAGACTCATGCAGATTCTCAACAGCCACTAAACTAGAATCTGCTTAAGCCTGCCAAGTTCCTGGGTGGAGGGGCGGCCATTACCACAGCTGTGACTGCTTGCTGTCTAAGCCATCTGAGCTCCTTGGGAGAGGAGCAGTAGCCAACACTAGGACTGCTACCTTCCTGAAACACTAAGTTCCCAGGATGGAGAAAGGATGACAGCCATATCTATAGCTACAGGCCACGCTTTTCCCCTGCTGGAGCCAGGGAGGCTGGAAGGATTGGTCCCAAGAGGTATTCCCCACAGCCCAACACACTGACTGTGACAGTCTGTGGCCAGAGTGCCTCTTCAGGCCTGAAGCTGACGTGTCCCTCCTCACTGGGCAGGGCCTCCCAGCAGGAACTCCAACAACTCCTGCCAAATGCTCAGGGACAGAAATCTGATTTCCTTGGGTCTGGGCTTTTGGGGGTTGGGTGGCTGTAGTCTCTGTGGACCAGCAGACTTAGTCTTTCCTCCTGCTACTTCTGATGAATCTGGAAAGCCCAGATGAGTGGGTTTCCCCTAGTGCAGTACGCACCCTCCACCAAGGGAGTGCCAAAGTGCTTTCTTAAATGGTTCCTATTCCCTGTGGCATCCAACTAAGTGAGACCCTCCAACAGAGATCGTCAGACATCCTATACAGGAGCATTCCTAGTGACATCAGGTGGGTGCTCCTTGAGGTCAGAGACGTGAGAGGAAAGAGCAGGAACCCATCTTTGCTGTTCTACAGCTTCCTTGAGTAACAGCAGCAGGCACAGGAGTGAACCAGATGAATAGTGCCTGAAGTGAACTCCCAGCAAACCACAACAGCCCCAAAGAGGAGGGATCTGACCACTGAAAGACAGACAAACAAACAAACAAACAAACAGAAAGCAACAATAACAGCACCAACAGCAACAAAAAGTTCCAACAAAAACATCATCCAAGGGTCAGTAGCCTCAAAATTGAAATGAGATGAATTCACAAAGATGAAAAAGAATCAGTAAAAAAAATGCTGAAAACCCAAAAGTCCAGAGTGCCTCTTCTCTTCCAAATGATTGCAACACCTGTCCAGCAAGGGTGCAGAACTGGATGGAGGATGAGATGGATGAATTGACAGAAGTAGGATTCAGAAGGTGAGTAATAAAAAACTCTGCTGACCTAAATGAGCATGTTGTAACCCAATGAAAATAAGCTAAGAACCTTAATAAAAGGTTAAAGGAGCTGCTAACTAGAGTAACCAGTTTAGAGAAGAACATATATGACCTGATGGAGCTGAAAAACACAGCATGAGAACTTCGTGAAATATACAAAAGTATCAATATTTGAATCAAACAAGCAGAAGGAAGAATATCAGAGTTCGAAGACCATCTTGCTGAAACAAGGCAGGCAAGAAAGATTAGAGAAAAAAAAAATGAAAAGGAATGAACAAAATCTCTGGGAAATATGAGACTACATAAGAAAGATGAAACCTATGATTGATTGGACTACCTGAAAGAGATGAGGAGAATGTAACCAAGTTGGAAAACAGACTTCAGGATATATTCCGGGAGTACCTCCCTAACCTAGCAAAACAGGTCAATATTCAAATTCAGAAACTACAAAGAACACCACTAAGATACTCCATGAGAAGGTCAACCCCAAGACACATAACCATCAGATTCTCTATGGTTGAAATAAGGAAAAAAATGTTAAGGGCAGCCAGAGAAAAAGGTCAGGTCCTAACAGCATAACTCTCAGCAGAAACCCTACAACACAGAAGAGAGTGGAGACCAATATTCAACAGTCTTAAAGAAAAGAATTTTAAATCCAGTATTTCATATCTGGCCAAACTAAGCTTCATAAGTGAATGAGAAATAAAATCCTTTTCAGATAAGCAAAGGCTGAGAGACTTCATCACCACCAGGCCTGCCTTGTAAGAGCTCCTGAAAGAAGCACTAAATATGGAAAGAAACAACCAGTACTAGTCACTGCAAAAACACACCAAAATATAAAGACCAATGACACTATGCAAAAACTGTATCAACCAGTGAGCAAAATAAACAGATAGAATAATTATGACAGGATCAAATTCACATATACCAAGACTAACCTTAAAGGTAAATGGACTGAAACCTCCAATTAAAAAAAAAAACACAACAGACTGGTAAATTGGACAAAGAGTCAAGACCCATGGGTGTGCTGTATTCGGGAGACCCATCTCACATGCAAAGACGCACATAGGCTCAAAATAAAGAAATGGAGGAAATTTTACCAAGCAAATGGAAAGAAAGAAAAAAAAAAGCAGAGGTTGCAATCCTAGTCTCTGACAAAACAGACTTTAAACCAATAAATAGCAAAAAAAAAAAAAAAAAAAAAAGAGAGAGAGAGAAAGAAGGGCATTACGTAATCATAAAATGATCAATTCAATAAGAACAGCTAAGTATCCTAAATATTTATGCACTCAATACAGGAACACCCAGATTTACAAAACAAGTTCTTACAGACCTACAAAGAGACTTAGACTCCCACACAATAATACTGGGAGACTCACATCCCACTGTCAATATTAGACAGATCAACGAGACAGAAAAATAACAAGGATATTCAGTACTTGAACTCAGTTCTGAATCAAGTGGACCTTATAGACATCTACAGAAGCCTCCACTCCAAATCAACAGAATATACATTCTTCTCAGTGCCACAGGGAACTTATTCTAAAATTGACCACATAATTGGAAGTAAACCACTCCTCAGCAAATGCAAAATAACTGAAATCATAACAAAGACTCTCCCAGACCACAGTGCAATCAAATTAGAACTCAACATTAAGACACTCACTCAAAACTACATGACTACATGGAAATTGAACCACCTGCTCCTGAATGACTCCTTGGTAAATAATGAAATTAAGGCAAAAATCAAGAAGTCCTTTGAAACCAATAAGAAGCAAGAGACAATGTACCAGAATCTCTGGTAAACCACTGTTAAGAGGGAAATGTATAGCACTAAATGCCTACATCAGGAAACTAGAAAGATCTCAAATCGACCTCCTAATATCACAATTAAAAGAGCTAGAGAGGCAAAAGCAAACTAATCCAAAAGCTAGCAGAAGACGAGAAATAACTAGATCAGAGCAGAACTAAAGGATAGAGAGACATGAAAAACCCTCCAAAAAATTAATGAATCCAGGAACTGTTTTTGTTTTAAAAAATTAAAATTAGATAGACTACTAGTTGGAGTAATAAAGAAGAAAGGAGAGAAGAATCAGATAGGCACAATAAAAAATGATAAAGCAGATATCACCACTGATCTCCCATAAATACACACTCAAATAAACTAGAAAATCTAGAGGAAACGGATGTATTCCTGGAAATATACACCCACCCAAGACTAAACCAGGAAGAAGTCAAATCCTTGAATAGACCAATAACAAGTTCTGAAAATAAGGCAGTAATTAATAGCCTACCAACCAAAAAAGCCGAGGACCAGACAAATTCGCAATTGAATATTACCAGGGGTACAAAAAGAAGCTGGTACCATTTCTTCTGAAACTATTCCAAATAATAGAAAAAGAGGGACTCCTCACTGACTCATTTTATGAGGTCAGCATCATGCTGATACCAAAACCTGGAACAAACACAAGAAAAAAAGAAAACATCAGGCCAATATCCCTGATGAACACTGATGCAGAAATCCTCAATAAAATACTGGCAAACCAAATCCAGCAGAACATCAAAAAGTTTATCCACCACAATCAAGGTGGCTTCATTCTTGGAATACAAGGCTGGTTAAAAATATGCAAATCAATAAAAGTAATCCATTACATAAACAGAAATAATGAAAAAAAATCACATGATTATTTAAATAGATGCAGAAAAGACCCCTCGATAAAATTCAACATCTCTTTATGAAAAAATTCTTGATAAACTAGATATTGATGGAACATATTTCAAAATGATAAGAACTGTTTATGACAAACTCACAGCCAGTATCATACTGAATGGGCAAAAGCTGGAAACATTCCCTTTGAAAACTGGCACAAGACTAGGATATTCCCTCTCACTACTTTTTGTATTTTTTTTTTTTAAACATATTATTGGAAGTTCTGGTCAGGGCAATCAGGCAAGGGAACAAAAAATAAAAAGTATTCAAATAGGAAAAGAGGAAGTCAAAGTGTCTCTGTTTGCAGGTGACATGACTGTATATTTAGAAAACTGCATTGGCCCAGCTTCAAAACTCCATAAGCTGGTAAACAACTTCAGCAAAGTCTCAGCACACAAAACCAATGTGCAAAAATCACAAGCATTCCTATACACCAAAAATAGAAAAGCAGAAAGCCAAATCACAAATGAACTCTCATTCACAATTGCTACAAAGAGGATGAAATATCTAGGAATACATCTAACAAAGGATGTGAAGGACTTCTTCAAGGAGAACTACAAACCACTGCTCAAGGAAATAAGGACACACAAATGGAAAAACATTCTATCCTCATGGATAGAACGAATCAATATCTTTAAAATGACCATACTGCTCAAAGTAATTTATAGATTCCATGCTATTCCCATCAAACTACCATTGACATTCTTCAAAGAATTAAAAAAAAAAAACTCCTTTATATTTCATAGGGAACAAAAACAAGCCCATATAGCCAAGACAATCCGAAGCAAAAAACCAAAAACGAAACAAAGCTGGAGGCATCATGCTACCAAACTTCAAACTATACCATAAGGTTACAGTAACCAAAACAGCATGTTATGGGTACCAAAACAGACATATAGACCAATGGAATAGAACAGAGACCTCAGAAATATCACCACACATCTACAAACATCTGATTTTCAACAAACCTGACAAAAATTAGCAATGGAAAAAGAATCCCTTATTTAACAAATGGTGCTGGGAAAACTGGCTGGCCATATGCAGAAAACTGAAACTGGACCCCTGCCCTACACATTATACAAAAGTTAACTCAATATAGATTAAAGACTTAAATGTAAAATGTAAAACCATAAATACCCTAGAAGAAAACCTAGGCAAAACCATTCAGGACATAGGCATTGGAAAAGAGTTCCTGACAAAATGCCAGAAGAAATTGCAACAAAAGCCAAAATTGACAGATGAAATACAATTAAACTAAAGAGCTTCTGCACAGCAAAAGAAACTATCATCAGAGTGAACAAGCAACCTACAGAATGGGAGAAAATTTTTGCAATCTACTTATCTGACAAAGGTCTAATCTCCAGAATCTACAAATAACTTAAACAAATTATAAGAAAAAAAGAAACAATCCTGTCAAGAAGTAGGCAAAGGCTATCAACAGACAGTTCTCAAAAGAAGACATTTATACAGCCAACAAACATGAAAAAAGTTCATCACTGATAATTAGAAAAATGCAAGTCAAAGCCAAAATGAGATACAATATCACGCCAGTCAGAATGGCGATTATTAAAAAGTCAAGAAAAAACAGATGCTGAAGAGGCTGTGGAGAAATAGAAACGCTTTCACACTGTTGGTTGGAATGTAAATTATTTAAAGCATTGTGGAAGTCAGTGTGACAATTCCTCAAGGACCTACAACCAGAAATATCATTTGACCCAGGAATTCCATTACTGGGTATATACCCAAAGGATTATAAATCATCCTACTATAAAGACACATGCACACACATGTTTATTGCAGCACTATTTACAATTGCAAAGACATGGAACCAACCTAAAGGCCCATCAATGATAGACTGGATAAAGAAAATGTGGTACATATACACCATGAAATACTACACAGCCATAAAAAGGAATGAGATCATGTCCTTTGCAGGGACATGGATGAAGCTGGAAGTCATCATCCTTAGCAAGCTAACACAGGAACAGAAAACCAAACACCGCATGTTCTTACTCATAAGTGGGAACTGAAATATGAGAACACATGGATACAGAGAGGGGAAAAACACACACCAAGGTCAGTCAGGAGGTTGGGGTTTAGGGGAGGGAGAGCTTTAGGACAAATAGCTAATGTATGTGGGGCTTAAAACCTAGATGACAGGTTGATAGGTGCAGCAAACCACCATGGCACACATATACCTATGTAACAAACCTGCACATTCTGCACTTGTATCCCAGAACTTAAAGTAAAATTTAAAAAAAAGAAAGAAGAAGCATGGCACAGTATCTGCTCCTGGGTGACAGTTTCAATCATCTTCCACTCATGGCAAATGATAAAGCAGAGCTAGGGTGTGCATATATCACATGGTAAGAGAGGGGGCAAGAGAGATGCAGAAGGTGCCAGGCTCTTTTGAACAACCAGTTCTTGAGGGAACTCTCTATTTGGAACAAATAGAATGAGAATTCACTCATTACAGTGAAAATTGCACCAAACCATTCGTAAAGCATCTGCCCCCATGACCCAACCACCTGCCATCAGGCTCTACCTCTAACCTTGAGGATCCAATTTCAATATGAAATTTGCCAGGCCCAGCCAAACCATATTCAAACAATAGCATTTTACCCCTGGACCCTAAATCTTTTGTTATTTTCACATACAAAATACAATTCTCCATTCCCAATAGTCCCTAAATGTTTTAATTTGTTCCAGCACCCACAAAAAAGCATGAAGTCCAATGTCTTCTTTGAGACTCAAAGCAAGTTCCTTACAGTTGCGCACCTATAATACCATAAACAATTTATGCACCTGCCACATACAGTGATGCTACAGGCATTTGCTAAACACTCTCATTCCAAAAGGAAGAAATCAGCCAAAGGAAAAGGGTGTTGGACCTAGCAAGTTTGAAACTTAGCAGGGCAGACATTAACCCTTAAAGCTCACATATACTCTCCTTTGACTCCATCTCTCACATACTGAGCACACTCATGTGAGGGGTGGACACACAAGGCCTTGGGCAGCCCACCCCACTGCTTTGCTGAGTAGAGCCCACATGGCTGCTCTCATGAGTTGGAGTCTAACGCCCATGGCTTTTCCAGGCTGACATTGTACTCTACAGGTGACTATAATTCTGAGGTTCTTGTGGTAGACCTGTTCCTATGTCTTTACTAGGCAGTGCCCCAATACCCAGATATGTGGCAGGTTTCTTCCTGGGCATACAGACTTTTCAATACATTCTCTGAAATCTACATAGAAGCTGCCAAGCCTCCACCACTCCTGTATTTTGTGCACCTACACACTTACCGTGTGCAGGCTTACTGTAAATGCTCTCTGAAGAGGCAGCCCAAGAAGTATCTGAAGCAATTTGGGATGAGGCTGGATCTGGAGCTTCTAGGATGCAGGAAGCAGCATCCTGTGATGGGCAGAGGTTCTTAGGCCTCGCCCAAAAACCATTCTGTCCTAGCCCTGTGGGCCTGTCATGGGAGGGGTGTCCTGTAAGATTGCTAAAATGTTTAAGGGTTCTTTTTTTCCACTGTCTTGACTCTTAGAACCTGGCTCCCCTTTATTCATGCTAGTCTCTCTAACAAGGGATTTCTCTGCAATGCCTTTGTATTCCTCTGCTGAAAACACTCTTACCTTCTCTAACACATAGCTAGCCTGTTAATTTTATAAAAATTTATGCTTAGCATTCTTTTCCATTGTAAATTCCATCTTTGAGCCTTACCTTTGCTCCAGTATTTGATCATAAGTTGTTAAATGCAGCCACACCACTTCTTGATCACTTTGTGCTTATTTGAATCTTCTTTTGCCTTTGCCAATCCAGTTAGTAGTTTATTAATCTTTTCTACCCTTTCAAAAAACTAACTTATGGGTTTTTTAAATGGATTTTTGGACCTCAGTTTTATTCAGGTCTGCTCTAATATTGGGTCTTTTTTTCTTCTGTTAGCTTTGGGGTCAGTTTATTCGTGTTTTTCTAGTTCTTTTAAGTGCAATATTAGATTGTTCATTTGAGATATTTCTAACTTCTTACTGTAGGCATTTAGTGTTAAACTTTCCTGTTAACTTTGCTTTTGACTGGGTGCAGTGGTATACACTTGTAATCTGAGGATCTTGGCAAGCCAAAGAAGTGCAGAATTGCTTGAGTCCAGGAGTTTTTTTTTTTTTTTTTTTAATAACTTTTATTTTAACTTCAGGAGTACATGTGCAGGTTTATTATATAAGTAAACTTCTGTCATGGGGGTTCGTTGTACAGATTATTTCATCACACAGGTATTAAGCCGAGTACACATCAGTTATTTTTCCTGATCCTCTCCCTCCTCCCACCCTCCATCCTCTGATCAGCCCCGGTGTGTGTTGTTCCCCTCTATGTGTCCATGTATTCTCAATATTTAGCTCCCACGTATAAGTGAGAACATGTGGTATTTGTTTTACTGTTCCTGCGTTAATTTGCTAAGAATAATACCCTTCAACTCTATCCATGTTCCTGCAAAGAACAAAATCTTGTTCTTTTGATGGCTGTATAGTGTTCCATGGTGTATATGTACCACATTTTCTTCATGCTGCTTATCACTGATGGGCATTTAGGTGGATTCCATGACTTTGCTATTGTGAATAGTGTTGCAATTAACATATGCATGCATGTGTTTTTATAATAGAATGATCTACATTCCCTTGGATATATACCCAGTAATGAGGCTCAGGAGTTTGAGACCACCCTGGGAAACATAGCAGGACCCTATCTCTAAAATACATTTTTATAAATTAGCCAGGCATAATGGTAAATGCCTGTAGTCCTAGCTATTAAGAAGGCTGAGGCAGAATGATCACTTTAGCCTAGGACTTTGAGTCTGCAGTGAGCTGTGGTCATGCCACTGCTCTCCAGCCTGTGTGACAGTGTGAGAACTTTTCTCAGAAACATCACCAAACAAGCATAAATCAAAAACAAACAAACAAACAAAATCCCACCAGATTGCTTTTGCTACATTCCAGAGATTTTGGTATTTTATGTATCTGTTTTTATTTATTTATAAGTTTTTTTTTATTCCTACTTTAATTTCATTGTTTAACCAGAAGTCATTCAGGAGTAAGTTGTTCAGCTTTCATGTAATTGTGTGATTTTTGAGAGATCTCGGTACTAACTTCTCTTTTATTCCATTGTTGTCTGAGAGTATACTTGGGATAATTCTATTTTTTTTCACTTTATGGAGACTTGGTTTATTACTGAGCATGTGCTCGATCTTAGAGTATGTTTTCTATGCAGAAGAGAAAAATGCATATTCTGTGGTTGTTGGGTGAAGTATTCTGTAGATATATATTAGGTCCAATTGGTGAAGGTTCAAAATGAAGTCCAGAATTTCTTTGTTAATTTTCTGTCTTGATGATCTGCCCAACACAGTCATTGGCGTGAAATACCTCACTATTATTGTATGGCTGTGTAAGTCTTTCATAGGTCTAGAAATACTTGTTTTACAAATGAGGTTGTTCCAACATTTGTTGTGTATTCATTTAGGAAAGTTACTTCTTCTTGTTGAATTGGACACTTAATTCTTAGTTACACTTTTTTTTAATGGCTGCATAGTATTCCATGGTGTGTATGTACCACATTTTATTTAGCCAGTATACCACTATACCACTGATGAGCATTTAGGTTGATTCCATATCTTTGCTATTGTGAATAGTGCTACAATGAACATACCAGTGTGTGTGGCTTTTTGATAGAATTATTTATATCCCTTTAGGTATATACCCAATAATGAGATTGGTGGATCAAATGACACTTCTATTTTTAGCTCTGTAAAAATCGCCACACTGCTTTCCACAATGGTTGAACTAATTTACAGTCCCATCAACAGTGCATAAGAATTTCTTTTTTTCTGCAGCTTTGGCAGCATCTGTTAGTTTTTGACTTTTTAACTGATAGTCATTCTGACTGGTGTGAGATAGTTATCATTGTTGTTTTGATTTGCATTTCTTTAATGATCAGTGATATTAAGATATTTTTTCATATGATTGTTGGCTGAATGTATGTCTTCTTTTGAAAAGTGTTTATGTCCATTGCCCACTTTTTAATGGTGTTGCTTATTTTTTTTTCTTGTAAATTTAAGTTCCTTATAGATGCTTTATATGCATTTGTTGGATACTTAGTCTGCAAATATTTTTTCCATTCTCTAGGTTGTCTGTTTACTCTGTTGATCGTTTCCTTTGCTGTGCAGAAACTCTTTAGTTTAATTAGATCTCATTTGTTAATTTTTGCTTTTATTGCATTTGCTTTGGGCATCATCATCATAAAATGTTTGTCAGTTTCTATGTCTCGAATGCTATTGTCTAGGTTTTCTTTCAGAGTTTTTATAGTTTTGGGTTCTACAGTTAAGTGTTTAATCCATTTTGAGCTGAATTTTGTACATAGTGTAGGAAGGGGTCCACTTTCAATCTTCTGCATATGGTTAGTCGGTTATCCCAGCACAGTTTATTGAATGCGGAGTTGATTCACCCTTGCTTGTTTTTGTCAGCTTTGTCAAAGATCAGATGGTGGTGTGCCACATTTTCTTTGTCCATTCTTCTGTTGATGGACACTTAGATTGTTTCCAAATCTTGGCCATTGTAAACTGTGCTTCAGTAAACATGAGAGTACAGATATCTCTTCATATACTAATTTTCTTTCTTTTCAGTATATATCTTGGAGTGTGATTGCTGGATTTCATGTTGCCTCCATTTTTATTTTTTTTTTTTGAGGAACTTCTAAATTGTTCTCCATAGTGCTTGTACTAATCCACATGCCCACCACCAGTGTATGAGAGTGTTTTTTTTTTTTTCTAAATATTATAACCAGCATTTGTTTTCCTGTCTTTTGGATAAGAGCCATTTCAGTTGGGGTGAGATAATATCTCACTGAAATTTTCATTTTCATTTTTCTGATTATCAGTGATATTGAGCACATTTTCACATACATGTTAGACATTTGTATGTCCTATTTCAAGAAATGTCTATTCAGATATTTTGCCAATTTCATAATTGGAATATTAGATATTTTTCCAATCGAGTTGTCTGAGCTCTTCATACGTTCTGGTTATTAATCCCATATTAGATGGGTAGTTTGAAAACATATTCTCAGATTGTGTGAATTGTTTCTTGACTTTGTTTATTATTTCCTTCATTATGCAGCTCTTTGACTTGATGTGATTCAATTTTTCTGTTTTGGTTGTGTTTGCTTGTGCTTGTGCATATTACTCAGGATTTCTTGTCCAGTCTAATATACTGGAGAATTTCTCCAATGTTTACTTTAAGAATTTTACAGCTGGTGGTCTTAGGTTTTGGTCTTTAATTGATTTTGGTGTGATTTTTGTATATGGTGAGAGACACAGGTCTAGTTTTATTCTTCTGGATATGGATATCCAGTTTTCCCAGCACCATTTATTGAAAAGACTATTCTTTCCCCAATGTATGTTCTTGGCACCTTTGTCAAAAATGAGTTCACCGTGGGGGCAAGGCTAAGATGGCTGACTAGAAACAACTCCAGCCAGAGGCTCAGGGACAGAACCCAGATCTCCCTGAACCTAAGCACATAGGGGGAGGAGTGGCCGTGGTCTCTGCAAACCAGCAGACTTAGCCTTTCCTCCTGGTAGTTCTGAGGAAACTGGGCAGCCCAGATGAGTGGGTTTCCCCTTAGTGAGGCACAAACCCTACTAAGAAACAGTCGAAGTGCTTTGTTAAATGCCACCCAAAAAGGTGAGACCTCCAACAGGGGTTTTCAGACAGAAGCAATTCTACTGGCATCAGGTTGGTGCCCCTTGAGGACAGAGATCCCAGAAGAAGGGGCAGGTACCCAATTTTGTTGTTCTCCACACTCCTTTAGTGACATCTCCAGGTGCAAGAGCAAACCAGGTGAATAGGGCCTGAAGTGAACCCCCAGCGACCCACAGCAGCCCCACAGAAGAGGAACCTGACAACTGAAAGAAAAACAAACAAACAGAAAGCAACAACAACAGCATCAACAACAAGAAGTCCCCACAAAAACCTCACCCAAGGGTCAGCAGCCTCACAGATGAAAAGTAGACAAACTAATGAAGATGAGAGAGAATCAGTGAAAAAAAAAAAACACTGAAAACACACCAAAAACAGACTGCCTCTCATTCTTCAAATGATTGCAGTGTCACTCCAGCAAGGGCACAGAACTGGATGGAGGATGAGATGGATGAATTGACAGAAGTAGTCTTCAGAACATGGGTAATAAAAAACTCCACTGAGTAATGGAGCATGTTCTAGTCCAATGCAAAGAAGCTAAGAACCTTGATAAAAGGTTAGGGCAGCTGATAACTAGAATAACCAGTTTAGAAAGAAACATAAATGATCTGATGGAGCTGAAAAACATAGTATGAGAACTTTGTGAAGCATACACAGGTATCAACAGCCAAAGAAACCAAGCAGAAGAAACAATATCAGAGTTTGAAGACCACCTTCCTAAAATAAGACATGCAGACAAGATTAGGGAATAAAAGAATAAAAAGGAATGAACATAGCCTCCAAGAAATATGGGACTTCATAAAAAGACTGAACCTATGATTGAGTGGAGTACCTAAAGGAGACAGGGACAATGCAAACAAGCTGGAAAACACACTTCAGAATATTATCCAGCAGAATTTCCCCAGCCTAGCAAGACAGGCCAACATGCACATTCAGGAAATACAGAGAACGCCACTAAGATAATCCACGAGAAGATAAACCCTAAGACACAAAATCATGAGATTCTCCAAAGGTGAAATAAAGGAAAAAATATTAAGGACAGCCAGAGAGAAAGGCCAGATCATCTACAAAAAGAAGCCCATCAGACTAACAGCTCACCTCTCAGCAGAAACTCTAAAAGACAGAAGAGATTGAGGGCCAATATGAAACATTCTTAAAGAAAATAATTTTGAACCCAGTATTTCATATCCAGCCAAACTAAGCTTCATAAGCAAAGGAGAAATACAACGTTTTATAGACAAGCAAAAGCTGAGGGATTTTGTTACCAACAGACCTGCCTTGAAAGAGCTCCTGAGAAAAGCAATAAATATGAAAGAAAAAAGGCACCAGCAACTGAAAAACTACACCAAAAAATAAAGACCAATTACACTATGAAGAAACTGCATCAACTAATGTACAAAATAACCAGATAGCATAATGAAAACAGAATCAAATTCACACATAACAATAATAACCATAAAGGTAAATGTGCTAAATGCCCCATTTAAAAGACAGACTGGAAAACTGGATAAAGAGTCAAGACCCATCAGTGTGCTGTATTCAGGAGACCCATCTCACATGCAAAGACATACATAGGTTGAAAATAAATGGATGGAGGAATATTTACCAAGCATCTGGAAAGCAAAAAGAAGAAAAAGCAAGGGTTGCAATCCTAGTCTCTGACAAAACAGACTTTAACCAACAAAGATAAAAAGATTTTAAAAAGACAAAAAAGAGCATTACATAATGGTAAAGGGAACACAACAAGAAGAGCTAACTATTCTAAATGTACATGCACCCAATACAGGAGCACCCAGATTCATAAAACAAGTTCTTAGAGACCTACAAAGAGACGTAGACTCTGATACAATAATAGAAGGAGACTTTAATACCCCACTGTCAATATTAGACAGATCAATGAGACAGAAGATTAACAAGGATATTGAAAACGTGAACTCAGCTTTGAATCAAGTGGACCTAATAGATATCTACAGAACTTGCCACCCCAAATCAACAGATTATACATTCTTCTCAGTGCCACATGGCACTAATTCTAAAATCAACACATAGTTGGAAGTAAAACACTCCTCAGCAAACGCAAAAAAAAAAAAAAAAACAAACTGAAATAATAACAAACAGTCTCTCAGATCACAATGCAATCAAATTAGAACTCAGCATTTAAAAACTCATGCAAAACCACACAATTACATGGAAATTGAAAAACCTGCTCCTGAATAACTCCTGGGTAAATAATGAAATTGAGGCAGAAATAAGGAAGTTCTTTGAAACCAATGAGAACTAAGAGACAATGTTAACAGAATCTCTGGGACACAGCTAAAGCAGTGTTAAGAGGGAAATTTATAGCACTAAATACCCACATCAGAAATCTAGAAAGTCTCAAATCAACACCCTAACATCACAATTAAATGAGCTAGAGATGCAAGAGCAAACTAATCCAAAAGCTAGCAGAAGACAAGAAATAACTAAGTTTGAAACAGAGTTAAAGGAGATAGAGACATGAAAAACCTTCCAAAAAAATCAATGAATCCAGGAGCTGTTTTTTTGAAAAAAAAAAAAATAACAAAATAGATAGATTGATAGCTAGACTAATAAAGAAGAAAAAATACAAGAATCAAGTAGACACAATAAAAAATAGTGAAAGGGATATCACCACTGACCCCACAGAAATACAAACTACTATCAGAGAATACTATAAACAACTCTACACAAATAAACTAGAAAATCTAGAAGAAATGGATAAATTCCTAGACACAGACACCTTCCCAACACTAAACCAGAAAGAAGTCAAATCCCTGAATAGACCAATAACAACTTCTAAAATTGAGGCAGTAATTAATAGCCTACCAACTAAAAAAAGCCCAAGGCAAGACAGATTCACAGCTGAATTTTACCAAAGGTACAAAGAGGAGCTGGTGCCATTCTTTCTGAAACTATTCCAAACAATTGAAAAGGAGGGACTTCTCCTTGACTCAATTTATAAAGCTAGCATTATCCTGATACCAAAAACCATGCAGAGACACAAAAACAACAAAAAACTTCAGGCCAATATTCCTAAAAACCACCGATGTGAAAATCTTCAAAAAAATACTGGCAAACTGAATCCAGCAGCAGACAAAAAAACTTATCCACCATGATCAAGTCAGCTTCATCCCTGGGATGGATGGCTGGTTCAACATATGCAAATCAGTGAACATAAGTCATCACAGGAACAGAACCAAAGACAAAAACCACATGATTATCTCAATAGATGCAGAAAAGGCCTTTGATAAAATCCAACATCCTTCATGTTAAAAACTTAATAAACTAGGTTTTGATGGAACATATCTCAAAATAATAAGAACTGTTTATGACAAACCTACAGCAATATCATATCGAATGGGCAAAAGCTGGAAGCATTTCCTTTCAAATCCAGTAGAGGACAAGGATGCTCTCTCTCACTAATCCTATACAAGATAGTATTGGAAGTTCTGGCCAGGGAGCAGGCAAGAGAAAGAAATAAAGTATATTTAAATAGGAAGTAAAATTGTCTCTGTTTGCAGACGACATGATTCTATATTTAGAAAACTCCACTGTCTCAGCTCAAAAATTCCTTAAGCTGATAAGGAACTTCCGCAAAGTCTCAGCATACAAAATCAATGTGCAAAAATCACAAGCATTCCTTTACACCAACAATAGACAAGCAAAGAGCCAAATCATAAATAAACGCCCAATCACAATCGCTATAAAGAGAATAAAATACCTAGAAATACCACTAACAAGGAATGTGAAGGACCTCTTTAGGGAGAACTACAAACCATTGCTCAAGGAAATAAGACAGGACATAAACAAATGGAAAAACATCCTATCGTCATGGATAGAAAGAATCAATATCATGAAAATGGCCATACTGCCTAAAGCAATTTATAGATTCAGTGCTATTCCCATCAAACTACCATTGACATACTTCACAGAATTAGAAAAAAACTACTTTAAATTTTATATGAAATCAAAGAAGACCCCATACAGCCAAGACAACACTAAGCAAAACCAACAAAGCTGGAGGCATCATGCTGCCGAACTTCAAACTATACTACAAGGCTATGGTAACAAAAATAGCATGGTACAGGTACAAAGACAGACATATAGACCAATGGAACAGAACAGAGACCACATATGTAACACCATACATCTACAACCATCTAATCTTTGACAAAGATGAAAAAAAACAAGCAATGGGGAAATTATCTCCTATTCAATAAATGGTGCTGGGATAACTGGCTAGACATATGCAGAAAACTGAAACTGAACCCCTTCCTTACACCTTATACAAAAATTAACTGAAGATGGATTAAAGACTTAAATGTAAAACCCAAAACCACAAAAACCCTAGAAAAAACCTAGACAATACCATTCAGGACACAGGCATGGGCAAAGACTTCATGACAAAATTGCCAAAAGCAATTGCAACAAAAGCCAAAATTGACAAATGGGATCTAATTGAACTGCACAGGGCTCTGCACAGGAAAAGCAACTATCATCAGAGTAAACACGCAACCTACAGAATGGGAGAAAATTTTTGCAATCTACCCATCTGACAAACGTCTAATATCCAGAATTTACAAGGAACTTAAACAAATTTACAAGAATAAAACAAGCAACCCCATCAAAAAGTGGGCAAAGGATATGAACAGACACTTCTCAAAAGAAGACATTTATGTGGCCAAAATGAATATGAACAGACACTTCTCAAAAGAAGACATTTATGCGGCCAAAATGAATAGGAACAGACACTTCTCAAAAGAAGACATTTATGTGACCAAAACATATATAAAAAAAAGCTCAACATCACTGATCATTAAAAAAATGCAAGTCAATAAGACAATACCACAAGGAGATACCATATCTCACCACTCAAAATGATGATTATTAAAAACTCAAGAAACAATAGATGCTGGTGAGGCTGTGGAGAAATAGGAACACTTTTACACTGTTGGTGGGAATGTAAATTAGTTCAACCATTATGGAAGACAGTTTGGTGATTTCTTAAGGATCTACAAACAGAAATACCATTTGATCCAGCAATCCCATTACTGGGTATATACCGAAAGGAATATAAATCTTTCCAGTATAAATACACATGCACATGTATGTTTATTGCAGCACTATTTAGAATAACAAAGTCATGGAACCAACCCAAATGCCCATCAATGATAGACTGGATAAAGATAATGTGGTATGTATACACCATAAAATACTACACAGCCATAAAAAGGAATGAGATCATGTCTTTTGCAGGGACATGGATGAAGCTGAAAGCCATCATCTTCAGCAAACTAACACAGGGGCAGAAAACCAAACACTGCATGATCTCATTCATAAGTGGGAGTTAAACAATGAGAACATGTACATTCATTTGTGAAAACATTGATCTCTTTAGCCTAGTTTGACTAAATTCGTGGCCCTGAGCTACCTACTTCAGTACTGAAGAAAGCATCTGGGATGTAGACAATTTCAGAGGTGAGTAACCCCCACATATGAAGACAGTGGCCTCTGAAAGAATTCCAGGGCATAAGATTACTGAATGTAATATTCTGTGGAATGTAACAGTATTCATTACCATCAAGAATTTAAGGAAGAATTTCAGTTGTAACTGCAGATGGCAACCCTATATAAATCTTTTATCTTTCCAATGCCCCACTGAAAAATGCAACCATCATAGTCTTCAACTTGGTGACTGAAGTCTAGGATTACAGCTATATTTTAGCCCAATTATTTTAGTAGAGCTCTCAGAAAATAAAGCAGCTGACTCACCTCTTCCTGGATAAAGTGTTTGGATTATGCCTCCCCAAATACACATGTGTGCTGGCATGCATACACATACATAAACCCTCTGAATAAATAGCTTCTATTCTGATGCGGCCATTCCTGCCCTGTGGGGCCACAACAAACTTTGACATACTAAGTGAAGAATAGAAAATCCAGTCCTTACTGTCTAGCAACCTTCATCCTCATCTCCCACCCATTCTAGTGCACTCTGGCTCTAGTCACCCTGGAGAGTGGCTGTTACACAAACTTGTAACTACACTCCTCTAGGCCTTTCCTGTTGCTGTTACTTCGGGTTAGAATACTACTAAAACCCTTCCCATGTATTCATCACTTAGAGTTCAACTTCTTCTTGAGGCTTTATTGGAAACTGTCCACAATTTAACATACCCCAGACTAAGCTGTAATTAATTACTTACTTCTGCGTTTGTATCACATGTTAATTGACCCTCCACCAGAGCATCTATTTTATGAGTCATGTTTAATAAATAAGGTTAAAGATCAGATGGTGTGAGAGAAAGTAATATGCTTGAGACTGACAGACCTGAGTGGTCTCTTTCTTTTATTGCTGCTTGACTTTGGACAGGTACATTTACCTCCATGAACCAGTTTCCTCATCTGTAAAATAAGGATCATTAAGAGTAGCTACCTAATAGCTAGCATTATATGAATTAGTACGAGGAAAGTGAAGGACCAGAAACAGTGCCTGCACAGTCAGTGCTCCATAAGTGCTATCTCTCATTATTATTACCATTGTTTGAACCTATCTCAGAATGTAAGCACCACACAAAAAGGGAAAAATCACTATGTTTGTACTCTCATATACAGCACTGTGCCTGGCATGTGGCATGTGGTCAGTAAATATCTGTTGAGTGAATGGATGCTTTAACGAGTCTGTAAAATAATTCTCATCGTTAGCGTCCTCCTCCTCCTCCTCCCTTCCTCCACCTTCTGCTCCACCTCTTCCTCTCTGAATCCTCTACCACCTGATAGCATGGTGCTTTATGCCCCACAGAAAAACTTCAAGTGGAGGGAGCATCACTGAATGCTCCTCATCCCTTGACCCTTTTGCTGTATCTGTTACTCCCTTTCTTGAATTCTCTTCTCTAACAAGTTCAAGTTCAGCAGCAACCACTTCAACCAGCCTAGCCTGCCCTTCAGAGGTGAGGGGGAGGGAATGAGAGGCAAGGCAAGGAAGACAGGGAATGGGGCGTGGCCACTACGCTGCAAAGCCTGACTGCGCCTGCGTAGGCTGCGGCAAAATAACGTTCTGAGGCTTGCAGTCGTTGCTGGCCAGCGCTTGTGTAGAAAGATCGCTCTTCACACCAGATATCACTTTTGATCCTTCCAGCTCCAGGGTCTCGGGCTTCAGCTTTGTGCCGAGGCACCAACACTGCTACGGTCCTCTCTCCGACTGATCGCTGATCTCACCCTTCCCCCTCCTGTCTCCTGGAAACATGTCTCTGGTAAGCCAGAATGCACGCCGCTGTAACGCAGAGATCACTGCAGATTACAGCGACGGCAGAGGTGAAATACAAGCTACTAACGCCTCCGGGCCCCCCACCCCCATGCTAGTCGTTGATGTCCCCCAGTGCCCTCAGGCACCAATCAACCCTCAGTGTGTCAACACTTCCCAGGCCGTTCAGGACACGAATGACCTGGAAGTCCTGATCGACGAGCAGTCCAGACGTTTGGGGGCGCTCAGGGTCCACGACCCTCTAGAAGACAGGTCGATTGCTTTGGTGAATTTCATGAGAATGAAAAGCCAGAAGGAGGGGTCTATTCAGCAGTCCGAGATGCTGGAGTTTCTCAGAGAGTACTCAGATCAGTTCCCTGAGATCCTCAGACGAGCCTCAGCTCACCTGGACCGGGTCTTTGGGTTGAACCTGAGAGTTATTGATCCACAGGCTGACACATACAATTTAGTCAGCAAACGGGGTTCCCAGATCACCGATAGGATAGTGGAGTCCTTGGACATGCCAAAAGCAAGTCTCCTGGCCCTAGTCCTAGGCCACATCCTCTTGAATGGGAACCGAGCAAGAGAGGCATCCATTTGGGACCTGCTGCTAAAAGTTGATATGTGGGATAAGCCTCAGAGGATCAATAACCTCTTTGGGAACACAAGGAACCTCCTCACCACTGACTTTGTGCGCATGCGATTCTTGGAGTACTGGCCGGTGTATGGCACTAATCCCCTTGAATTTGAGTTCTTGTGGGGCTCTAGAGCCCATAGTGAAATCACAAAGATGGAAGCCCTGAAGTTTGTGTCAGATGCCCATGATGAAGAACCCCAGAGCTGGCCAGAAGAATATAACAAGGCCCTGGAAGCTGACAAAACCAAAGAAAGAAGCCTGACTGCTGGCTTAGAGTTCTGGTCGGAGGACACTATGAATGATAAGGCAAATGATTTGGTCCAGTTGGCTATTAGTGTCTCTGAGGAGTTGCTGCCTATACATCAGGATGAGCTATTGGCTCACACTGGCAAAGAATTTGAGGATGTGTTCCCAAATATCCTCAATAGAGCTACTCTAATTCTTGATATGTTCTATGGGTTGTCTCTGATTGAGGTTGATACCAGTGAGCACATCTACCTCCTTGTCCAGCAACCAGAATCAGAGGAAGAGCAAGTGATGCTAGAGAGCCTGGGGAGACCCACTCAAGAATATGTAATGCCAATCCTAGGTTTGATATTCTTGATGGGCAACCGTGTCAAAGAGGCCAATGTCTGGAACTTGCTTCGAAGATTTAGTGTGGATGTAGGGAGAAAGCATGCCATCACCTGTAAGCTTATGAGACAGCGCTATCTGGAATGCAGGCCACTGTCCTACTCTAACCCAGTTGAATATGAGCTTCTATGGGGTCCTCGAGCTCACCATGAAACCACCAAAATGAAAGTCTTGGAGTACATGGCCAGGCTCTACAGAAAGCGACCACAGGACTGGCCAGAACAATATAGGGAGGCTGTGGAAGATGAGGAGGCCAGAGCCAAATCTGAGGCAACTACCATGTTCTTCCTTGGTCCCATGTGAAGTCTAGGGAATATGTATCACTTCAGCTGAGTGGCATCCATTAAAGATGCCTTGGTAAAATTGGCACTGGGGCTCTAAATTAGAATCCGGGGAGGGATTGGGTGGGAAGTACACATTGTGCTTACTGTCTGTGTTCCAATTCTAGTAGTATTTCCTTCCTTTTAATATACCCTTGAATTAGGTTAATGATCAATATTTATAAATGGAATTTTTCATTTGCCATCCCTGTCTTGTTTCAGTATAAAAGTTCAGATATCTCTGTAAAATGAATTGATAATATTTACATCTTTGAAATAATCAGTAAAATGGTCTGGTACAGGAGTTAAATAACAATAACACACACACACACAAACACAAAACCACTGATCTGTGATTGCTTTCCCTTTGTGTCTACTGTCGTATACATATATACAACTATATATATAATATATATAACTATATAATATATATATATAACTATATATATAGTTATATACATATATACAACTCTCTCCATATATATATACATATAACTGTCATTTACCTGTATTTACAATAAAAGCATAATGAATTAGACACCATGCTTATGCATTCATTTATTCTATAAGCATTTATTAAGCACCTGCCATGCTCTGAGAACAGTGCTGTGTGCTGGGAATATAAGAGTGAAGAAGACCCAGCTGGGCTCCAGGGCTTAAGGGGGAGGGCTCATGGAAGTAAACCAGCAATTATATTATGCTATGGAAAGTTGCATAATAGGCATAAGCTCAGAGTTCTATGAGAGTCCACAGGAATAACTCCTGATTTTAAGTGCTGGGAAGGATAGTGGGAAGGTGATGGCATCTAAGAAAGTCTGGGGAAGGTGCAGAGGTGTCAAGCCTGGATGAGTGGGAAATTAGTCAGGAATAGTGGTGGGGAGGATGAAGTGGTATGGAGGGCTGGGGACAAGATGTGCTTAAGTGACGTCTATTGTAAGATCTGAGGTTGGGGAGAGGAAGTGAAGGACTGCTAGTGAAGACAGAGGCAGTGTGTAAAGCACCTATGAAGAATTTGAAATAGCTCAGAAAGACAATGACTTTAAGGGAGGAGTAGGAGAAATAAGTCTGTGGCAGAGGTAACAAGGGCCCATATCCTCAGAGTGACTCTTGAGAGCCAACAATGGCCTTGCACCTTCAGTCAGACTGAACAATATACCTGGAGGAACTCTGCAGGGGATCCTCTGCCAATGCAGTTTATTTCAGCACCCAAGCTGTTGAGTGTTCGCATTTAGGCTCTCTTCGTTCTGATCCCCCTTACCGCTTCTAACCTGGCTCATAGCTCCCCATAAGCGTTCCCTAGAGAGTCGGCAGGTAACAATTTCTGAGAGGGAGCCCTGGTAGAAGGATGAGTGTCATATGGAAAATCACTTATTACAGAGTGGGGGCTGCTGCCTACCGGTAGCGTAGGATCTATGTCTTCATTTCCTTGCACACGCCAGCTTTCTGCCTTTTTCATCCATCTGATCACCGGTGGCTACTCCCATCTGCTACCTCCTATCAGATGGGAGGGAGTTGGAAGACATTCCTCACATTTTCATCAGCCTCAGGAAGAGAACAACACAATCGTCTCGCTGGAGGAGTGGCAGGGAGAAGGAAGATATGTCCTTTTGTATCCAAAGTCTGGCCGGCTGAGATGCAGAAGCCTAATTAGAGCTGTCGGCTTGGGGATGCCACTGCGCAGGCGCACTCCGCGGTTGCTAGGGAATACAGCCCAGTCTCAGTGATCTTCCCATCAGTAGCATTCCAAAGTCTGAATGCTAAGGGCAGGGCTTCTAGCAACGAGAAAATGAGTAATTGGAGAGTCCCATCTGAAAGGGTTATTGAAAATGGGGTGGGGTGGGGTTGTCAGGCGGGAGAGTATCCAACTCAAAATCTGGGACCTTGGAGCAGAGTCTTGCTTGTGTGCTAAACAGCAATTCTCTCTTTTTTTTTTTTTTTTTTGTGACGGAGTCTCACTCTGTCACCCAGGCTGGAGTGCAGTGGCCGGATCTCAGCTCACTGCAAGCTCTGCCTCCCGGGTTCACGCCATTCTCCTGCCTCAGCCTCCCGAGTAGCTGGGACTACGGGCGCCCGCCACCTCGCCCGGCTAGTTTTTTGTATTTTTTAGTAGAGACGGGGAATTCTCTCATTCTTAACCTGTACATGCTTGTGAGACGGGAGAGGGGATGGAAGCAAGCACGTTAAGTTGCCAAGATTTTTTTACTCTGACTTTTTGGATTGGTGCAATTTCTGGGTTCACAAACATGTCAGCTCTTCTGGGGGGCTCCAGTAAAGAGAGACAGAAATCTGCCACGGGGAACGTGTAGCATCTGGACAACAATGATCAATGTAATGCTGCAAATTGTTTTAATACTAAATATGCGCCAGGCACTGTGCTGGGTTCTTCATGTTCTTAGATCTAATCTTTCCACCATTTCTCTAAGAAGCATTTTAATAGTCCCACTTAGCACTAAGGGAAACTGAGGCTTAAGTAATATGTCCAAGGTCACACAGCCAGTCAATGAGAGCTGGGCTTGGAGTCCAAGGAGCCCCACTCCAGGCCTGCCCAATGTTCCCCCTCAAATTTTCTGACTTTCGGGATATACAAAGAAAGGCTGCATGGTCAGAGTGGAGAGGCAAGATGATAGCACTCAGGAGAATGAAAGTGAAGCTGAAATTTCTCCAGGCTCTTCCTTGTTCCACCACTGGGGCTCCATGAGAGCTGTCTTGGTATAGAATATACATTTCTGTCCAATCTCCTTACTCTGCCCTATGAGTCTTCGCCAGCTGAACCTCTTCAAGCCTCCAGCCTTATCTGCTTATCTCATTCAGAGAGTGTCAAATATCATCTTTTCTGGAGCTCCAGAAGTGTTAAGTAATTTTTTTTGGAATCCTGAACAAACAATGACCTGAAAGAACTTCTGACCTGCCCGGGGTTGCTCAGAGTGCAAGAACAGAAGTGGGAAATAGTCCTGTGTCACAGAGACCACATGCAGTTTCCCAGAAGTGACAAGAGTGAGACTTGCAGGGCACATGCCTATGGTGTAGGAAAAGGTATAGTCTCTCTGTGGCCACAGCCATTCCTTTGAAGACCAAGAGAGATTTGAGTACTCCCATCCTTCAGGCACCAATTTAGAATTAACACCCACTAAGAAATATTTAGGGGTAGAAGTGAGTGTCTGGTAAACAAGACTTACAGAGGATGCTGTACAAATTACTACAATATAAGTCAGTCGCTATTAAGCCTTTAGAACACCAGACAAAATATCTTTCTTATCTTTGTGAACTCATTTGGAAGATGGAAAGGCCTGAGTTCATTTGCAGACTGTGGGCCATCAACATCCAACAAGTATTGAAGTTTTGGCCACATTGGCTTGCAGAATAGGTATTGGTTAGATATGGATTCATCATCCTGTATATATTCCATCCAGAGTCCTCTTTAACCTATGATTTGGATCATAGTTTTGATCCTTCTTAGAGAGATAAGATGGAGAATATAATCACTTTCAGTGATTTGGATCCTTCTTAGAGAGATAAGATGGAGAATATAATCACTTTCAGTTCCTGAGTCCCAGGAGTACCCTCTTTCAGGGATGAGTGGTTAGAAAAGCCTTGCCTGCACTTTCTCTCCATCCGCTTCTGTATACACACACAAGCCATCCAGAAATAAACATACAATCCAAGGAAAACCTGAGCTAGATTTCAAGGAAATTCCCCCTGCTCCAAGGATTGCTGCCCCTAAATCCTCCAATACTGACAATATAGACCAACTCATAAGTGTCTTTCATGTTCAGACAAGACCCCCACAGTCTCCTTCTTTCTTCCTAGAGGGGATCTCCAGACAGTAAGATTTCTCACTGAACAAGGTTTGTTTTCCATCTCAGTGAGTGCTCAACAATATCTTTAGGAATTCTCTGCAGGCAGGATTTGAAGCTAGTTGCCAAAAAAAAAAAAAATAGTTGCGAAAAAGTGTACCCTGAAATATTAATACCCTTGCTCTCTAGACACCATAGTAATAAACAAGCACCTGATAAAGATGGGACAATATATTTGGAATGGTTAAGAACTCTAGATCTGGACGGTACTTTTTCTGTCACTTACTAGCTGTGTGAACTTGGTAAAGTTACTCACATCTTTCTAAGCCACTTAATGCTGTTTTCAATAAATTGATAGAAAATCCCAGTCACACATCTACCATTTGATGATGTCGGAACTGTGACCCAAACCAGTTGTACCTTAGTCTAGTGATATTTCCATGCCATACAACTGCTTTTAAAACTACTACTTGTCAACACCTGGGTAGCTGAAGTCAAACAACTCCTGGGTTGTTAGAATCACTAGTCTTTGTTTTCTTTAGAAAATACTTCAGGCAAATGTTAACCCCAGGTGGTTATGAATTAGTGAGGTTTAGGTGCATCAAGAATATATTATTTGTAGACTCCAATACACAAGATATTTTTATGGACGCTTATGGGTGGTCTATTTAAGCAGACCTCAGTGTCCTACAGGAAACCACCTGCTTAGTTGCCACTCAGGGCATCAGTCAGTGAGGATGATTTCCTTTCTAAAGGGGAAGAGTTAGGGAGGGAGTTGGGAGCTGAGGCCTAAGGTCCAAGCAGCTTCTCTCAAACTGCTCTTCTCTTGAGAGCATCTTCTTTGGCATGGGCTAGACAGGATAAAGTTTCTGTCCTCTAAGTGTTCACTTCTTTTGTAATATAGAAGGGAAGGAGGATAGAGAAAGGGAAGACACAAGAATAGCCACTGTTTCTAAAGTTGACCTCTCTACTGAAGACTTGACCTGCTTAGGCCACAGTTCAGACAAATTTATTTTCCTGTAGAGTCTGCAGGAAAATGGTGCCCTGGCGAAGGACCAAGCCTGGATTGCCTCCTTCTGCAAGATAAAGAGGGCTGCTGTCCTGGAAGAAGGTATTTATCATTCCAGCTGGTAAAGGAGATCACCCTGAGATCCAGCTGTGGGGGCCAGGTGTGGAGAGCTGGTTGCACACAAGATTGCTCCCCTTTCTCTGGAATGTTGGGGGGTGGGGGTTGCAAAAGGCCTAGGAGGGAGGGACTAAGAAAAATAATCTTTGGCAGGTTGTTAACATCAACCATTTATATAATGTTTCCTCACATAAATAGAGCCATGGACATCCTTATAGTTTCTAACAGGGGAGAACTGCAGAACTCCTAGAACTAACACTTTTGTCCAAACCCCTGTAGTAGTAAGAGATCTAACTAAACTCTTGCATGTTTCTCACAGCCTAAGGCTGGGTTCCTATAATTGACCCCAAACCCCACTAAAATGACTGCCTGGGAAAGTTCAATGCTGCCAGGAAAATACACTGTTTGTTCTTGCCCAAATCTGATGATAAGACCCTGAACTCCCTTTTTTAGAGCACATAGTAAAAAGGGCTTATTACGGTGAATATGTATCTCTTACAATTCAGAAGTGACTCTCCCAAGGACCTGAGAGCCATTCCTTTGAAATGTAATCAAGAAAGATAGGAACTCTGTCTTCTAGTCTCTGTGGAAGGACAAATCCTAACTTTGATAACTGCCGACTAACAAACACAGCTGGCCTAAACACAGTGCATTTACACTGACCAATCTTTTGTAATTTTCACTTCTCTGACTCTACATAGCCCCCAACATCACTCTCCCTTTAAAACGCCCAAACCACCTTTGCAAAAATTGGAATGGAGCTCAGCTTTTTTCAGCATTGTTAGTAGTTACTGAGTAAGATCTGTTTTCACTACTTTAAGTATCTTTGACACAGGGAGGATGAATAGTAGCCAGACATGTGCGAAATGAAGAGAATTCACTCTCCAGCTCTGAGAGGGAACAAACTAGCTAGTCCCTGAGGTGAGTGATAAAGCCAATACCTCTTTTTCTAGATAGCCTTTGTTGCCTACTCCACCCACAAGGAACCATACCCAGCTCAGCTCAGCCCTCAGGGAGTTCCACTTGAGGCTGTCCTGCTCCCTGGAACCCCTATACACTGGAGAAGCCCAGAGATGTCCGGCCTATCTGAAGACCACTTACCCAGTTCTATTTAATAAGCAATTTTGAAACGCTTGTTATATGCTGGCCTTATTGTATTAGACACTGGGGTACAGGGATGAATTAGATGTGACCCCTGTCTAATCTGTGTTCTAACTCAATACTCAGCCTTGAGTCTGTCAAAATATATAAGCAATCTATTAATGGTTTTATTTCAATGCATACCTGTTTCATTTATAAATTTTCCAGTTGTTTCTTTTTTAAAATATACCTTTTTGTTAAAGAAGATTCCTGTTTCTGTCTTACAAATTATAGTCCCTTTTTCATCTCTTTCAATATTTAAATCAGATTTATCTTAAAGTTATTTTTACATTGATCTACTATTGCGCATTTCATTAATTGTGAATTCTGCCATTTGTTGATTCTGATAATTATCTAACACTTCAAACTATAAAACTACTACAAGAATAGGAACAGCTCCAGTCTCCAACTCCCAGCGCGAGCGACACAGAAGACCGGTGATTTCTGCATTTTCAACTGAGGTACTGGGTTCATCTCACTGGGGAGTGCCAGACGATCCGTGCTGGTCAGCTGCTGCAGCCCGACCAGCTAGAGCTGAAGCAGGGCCAGGCATTGCCTCACCTGGGAAGCACAAGGGGGAAGGGAATCCCTTTTCCTAGCCAGGGGAACTGAGACACACAACACATGGAAAATCGGGTAACTCCCACCCCAATACTGCGCCTTAAGCAAACAGGCACACCAGGAGATCATATCCCACTCCTGGCCGGGAGGGTCCCACACCCACGGAGCCTCCCTCATTGCTAGCACAGCAGTCTGTGATCTACCGGCAAGGCAGCAGCGAGGCTGGGGGAGGGGCGCCCGCCATTGCTGAGGCTTAAGTAGGTAAACAAAGCCCCTGGGAAGCTCGAACTGGGTGGAGCTCACAGCAGCTCAAGGAAACCTGCCTGTCTCTGTAGACTCCACCTCTGGGGACAGGGCACAGTAAACTATAACAAACGCAGCAGAAAACTCTGCAGACGCAAACGACTCTGTCTGACAGCTTTGAAGAGAGCAGTGGATCTCCCAACACGGAGGCTGAGATCTGAGAAGGGACAGACTCCCTGCTCAAGTGGGTCCCTGACCCCTGAGCAGCCTAACTGGGAGACATCCCCCACTAGGGGCAGTCTGACATCCCACAGCTCACAGGGTGGAGTACACCCCTGAGAGGAAGCTTCCAAAGCAAGAATCAGACAGGTACACTCGCTGTTCAGAAATATTCTATCTTCTGCAGCCTCTGCTGCTGATACCCAGGCAAACAGGGTCTGGAGTGGACCTCAAGCAATCTCCAACAGACCTACAGCTGAGGGTCCTGACTGTTAGAAGGAAAACTATCAAACAGGAAGGACACCTACACCAAAATCCCATCAGTGCATCACCATCATCAAAGACCAGAGGCAGATAAAACCACAAAGATGGGGAAAAAGCAGGGCAGAAAAGCTGGAAATTCAAAAAATAAGAGCGCATCTCTCCCGGCAAAGGAGCGCAGCTCATCGCCAGCAACGGATCAAAGCTGGACGGAGAATGACTTTGACGAGATGAGAGAAGAAGGCTTCAGTCCATCAAATTTCTCAGAGCTAAAGGAGGAATTACGTACCCAGCACAAAGAAACTAAAAATCTTGAAAAAAAGTGGAAGAATTGATGGCTAGAGTAATTAATGCAGAGAAGGTCCTAAACGAAATGAAAGAGATGAAAACCATGACACGAGAAATACGTGACAAATGCACAAGCTTCAGTAACCGACTCGATCAACTGGAAGAAAGAGTATCAGCGATTGAGGATCAAATGAATGAAATGAAGCGAGAAGAGAAACCAAAAGAAAAAAGAAGAAAAAGAAATGAACAAAGCCTGCAAGAAGTATGGGATTATGTAAAAAGACCAAATCTACGTCTGATTGGGGTGCCTGAAAGTGAGGGGGAAAATGGAACCAAGTTGGAAAACACTCTTCAGGATATCATCCAGGAGAACTTCCCCAACCTAGCAGGGCAGGCCAACATTCAAATCCAGGAAATACAGAGAACGCCACAAAGATACTCCTCGAGAAGAGCAACTCCAAGACACATAATTGCCAGATTCACCAAAGTTGAAATGAAGGAAAAAATCTTAAGGGGAGCCAGAGAGAAAGGTCGGGTTACCCACAAAGGGAAGCCCATCAGACTAACAGCAGAACTCTCGGCAGAAACTCTCCAAGCCAGAAGAGAGTGGGGGCCAATATTCAACATTCTTAAAGAAAAGAATTTTAAACCCAGAATTTCATATCCAGCCAAACTAAGTTTCATAAGTGAAGGAGAAATAAAATCCTTTACAGATAAGCAAATGCTTAGAGATTTTGTCACCACTAGGCCTGCCTTACAAGAGACCCTGAAGGAAGCACTCAACATGGAAAGGAACAACCGGTACCAGCCATTGCAAAAACATGCCAAAATGTAAAGACCATCGAAGCAAGGAAGAAACTGCATCAACTAACGAGCAAAATAACCAGTTAATAGCATAATGGCAGGATCAAGTTCACACATAACAATCTTAACCTTAAATGTAAATGGACTAAATGCTCCAATTAAAAGACACAGACTGGCAAACTGGATAAAGAGTCAAGACCCATCAGTCTGCTGTATTCAGGAGACCCATCTCACACGCAGAGACATACATAGGCTCAAAATAAAGGGATGGAGGAAGATTTACCAAGCAAATGGAGAACAAAAAAAAGCGGGGATTGCAATACTAGTCTCTGATAAAACAGACTTTAAACCATCAAAGTTCAAAAGAGACAAAGAAGGCCATTACATAATGGTAAAGGGATCAATTCAACAGGAAGAGCTAACTATCCTAAATATATATGCACCCAATACAGGAGCACCCAGATTCATAAAGCAAGTCCTTAGAGACTTACAAAGAGACTTAGACTCCCATACAATAATAATGGGAGACTTCAACACTCCACTGTCAACATTAGACAGATCAACGAGACAGAAAGTTAACAAGGATATCCAGGAATTGAACTCATCTCTGCACCAAGCAGACCTAATAGACATCTATAGAACTCTCCACCCCAAATCAACAGAATATACATTCTTCTCAGCACCACATCATACTTACTCCAAAATTGACCACGTAATTGGAAGTAAAGAACTCCTCAGCAAATGTACAAGAACAGGAATTATAACAAACTGTCTCTCAGAACACAGTGCAATCAAACTAGAACTCAGGACTAAGAAACTCAATCAAAACCGCTCAACTACATGGAAACTGAACAACGTGCTACTAAATGACTACTGGGTACATAATGAAATGAAGGCAGAAATAAAGATGTTCTTTGAAACCAATGAGAACAAAGATACAACATACCAGAATCTCTGGGACACATTTAAAGCAGTGTGTAGAGGGAAATTTATAGCACTAAATGCCCACAAGAGAAAGCAGGAAAGATCTAAAATGGATATGCTAACATCACAATTAAAAGAACTAGAGAAGCAAGAGCAAACACATTCAAAAGCTAGCAGAAGGCAAGAAATAACTAAGATCAGAGCAGAACTGAAGGAGATAGAAACACAAAAATCCCTCCAAAAAATCAATGAATCCAAGAGTTGGTTTTTTGAAAAGATCAACAAAATTGACAGACCACTAGCCAGACTAATAAAGAAGAAAAGAGAGAAGAATCAAATCGACGCAATTAAAAATGATAAAGGGGATATCACCACCGACCCCACAGAAATACAAACTACCATCAGAGAATACTATAAACACCTCTATGCAAATAAACTGGAAAATCTAGAAGAAATGGATAATTTCCTGGACACTTACACTCTTCCAAGACTAAACCAGGAAGAAGTTGAATCCCTGAATAGACCAATAGCAGGCTCTGAAATTGAGGCAATAATTAATAGCCTACCAACCAAAAAAAGTCCAGGACCAGATGGATTCACAGCTGAATTCTACCAGAGGTACAAGGAGGAGTTGGTACCATTCCTTCTGCAACTATTCCAATCAATAGAAAAAGAGGGAATCCTCCCTAACTCATTTTATGAGGCCAACATCATCCTGATACCAAAGCCTGGCAGAGACACAACAAAAAAAGAGAATTTTAGACCAATATCCCTGATGAACATCGATGCAAAAATCCTCAATAAAGTACTGGCAAACCAGATTCAGCAACACATCAAAAAGCTTATCCACCATGATCAAGTGGGCTTCATCCCTGGGATGCAAGGCTGGTTCAACATTCGCAAATCAATAAACATAATCCAGCATATAAACAGAACCAAAGACAAGAACCACATGATTATCTCAATAGATGCAGAAAAGGCTTTTGACAAAATTCAACAGCCCTTCATGCTAAAAACGCTCAATAAATTCGGTATTGATGGAACGTACCTCAAAATAATAAGAGCTATCTATGACAAACCCACAGCCAATATCATACTGAATGGGCAAAAACTGGAAAAATTTCCTTTGAAAACTGGCACAAGACAGGGATGCCCTCTCTCACCACTCCTATTCAACATAGTGTTGGAAGTTCTGGCTAGGGCAATTAGGCAAGAGAAAGAAATCAAGGGTATTCAGTTAGGAAAAGAAGAAGTCAAATTGTCCCTGTTTGCAGATGACATGATTGTATATTTAGAAAACCCCATTGTCTCAGCCCAAAATCTCCTTAAGCTGATAAGCAACTTCAGCAAAGTCTCAGGATACAAAATTAATGTGCAAAAATCACAAGCATTCTTATACACCAGTAACAGACAAACAGAGAGCCAAATCAGGAATGAACTTCCATTCACAATTGCTTCAAAGAGAATAAAATACCTAGGAATCCAACTTACAAGGGATGTAAAGGACCTCTTCAAGGAGAACTACAAACCACTGCTCAGTGAAATAAAAGAGGACACAAACAAATGGAAGAACATACCATGCTCATGGATAGGAACAATCAATATCGTGAAAATGGCCATACTGCCCAAGGTAATTTATAGATTCAATGCCATCCCCATCAAGCTACCAACGAGTTTCTTCACAGAATTGGAAAAAACTGCTTTAAAGTTCATATGGAACCAAAAAAGAGCCCGCATCTCCAAGACAATCCTATGTCAAAAGAACAAAGCTGGAGGCATCACGCTACCTGACTTCAAACTATACTACAAGGCTACAGTAACCAAAACAGCATGGTACTGGTACCAAAACAGAGATCTAGACCAATGGAACAGAACAGAGTCCTCAGAAATAATACCACACATCTACAGCCATTTGATCTTTGACAAACCTGAGAGAAACAAGAAATGGGGAAAGGATTCCCTATTTAATAAATGGTGCTGGGAAAATTGGCTAGCCATAAGTAGAAAGCTGAAACTGGATCCTTTCCTTACTCCTTAGACGAAAATTAATTCAAGATGGATTAGAGACTTAAATGTTAGACCTAATACCATAAAAACCCTAGAGGAAAACCTAGGTAGTACCATTCAGGACATAGGCATGGGCAAAGACTTCATGTCTAAAACACCAAAAGCAACAGCAGCAAAAGCCAAAATTGACAAATGGGGTCTCATTAAACTAAAGAGCTTCTGCACAGCAAAAGAAACTACCATCAGAGTGAACAGGCAACCTACAGAATGGGAGAACATTTTTGCAATCTACTCATCTGACAAAGGGCTAATATCCAGAACCTACAAAGAACTCAAACAAATTTAGAAGAAAAAAACAAACAACCCCATCAAAAAGTGGGCAAAGGATATGAACAGACATTTCTCAAAAGAAGACATTCATACAGCCAACAGACACATGAAAAAATGCTCATCATCACTGGCCATCAGAGAAATGCAAATCAAAACCACAATGAGATACCATCTCACACCAGTTAGAATGGCAATCATTAAAAAGTCAGGAAACAACAGGTGCTGGAGAGGATGTGGAGAAATAGGAACACTTTTACACTGTTGGTGGGATTGTAAACTAGTTCAACCATTATGGAAAACAGTATGGCGATTCCTCAAGGATCTAGAACTAGATGTACCATATGACTCAGCCATCCCATTACTGGGTATATACCCAAAGGATTATAAATTATGCTGCTATAAAGACACATGCACACGTGTGTTTATTGCAGCACTATTCACAATAGCAAAGTCTTGGAATCAACCCAAATGTCCATCAGTGACAGATTGGATTAAGAAAATGTGGCACATATACACCATGGAATACTATGCAGCGATAAAAAAGGATGAGTTTGTGTCCTTTGTAGGGACATGGATGCAGCTGGAAACCATCATTCTTAGCAAACTATCACAAGAACAGAAAACCAAACACCGCATGTTCTCACTCATAGGTGGGAACTGAACAATGAGATCACTTGGACTCAGGAAGGGGAACATCACACACCGGGGCCTATCATGGGGAGGGGGGAGGGGGGAGGGGGAGGGATTGCATTGGGAGTTATACCTGATGTAAATGACGAGTTGATGGGTGCAGCACACCAACAAGGCACAAGTATACATATGTAACAAACCTGCACGTTATGCACATGTACCCTACAACTTAAAGTATAATAATAATAAATAAATTAAAAAAAAAAACTACTACAAGAAAATATCACAGAAATTCTCCAAGACACTGGACTAGGCAAAGATTCGAGTAGTACCTCACAAGCACAGACAACCAAAGCAAAAATGAGATAATATCTAGTTAAAAGTCTCCAAAAGTTAGAGGCAAGGTGGCTCACTCAATGCAGCCAAGAGAAATATCTGCCACCAAGAGACTAGGACATTGGGAAGACGGGCACACTCCAAGCAGAACTTTGGAGGGAAGACAATGAGAACTGATGGAGGGAAGATGTAGATGCTGGGCTATAGAGAAAGGAAGCTGGGAACCCTTCGAGGGACTTCCATGCACTGGGAGTTTTTCCTGGCCACCAACCACTCCCAGGGAAAAGGTAAGCTGAGCAGGTGAAGAGCAACCCACCCACGCCATGGATCTCTGGAATTCTGGCAGCAGGAGACCCCATAATCTGCATGGACACTTGTACTGGCAGGCAGAGCTGCTTAGAGAAGTGGTAGAGGCAGAAGACCAGCCAGTGTGGAACCCAAAGGATTTGGTGTGAGTATCTTCAGTGGAGTACAGCCAGGGATGTCTATCCCCCAAGGTTCACCTTTACTCCCCTAGGAGACTTTAGCCTTAGGGAAACTGTTGGATCTGAACAGAGCAAGATGATCTTGCCTGTGAGTCAGGACTGGTCCAACCTGAGGAAACTCCTGTTTGCTGGGGCCTCAGGCTGGCTGCACATGCTTGCAGTGCAGCCTTGGGTGCCCAGCTGGAGTGCCTCCTGGAGACACACATCACAGCTCCTGCACTGACAGACCATGCCTGACCTTTGCAGAGCTTCAGCAGAGCAGCTCCTACTGGTACACACAAGTCCACCCACACATTCCCCCCACTATGGCCTCCTCTGTGCCCCTTTGATAGCACAAATTTGCCCACGGCTATCCCTGACATTGCTTTGTCAGTGCATGTGCATGCTGGTTGACCTCAACTCCCTTCCCTGCCAGCATGCATTTATGTGTGCACCCCACTATGCCACTACTCTGGATGTGAGCACACCCTGCCCACTCCTGCTGCACTGCCATTGCTTGCATGAATGTGTGCATAGAGACCAGCAGCCCTGGCCTCCACCCTGTGTTGCCACTGCTGCTTGTGTGAATGCGTGCATGGAGGGCACTAGCTTCCTATCTGCCAGTGTCATGCTTCCACACCAACATTGCCACCAACATGAATGCATGAATGGACATCAGCAGCCCCATCCCTCCTACATACTGTGCCACCACCACTGCTACTATAAATGCCCACATGGAAGCTGGCAACCCTGTGCCTTCCAGACCCCTTATCCAGCCAATGCTGTGATTCCACCACTGCTGGCATGTGGGAATTAGCATAGATTCCACTGCCACCACCAAATGAAGTGTTTGATTGGCACCACCCATTGGAGTGTTGTAACCCAGCAGCCTTGGAATACATCAACCCCTCTAGTACAGCAGGTTCCTAATATCAAGAAGCCAAAGAACAAAGGTGGGGACCTAATACCAGCCCCCCAGGGTTAGTACATGAGGCCCAGGAGTCCTGAGGTGAGCCTTGGCCTCCTAAAATCTTCCAGAAACAAAGTCTGTTGACTGAATCTACCACAGCCAAACCCCTAAGGACATCAAAGAAGACAAAAAAATCTACCCAATGCTTTCCAAAGAAACAGGAACATCAATTACTGAAGAAACATCAGCCCACAAAAATGAGAAAAAAAGCAGATCAAGAAGTCTGGCAACTAAGAAAGCCACAGTGTCTTCTTCCCTTCAAAACACTGCACTAGTTCCCCAGGAATGGTTCTTAACCAGGCTGAAATGGCAGAAATGACAGAAATAGAATTCAGAATAGGGATAGGAATGGAGATCCTTGAAATTCAGGATAAAGTCAAAACCCAATCCAAGGCTTCTAAAGAATACAATAAAATGGTAAAAGAGATGAAAGGCAATATGGCCACTTTTAGAAATAATCAAAGTGATATGATAAAACTTAAAAACTAACTTCAAAAATTTCACAATGCAATCACAGTATTAACAGCAGAATTGACCAAGATGAGGAAAGAACCTCAAGGCTCAAAGGCTGGCTCTCTGAAAACAAAATAAAGAAAAAACAATAAAGAAGTATAAACAAGCCTCCATGAAATATGGGATTACCTAAAGACACCAAAACTATGACCTATTGGTATCCTTGAAAGAAAGAAAGAAAAAGCTTGCACTTCCCCTTTGCCCATTGGATTCTGCTCAACAATATTCACATTTGGTCAAAATTAGTACAAAGTTCAGCCAGAAGCTTCTTTCACCCTGTGGCCCTTCCTTAATTTCAGTGGCTGTACCCCCAAGGAATCCTGTGAGATAAAGACAAGGATGAATTCCACAAGCTCAAGCTGGAAACCAGGAGTGCCTACAGGGCTCTTTCCACTACTTCTTCTACTTTTATATTTTGCTAAGCTTCCTAAATCCGTTTCAGCTCTAGGTAAGGTAAAATCTTTCTCCCAAGATTTATCACTTCTTTGGTTAAGTTAATTTCTAGGTATTTTATTTGTGGCTATTTTAAATAAGATTGCCTTTTCGATTTCTTTTTCAGATTGTTCACTGCTGGCATATAGAAATGCTACTGATTTTTGTATGTTGATTTTGTATCCTGCAATTTTGTTTACTAGTTCTAATAGATTTGGTGGAATCTTTACACTTTTCCAAATATAAGATTATATCAATTGCAAACAAACATACTTTGTCTTCTTCTTTTCCAATATAAATGCCCTTTACTTCTTTTTCTTGCCTGCTCTAGCTAGGACTTCCAGTACCATGTTGAATAACAATGATGAAAGTGAGCATCATTGTCATGTCCTAGATCTTAGAAAAAAATAGCTGGCAGGTTTTCCCTACTCAGTATGATACTAGCTGTGTGTCTGTGACATATGTCTTTTATTGTGTTGAGGTATGTTCTCTCTGTACCCAGTTTTTCAGGTTTTTTTTTTTTTTATCATAAAGGGATGTTCAATTTTATCAAATTTTTTCAGCATCAATTGAAATTTCATTCTGTTGACATGATATATCACAGTGATTGATTTGCATATGGTAAGCCATCCTTATATCCCTTGGATAATTCCAACAGGGTTATGATGAATAATTAATATGTCATTAAATTTGGTTTGCTAGTATGTAATTGAGAATCTTTGTGTCAATGTTCATCAAGAATACTAGCCTGTGGTTTTCTTTTTTTGATGTGTCTTTGTCTGGTTTTGGTATCAGGGTAATACTGTCCTTGTACTGTGCATTTGGAAGTATTCATCCCCCTATTTTTCAGAATAGTTTGAATAGGATTGGTATTAGTTCTTCTTTAAATGTCAAATTTCAGCAGCGAAGCTATCAGGTCCGGGACTTTTCTTTGCTGAGAGACACTGATTATGGCTTTGATCTCATTACTTGTTGTTGCTCTGATCATGTTTTGGATTTCTTCTAGGTTCAATCTTGGTAGGTTGTATTATCTAAAAATTTATCCACTTCTAGGTTTTCCAATTTATTGGCATACAGTTGCTCATAGTAGCCTCTAATGATCCTTTGAATTTCTGCAGTATCAGTTGTGATGTCCCCTTTTTCATTTCTCATATTATTCATTTGGGTTTTCTCTCCTTTTTTTAGGGTAAAGGTTTGAGAATTTTTTTATGTTTTCAAAAGACAAACTTTTCATTTTGTTGATCTTTTGTATTATTTTATTTGTTTCCATTTTATTTATTTCTGTTCTGATCTTTATTATTTCCTTTCTTCTACGAATTTTGAATTTGCTCTGCTCTTGCTTTTCTAGTTCTTTAAGATGGATCGTTTGGTTGCTTATTTGAAGTTTTTCTAATTTTCTGATGTAGGCACTTATAGCTACAATCTTCGCTCTTAATACTGCATGTGTGGTATCCCATAGGTTTTGTTATGTTGTATTTGCATTATCATTTGTTTCAGTAATTTTTGATTTCCTTTTTAATTTCTTTATTGATCCACTGGTCATTCAGAAACACATTTTTTAAATTTCCATGTATTTGCATAGTTTCCAAATTTCTCTAGTTATTGATTTCTAGTTTTGTTTCATCTCTGAAGTCAGAGGTGATACTTGATATAAAATTTAATTTTAATTTTTTAACACTTGTTTTTTAGCCTAACATACGATTTATCCTTGAAAATAATCCATGTGCTGAGGAGAAGAATGTGCATCTGCAGCCATTTGATAAAATGTTCTGTAAACATCTATTTGGTCCATTTGATCTATAGTGCAGATTAAGCCTGATGTTTCCTTGTGGATTTTCTGTCTAGATTATTTGTCCAATGATGAAAGAGGAAGTCAAAGTCTCCTGTTCTTATTATATTGTAGTCAATCTCTGCATTTAGCTCTAATAATGTTTGCTTTATATATCTTGATTCTCCAGTGTTGAGTGCATATATATTTACAATATCCTTTTGCTGGCTCAACCCCTTTAACATTATGTAATGACATTCTTTATCTCTTTTTACAGTTTTTGTCTTGAAATCTATTTTGTGTGATATATGTATAGCTACTCCTGTTCTTTTTTGGTTTCCAATGGTATGGAATATCTTTTTTTCATCCTTTATATTCACTCTATGGGTGTCTTTATAGGTGAAGTTTGTTTCTTGTAGGCAACAGATTCTTAGGTCTCTCTTTTTTTTAATCCATGCACCTACTCTTTGCCTTTTGATTGAAGTGCTCAGTCCATTTACATTGAATGTTATTATTGATAAGTGAGGTCTTACTTCTGCAATTTTGATTTTTTTTTTTCTGGTTGTTTTGTGATCCTCTCTTTTCTTTCTTTCCTTCTTGTCTTCTTTTAGAGGATAATTTTCCCTGGTGGTGTATTTCAATTTCTTGCTTTTGTGTGTGTGTGCATTGCTGTTAGCATGAGGCTTGCAAATACTATCTTATAACTCAGTATTTTAAACTAATTACAACTTAAAACTGAGTGCATAAAGAAACTAACAAGCAAAAAGATAACCAGTATCAACTACACTTTTTAATTTCATTCTTGGACTTCTTAAGTTTTTGTTCCTATTTATATCTTATTGAACTGTTTATGTCTTGAAAAGTTGTGGTGATTATTTTTTATTGCTTTAGTTTTAGTCTTTCTACTCAAGATATCAGTAATTTATACACCAATAATAGTGTTATAATATTCTTGCTTTTGTGTTTACTTGCTATTATCAGTGAGTTCTGTACCTTCAGATGATTTGTTCTTGCTCATTAACATCCTTTTGTTTCAGACTGAAAAACTCCTTTTAGCCGTAGAATTGTAGGACAGTTCTGCTGTTGGTGAAATCCTTTAGCTATTTTTTTTTTTTTTTTTTTTTTGGTCTGGGAAACTCTTTAAATATTTTTACTAGATATATTATTCAATGATGCATGATTTTTTTTCCTTTAGCACTTGAAATATGTTATGTTATGTCATGTCATTCTCTCATGGCCTATAAAATTTCTGCTAAAAAATATGCTGCTTGACATATTGGAGCTCCATTATATGTTATTTGTTTCTTTTCTCTTGTTTCTATTAAGATCCTTTGACTTTTGGGAGTTTGAGTATTAATTGCCTTGAGGTAATCTTCTTTGGGTTAAATCTGCTTGTACTTCTATTTAAATATTGATATCTTTCTGTGGTTTGGGGAAGTCTTCTGTTATCATCATTTTGAATGAACTTTCTATACCCATCTATTTCTCTACCTCCTGTTTAAGATCAATACCACGGGTTTACCCTTTTAAGGCTATTCTCTAGATCCTGTAGGTGTGCTTCATTCTTTTTTATTCTCTTTTCTTTTGTCTCCTCTGGCTGTGTATTTTCAAATAACCTGTCTCCAGGCTCACCATTTCTTTCCTCTGATTGATCAGTTTTGCTGGTAAGAGAGAGTGATGCATTCTTCAGTACTGCAATGGTATTTTTCAGCTCCAGATTTTCTGCTTGATTCTTTTTACTTATTTCAATCTTTTTGTTAAATTTATCTGATAGTATTTTGAATTCTTTCTCTGTGATATCTTGAGTTTTGTTCATTTTCCTCAAAACAATTATTTTTCATTCTCTTTCAAAGAGGTCACATGTCTGTCACTCTCTCTCTAAGATTGCTCCCTGGTGTCTTATTTAGTCTGTTTGGTAAGGCTATGTTTCCAGGATAGTCTTGATGTTTATGTATGTGGATATTCCATGATGTCTGGACATTGAAGAGTTGACTATTCATTTTAGTCTTTACAGACTGGAATTGTTTGTACCCATTCTTCTTGGAAAGTCTTTCCAGGTATTTGAAAGGACTTGGGTTTTGTAATCTAAGTTTCTGGCCACTGCAGCCATATCTGCATTAGGAGGTACACCAAGCTCAGTAATGCCGTGACTCTTGAAGAGTAGTAGATGTATCACCTTGGTGGTCTTGGGTACAATCCAAAGGAATTCTCTGTATTACAAGGCAAAGGCTCTTGTTCTCTTTTCTTACTTTCTTCCAAATAAATGGAGTCTCTGTCTTGCAGAGCTGCTTGGAGCTTGGGGAGGAGGGACATTAGAAACCCTGTGGCCACCATCACTTGAACTGTGCTTGCTCAAACCTGAAGCCAGCAAGGTGCTGGTTCTCTCTCAAGGCTCATGGTAACTATGATCTACCTACCACTTATGTCTGCTCAAATCTCTAGAGCTGTATAATCAGCAGGTAGCAAAGCCAGCCAGGCATCTGTCCATCCCTACAAGTTGGCAAGTTCTCATTCTCAGGCAGGTCCAGAATTGTCATCCAGGAGCCAGATCCTGAAATCCCCAATCTTAGGAATCGACCTGGTACCCTGGTTTACTGTGGCTGAGGTGGCACCCAAGCCACAAGAGAAAGCCATTCCTACCCTTCCATCCTCTTTTCACGAGAAGTGGAGTTTCTCTCTCTGGCCATCACCATCCCAGGACCATGGTGAGTACTGCCTGGACTGGAACCCTCTCTTCCAGGAAGTGAGATACTCTCTGTATAAGGGAAGTTTCATAAATGCCTTCCACAAACCAGTGCCTGGTATGTGAAACCCCAATTGCCCTCTTGGTGCTCTACCTCATTGTGTCCAAGCTGGTATCCAAGCTGCAATACAAAGTCCCCTTTACTTTTTTCTCATATTTCCTCAAGCAGAAAGAGTCTTTTCTGCATAGCCACCAGAGCTGGGAATGTGCTGGGTCAAATCTGAAGCTATTACATCTCTGTGTCTAACCCAAGGCCCATGGAAAGTACTGTACTGCCTGGATATTGTTGCTGATTACTCAGGGCCCAGGGGATCTTTACTTGGAAGGTGATTAATCCTGTCTCCACATTGTTTTCTAAGCTACTGCTATCTTCTCATGGAGACATATATTTACATTTTAAAGCTGTTCTATCATTTCTGCTTGTAACAGAAATGATATGTTTTAATGTTTTCATAATTTTGCAGGGTATCACTGTGATAAACATTACGAGAGTAAAAACTTTGTTCTCATAAACGACTATTGCCTTACAATAATTTCCACTAGACAATATCTTCAGGGTCAGAAGATATACAAAGTTTTAAGGTCGTAGCAAATATTTCCTAGGGCAAACCCAGAGTGATGCATATAAATTTGCATTTGAATCAACAGGATTTGAAAAGACCAGTCAGCAAGCCAATAGCCAGTGTAAAGGAAGATGATAATCTTTTATTCTTTTTTTTTTTGTATTTTAACTGCTTTATTGAGATATAATTCACATACTATATTACTGGCCTATTTAAAGTGTATAATTCAATGGTTATCAGTGTACTTACAGACTGGTACAACCATCATCACAATCTTATTTAGAACATTTTAGTCATTACAGAAATAAAACCCATATCCATTAACAGTCACTCCCCATTCACTTCTTTCTTGAGACCTAGGCAACCATAAGTATACTTTCTATATCCATAAATTATTCTATTCTAGACATTTCATATAAAAGGAGACATGCATTATATTGTCTTTTGTGACTGACTTCTTTTTTCTATATATTTATTTTTAATTTTTAAGTTGAGGAATACATATGCAGGCTTATTACATCAATAAACTTGGGTCACAGGGGTTTGGTGTACAGATTATTTCATCATTCAGGTATTAAGCCTAGTATCCATTAGTTAGTTTTCCTGATCATCTCCCTCCTACCAACCTTCACCTTCTGATAGACCCTAGTGTGTATTGTTTCCCTCTATGTGTCCATGTGTTCTCATCATTTAGCTCTCACTTATAAGTGAGAACACATGGTACTTGGTTTTCTACTCCAGCATTAGTATACTGGGGATAATGACCTCCAAATCCATTCATGTCCTTGCAAAGGAAGTAATTTTTGGGTTTTTTTATGGCTGCATAGTATTCCATGGTATATATGTACCACATTTTCTTTACCCAGTCTATCACTGATGGTCATTTAGATTGATTCCATATCTTTACTATTGTGAATAGTGACTGCAATAATATATATGCATGCATGTGTCTTTATAATAGAATGATGTATGTCTCTTTGGGTATACACCCAGTAATGGGATTGCTGGATCAAGTAGTATTTCTGTCTTTAGGTCTTTGAGGAATAACCAAACTGTCATCCACAATGGTTGAATGAATGTACACTCTTAGCAAAAGTGTATCAGCATTCCCTTTTTTTGCACAACCTCACCAGCATTGATTATTTTTGACTTTTTAATAATAGACATTCTAACTGGTGTGACATGGTATCTCATTGTGGTTATGACTTGCATTAATCTAATGATCAGTGATGTTGAGCTTTCCTTCATACAGTTTTTGTCCACATGTATGTCTTGTCTTGAAAACTGCCTGTTCATGTTCTTTGCCCACTTTTTAATGAGTTTGTTTTTTACTTGTAAATTTATTTAAGTTCCTTATAGATGCTGAATAGCAGATCTTTATCAGATGCATAGTTTGCAAACATTTTCTCCCATTCTTTTGGTTGTCTGTTTATTCTGCTGATAGTTTATTTTGCTGTGCAGAAGCTCATTCATTTAATTAGTTCCCATTTGTCAATTTTTGCTTTGGTTGTAATTTATTTTGTCATTTTTGTCATGAATTATTTGCCCATGCCTATGCCCCAAATGACATTGCCTATGTTGACTTTCAAGATTTTTCTTGTTTTCAGTTTTATATTTAAGTATTTTTAATACATCTTGAGTTAATTTTGTATATAATGTAAAGGAGTCCAGTTTCAATCACCTGCATCCACCTAGCCAGTTATCCCAGCATTATTTATTGAATAGGGAATCCTTTCCCCATTGCTTGTTTTTGTCAAGTTTGTCAAAGATCAGGTAGTTGTAGGGGTGTGGTCTTATTTCTGGATTCTCTATTCTGTTCCATTGGCCTATGTGTCTATTTTTGTGCCAGTACCATGCTGTTTTGGTTACTGTAACCCTGTAGACTAGTTTAAATTCAAGTGGTGTAATGCCTCAGGCTTTGTTCTTTCTGCTTAAAATTTCCTTAACCAGTTGTGCTCTTTTTCTTTCCATGTGATTTTTAAAATAGTTTTTTTTCTAGCTCTGTTCATGTGATTTTTAAAATAGTTTTTCTAGCTCTGTGAAGAATCTCAATGGCTTTAAAAAATAGGAATAGCAGTGAATCTATAAATTGCTTTGGTCAATATGGCCATTTTAGAGACAATGATTCTTCCTATCCACGAATGAATGAAATATTTTTCATTCATTTGTGTCATCTCTGATTTCTTTGAGCAGTGGTTTGTAGTTCTCCTTGCAGAGATCCTTCACCTCCCTAGTAAGCTGTATTGCTAGGTATTTTATTCTTTTTTGTGACAATAGTGACTGAAAGTTCATTCTTGATTTGGCTCTCAGCTTGACTCTTGTTGGTGTATAGGAATGTTAGTGATTTTTGCACATTGATTTTGTATCCTGAGACTTTGCTGAAGTCATTTTTCAACTTAAGAAGCTTTTGGGCTGAGATGATAGAATTTTCTAGATATAGGATCATGTCATCTGCAAAAAGGGATAGTTTGACTTCCTCCCTTCCTATTTTGAATGTCCCTTATTTCTTTCTCTTGCCTGATTGCGCTGGCCAGGACTTCCAATATTATGTTGAATAGGAGTGGTGAGAAACAGCATCCTTGTCTTGTGCTGGCTTTCAAGGGGAATATTTCCAGCTTTTGCCCATTCAGTATGATATTGCCTATGGGTTTGCAATAAATGGCTCTTATTATTTTGAGGTATGTTTTTTCAATACATAGTTTATTGAGAATTTTTAACATGAAGAGACATTAAATTTTATTGAAAGCTTTTTCTGCATCTATTGAGCTAATCATGCGGTTTTTGTCTTTAGCTCTGTTTATGTGATGAATTGTATTTACTGATTTGCATATTTTGAACAAACCTAGAATCCCAGGGATAAAACCTACTTGATCATAGTGGATAAGCTTTTTGATGTGCTTCTGGATTCAGTGTACCAGTGTTTTGTTGAGAATTTTTGCACTGATGTTCATAAAAAATACTGTTCTGAAGTTTTATTTTTTTGTTGTATCCCTTACAGGTTTTGGCATCAGGATGATGCTGAATATTGGTCTGAAGTTTTCAGACCAATAACATCAGTTAGGGAGGCCCCATAGCATGAGTTAGGGAGGAGTCCTTCCTTTTCCATTTTTTTGAATAGTTTCAGCAGGAATGGTACTAGCTCTTCTTTGTACACCTGGTAGAATTCAGCTGTGAATCTGTCTGGTCCTGAGCTTTTCTTGGTTTGTAGACTATTTATTACTGCCTCAATTTCAGGACTCATTATGGATTTGTTTAAGGACCCAATTTCTTCCTGGCTAAGTCTTGGGAGGGTGTATGTGTCCAGGAATTTATCCATTTCTTATAGATTTTCTGGTTTATGTGCATAGAGGAATTCATAATATTTTCTCATGGTTGTTTGCATTTCTGAGGTGCCAGTGGTAATATTCCCCTTATCATTTCTATTTATTTATTTATTTATTATATATATATTTTTTGAGACGGAGTCTCGCTCTGTCGCCCAGGCTAGAGCACAGTGGTGCAATCTTGGCTCACTGTCAGCTCCACCTCCCGGGTTCATGCCATTCTTAAGTGAGTCTTCTCTCTTCTTTATTCATCTAGCTAGCAGTCTATCCATTTAATTAATTTTTTCAAAAAAAAAAAAAAAAAACAGCTCCTGGATTCTTTGATCTTCTGAATGTTTTTTTTTTTTTTTTTTTTTTTTTAATGCCTATCTCCTTCAGTTCAGCTTTGATTTTGGTTATTTCTTATCTTCTGCTAGCTTTAAAATATGTTTTCTCTTTGTTCTTTAATTCTTTTAGTTGTGATGTTAGGTTGTTAACTAGAGATTCTTCTAACTTTTAACGTGGGCATTTAGTGCTGTAAATTTTCCTCTTAACACTGCCTTAGCTGTGTCCCAGAGATTCTAGTATGTTTTCTTTTTGTTCCATTAATGTCAAAAAACATATTGGTTTCTGCCTTAATTTCATTATTTACTCAAAAGTCATCTAGGAGCAGGTTATTCAATTTCCATGTCATTGTACAGTTCTGAGTAAATTTCTTAATCTTGATTTTGAATTTGATTGCGTTGTGTTCTGAGAGACTGTTATGATGTGAATTCTTTTATGTTTGCTGAGGAGTGTTTTACTCCTGATTATTTGATTGATTTTAGAGTAAGTGCAATGTGGTGATGAGAATAATGTATACTCTTTTGGTTTGAGGTCAAAAGTTCTGGAGATAACTATCAGGTCCATTTGATCCAGTGCTGAGTTCAAGTCCTGAATATCATTGTTAATTTTCTGTCTCAATGATCAAAGTAATATTGTCTGTGGGGTGTTAAAGTCTCCCACTGTTGTTGAGTGGGAGTCTAAGACTCTTTGAAAGTGTCTACGTACTTGCTTTATGAAACTGGGTACTCCTGTGCTGAGTGCATATATATTTAGAATGGCTAGATTGTCTTTGTCAACTGAACCCTTTACCATTATGTGATGCCCTTCTTTGTCTTCTTGGATCTTTGTTGTTTTAAATTCTGTTTTGTCAGAAACTAGGATTGCTTTTTTTGTTTTCCATTTGCTTGGTAGGTATTTCTCCATCCCTTTATTTTGAGCTGGGTGTGTCATTACACATGAGATGGGTCACTTGAAAGTGACATACCAATGGGCCTTGGCCCTTTATCCAGCTTGACACTCTGTGTCCTTTAGTTGGGGCATGTATCCCATTTGCATTTAACTTTAGTATTGATATGTCTTTTATCTTGTCATCATAATGCTGGCTGGTTATTATGCAGACTTGTTTATGTGGTTGCTCTATACTGTCACTAAACTGTGTACTTCAGTGTGTTTTTGTAGTGGCTGGTAACAGTCTTTCCTTTGCATATTGGGTGCTTCCTTCAGGAGTTCTTCTAAGACAGATATGGTGGTAACAATTTCCCTCAGCATTTGCTTGTCTGAAAAAGATCTTATTTCTCCTTTGCTTATGAAGTTTAGATTGGCCAGATAGGAAATTCTCCATTGGAACTTCTTTTCTTTAAGAATGTTGAATATTGGCCCCAAATCTCTTCTGGCTTGTAGGGTTTTAGCTGAGAAGTCCACTTTTAGTCCAATGGGCTTCCCTTTGCAAGTGACCTGAGCTTTGTCTCTAGCTGCCTTTAACATTTTTCTAATTCATTTTAACCTTGGAGAATCTGATGATTGTGTCTTGGGGATGAACTTCTTGTGGAATATCTTACTGGGGTTCTCAGTGTTTCCTGAATTTGTATGTTGGCCTTTCTAGCTACATTGGGGGTGTTCTCATGGATAATATCCTAAAATATGTTTTCCAAGTTGGTTCCATTCTCCCCATCTCTTTCAGGTACACCAGTCCGTCGTAGATTCAGTCTCTTTACATAATTCCATATTTCTTGGAGGCTCTGTTCATTCTGCCAGTAATACATGTGACTGAATTATAAAATTCTCGTAGTGTGTTTTTAGCTCTGTCAGGTCAGTTGTGTTCTTCTGTATACTGGCTATTTTATCTATCTGCTCCTGCAATGTTTTATCATAAGTTTTAGCTTTCTTGTAATGGGTTACAATGTACTCTTATAGCTCAATGAACTTCATTCCTATTCATAATCTGAAATCTGCTTCTGTCATTTCAGCCATCTCAGCCTCGCCTGTTGTGAACCCTTGCTGGACAGGTGACATGGTCATTTGTAGGAAAGAAGGCATTCTGGCTTTTTGAGTTTTTAGCGTTCTTGCACTGATTCTTTCTCATATTTGTGGGTTTATGTACCTACAATCTTTGAGGTTGCTGACCTTTGGCTGGGTTTCTTTTCCTTTATTGATGAGCTTGAGGGTTTGATTGTGGTACAAGTTCGATTCAGCCAAATGGCTTAATTTCTGAAAGCTTTTAGGGGGCCAGTGCTCAGTTCCCAACCCCTGGCCTGCATATGCTAACTCTGGGGTCCTGACTTTGTTCTCTGGCTCCATGAGGTTTGTAGTCCAATGTGCTGTGGGGCCCAAAGTGCAGCAGCTGCAGCAAGAGTGCTAGCAAATACAGGGGTACCTGCCTTCCTGCAGGCATTTACCACAGTGGCAGAGCCTAGGCAGCTGTGGAGGTGGGGAGCAGAAAGCCCCTGCTGAAGACTGTGCGCACTGTTGCAGTGGAGGTGGTACTGGCTAGGGGAAGGTTGCTGGCCAGCACAGGTCTGGGTGCCTTCTTTGTTCCCTGCAAGCAGGAGTGATCACTCGGGGTGTGGGAGGATACCTTGTTCTCTGTGCAGCATTAGCACAGGCGCTAGGTGCTGCTGGGGGTGGGGCTTGCTGGCTCTGTGCCCACTAAGGCTTCATCTTCAATGGTGTTCGGTGGAGGTGGTGGAGGTATACTGTAATCTCGTGTGTTGGCAGAGCATGTGAAGCAAAACCTACTCGTGCAGACAGGTGCCATCAAAGGGATGTGGAGAGTTGCCATGGACTTGAGGAAACCTGAAGTATGAGGAGGGAATATGCAGGCTGTGCAGTGCCATAGGGGCCACATTTTTGGCACTCTCCACTCATCAGGCACAGTCTACTAGTGCAGAAAGTATGGTGTGTGTCCCCAGGGCATCCAAGATTGCCCTGTAAGCTGGAGCGACCAGGCTGAAACCCTGAAAGAGTCCAGCAGACCAAGGAGTGCTCAGGTTGGATCAGCCCCATCTGGTGTGCAAGACTGCATGGCAGAGATCAGATCTGACCATTCCACTAGGTCTAAAGTCTCTTATGGGAGCAAGTTGAGGCAGGAGGGACGGCCGTCCCTGGCCATGCTCCACTACAGATGCTCCCACACTAAACCCTCTGGACTCCATGTCAGCTGGCTTTGTTTGTCTCCTGGGGGCTCCACCCCAGAGAAATGTGGGTCAGCAATTCTGCAGTGCAGTCATCCCAGGATGGAGAGTTTGTGCTGTGGGCCCAAGCCAGGGGTTCCTTGTCTGGTGATGAGCAGCAGGGGGTGTGTAGGACCCACTGGAGACAAACTGGCCTCCTCTTCTTGGGTCAACTGCAGCTTGTTGGAGGTGTGGATAAGGCACTTAGGTAGGGTCTTTGCTCCTTTGTTAGTCCGAGGGCAGCAAGGACAGGTCCACTGCAGAGGCAGTGGTAGAAAGACTTTCAGTTGCCCCTGGAAACTCTGTCCAGGGAGTTGTAAAGTTGCTACTGGCTCAGTATCTCTGGCAGGTGGACGCCCAGGCCTGGAAGACTTGCCTGGTGATGAGATATGGAAACAGATACCAATGTAACAGTCTAGGCATATTTTTGGTAGGATTGCTGTGGTATGCTGGATGCCCACTCCAGTTGCTAGTCACCTTGGAGTTTTTGGTACCTGGAGGTATTGCCACTGAAGGCTGCAAAACAGTAAAAATGGCAACTTGCCTCTCCCTCTGGGATCTCCATACCAGGGAGGTATGGACCTGTTGCCAGCCTGAATGCATCTGAAGGAGCTGGCTGGAGACCCCAGTTGGTAGGTCTCTTCCAGTGAGGAGGAATAGGATCAGAGACCTGCTTTAAAAATCAGTCTTGCCATGTTGTCATACGGCAGCTGTGCTGTGCTGGGGGTCTGCTTTAGCCTCTAGTCACCTCAGAATCTCCAAGTCCAAAGGCTGAAACAGCTAAGTTGCCCAAAGAGCAAAGATGGAGGCCTGCCCCTCCCCTTGGGAGCTCCAACTGAGGAAGCCTTCAAATCTCTGTTGGCCAAAGAACACCCTCAAGGGTGGCTGGAGGTTCTGGTTGGGAGGTCCTGCCTAGTGAGGAGGAACAGGATTGGGAACTTGTTTTAAGAAGGAGTCTAGCCATGTTTTTGTATAGCAGCTGTGCTGTGTTGTGTAATCCCTTTCTCCCCTGGTCAGCTTGGACTCTCCAAAACCTGAAGGCTGGAATGGTTGTCACACAAACAGCAAAGATGGTGGTTCACTTTCTCTCGGGAGCTCCATCCTAGGGAGGTTTCAAAACTATTTAGCCAGATAACAGTGGTGGGGGTGGCTGGAGACCCTCGTTGGGAGGTCCCACCCAGTGAGAAGGAATGGGATCAAGGACCCACTTAAAGAAGCAGACTGGCCACATTTTTGTAGAGCAGTTGTGCTGTACTTGGGAGTCCCTTCCACCCCAGGTTGGGCTGGACTCTCCAAAGCTCGAAAGTTGAAACAGCTAAGTTGCCCAAATAGCAAAGATGGAGGTTGGCCCCTGGCCCCTCTCCACAGGAGCTCTATCTCAGAGAGGTGTAACACTACTACCGGTGTCTGGCTGGAATTCCAAGCTACTGGGTCTTATCCTATGAGATGCCATGGAAGTGGGGCCTGTAGACTGTTGCTGCTTGGCCCTCTGGATTCAGCCTCTTTCCTAGGGCATGTACCGAGGTCTGTTCCTGCTTTGCTTGACTTGCAATTGCTTTTTTAGGGGAGCCCAGAAAGCCCAAATATCTAAGGCTCCTCGGTCTCTGCACATGCCTGTGCAGCTGCTCTGCATAAACTTCACCAGCTCTGTGTGTCAGACTGAAGACCCTGGTGGAGTGGGTTCACAAGGGGATCTCCTGACCCAAGGGCTGCAAAGATTTGTGAGAGAAGCATGGTTTCCCAGGGCCACACATTCACTCACTGCTTCCCTAGGTTGGGGACGTTCCTTGGCTCTGTGCTGCTCCCTGGTGGGTCATCATCTTACCTTGCTTTTCTCTGTTCTCTGTGGGTCAAGTTGTTTCCTTGATTAGTCCCAATGTGACTACCTTGATATTTCAGCTGAAGTTGTTGTATTTACTCACCCCTTCCATTCCATCCTGTGAGAGCCACCCATACTAGCTACTTCTTGTCTGATACCTTTATCCTCAATTATTTGTTTGTTTGTGTATTTTTTCTTGGAACTCTTAGTTTATCCAAATCTTAAATATTATTTTAAATAAAATTTCTTATAAATAGTAATGAGAATAAATTTATTCTAAATTTATTCTAAATTAGAATATAGAATAAATATATTCTAATTTAGAATAAATATCAGAAAATGTGACCCTGTGTGATGGCTCACACCTGTAGGCTCAGCACTTTGGGAGGCTGAGGTGGTTATATCACCTGAGGTGAGAAGTTCAAGACAAGCCTGGCAAACATGGTGGCACCCCATCTCTACTAAAAAAAAAAAAAAACAAATAATTAGACGGACGTGGTGGTGCATGCCTGTAATCCCAGCTACTGGGAGGCTGAGGCAGAAGAATTGCTTGAACATGGAGGGAGAGGTTGCACTGAGCTGAGATCATGCCACTGCACTCCAGTCTGGGCAACAAGAGCAAAAAGTCAGTCTCAAGAAAAAAAAAGGAAAGAAAGAAAAAGAAAATGCAAGTAAACATGAGATGATAAATAGCAATGGTATATCCAACTGCTATTAATCATATTTTAAATATATATAATTACTCTTTTTTTCTCTAAACTTGAGGTGGAGCAGAGAATGAATATTGTAGAAACACACACATGCACACACACACACACACACACTAATTATAATATGAATGAATAATTCTGCAACATATACTGCAAATATTATTTGAGAAGATACTACAAATATATGGATGTAAGAACAGGGAGAATTTTAAGTGATAATTTAGTTATTTGATACAGACCAAAGAAAAGTGGAATGGACATATCTGGAAACCAGAATAGTGATAAAATAAAAGATCTATTTCACAACGCACAGTAAATATGCAAAAAAAATTACACATGGGTTAGAAATAAATTTGGCTCTCAGCCAAAGGCTTCAGGACAGTTGTCTAAAGAGAAGTTGAGGCAAACTGAGTGCCAGGTAGATAAACTCAAGATAGGGTAGAAAATGGACTTTGAGAGTTCACTTATGATTTAGCTCTCTGTCTGTTATTGGTGTATAGGAATGCTTGTGATTTTTGCACACTGATTTTGTATCCTGAGACTTTGCTGAAGTTGCTTATCAGCTTAAGGAGATTTTGGGCTGAGATGATGGGGTTTTCTAAATATACAATCATATCATCTGCAAATAGGGACAATTTGATTTCCTCTTTTTGTAATTGAATACCCTTTATTTCTTTCTCTTGCCTGATTGCCCTGGCCAGAACTTCCAACACTATGTTGAATAGGAGTGGTGAGAGAGGGCATCCCTGTTTTGTGCCAGTTTTCAAAGGGAATGTTTCCAGTTTTTGCCCATTCAGTATGATATTGGCTGTGGGTTTGTCATAAATAGCTCTTATTATTTTGAGATATGTCTCATCAATACCTAGTTTATTGAGAGTTTTTAGTATGAAGGGCTGTTGAATTTTGTCAAAGGCCTTTTCTGCATCTATTGAGATAATCATGTGGTTTTTGTCTTTGTTTCAGTTTATATGATGGATTACGTTTATTGATTTGCATATGTTGAACCAGCTTTGCATCCCAGGGATGAGGCCCACTTGATCATGGTGGATAAGCTTTTTGATGTGCTGCTGCATTCAGTTTGCTAGTATTTCATTGAGGATTTTTGCATCGATGTTCATCAGGGATATTGGTCTAAAATTCTCTCTCTCTCTCTCTCTCTCTCTTTTTTTTTTTTTTTTTTTTTTTTTTTTTTTTTTTTTTTTTTTTTGCTGTGTCTCTGCCAGGCTTTGGTATCAGGATGATGCTGGTCTCATAAAATGAGTTAGGGAGGATTCCCTCTTTTGATATTGATTAGAATAGTTTCAGAAGGAATAGTATCAGCTCCTCTTTGGACGTCTGGTAGAATTCGGCTGTGAATCTGTGTGGTCCTGGACTTTTTTTGGATGGTAGGCTATTAATTATTGCCTCAATTTCAGAGCCTGTTATTGGTCTATTCAGGGATTCAACTGCTTCCTGGTTTAGTCTTGGGAGGGTGTATGTGTCCAGGAATTTATCCATTTCTTCTAGATTTTCTAGTTTATTTGCATAGATGTATTTATAGTATTCTCTGATGGTAGTTTGTATTTCTGTGGGATCAGCAGCCAACAGACACATGAAAAAATGCTCATCATCACTGGCCATCAGAGAAATGCAAATCAAAATCACAATGAGATACCATCTCACACCAGTTAGAATGGCGATCATTAAAAAGTCAGGAAACAACAGGTGCTGGAGAGGATGTGGAGAAATAGGAACACTTTTACACTGTTGGTGGGACTGTAAACTAGTTCAACCATTGTGGAAGACAGTATGGCGATTCCTCAAGGATCTAGAACTAGAAATACCATTTGACCCAGCCATCCCATTACTGGGTATATACCCAAAGGATTATCAATCATGCTGCTATAAAGACACATGCACACGTATGTTTATTGCGGCACTATTTACAATAGCAAAGACTTGGAACTGACCCATATGTCCATCAATGATAGACTGGATTAAGAAAATGTGGCACATATACACCATGGAATACTATCAGTCATAAAAAAGGATGAGTTCATGTCCTTTGTAGGGACATGGATGAAGCTGGAAACCATCATTCTGAGCAAACTACTGAAAGGACAGAAAACCAAACACCGCATGTTCTCACTCATAGGTGGGAATTTAACAATGAGAACACCTGGACACCAGGTGGGGAACATCACACACCAAGGCCTGTCGTGGGGTGGGGAGAGGGGGGAGGGATAGCATTAGGAGATATACTTAATGTAAATGATCAGTTAATGGGTGCAGTACACCAACATGGCACGTGTATACATATGTAACAAACCTGCACATTGTGCACATGTACCCTAGAACTTAAAGTATAATAATAATTAAAAAAAAGAAAATGGATTTTGAATCTTGACAGTTTATAAAACAGGAGTTCTGGGTCTGCACTGTCCTTGGCTTGTGAAATTCTCATAGCACTGTGCTGATCAGCAAAGGGCCCATAATTCTTCTTGGTTTCTGATTCTTAAGAAAGTGAAAAAATCAGGGATGGAAGCAAGACTTGGCACTGGACTATAAATTTGAAAGCATTCTATATATCAGGGAATTGAGGCAGCCTAAGTTCTAGGATTGGAAACGTAGGGTACTTGACTGATTGAAGAGTAAGGGTTGATAGAATTGTGTGTTAGGGATTTTAAAACTATCACTGTAAAGTGGTTGCAACTGGACTCAGTTCAAGGCTTCAGATGTCAAAAGAAAAACTGGAGGTAAGCTTGGATCATTAAACTGCAAAGCACTTTGCTGCTCAGGGATTGAGAATCAAAATTGCCCTTTGCTAAGGATATTGTCCTGAATATCAGAGTCCATTTTTCCAAAGCGTGGCTCTGATAATGCTGTGCACATGACTATCTCATTCTATTTGATGAAATGCCCATATTTCCATTGTAAGGTACTGAAAGAAAAATGTGAAAAAGCAATAAGAATACTTGAAAGATAGAAACAGATTATGAACCTCCTGATGTGATCTCTTTTGAGGTGGCTATTCTCAATAGGCCCTGACCCAAATTCTCAGCCCCAAGATGAAGCTCAAAATTACCTAAAGAATTGATGAAAAGCAAACATTTTCTGTGGTCCCACCTTGACAACTGTGTTTTTTTTTTTTTTTTTTACAAAGGGAAGGGAATAACTTTTATTGAGCTTCAGATGAATGTCAGTTCATTCCATACACATACATTATTGCTTCTTGCCCTAGAAGCAAATTATTGCTTTTGCATATTTGGGAAACAGAAACTTACTAAACTTCTTAGGAGATGCAGTAATGAAATAAAGCTTCCTTGCCCTTCCAGCTGGATTTTAGTCACTGGAAAGCTATTTTTTAACATATTAATCTTATAACTGGTCATTTACTGAACCTGTTTGTTGCAACTGTTTAGGGGAAGCTATAATGTGATGGGAGTCTGGACGTTTCTTTGTTTGGTATAGATATCAAAACTCAATTACTTGAAATGAAAGGCCACAAATAAATGTCTTCATGCAGACAGGGGTCTTCCAGGATCATTTGGGCTTGAGGATCCACAAATTAAAATTTGATGGGGAAGGAAGGAATGGAATATTTTTGTCCCCTCCTGAGTGTACTGCTACTTTTATTTTACTCTCAGAGCTCAGTATGACCATTATTATTATATCTCAACAGGTCACCAAAGGGGCAAAGTGCTAATCAGTTCATCCCTCAGTCTATTGTGCAGTGCCTGTTATGTAGAAAGTGCCTCATCAATTATGTGTTGAGTACACAAACAAACAAACAAACAAAAAATACATGTCAAGGAACAATGCAGTGTTGGATGGCATAGAGCCTGTGCTGGTGTTTGACATGGGAAACAGTTTATGCACCAGAGATTGAGGACAGGATGGACCATTGGTTAAAGTTCATAAGGCACTTCAAGATCATAGTGAGTCTGGGCTGTGTCTGGGAGTCAAGATCTGAGAGCATCTTCTTAAGTTATGACTGAGAGGTGCTCCATCTGGGATTTTGGTAAGACTTGTATACTGTATCCTGGAAATTCCAAAGCCCTCAATGAGGTGGTGAGAGTGCGTGAGAGGGTTGGGACTATGGGAGAAGCACCAGGCTTTATTGATTGTTGGTTGTAACTGGAACAGGCCCTGGCTAGGGGTAGGGAAGCATTCCATGCTCATTTCTTGCAATTTGAAGCAATTCTATGATAAGCCTTAAGGTTCAACAGGACCAGAGGCCAGAGGAATTTTACCTATTGGGAACAATGGTTACTTTGGAACTTGACTTGGAGACACAAACATCATTAGAGCTTAGAGAGTTGAGGCAAACGGATTCTTGCCATTCAGATGTCAATTAATATTTTTAATTTGTAACTCTTTGAAACTGTGCTTCATCTCCTCACCAATAATATTTTTTAAATGAGTCACTAAGTATTTTTTGTGTGTTTTTAAAACAGCAATAGAAAATAAATTAAGAGAATAAAAGGAGTCTGAAGTAAATGCCTTTGAAAACCTGAATTAAACAAATGATTATCTAGGAAAATCTTAACACTCGAGAGTTAAAAATTCTCAGTAAACAAATTGCCTGGAATAATTTGTGGGATTTATTAAAGATCTAACTTCTCCTATCCACCAACATACCCCACTCCCTTCAAGATTTTAGCATTTTTCAAACTGGAATCTGTTTATCTGTCATCACTTCTGCTGGAAACTGAACTCCTTCCAGAGAGAAGAAAGGAGTTTATGTAGTGAGAGAGGGGCAAGCTACAAGTTCAACTCGTTACCTTTAACCAGCACACTACTGCAGGTGAGTTATACAATTGTCTCACTGAATGAAGGCAGGTGTTGGGGGTCTTTCCCAACCAGAAAGTTGTTAATGCAGGACCTGATGCTATCTTTTGCTTGGATAAATTTCTTCAGCCACCTATGTGAAGGCCCAAGTGGTTTCCATTTTGACAACCACAATCCCATGTTACACACCTTCAACTGGCTAAATAAAAACTTATGTTGTGACTAATAGCTTCTAGCAGGGTGAATGTCCAAGGCTTTGCAAGACTGCTAGGGGGTTTCCTATGAAACAATGCTTTACTAGTTCCAAGAATGTTAGACCTGCATGAAACCTTTGGAGATCATATAGTATAATACTGTCTCCCCACAACCCTAGTTCTCTCATATTACAAGTGAGAAGACCAAGACTTCGGGGAGTGAAGTGAAATGCCTGAGGTCAAAGGGTATGAGAGTCGAAGCCTTAGGACTCAAACCAAGACTCCTCATTCCCATTCTATTGCTTTTTCCAGCCACAGCTTCTGACGCTAATAGTCTAGGTCCGCTGGTCAGTTACAACAGCATAGTGAGAAGAGGAGTGGGGATTGGGACCTTTGCCTTGAAAGCAATAAAAAAGTGGAGCTTAGAATATACAAGACAAGTTGTCTGGGCTGGTTTCAGCCTTTGTTGTAAAAAGACCTTCATACCACTGCCATCTCTGGTCTGACCCCAGGTTTCTTTAACTGTATAGGTGGTAGGAAAACTCACATCATAGCATGATTTATCTTGAAGACAAGTTTCATTTGCTCTATAGTTTTAAAGATTTTGAAAATGAATGCCTGGGCAGTCAACCACAGTGCTCACCACTCCCTAATGTCTCATACCAGGCCAACCTGAAGAGTAAAGAGTGTGACTGTGTTGGCAGGCAGCAGCTATATGTGTTCTTGTGCTTCCATGTATGTATATATCCTGATATTTGTGCATAAAACCTGCATCTAACACCATATTAGGCTCCCAAAATAGGCTCCCACAAACTTGCATATGGTTTTAGGAGAATGTTTCCCTCTACACATGTAATCATACAATTACCTGCGTGCAAGGTTATGAATAAAAAATGTCTGTATGTATCTGTAAGTGTGAAAGTTAGCAGCTGGTTGGTTTTTGGCAGACAATTGTCATGATTTCACTAAGGTTGTTCATGTAGGTAAGTGTTAAGGGTGGAACCCTCCAATGCATGGCTATCCCTACCTCTGGAGACCAGGCTCTTGAGCAGAGTGTCTCAACCAGTCAGATCTTTCCTCACCACACCACTCCCTTTGGACAATGTGTGCAATAAGACTTGCCCTGCCTCTGGATTTCAGGGGAGCACAACTGTCAGCACCGGGTCCATGGTAGTCCCTTTTCCCTCTCTGCTTGTTGTGTTCAGGAAACTGCAAGATTGCTAGTGTAGTTGGAGACTTGTGCAGGAAAGATACCATAACAGGAGATGAGATTAAAGAGTGAATGTGATATAATGTTTGGCAGGTCATAGGGTGTGTGCAACAGGAAACCACTGTAGGGTTCTAAGCAGAGAAGTGGCATAATTTTGCATAAAAGTCCATTCTGGTGCATCAAAGAGAGATTATAAGGGGGCAAGGCAGTAACAGAGGGTCCAGTTAAAAGCTATGATGATAACAGAGGTGAAAGAGGGTTACCAGTGTGATACATATGAAGGGGAATGAGAAGTGTGAGGGGTCCCAGTCCCTTTTGAAAGTAGAAATGACAGTATCCATGAATGTGGTATGAGAGTGAGAGGAATCCAAAGATGTTTCCAAAGGTTTTGGACTGAGCAAGGGAAAGGATAGAGTTGACATTTCCTGGGATGGGAAGAATTATGGGAGGAATGGCTTTGAGGGAAAGGGAATCAGGGACTTAGTTCTGTATCATGAATTTGAATTTAAGATGACTTTCAGAGATCCAGGTGGTGATGTGGAGTATGCATGAAACATGAGCCTGGAGTCCAGAGAGAGGACTGACCTTGAAACATTAATGTGTGATTCCTTTATTTGCAGGTAAAATCAAAACATAGGTAGAACTGTGTATGATTCTTAGAAAGTGAGCACAGGTGAAGATAACATTTCTGAGAAGCCAACTCTAGAGCACTGCAATGCAAAAAGTTCAAAGCAGTGAGGAGTAACTAGCCATGACTCTGAAAAATAGCAGACACTGAAGCAGAAGCACAGTCAAGAGACAGAAATGTCCTGTAAATTAAGTGAGGAAAGTATTACAAGGAGGAGGAAGTGATCAATTGTGTCAAATTTTACTTTTCAGTCAAGTAAGACCAGAACTGAGAAATAATCACTAGGTTTAACAATACGCAGGTTAGTTGGGGACCTTGAGAAGAGCTATTTCCATGGAGTGGTGGGGATAAAAGTTTGACTAGGGTGGGTTAAAGAAAAAAATGGGATTAGCATAAGTGAACAAATCAAGACCACATAATGATTTTTGAGGAATTTTGGTGTACAGAGATGATGCAGTAGATGGAGTGGGTTGTACAGTTAAGGTGGGGTGTTTTGTTTCTTTCTTGTTGGTTTTGTTGTTGTTGTTGCAGGGGAGACTTTGTGGAATGTTTGTGTACTGATGGGAATCATCCAGTAGATAAAGGTAAATTGATGATGTGGCAAAGAGCACGGACAGCATTGCTGGGACCATGCACTGAATAGTCAAGAAGGGGTGTAATCTAGTGGCCAACGGTAGGGATCGGTTTTCATAGGAATGTAGAGAGTTTATGCATAGTGATGAAAGGGAAAGCAGAATATCGAGTTGCGATGCATGGAGGTGAGAAGTTTTTTAAGGCCATTCCTTTACTTTCATGTTCTCAGTGTCATCAGTTGAGACTGGGTGATATGGTTTGGCTGTGTCCTTACCCAAATCTCATCTTGAATTCCCACATGCTGTGGGAGTGACCTGTTAGGAGGTAACTGAATCATGGGGGCAGGTCTTTCCTGTGCTGTTCTTCATGATAATGAATAAGTCTCACAAGATCTGATGGTTTTAAAAAGAGAAGTTTTCCTGCACACGCTCTCTTCTCTTGTCTGCCACCACGTGAGATGTGCTTTTCATCTTCTGCTGTGATTGTGAGGCCTCCCCAGCCACATGAAACTGTAAGTTCATTAAACCTCTTTCTGTTGTAAATTGCCCAGTCTCAGGTATGTCTTTATCAGCAGCATGAGGACAGACTAATACAGTAGGTATTCCAGTAGTAAATGGAATTCTTCAAAGGATAAGGTGTGAACTGCAATGCCTAACATGGAGTGAGTAGACAGGGGAAGTGCATGAAGTTGTACTACCATATTCTTGACACTATTCTAGGCACAGGAGATGCAGTCATGGGAACACACATTTGGAGCATATATTCACTCATGGGTGTTAGTTTGATAACAAGGTGGGGTTGGAGGAAGTATCTGGTACCTGGTTCCCCTGACCGGCTTCAGGGCAAAGGATACATATTCTGGTAAAACACAGGCCTTGGCCTCCAGATAAAACAAAATTCATTCTAACTACCCCTCACCTGGAGGCACAGGGATGGAGGATGGGGAGGGGATGGTGTTGGAACACTGAGGGGCCTAGTGGTCTATTTCTCTGCAGCTGAGAGTTAAGGTATTTTGCTCCTAAGAGTCAGCCCCTCTCCAACAGATATTCCACTAACCTTTGCTGTCAAATGTCTGGCTCACCCTCCTACTCTGTCTGGCTTCTGGTTGCTATGGCAATGTGTCCAGGAACACTGCTCTCCCAGCGTAAATGAGTGGGAGCCTGCTAACGTAGACAGGGGTGCATTATGGGACCAGGGGAAAATCCTTGAAGGCAAGAATAGCCTAATACACTTAGGTACTTCAGTGACTAACAGCTTCCAAAGCCCCTCCACCAGGCATTTACACCACCACTCCCAGAAGGCAGGTGAGATAAATTGCCAACAGGGAGCCTTAGAGCACATAGCAGAGGCTTTCATTGGTGTCATTTCCCAGAAAAATCCAGTGTGTTAGGAAATCTTCACTTGCTCATGTTCCAAGGTAGTCTCAGTGTGCTCTCACTAGTAGTGCACTGTCTTACAGAACTGCTGAGCACCAAGCACTATGAGAACCTTAAGTATATGCCAGGTAATTTAATAGGAACTAGGGATACTCAGTGAAAATGACATGCTCACAGGTGTGGGTTTGTGGCCATGGCAGGGTTTAGCCTAAGGGAACAAGTTCTGATGTCAACCCAGACATTCATCTTTAATAGGTGACAGCCTTCCTCATTCTCACTCTAACTTTTTTCTTCCATGAAGCACACAGGGGCAAAGATAAAGGTAGGGCTGAGGTTTGTGTGAAGTTCGTTCTGAGGTGCTCATTTTCCCCTTCTCTCTAGCTGAGACCCTCTTTGTCTTAACTCCATCAGTCTTGCTTAGCCATGCAAGCTTCCAGACCCATAATCAGCTTTGAGTATCAGTGTCCAGATGTACAATAGCCTAGTCTGCCTGGTGGCTGGTTTCTATGGCAATCCTGCCAAGAGCTTTTCTCCCTAAATGAAATAAAAAGAGAGAATAAAAGAAGGGCAGGTGGCTGCCCATGTGGAGAATGGAAAAGAATTAAAATTTGAATATCCTAATTAGACTAACTGATAGACTTTTGAATTTAACAGGCCACAAATACAGGCCAAGGCAGCAGGGGAAGTGACTGGGAAAAGAGAGCTTCAAACAAGAAAAAAAATTAAAAGGCCTGTTTTCATTCAAGAAACTTCTATGGAGAGTTGAAAGATAAGGAAATTAGGAGTAGGACTCAGGATGAACTCAGTCATTGGTACTGCCTATTGAAAAATCCAGATTCAAATCCATCTACTTGGAGCATGTTGGTAGGGAGGTGTCCAGAATTACTTCCCTGGGAAGAGAATGGGCCTGGTGCCCCTCCCTCTGGTCTGGTGGCTGAGGGCACAAGCCAAGGTGTTGACACCCAGGTCCACAGCGCCCATGGCATCCAGGTCGGGGATAGTTTGAAGCACTCAGCTACTCTGTTGCCCACTTGTTTGCAGGTTAAGATCTGCCTCATTTTCCTTCTTTCAGCCTCTCTTCTCCAATTAACATTCTGGACTCTATAATCAGCTTAGGTGTCCAATGACTCCATCATAGCTTAAAAGGTCCTAGCTGCTGGTTGCTATGGTGATGCAGCCAGAAGCTCTGCTCACTAAGTTAAAATAAGAAAGAACCTGAGGTGGGTAGGGGACAGTGCATGGAGAGGGTCAAGATTGAAGCTGACAATAAGCTAATTACACTAATTGATAGCTTTTGCTAACTAAAATATCCATAAATACATGCCCCAGGACAAAGGTAGAGGGAGCTTACCTGGGAAAATAAAGTATCAAGCACAAAAGAAGAGGCTTTCACTATAGCCATTTCCAAGAAGCAATCCAGAGGCTAAGAAAAGGCTCTATCTGCTCAAGATCAGAGGATATGGGTCTTATGAACACACAAGCATGTTAGGGGATCAAGGTCCTCATTTGTGGCAGTCTAAGACTCCTCCATTGTCAGTCGTGGCTGCTTAGATGGGGAACTGAGGCTCAGAAGTGGAAAGGGACTAAAACTAAATCACATGCTAGGTTAGCAGCAGAGCTGTGAGTGGAGTTCAAGGCCCTGCATCACCATGTCAGAGCTCTCTCTCTGACTCCAATCGGCATCCAGATAGAGCCCAGGATGGTCAACCCCCTTCCCCCCATTTTATAGATGAAGAACTGAATTCCAGAAAAGGGAAGAAAACTGGCCAGGGTAACACAGTTTCTTCTGAAATGAGAACACAGCTCTCCTGGCTTTTAAAGTGGATCAGGTAAATGGCCAGTCAGTCAAGAATTAGGTCAGAGACAATGGAAATAGACAAAGGAGCACCATACTTTACAGGAATTCTACACAATTTATAAGCCAGGGTAAAAAAAGATTCTCAGTGATTCTAAGTGATGGGAAGAAATGGGTGCCATTAAAAGAGAGAGAGGGGAAAAGGAACAAAGGAGAAAAAGGGACACAGAAAAACTCCCCTGTATATGACTGTTATTTTCTTTGGAAAGAGTCCCTTCCTTGAGCAACAGGTGGAAATAAGATTCACAGGTTTTCCTCCCAGAATATTTTGCTACAGAACCTAGGGGAGTGTGATGCTAATTTGCAGGTTTCTGAGCGGCCTCTCATCAGTGTGTAGATTTAAAAAAAAATAGTGCATCAGAGTGAAGAAATGACATCCCTAATATCAGACCCTGCGTTAGTGGTCAAAGCTGTTAGTGGATCCCAGCCCTTATGATGACCTTGGCAGGGCTCTTCTAGCAGGAGTGTAGGCAGCAGGAAGAGCACTCTCTATGTGCCTGGCACTTCCATGCGGAGATTATGATTACACCTGGGAGTCAGGGGACATGATGAGAGAGAGGCATCCCCCATGCACTTTCCTGAAAGGACCTGGTTCCCCTTCCTCTGGCCTGTGGGCAAAGGATACATGGCTTCGACCAGTAAGACTTTAAAGTGCAGCGGGAGAAAATAGTAACTGTGGTCAGTATTGACATAGAAAGAGTTAAAAGGAACCGCTCCCTCCCGCCGTCGGCTGACGTGGAGGGCCGGAGGTGGTTGCCGGGGCGACGGCGGCTGCGGCGCAGCGCGGCAGCGGCGGCAGCGGCAACGGCAGCGGCGGCGGCGGCCGGGGCGGCGGCTGCGGCGGCCGGGGCGGCGGCGGCCGGGGCAGCGGCGGCCGGGGCGGCGGACGATCGCATCCGAGGCTCGCGGGCGGCGGGCCCGGGTGAGTGCACACCCGGCGCGCGGCCGGGCTCCCGGATGTGTCACCTTGTCCCGCTGCAGCCGAGATGCTGGGGGAGCGGGGCCTTCCACATCGCTCCGTGTGTGTGTGACTTGTGCATCATGGACAATTTTGCTGAGGGAGATTTCACTGTGGCAGATTATGCCTTGTTGGAAGACTGCCCTTATATGGACGATTGTGTCTTTGCTGCTGAATTTATGACCGATGATTATGTTCGTGTGACTCAGCTTTACTGTGATGGGGTGGGTATGCAATATAAAGATTATGTCCAAAGTGAGAGGAATTTAGAATTTGACATCTGCAGTATATGGTGTAGTAAACCAATTTCTGTCCTGCAAGAGTATTGTGATGCCATTAAAATAAACATTTTCTGGCCACTTCTGTTTCAACATCAAAACAGTTCTGTAATATCACGATTGCATCCCTGTGTGGACGCCAGCAATTCACGTGCTTCCGAGATAAATTTGAAGAAATTACAACATCTTGAGTTGATGGAAGATATTGTGGATTTGGCAAAGAAAGTTGCTAATGATTCATTCCTTATTGGAGGCTTATTGAGAATTGGTTATAAAATAGAAAATAAAGTATTGGCAATGGAAGAAGCTCTGAATTGGATAAAATATGCAGGCGATGTAACAATTCTAACTAAATTAGGATCAATTGACAATTGTTGGCCTATGTTAAGTATTTTCTTTACTGAATACAAGTACCACATAACTAAAATTGTAGTGGAAGACTGCAATTTGCTTGAAGAACTTAAAACCCAAAGTTGTATGGATTGTGTAGAGCAAGGAGAACTAATGAAAATGAAAGGAAATGAAGAGTTTTCCAAAGAAAGATTTGATATAGCTATTATCTATTACACCAGAGCCATTGAATATAGACCTGAAAACCACTTTCTTTATGGTAACCGAGCTCTTTGTTTTCTTCGTACTGGACAGTTTAGAAATGCACTTGGTGATGGAAAGAGAGCCACTATTCTGAAGAATACTTGGCCAAAGGGTCATTATCGTTATTGTGATGCTCTTTCTATGCTGGGGGAATATAACTGGGCTCTGCAAGCAAACATAAAAGCTCAAAAACTCTGTAAAAATGACCCTGAGGGAATCAAGGATCTAATTCAGCAACATGTAAAGTTACAAAAACAAATAGAAGACCTACAAGGTCGAACAGCAAATAAGAATCCAATTAAAGCCTTTTATGAAAACAGGGCCTACACACCTAGGAGTCTGTCAGCACCTGTATTTAGTACTTCACTTAACTTTGTGGAGAAGGAAAGAGATTTCAGAAAATTTAATCACGAAATGGCCAATGGTGGTAATCAGAATCTAAAGGTGGTGGATGAGGCATCGAAGGTAGATGATTGTGACTGTCATCCTGAATTTTCACCACCATCAAGTCAGCCTCCAAAACATAAAGGAAAACAAAAATCTGGAAACAATGAATCAGAGAAGTACAGTTCTAGTTCACAATTGACTTTACCAGCAAATTTGAAGAACATCTTGGAGAAACAGTTTTCTAAATCTTCCAGAGCTGCACACCAGGATTTTGCTAATATAATGACAATGCTGAGAAGCTTAATTCAAGATGGCTATACAGCCTTATTGGAGCAGCGTTGCCGCAGTGCCGCACAGGCCTTTACAGAGTTGCTGAATGGTTTAGATCCTCAAAAAATAAAGCAATTGAACCTGGCCATGATTAACTATGTCTTGGTTGTCTATGGACTTGCCATTTCTCTCCTTGGAATAGGACAGCCTGAAGAACTATCTGAAGCTGAAAACCAGTTTAAGAGGATTATTGAACACTACCACAATGAGGGACTTGATTGCTTGGCCTACTGTGGAATTGGAAAAGTATATTTGAAAAAAAACAGATTTCTAGAAGCTCTCAATCACTTTGAGAAAGCAAGAACCTTGATTTATCGTCTTCCTGGAGTGTTAACTTGGCCCACAAGTAATGTGATTATTGAAGAGTCCCAGCCAGAAAAAATAAAGATGCTGTTAGAGAAATTTGTTGAAGAATGCAAGTTCCCTCCAGTGCCAGATGCCATTTGTTGCTATCAGAAGTGCTGTGGATATTCTAAGATCCAGATATATATAACTGATCCAGACTTTAAGGGTTTTATACGTATCAGCTGTTGCCAGTACTGTAAAATAGAATTTCACATGAATTGCTGGAAGAAGTTAAAAACTACAACCTTTAACGATAAAATTGACAAGGATTTTCTACAAGGAATATGTCTTACCCCTGACTGTGAAGGTGTTATTTCTAAGATTATCATCTTCAGCAGTGGTGGTCAAGTTAAATGTGAATTTGAACACAAGGTCATAAAAGAAAAGGTTCCTCCAAGACCTATTCTGAAACAGAAATGTTCTAGTCTAGAGAAACTAAGACTGAAAGAAGACAAAAAATTGAAGAGAAAGATCCAAAAAAAAGAAGCAAAAAAATTAGCACAAGAAAGAATGGAGGAGGACTTAAGAGAAAGTAATCTACCCAAAAACGAAGAGCAGAAAGAAACTGTAGACAATGTTCACCGCTGTCAGTTCCTTGATGACAGAATTCTACAGTGTATAAAGCAGTATGCTGACAAGATTAAATCCGGCATATGGAATACAGCCACGCTTCTCAAAGAATTGCTTTCTTGGAAAGTTTTGAGCACAGAAGACTATACAACCTGTTTTTCAAGCAGAAATTTTCTAAATGAAGCAGTGGACTATGTTATTCATCATTTGATTCAAGAAAAGAGCAGAGTAAAGACAAGAATATTTCTGCATGTTTTGAGTGAGCTTAAAGAAGTGGAGCCCAAATTAGCCGCCTGGATCCAAAAACTTAATAGCTTTGGCTTAGATGCCACAGGACCTTTCTTTTCTCGGTATGGAGCATCTCTTAAACAGCTTGATTTTAGCATCATGACTTTCCTCTGGAATGAGAAATATGGTCACAAACTAGACTCTATAGAAGGAAAGCAACTTGATTATTTCTATGAGCCAACATCATTGAAGGAAGCCCGTTGTTTAATATGGCTGCTAGAAGAACACAGAGACAAGTTCCCAGCATTGCATAGTGCTTTAGATGAATTCTTTGATATAATGGACAGCCGCTGTACTGTGTTAAGGAAACAAGACAGTGGCGAAGCACAGTTTAGTTCTACCAAGGTGAAAAACAAAGGCAAGAAAAAGAAGCTAAAGGATTCAAAACCTATGTTAGTTGGCTCTGGAACAACTTCAGTAACTCCAAATAATGAGATCATCACTTCAAGTGAAGACCATAGCAATCAAAATTCAGATACTGCAGGCCCATTTGCAGTGCCTGACCATCTTCGGCAAGACGTAGAAGAATTTGAAGCTCTCTATGACCAACACAGTAATGAATATGTTGTCCGCAATAAGAAGCTATGGGACTTTAACCCAAAACAAAAATATTCAACTCTATATGATTACTTCTCTCAGTTGTTGGAGGAACATGGTCCCTTGGACATGAGTAGCAAGATGTTCTCTGAAGAATATGAGTTTTTCCCAGAAGAAACTCGACCAATACTAGAAAAAGCAGGAGGTTTAAAATCTTTTCTCTTGGGATGTCCTCGTTTTGTTGTGATTGACAACTGCATTGCATTGAAGAAAGCTGCATTACGGCTCAAGAAAAAAAGAAAGAAGAAAAACATTAAAACAAAAGTAGAAGACATTTCAAAAGCAGGAGAGTATTTACAAGTTAAACTACCACTGAATTCAGCTGCTAGGGAATTTAAACCAGATGTAAAGCCTAAACCAGTGTCAGATTCATCTTCAGCACTACCTTCTGAAGATGTGAAGCCCAAACCTGCGTCTGCTAATTCTCCCAAGCCAGCTTGTGAAGATGTGAAGGCTAAACCACTATCTGGTAATTCTTCTAGGCAAGTTTCTGAGGATGGGGAAACCAAAGGGGTTTCTTCTAATTCTCCCAAACCAGGCTCTGAGGATGCAAATTACAAACAAGTCTCCTCTAATTCCCCTAAACCGGTTCTTGAGGATGTGAAACCAACTTATTGGGCTCAATCCCATTTGGTCACAGGATACTGTACGTATCTTCCTTTCCAGAGATTTGATATCACCCGGACACCACCAGCATACATAAATGTGTTACCAGGTTTGCCCCAGTACACCAGCATATATACACCCTTGGCCAGCCTTTCTCCTGAATATCATCTACCAACATCAGTACCAGTGGTGCCGTCTTTTGTAGCCAATGACAGAGCAGATAAAAATGCTACTGCCTATTTTGAGGGTCATCATTTGAATGCTGAGAATGCTGCTGGTCACCAGATTGCCTCCGAAACACAGATCCTTGAGGACTCTTTGGTAACATCTGTAAAGTCACAGTGCAGCACAGGTGATGCTTATATGGTCCTAAGTGAGTCTGACAGAAATGATGGGCATTGTGGAAATTCTAACAACAAATGTGAAGTAATTCCAGAAAGCACCAGTGCAGTAACAAACATTCCACACGTGCAGATGGTTGCCGTACAGGTATCTTGGAACATAACACACCAAGAAGTCAATACTGAGCCATATAATCCTTTTGATGAACAACAAGGGGAAGTTTCACGGATTGAAAAGGAGTACCAAGTATTACAAGACCAACTTAAAGAAGCGTGTGAAAATTATGAGCAGATAAAACTTAAGGGCTTAGAAGAAACCAGGGACCTGGAAGAAAAGTTGAAAAGGCACTTAGAAGAAAACAAGATGTCAAAGATGGAATTAGATTGGTTCCTTCAAGATCTGGAAAGAGAAATTAAAAAATGGCAACAGGAAAAAAAAGAAATCCAAGGAAGACTAAAGTCACTGAAGAAGAAAATTAAAAAGGTTTCAAATGCCAGTGCAATGTATACCCAGAAAAATGATGGAAAGGATAAGGAACATGAATTACATCTGGATCAGTCCCTTGAAATCAGAAACACACTTACAAACAAGAAAATGAAAATAGAAGAGTGCATAAAGAAAGGGAAAGAGGATTATGAAGAGAGTCATCAGAGAGCTGTGGCTGCAGAGGTATCTGTACTTGAAAACTGGAAGGAGAGTGAAGTGTATAAGCTACAGATCATGGAGTCACAAGCAGAATCCTATCTGAAGCAGTTGGAGCTGATTAGCCATGATCCTGCAGCATATCCTCACATGCAGTCTGATATATGTTCATGGGAATTGTTTCTTTCTCATGTTACAAAAGAAATTGAGAAAGCAAAGTCTCAATTTGAAGAACAAATTACGGCAATTAAAAATGGTTCTCGGCTCAGTGAACTTTCTCAAGTGCAGATTCCCAAGCTTTCATTTCCTGCCTGTAACATGGTTCATCCTGAGTTACTCTCTGAGTCTTCAGGCCACGATGACCAAGGGCTTATGACTTCTGCAAGCTATGTGACTGGAAACCTCGCAGCACTTCACAGGGATTCCAGTGTGTTCTCTGCCAGCGGTTCCCCAGGGGAGGCTCCTTCTGCGCTGTTGCCAGGACCACCCCCAAGTCAGCCTGAAGCCACTCAGCTGCCAGGGCCAAAAAGGGATGGCCAGGCAGCTCTGTCAGAGCAAAGCCCTGTGGCTGATCGGAAGCAGCCTGTTCCTCCAGGACATGCTGCACGTTCAAGCCAGTCTCCAAAAAAGCCGTTCAATAGTATTATTGAGCACCTGTCAGTGGTATTCCCATGTTACGATAGCACTGAGCTTGCTGGTTTTATTAAAAACGTGCGAAGCAAAAACAAGAGCTCACTTTCAGGATTGAGTATTGATGAAATTGTCCAAAGAGTGACAGAACACATTCTAGATGAACAGAAAAAGAAAAAGCCAAACCCAGGAAAGGACAAGAGGACTTATGAGCCCAGTTCTGCTGCCCCCGTGACCAGGTCCTCCCAGGACCCACCCTCGGCGGTTATTGCACCATCACCCAAAACCAAGGGGCAGAAAGCAGAAGATATCCCTGTGAGGGTTGCACCGGGTGCAAGTTCCTGTGAAATATGCCACAAGATGTTCAAATCAAAAAACGTGTGTGTGCTCAAATGTGGGCACAAGTATCACAAAGGGTGCTTTAAGCAGTGGCTTAAAGGGCAGAGCGCTTGCCCAGCCTGCCAGAGTCATGATCTCCTGTCAGAAGAGTAGCCTGCACCTTCTGGAAGAGGCTGGCCCAGTGAGAAATGGGAGCTGCCTTCCTGCTCCCCTAGGTAGTCACACTTCACTAAAGCGTCATCCACCGGCATGCTGAATTGGAAGAATGACAATTTCCTATCACTGGTGTAAAAAGCAAACATTTGAATACCCTTTTTCATTGTGTGTCACAAAGCTAAATTCATGGAAATCGTTAATATCACTGATATTAAGTAATTTCCCCATTTCGAGTGAATACTTTGATGATGGCCAAGCAGTGGCTAATAAAATGCCAGCTACCACACTCATGGGTCGCTGGGGCTGTGCAGGGCTCTTTGAGGTGGGTGGCTTCTTTTGGAAAGTACTGTGAGTGCCTTGAAGCAGTATTCTAGTGATAAGAATTCTTAACATATTCAAGCGCCCCACGTTTGTTCCCCTTTTGTGTTTGAAAAACCTGTTCTAGTAGCTCCGCAAGAGAGATGATACTGACTTTTAAAATTTTTCACAAGAGTCTGTATTCCTGAAAATATGTCTATATTTTTCCTCAAAGATTCTGCATTTTAAGAATGGGCATAAGCAAACTACATTTTAATAATTTATAATGTTAAAATATTGGCTGATTTAGACCAAAAGATTCAAATCTCCTCTTTGTGAAATCCCATCTGCATTTGATTTTTTATTATTTTGTGTTCCCCCCAATGGATTGTTTTAAGTGTTTACTTTTTGTCTTTTATAGATGTAATCTGATTTTCAAAAATCACTAATAGTTTTTAATCAGTATGGACTAAGACTTTTCCCCCTGGAATCGAGGCTGTGTGTCCATCATCCCAGCCCCCAGTTGGAGCCTGCTCTTCAAACTCCGCTGCCCTCCTCAGCAGCTTCTGTCCTCTTTTGTGAGTCAGTCAGCAAGTGCTTGGGATCCACATCCAGCTGTGCTGAGCACACAACAGGCTGTGTGTGGAAACGGCCACCATCATTATCCTTCCCTACCCCCGCCCCACAAAAAGAGAAGCTGTGTCTTTAGACAGCCCTAAGGTGTCTGTGTAACAATCGTTCTGTGTTTGACATTTGTGTAAAGTAATGCATGCAATCTTGTATTGTGGCCTAAGAACAAAACTGTAACTGCATTTGAAACCATGAAAAAATTGGATATTGTTTTGTGACTTTTAGACAGTGGTAAATATAGAACCATGAATTCTGGACACATTCCATTTCTCTCAAACATGAAGGATCAAAAAAAATGCTTTTTGATGTGTTGTTTGTTCCACTGGAAACTTAGAGTCATGAGTTTATGAGCTGATTTGGTCACCTTCCTCTGCCTTTGTTCACCGTGAGTTCTGATGTCTTAGTGACTTAGTTCATAGAAGCTCACGCCTTAGTTTGAAACAGATTCTCCACGGTGGTCCCCAAAACATTGTCTGCATATCCACAAGAACTGAGTGCTATGGGTGTTAACATGCATAAAGATCAGTTTGCAGCAGCAAGTGCAAAAGGAGAAGAGGAACATCTGTTGAATGAGTATGTTTTATATACAACTTCAGATACTTGTGAACATGCCTTATATTTGTCCAACAACTGTCAGAATAAAGAACATTCTAAAACGAGCAAAAAAAAAAAAAAAAAAAAAAGAAAGAAAGAAAGAAAAAGAAACAGTTAAAAGCAAAACGTAGTAAGTTACCAGAGGTGCCTTGTAAAGAACTTGACTGATGTGTGCAAAGGACCAGAAGGTTTACAATGATTACTTTAATAAAAATATTGGGAACATTTGAGGTTGGGAAAATCATGGAAACTGGTTCAGACTGAGGAGACTTAGAGTCAGCCAGAAAAATGATGACCACAGAAAATAAGAGACATAATGCAGGAAGGACTCTGCAAGGATTAGCTGAATATAGATATCTGGAGGGGTGGGGATAGCTAGAAGAAGGCCCTATGTGGATAACTCCAAGAGGGTTGGGGATGTTAACAGAGAATGAAAAGAGTAAAAGAGAGAGGAGGAAGAAAAAGAGAGGAAGAAGGTAAAAGAGAGAGAGAAGAAAAAAAAGATTAAGACAAAGACACAAAGATGACGAAGAAGAAGAAATAAAGGATAAGGAGAAAGGAGGAGGAGATAGAGGTGAAGGAAGAAAGAGGAGAAATGAAGGGCAGGAAAGTAGACAGAACCTTGTCCATCACTGTGATACTTGTTTGAAAAATACCAGACACACAGTATGGTCTACTTCCACAGCAGCTAGAGCTAATCTACAGCTGTATATGTGTGTGCACACACATGTGCACACTGCCATAGAAACGTGGTTGACAACCTGGATGTTACTTCTGTAGTTGAAAAAAGACACCTTCCCTCCATCCCTTGATCCCCTCTCCTGCTCCAGTTATAGCCTCTTTCTAGAAATCTTTCTAGGTTTCTGGCCTATCCTCCTCCTGGTGGGCAGTACTATTCCTTTTGTACACAAAGCAGAGCCATCCTGGAAAGGCAGTTCTGGAGAGTCCCATGAACAGGTGTGCAAACCAGGACCAGACAGATCTGGAAAAAGCAGATAGATAGAGGTTGGTGCAAGGGGTACAGGCAGGTAAGCAGGGATGGTTCACCAGACCAAAGGCAGGAGCTGCCTTCCCCTTTTTTACTTCAGCACAGCTCAATAGCCTCACTCTTCAAAACCAGAAACAAACTGTCCATTTCAGTCCTTTCTTTTGGGAAGTATGATATGAAAACAGTCAAGACCATGGTGACAGGAGATCCTCTTTCTCTCTAACTTGCAAATAGGGAAGAGATAGACATGGTCAGTATGAGGCAGGACAATATGTTTAAGTGAGAACTTATGAGGAACAGTCCCACGTTGCCTTTAAAATTCTGACACAAAGTTGTCCCATAGGCCTCTGTGTTTCAACATTATTGTCATCTGTGATAGTCTACTTTTCTCCCAAGGGCCTTCAGTTGTCTGTAAATCAGAGCTTAGGAGAACACTGGCTACCCTTAGAATTGTCAGTGAGGTTTTGGTGCACTGAGTGTGCATTCATAAAGGATGGTTTGCTCCCACAATCTGGACCTTAATCTCTTGATTCTGGTTCCTACGAAGGCATGGAGGAAACTCTCCTGCAGGCATTCCCAGTGGGGTATCTGCTCTATCTATTCCAAGAGTGAGGCCCATGGAAGGTTTTCTCTCATGCAGGGTGTAGAGTTGGAGGACCACACAGGGGCAGGAGTGAGGAGATCAACTTGTAAGAAAACAAGCTTCTCCCTTGTCACCTGGAGAAACTTTTGCAAATCAGTTTGCCATCTATTAATTTGCCATCACACTTCATATAAAAAAGCATCTTCTGTGGGTTAATACAGCATCAGTGGGCATCGTTAGAGAGAAGCTGGGTGTGTGAGTAGCACTCATGAACCCAGGACTATCTCTGTATAGAACACAAGAAGCAATTTGTTAGCAAAACCTCTTGCAACATCTTGTAACAGAGAGCAATGATAGTGCAAGATGGAAAATCCAGGAAAAGCAGTTTCATGTGGTTCAGAGACAGAGATAAGCACAAAGAAAATTAACACAGAAGTAGCATTCAGCACATTTAAAGAAAAAAGATGAACTATGTGGCTCTAAGGTAATCAAACCTATATCATCTGAGAAGCTACTTGCCACTTAGTCACTTAGCAGCCTTCTTGGTTATCAAATCAACAGATCAAAAAAGATGAACTTCCAGTTACAAAATGGCAGCATAGAAGCAACCTGGCTTCATTCACGCTCCCTCCCTGAGAAAGCCTAAATCAAACATAAAGTGTTGAGACTGTCACCAGCAACATCTGAGAACTCAAATATGAAGATTAGGCAGTTCCAGGGGCACAAAGAAGTAAAAAAAAAAAATCCAAGTAGACAGTAAGAGAATTGGATTTCTATATCTGCAACACATCTACTACAATCTGCCCTGCACCAATGATGCAGAAAAATTTCCCCAGACTTATGTGTTCTACACTGGAATACCTGAGATCTAGGTGGACAACCAGCTTCTCCACCATCTTGAGTTCTTGGCAGGAGACCCATCCCTGCCTTAACCCACAGGATGCATCACGAGTGCCCATAAAAAGAAATCTCCCTGAGGACAGCCAGGCACAAAGGGTGGAAGTGGGACATTATCACCCACAGCCCTGAGAACTCTGCTCTGTTACTCAGACAAAAAGGAAACCATTCAGAGTGGCTATTCAGCAGCACTATGCTGTAAGTGGTTCATTCCACGGGCCCGCTGGGCACAACCGCCAGCCAACCTTCCCATACTATCAGGTTATCCCATTTAGAACCTCCTCCACTGGGGATGAGCGGTGCTGGGCTCTGTTACTAAAGCTTAGGCAAACCTGGGCTTAAGGCATCATCTAATGCCAAAAAGGAGGTAGCAACACAGTGGCGGGGTGGGGGAGGGGCAGGTGTACAGAGAAATAAATTGAAAAACTAAAACAAATCTCTAGCAAACAAATGCAATAAAAACCAAAACAAGCCAGACAGAGAAGGGCATAAATAACTAATCTATCAATGCAAAGAAATAAATGTACATTCACAGGAAACAAAAGAAAACAGGGAACCGTGACCTCCACAGTCAAAGCAAGGATCTGGTGACTGACCTTAATGTGAGCTCTCTGACCAAAAATTCAAAATAGCAGTCTGAAGGAAACTCGATGATCTTCAAGATAACACAGAAAAGCAATTCAGAAACTTATGAGAAAAATTTGACAAAGAGATTGAAATCATTTTTTAAAAATCAAATAAATTGTGGAAGTAAGGAATGCATTTTTGCTGACCTGAAAAATTCATTAGAGGTCCTTAACTGCAGAATGGATCATGCAGAGAAAGAAATCAGTGAGCTAAAACCTCCTATTTGAAAATACAGTCTGAGGGCAAAAAATGTAATTTAAAAAATGAAGGTGTGCTGCTGTCATGGAACGGAACAGAAAAAGTGAGTAAATACAGCACCTTTAACTGAAACATCCAGGTACATGCATTGGGACCAATCAAGGAAACAACTCTACTCACGAAGAACAGAGAAACTTAAGGCAGGCCAATTGCCCACCTGGGAGTGACAGAGCCAGGAGAGCCTCCCCTGCACAGGGAAGCAGTAAGTGAGTGAGAAATCCTGGGAACCCACACTTCTTCCATGAATCTTTGCAACTTCTAGTTCAGGAGATTCCCTAATGAACCCACTCTGCCAGGGCCTACAGTCTGACATTCACAGCTATGTGGAATCTTGGCAGAGCAGCCACTCAGGCACATGCAGAGCCCCAGAAACCTCAGATACCCATGCTTCCCAGCAAAAGCAACTTAACTGTGGCATAGACCCCCATACATATATACCCTTAGAAAAGGGGTTGAATCTAGGGGACTGAGCAAAGATTGTCTGCAGGTCCTGTTTTCATGGCACCTCACAGGATAAAACCCATTGGCTCGGAACCCCAGTCAGCCACCACCCTGAGCTCACAAAGGGCACTATCATGGCTGGGCCAAAATGATTGCTGATGATAAGCCAGACACAATGGTATGCAGGACCTACCATCACTGTTAGGTGGGACTACGTGCTGTAACTCTGCAGGGCCATCACCAGGAATCTTTCAGTCCACTATGTGCATTCGTCTGAGCCAGACAGACCTGCACCGGTGTTACACCTCCCTGAGACACATCTCCCAGGGTAAGGAGTGGGCAACCATCTTTGCTGCTTCACAGCCTTAGCTAGTACCTTAGGGTTCTAGGGAGTCTGAGTCAAATAGGGACTGGAGTGGTCCTCTGGCACAGCCAAGTGGCTAAATAGAGAAGCAGTCAGACTGCTTATTCACATGGGTCTCAAATCCTGTTTCTCTTCACTGGGAAGAATCCCTGATTGAGGTCTCCAGTCATCCCTGCTGGTGTTTTGTGGCCATCAGCCGTTTTAAACCTCCCTGGAATGGAGCTCCCAGAAGGAGGAAGAGGCTGCCATCTTTTCTGTTTGGCTACCTTAGCCATTCTTGCCTTCAGGATTTGGAGCATCTGAGACAACTGGGGGCTAGAGCAGATCCCCAGCACAGCACAGCTGCCCTATGAAAATGTGGCCAGTCTACTTCTTAAAAGCAGGTCCCCAATCCCATTCCTCCTCACTGGGTGGGACCTCCCAACCAGGATTCTAGCTACCCTGGAGATGTCTTCCAGCCAGCAGCAGTTCAAACTTCCTTGGGATAGAACTCCCAGAGGGAGGGGAATGCCGCCATCTTTGCTGTTTGGCAGCCTTAGCTGTTCTCGCCTCTCAGCTTTGAAAAGTCCAAGGTCACTGGGAGCTAATGCAAATCCCTAGCACAGCACAGCTGTTGTATGAAAATGTGGCCAGATTGCTTTTTCAAGTGGGTCCCCGATCCTATTCCTCTTCACTGGGTGGGACCTCCCAACCACAGTCTCCAGCTACTCTCACCAGTGTTTTCCAGCCAGCAGCAGTTCCAAACCTTCCTAGGGAGAAGCTCCCAGGGAAAAGTTTGGGCCACCAACTTTGCTGTCTGGCAGTCTTAGCTGTTCTTGCCTGTGGGCCTTGGAGAGTCTGAAGTGACTAAGGGATTGAGTGGAGTCCCATGACTCCAGACTTCTAGTTCAGAAGTCTTTCTATTTTATGAAAGAAATAAATTATTAGAATATGGTGAACTCAGAGGCACCAACTTTTAGCAGTAGAGGGTTTAAGAAGGTAAGGTTCTCATTGCTACTCCTTACTTTCAAGGCTCCTGGGTTTCTTATCCAAACCTGGGGAAAAAAATAAAAGTTGTGGGCCTGATGAGGAAAATCCACAGATCCTAGGAATGAGACTGTAAGTAGAAATTACAGGGCACTGATAAATGACCATAATTTATAGAGTATTCTTCCATAATGCACTCTTGTAAGCATCCAGAAGTGGGTCTAGGAACTCACAGAACTGGGAGTAAAAGAGGACTTAAAGTAGAAAAGCTTAGAACCCCTTACATACCATAAGATCCAAACAAGAGAGCAGTATACCTTTGTTCTTATCTTCAGGAGAAATAGCAGAGCCATCACTTGGGTCTGGAACCTAGATCACTGTCTGTAATTCAGCTCTTCAGAGCACCATCCTGGGGGTTAGCAAACACTGAATCATCCAATAATGAAGTATATAAATAAAATTATTTTACTTACCCCTCTGTGTACAGCTTATCTGAAAATCTCATGGGGATACAGGAGAGTTAGGGTAGGAATGTGAAAGCTCTGCATCCCCAGTCAAAATATCAACTAAAAACTTAAAAACCTGACTCTTCCCATCCGACACAGAAAGATACCTAAATGTTTTTTGAGTAGTCAATACAGGTAGAGAAGAGGAGACAATAAACATAAGGAAAACTAAACTTTTAAAGGAATAAAAGACTGAATAAACTAGATGTTTTTAGAGAAGATTTCAAGACATCCTGAGGGTACTAGCCTTGCCCTCATGGATATGTAATGGCTGATTATAGAACAACTTCCTTCCTTCAGAAGGTAAAGCTTGCCCTAGAGAAGCCCATACCTTATAATCCCTGTTTTAAGAACCACGTAAGGTTTTTTTTTCTTTCCAAGATATGAGATTAGAGAATTTTAGCATGCCTAGCCACTTGGAAATAGCAAGATAGTGCATAAAGATCACCTCTGTGAATTTTAATTAAAGGAGGAAAACAAAAATACAATGGAAAAATGAAGTACACCCCAGATCCTGGGGAAGAGAATGCTGGCAAACAGTCCGCAGGTAAACACTGATAAAAGTGAGTGAAACTGCAGTACATGAGAGAGGCTGAGAGGCTGAGAGCCTCCCTCTGTTACTATATTTTCTACTGCAGATCTGAGCAACTCAAACTGAGGGAGAGTATTTTGTTCCTCCCAAATCCTGGGGCTAACTTGGGAAGAGGACAGGAGATGCTGTGAGGAAAAAAACACCATGAAAATGTGCAGACATGTTCCCAGATGCAGGACTGAGAGCAGAATGCCATTTATAATCAAAGCACATCAAGAGTCAGCCATTCTTTGCTGACCTGGATGCATGGTCATGCAAGAATTTTAGTGTTGGGCCAGGAACTTGAAGAACTGCTCTGGAGTGAGGTAAGGGCCTCCACAGCAAGAACCATGAATAATGCTTCAACAGTAGGTGGTGAAGTTGTGTTCTCCCCTGTCACAGGCCTGGGGAAGGAGGAGAGCTGCTACAGCTAAAGTTTCTCCTGGGCAAAGAGACTTGAAGCCAGGGTCAGCATGGTGACATGGAACCAATCTGTGTGTGCCATTGCTGGGTGCCCCAGTCTGTTCCTCTGAGATTGTGGTGCAGTGAGGCCCTCTCTGCTCCACCCCCAGAGAGTAATCCAGGCATTCGGAGAACCCACTTGCTGGCACCAGCAGCCTGAAATGCCCCACCCTCCATGAACACAGATTGTGGTGCAGCAGAGCCCTCTCCACTCCATGCCCAAAGAAATCTCCAGGTATTCAGAGAACCCCTTCACCTAGATCAACAGCCTGACCCAGTCCACGTTTCTTGTACACAGATTGAGGTGCAGTGGGGACACTCTGTATTCAACCTGCAGGTGGATCTCCAGGCACTTCTACTACTCACTTGTGTAGACTAGCACTCTAAGTTGCCCTATCCTTCTTGGACATAAATTGTGGTGAAGGGGTGTCCTCTGTACTCCACATCCAAGCAGATCTCCAGAAATCTAGAGCACCCACTGTCCTGGATTAAGAGTGTAGTCAACCACAATCCCCATGCAGAGAACTTGGGGATGAAGAAGTTTCACAGCTCCATGCCTAAGCACATCTCTGGGCACTTGGCAGTCACCCACTGGATTCTCCCTTGGTGCTGGTGCCTATGCCTGCCTTAGGGGGACCAGTAGGCAAATGTGCCAAGACCAGCCTCAGCCATCTTGTCCCCCAGTTTCCCCTAAGGCCCAGCACAAGAATTCTGAAACCGAAAGAAATCTGAATGTAGTAACACCACCAAAAAATTGCAATAGCTCTCTAGCAATGCTACCTAATCGAAATGGAAACTAAGATATATCAGATAAAGAACTCCAAGCATGGATCACAAGGAAACAAAACAATATCAAACACAAGGTTGAAAATCAACACTAAAACATTTCTAGAGCAATCTAGGAAATAAAGAAAGAGATAAACATCTTAAGAAAAAAATAAGTCAGAGCATCTCGAGTTGAAAAACTCAGGGAATTTCAAAGTACAATAGAAAGCTTTAGCAATAGAATGAATCAAGCAGAAGAAAGAATTTCAAAGGTTGAAGACCAGTTTTTTAACTAACCCATTCAGACAGAAAATTATGAAAAAAATATTTAAATGAAACAAAGTCTTTGAGATATACGAAAATATGTAAAGCAACGAAGCCTATTAATTATTGGCATTCCTGAAAGAGAAGGAAGAAAAAGTAAAGAACATTGACACTCTGAAAACATATTTGAGAGAGTAATTCAGAAAACCTTCCCAAATCTTGCTTGAGAGGAAGACATCTAGATATAAGAAATTCAGATGACACTTATGATATGGTTTCGATCTGTGTCCCCACCCAAATCCTGTCTCAAGTCCCATAATTCCCACTTGTTGTGGGAGGGACCTAGTGGGACATAATTTCAATTATGGGGGTGGTTAACCCCATACTGTTCTCATGGTAGTGAATATGTCTCATGAGATCTGATGGTTTTATCAGGGGTTTCCACTTTTGCATCTTCCTCATTTTTTCTTGCTGCTGCCATGTAAGAACGCCTTCTGCCTCCCATCATGATTCTGAGACCTCCCCAGCCTTGTGGAACTGTAAGTCCAATTAAACTATTTCTTCCCAGTCTCAGGTATGTCTTAATCAGCAGTGTGAAAATGGACTAATACAACTTGCAAGATACTATACAAGGCAAACATCACCACGGAATATAGTCACCAAACTGTCCAAGATAACTCCTAAAAATAAAAACTTGAAGGCAGCTAGAGAAAAAGTTCAGATCATGTACAAAGGGAACTCCATCATACTAAAAGCAGACTTCTCAGCAGAAACCTTACAAGCCAGGAGAGACTGAAGATCTACTTTCAGCATCCTTAAAAGAAAGAAATTCTAACCAAGAATTTCATATCCCACGAAACCAACCTTTATAAGTGAAGGAGAAATAAAATCTTTTCCAGACAAGCAAGTGCTAAGTGAATTTATTAACACTAGACCAGCCTTCCAGTAGATCATTAAGAAAGTTCTAAACATGGAAAACAAAGAACACCCAAGAAAAAAAACAAAAAAACACTTAAGTACCTATTAAGTACCTAGCCCACAAACCCTATAAAGAAACCACATAATAGAAACTACAAACAAACCAACAAAGTAACAACTTCATGATAGAATCGAAACCTAATATATCAATATTAACACTGAATGTAAATGATATAAATTCCACCACTTAATAGGCACAGAGGGGCAAATTGTATAAAAAAATGAAGATCCATCCATCTGCTGTCTTCCAGGAATAAATCTCACATGTAATGACACATGTATTCCCAAAGTAAAGGGAGGGAAAAAGTTCTAAAGATCTACCATGCAAATGAAAACAAAATAAACAGAGATCACTATTCTGATGAATTCTTATAAAACAGATTTCAAACCAACAACAGTAAAAAAGATAAATGTTTCAATTCAACAAGAAGACATAAACATACTCAACATATATGCACCCAACATTGAAGTACCTAAATTCATAAGAGAAGTACTACAAAAAGACTAAGGCAACCACATGATAAATTTGGGTGACCGCAACACACCACTGACAGCATTAGACAGATTTCTAGGGCAGAAAACTAACAAAGAAGTTCTGGACTTTCAATAAAATCTGCCATCTTTTCATGATAAAAATTCTCAACAGACTAGGCATCAAAGAAACATACTATAAAATAACAAAAGGCATCTAAATAATAAAACCCAGAGTGAACATCATACAGAGTGGGCAAAAACTGGAAGGATTCCCCTTGAGAACTGAAGTAAAACATAAATGCTCACTCTCACTACTCCTATTCAATATAGTATTGGAGGTGCTAGCCAGAAAAATCAGATCAGAGAAAGAAATAAAATGCATTCACATAGTAAAGGAAGAGATAAAATTATATATCTTTACAAAGGGTATGATTCTATAACTAGAAAACCCTAAAGGCTCAGTCAAAAGACTCCTGGAACTGACAACTTCAGCAAAGTTTAAAGATACAAAAGCAATATCCAAATATCAGTAGCATTTCTACATACTAATAACATTCAAGCTGAGAGTCAAATCAAAAATGCAATCTCATTTACAATAACCACAAAAAAATTCATAGGAATACATCTAACAAAGTAGGTGAAAGATTTCTACAAGGAGTTTTACAAAATAATGTTGAAATAAATCATAAACGACACAAACAAATTGAAGAACATTTAGTGCTCATAGACTAGAAAAATCAATATAATTAGAATAACCATACTGTCCAAAGCAATTCACAGACTCAACACTATTCTTATCAAACTACCAAATGTCATTTTTCACATAATTAAAAAAAAAGTATTCTAAAATTCGCATGGAACCTAAAAAGAGCCCAAATACCTAAAAAGAGTCCAAATAGCTAAAGCAGTCTTAAGATAAAGGAAAAAAAGCTGGAGGTATCACATTACCCAATTTCAAGCTATACTGTAAGGCTATAGTAACCAAAACAGCATGGTACTGGTACAAAAACAGACACAGACCAATGGAACAAAATTAATAACCCAGAAATAAGCTGCACACCTTCAGCCATCTGGTCTGTGACAAAGTTCACAAAAAATAAGCAATGAGGAGTGAATTTACTATTGAATGAAAGGTTCTGGAATAACTGGCTATCAACATATAGAAGAATTAAACTGGATCCCTACCTTTCACTATATACAAAAATCAACTCAAGACCTCAACTATAAGAATTCTAAAAGCAACATTATAAACACCATCTGTATATTAGTCTTAGAAATAAATTTATGACTTACTCCTCAAAAGCAATTGCAACAAAAATAAAGATTGACAAATGTGACCTAATTAAAAAGAGCTTCTGCACAGTAAAAGAAACAATCTACAGATTAAACAAACTGAAGAATGAGAGAAAATATTCACAAGCTAACAAAGACCTAATATCTAGAAACTATAATGAACTTAAACAAGTGAACAAGCAAAAAACAAAGAACCCCATTAACAAGTAGGCAAAAGACATAAACACTTTTCAAAAAAAGACATATAAACAGCCAACAAACATATGAAAACATGCTCCACATCACTAATCATCAAAAAATGCAAATCAAAACCATAAAGAGATACTATCTTACAACAGTCAGAATGGCTACCATTAAAAAGTCAATACCAACAAATGCTGGTGAGGTTACAGAGAAAAGAGAATGCTCATAAACTGTTGGTGGGAATGTAAATTAGTTCAGCCATTGTGGAAAGCAGTTTGGAGATTTGTCAAATATCTTAGAAGTATCATTCAACTCAGCATTCCCATTTCTGCGTATATATCCAAAAGAAAATAATTCATTCCACAAAAAAGACACAAGCAACCACTACCGCAACATGGATGCAGCTGGAGGCCATTATCCTAAGCAAATTAATGCAGAAACATAAAACCAAATACCGCATGGTCTCACTTTTAAGTGGGATGTAATTCATTGGGTACTCATAGATATAAAGATAGCCACAAAAGAAATTTGCCACTACTGAGAAGAGAGAGAACTAAAGGGCTACGTATTAGAAAACTAATTATTGGGTACTATGCTAAGCACATGGGTAATGGGATTACTCATAACCCAAACTTCAGCACCATCCTATATACTCATGTACCAAACCTGCATGTACCTTCTGAATAAAAGTTAAAATTCGGTTTTCTAAAAATAAACCATGTAAAGACCTCAAGAATGGGAAATGTAAACTCTTCAATAACCAGTGCTGAAAAAAACTGAGTATCTGTAAGTAGAAGAATAAAACAAGATCCCTATCTCTTGTCATATGCAAAAATCAAATTAAATGGATTAAAGACTTAAACCTAAGATCTGAAACCATGAAATTAGTAACAGAAAACATTGGAGAAATGCTCCAGGACATTGGTCAGAATAAAGACTTCTTGAGTAAGACAACAAAAGTATCGGTAATCAAAGCAAAAATTAACAAATGGAATCATAGCAAACTAAATGATTTCCACATGGCAAAGGAAAGAACCAACAAATAAACAGACGGCCTACAGAACAGGAGATAATATTGGCAATCTACTTATCTGACAAGGAATTAATAACAGAATATATAAGTAATTCAAACATCTCAATATAAAAACAAATAATTTGATTAAAAATGGGTAAAGAACTTGAATTGACATTTCTCAAAAGATGACATAAAAATAGTCAACAGGTATATGAAAAAATGCTCAACATCACTAATCATCAGATAAATGCAAATTAAAATCACAATGAGCTATCATCTCACCCCAGTTAAAATGGTTATTATAAAAAATAGGCAATAACAGATGCTGACACGGATGTAGATAAAAGGGAACTCTTGTACACTGCTGGTAGGAATGTATATTACTAAAACCACTTATGGTATGAAAGTTCCTCAAAAAGCTAAAAATAGAATTACCATATTTCAACCAAAAAGCAGGTTAGTGGCTTACCACATGTAGTGTCCAATGAACAAGGGTGAGTACTGATACAAAAAAAGAAATTCATTTCCAAAATTTGCTTGGAAGAAGCATCACATTTAAAGTGTCCTGCTGGAAATGTGCTGCTTTGCCTTTGGAGCAAAAAGTAGACATTTTTACAAGGTAGGGGAGGAAATGAGCAAGGGCAGGGGTTCCCTGCTAGCTTGTGCCTTATCTACCAGAAAGTTGAGTTGACTCCTTCCTGGGCAGAAGTAAGTTGTAAAAGTGGCCAAGTGGGCATGCTTTTGGCATGCTCTCCTGAGGTGACCCCCTGGATATGGGAGTTCCAATGTGGAGCACATAGATGAACTTTCCCTGGAGGGAATGTTCAACAAAGCTGACAAAAACAAGCAATGGGGAGAGGACTCCCTATTCAGTAAATAGTGCTGAGGTTACTGGCTAGGTATATGCAGAAGAATGAAAGTAGATCCTTACCTTTCACCATATACAAAAAATAACTCAAGATGTATTAAATATTTAAATGTAAGAACTCAAACTAAAAATTCCAGAAGCAAACCTAGGGAGTACCCTTCTTGATATTGGCTTTGGCAAAGAATTTATGGCCAAGTGCCCAAAAGCAATCACAATAGAAACAAATTGACAGGTAGAGCCTAAATAAATAAAAGAGCTTCCGCACATTTAAAAAAAAAAAAAAAAGAGAGAGAGAGAGAAAGAAAAAGAATGAAAGAAAGAAAGGAAAAAAAAGAAAATCAATAAAAATCAGAAAACCTACAGAACGGGAGAAAATATTGACAAACTATGCATCTGACAAGGGTTTAATATCCAGAATCTTTAAGAAACTTAAGCAAATCACAAGTAAAAAACAAATAACCACGTTAAAAGGTAGACTAAGGACATGAAGAGACACTTCTCAAAAGAAGATATACAGGCGGCCAACAAACCTGAAAAAATGCTCCTCATTACTAATCCTCAGAGAAATGCAAATCAAAACTACAATGAGATACTATCTCACACCCTTCAGAATGGCTACTATTAAAAAGTGCTGCTATAAAGACACATGCACACGTATATTTATCACAGCACTATACACAATAGCAAAGACTTGGAATCAACCCAAATGTCCATCATACAGAAGAAAATGTGGCACATACACACCATGGAATACTATGCAGCCATAAAAAAGGATGAGTTCGTGTGCTTTGTAGGGACATGGATGCAGCTGGAAACCATCATTCTCAGCAAACTATCGCAAGAACAGAAAACCAAACACCGCATGTTCTCACTCATAGGTGGGAATTGGACAATGAGATCACTTGGACAAAGGAAGGGAAACATCACACACTGGGTCCTATTGTGGGGAAGGGGGAGGGGGGAGGGATAGCATTAGGGGATATACCTAATGTGAATGACCAGTTAATGGGTGCAGCACACCAACATGGCACATGTATACATATGTAACAAACCTGCACGTTGTGCACATGTACCCTAGAACTTAAAGTATAATGAAAATAAATAAATAAATAAAAATAAAAAACAAAAAATAAAAATGCTTATCTTCACAAAAAATAAAAAAAGAAAAGTCAAAAGACAATGCCGGTGAGGCTGTGGAGACAAGAGAATGCCTATGCACTGTTGGTGGAAATGTAAATTAGTCTAGTCTCTGTGGAAAGTAGTTTGGAGATTTCTCAAAGAACTTAAAATGAAGCTACCACTCCACCCAGCAATTCCATTGTTGAATGTAAACCCAAAGGAATATAGATAATTATACCAAAAACACACATGCATTCATATGCTCATTGCTATGTTATCATCCACAATAGCAAAGACATAGAATCAACCTAGGTGCCTATCAATGCTGGATTGGATAATGAAAATGAGGTACATATATACAATGCAATACTACATAGTCATAAAACAGAATAAAATCATGTCATTTGAAGCAACATGGACGGAGCTGGTGACTATAATCCTACGTGAATTAACACACGGATAGAAAACCAAATATGTATATTCTAACTTATATGTTGGAGCTAAACATTGAGCACACGTGGACATAAACGTGATAACAATAAGCACTGTGGACTACTAGTTGAAGGAGGGAGGGGGATGTGGGTTGAAAAACTACCTACTGGGTACTATGTTCACTATCTGGATCCAATATGCCTATGTAACAATCCTACTTATGTACCCCTTATAACTAAAGTAAAAGCTGGAGATAACGGATAACCCAGTTACCTTAATTTTATCATTACAAAATGTATACTTGCATCAAAATTTCACATAGACCCTATATATATGTACAACTATTATGTATCCAGAATGACTTTTTAAAAATTTAAAGAGTGAGATATGTAAAACAGATAAGGGAATTTTTTTTTTATAATTTATTTATTATTATTATACTTTAAGTTGTAGGGTACATGTGCAAAACGTGCAGGTTTGTTACATATGTATACTTGTGCCATGTTGCTGTGCTGCACCCATCACCTCGTCATTTACATCAGGTATAACTCCCAGTGCAATCCCTCCCCCCTCCCCCCTCCCCATGATAGGCCCCGGTGTGTGATGTTCCCCTTCCTGAGTCCAAGTGATCTCATTGTTCAGTTCCCACCTATGAGTGAGAACATGCGGTGTTTGGTTTTCTGTTCTTTTGATAGTTTGCTAAGAATGATGGATTCCAGCTGCATCCAAGTCCCTAAAAAGGAATCAAACTCATCCTTTTTTATGGCTGCATAGTATTCCATGGTGTATATGTGCCACATTTTCTTAATCCAATCTGTCACTGATGGACATTTGGGTTGATTCCAAGTCTTTGCTATTGTGAATAGTGCTGCAATAAACATACGTGTGCATGTGTCTTTATAGCAGCATAATTTATAATCCTTTGGGTATATACCCAGTAATGGGATGGCTGGGTCATATGGTACATCTAGTTCTAGATCCTTGAGGAATTGCCATACTGTTTTCCATAATGGCTGAACTAGCTTACAATCCCACCAACAGTGTAAAAGTGTTCCTATTTCTCCACATCCTCTCCAGCACCTGTTGTTTCCTGACTTTTTAATGATTGCCATTCTAACTGGTGTGAGATGGTATCTCATTGTGGTTTTGATTTGCATTTCTCTGATGGCCAGTGATGATGAGCATTTTTTCATGTGTCTGTTGGCTGTATGAATGTCTTCTTTTGAGAAATGTCTGTTCATATCCTTTGCCCACTTTTTGATGGGGTTGTTTTTTTCTTGTAAATTTGTTTGAGTTCTTTGTAGGTTCTGGATATTAGCCCTTTGTCAGATGAGTAGATTGCAAAAATTTTCTCCCATTCTGTAGGTTGCCTGTTCACTCTGATTGTAGTTTCTTTTGCTGTGCAGAAGCTCTTTAGTTTAATTAGATCCCATTTGTCAATTTTGGCTTTTGCTGCTGTTGCTTTTGGTGTTTTAGACATGAAGTCTTTGCCCATGCCTATGTCCTGAATGGTACTACCTAGGTTTTCCTCTAGGATTTTTATGGTATTAGGTCTAACATTTAAGTCTCTAATCCACCTTGAATTAATTTTTGTATAAGGAGTAAGGAAAGGATCCAGTTTCAGCTTTCTACTTATGGCTAGCCAATTTTCCCATCACCATTTATTAAATAGGGAATCCTTTCCCCATTTCTTGTTTCTCTCAGGTTTGTCAAAGATCAAATGGCTGTAGATGTGTGGTATTATTTCTGAGGACTCTGTTCTGTTCCATTGGTCTATATCTCTGTTTTGGTACCAGTACCATGCTGTTTTGGTTACTGTAGCCTTGTAGTATAGTTTGAAGTCAGGTAGTGTGATGCCTCCAGCTTTGTTCTTTTGACATAGGATTGTCTTGGAGATGCGGGCTCTTTATTGGTTCCATATGAACTTTAAAGCAGTTTTTTCCAATTCTGTGAAGAAACTCATTGGTAGCTTGATGGGGATGGCATTGAATCTATAAATTACCTTGGGCAGTATGGCCATTTTCACAATATTGATTCTTCCTATCCATGAGCATGGTATGTTCTTCCATTTGTTTGTGTCCTCTTTTATTTCACTGAGCAGTGGTTTGTAGTTCTCCTTGAAGAGGTCCTTTACATCCCTTGTAAGTTGGATTCCTAGGTATTTGATTCTCTTTGAAGCAATTGTGAATGGAAGTTCATTCCTGATTTCGCTCTCTGTTTGTCTGTTACTGGTGTATAAGAATGCTTGTGATTTTTGCACATTAATTTTGTATCCTGAGACTTTGCTGAAGTTGCTTATCAGCTTAAGGAGATTTTGGGCTGAGACAATGGGGTTTTCTAAATATACTATCATGTCATCTGCAAACAGGGACAATTTGACTTCTTCTTTTCCTAACTGAATACCCTTGATTTCTTTCTCTTGCCTGATTGCCCTAGCCAGAACTTCCAACACTATGTTGAATAGGAGTGGTGAGAGAGGGCATCCCTGTCTTGTGCCAGTTTTCAAAGGGAATTTTTCCAGTTTTTGCCCATTCAGTATGATATTGGCTGTGGGTTTGTCATAAATAGCTCCTATTATTTTGAGGTACGTTCCATCAATACCGAATTTATTGAGCGTTTGTAGCATGTAGGGCTGTTGAATTTTGTCAAAAGCCTTTTCTGCATCTATTGAGATAATCATGTGGTTCTTGTCTTTGGTTCTGTTTATATGCTGGATTATGTTTATTGATTTGCGAATGTTGAACCAGCCTTGCATCCCAGGGATGAAGCCCACTTGATCATGGTGGATAAGCTTTTTGATGTGTTGCTGAATCCGGTTTGCCAGTATTTTATTGAGGATTTTTGCATCGATGTTCATCAGAGATATTGGTCTAAAATTCTCTTTTTTTGTTGTGTCTCTGCCAGGCTTTGGTATCAGGATGATGTTGGCCTCATAAAATGAGTTAGGGAGGATTCCCTCTTTTTCTATTGATTGGAATAGTTTCAGAAGGAATGGTACCAACTCCTCCTTGTACCTCTGGTAGAATTCAGCTGTGAATCCATCTGGTCCTGGACTTTTTTTGGTTGGTAGGCTATTAATTGTTGCCTCAATTTCAGAGCCTGCTATTGGTCTATTCAGGGATTCAACTTCTTCCTGGTTTAGTCTTGGAAGAGTGTAAGTGTCCAGGAAATTATCCATTTCTTCTAGATTTTCCAGTTTATTTGTGTAGAGGTGTTTATAGTATTCTCTGATGGTAGTTTGTATTTCTGTGGGGTCGGTGGTGATATCCCCTTTATCATTTTTAATTGCGTCAATTTGATTCTTCTCTCTTTTCTTCTTTATTAGTCTGGCTAGTGGTCTGTCAATTTTGTTTATCTTTTCAAAAAACCAACTCCTGGATTCATTGATTTTTTGGAGGGTTTTTTGTGTCTCTATCTCCTTCAGTTCTGCTCTGATCTTAGTTATTTCTTGCCTTCTGCTAACTTTCGAATGTGTTTGCTCTTGCTTCTCTAGTTCTTTTAATTGCGATGTTAGAGTGTCAATTTTAGATCTTTCCTGCTTTCTCTTGTGGGCATTTAGTGCTATAAATTTCCCTCTACACACTGCTTTAAATGTGTCCCAGAGATTCTGGTATGTTGTATCTTTGTTCTCATTGGTTTCAAAGAACATCTTTATTTCTGCCTTCATTTCGTTATGTACCCAGTAGTCATTCAGGAGCAGGTTGTTCAGTTTCCATGTAGTTGAGCGGTTTTGATTGAGTTTCTTAGTCCTGAGTTCTAGTTTGATTGCACTGTGGTGTGAGAGACAGTTTGTTATAATTTCTGTTCTTGTACATTTGCTGAGGAGTGCTTTACTTCCAATTACGTGGTCAATTTTGGAGTAAGTATGATGTGGTGCTGAGAAGAATGTATATTCTGTTGATTTGGGGTGGAGAGTTCTATAGATGTCTATTAGGTCTGCTTGCTGCAGAGATGAGTTCAATTCCTGGATATCCTTGTTAACTTTCTGTCTCGTTGATCTGTCTAATGTTGACAGTGGAGTGTTGAAGTCTCCCATTATTATTGTATGGGAGTTTAAGTCTCTTTGTAAGTCTCTAAGGACTTGCTTTTTGAATCTGGGTGCTCCTGTACTGGGTGCATATATATTTAGGATAGTTAGCTCTTCCTGTTGAATTGATCCCTTTACCATTATGTAATGGCCTTCTTTGTCTCTTTTGATCTTTGATGGTTTAAAGTCTGTTTTATCAGAGACTAGTATTGCAACCCCTGCTTTTTTTTTGTTCTCCATTTGCTTGGTAAATCTTCCTCCATCCCTTTATTTTGAGCCTATGTATGTCTCTGCGTGTGAGATGGGTCTCCTGAATACAGCAGACTGATGGGTCTTGACTCTTTATCCAGTTTGCCAGTCTGTGTCTTTTAATTGGAGCATTTAGTCCACTTACATTTAAGGTTAATATTGTTATGTGTGAACTTGATCCTGCCATTATGATATTAACTGGTTATTTTGCTCGTTAGTTGATGCAGTTTCTTCCTAGCCTAAATGGTCTTTACATTTTGGCATGTTTTTGCAATGGCTGGTACCGGTTGTTCCTTTCCATGTTGAGTGCTTCCTTCAGGGTCTCTTGTAAGGCAGGCCTAGTGGTGACAAAATCTCTAAGCATTTGCTTATCTGTAAAGGATTTTATTTCTCCTTCACTTATGAAACTTAGTTTGGCTGGATATGAAATTCTGGGTTTAAAATTCTTTTCTTGAAGAATGTTGAATATTGGCCCCCACTCTCTTCTGGCTTGGAGAGTTTCTGCTGAGAGATCTGCTGTTAGTCTGATGGGCTTCCCTTTGTGGGTAACCCGACCTTTCTCTCTGGCTCCCCTTAAGATTTTTTCCTTCATTTCAACTTTGGTGAATCTGGCAATTATGTGTCTTGGAGTTGCTCTTCTCGAGGAGTATCTTTGTGTTGTTCTCTGTATTTCCTGGATTTGAATGTTGGCCTGCCCTACTAGGTTGGGGAAGTTCTCCTGGATGATATCCTGAAGAGTGTTTTCCAACTTGGTTCCATTTTCCCCCTCACTTTCAGGCACCCCAATCAGACGTAGATTTGGTCTTTTTACATAATCCCATACTTCTTGCAGGCTTTGTTCATTTCTTTTTCTTCTTTGTTCTTTTGGTTTCTCTTCTCGCTTCATTTCATTCATTAGATCCTCAATCGCTGATACTCTTTCTTCCAGTTGATCGAGTCGGTTACTGAAGCTTGTGCATTTGTCACGTAGTTCTCGTGTCATGGTTTTCATCTCTTTCATTTCGTTTAGGACCTTCTCTGCATTAATTACTCTAGCCATCAATTCTTCCACTTTTTTTTCAAGTTTTTTAGTTTCTTTGTGCTGGGTACGTAATTCCTCTTTTAGCTCTGAGAAATTTGATGGACTGAAGCCTTCTTCTCTCATCTCGTCAAAGTCATTCTCCGTCCAGCTTTGATCCGTTGCTGGCGATGAGCTGCGCTCCTTTGCCGGGGGAGATGCGCTCTTATTTTTTGAATTTCCAGCTTTTCTGCCCTGCTTTTTCCCCATCTTTGTGGTTTTATCTGCCTCTGGTCTTTGATGATGGTGATGTACTGATGGGGTTTTGGTGTAGGTGTCCTTCCTGTTTGATAGTTTTCCTTCTAACAGTCAGGACCCTCAGCTGTAGGTCTGTTGGAGATTGCTTGAGGTCCACTCCAGACCCTGTTTGCCTGGGTATCAGCAGCAGAGGCTGCAGAAGATAGAATATTTCTGAACAGCGAGTGTACCTGTCTGATTCTTGCTTTGGAAGCTTCCTCTCAGGGGTGTACTCCTCTCTGTGAGGTGTGGGGTGTCAGACTGCCCCTAGTGGGGGATGTCTCCCAGTTAGGCTACTCAGGGGTCAGGAACCCACTTGAGCAGGGAGTCTGTCCCTTCTCAGATCTCAACCTCCGTGTTGGGAGATCCACTGCTCTCTTCAAAGCTGTCAGACAGAGTCGTTTGCGTCTGCAGAGGTGTCTGCTGCGTTTGTTTAGTTTACTGTGCCCTGTCCCCAGAGGTGGTGTCTACAGAGACAGGCAGGTTTCCTTGAGCTGCTGTGAGCTCCACCCAGTTCGAGCTTCCCAGCAGCTTTGTTTACCTACTTAAGCCTCAGCAATGGCGGGCGCCCCTCCCCCAGCCTCGCTGCTGCCTTGCCGGTAGATCACAGACTGCTGTGCTAGCAATGAGGGAGGCTCCGTGGGTGTGGGACCCTCCCGGCCAGGTGTGGGATATGATCTCCTGGTGTGCCTGTTTGCTTAAAGCGCAGTATTGGGGTGGGAGCTCCCGATTTTCCAGGTGTTGTGTGTCTCAGTTTCCCTGGCTAGGAAAAGGGACTCCCTTCCCCCTTGGGCTTCCCAGGTGAGGCAATGCCTCGCCCTGGTTCAGCTCTCGCTGTTCGGGCTGCAGCAGCTGACCAGCACCGACCGTCCGGCACTCCCCAGTGAGATGAACCCAGTACCTCAGTTGAAAATGCAGAAATCACCGGTCTTCTGTGTCGCTCGCGCTGGGAGTTGGAGACTGGAGCTGCTCCTATTCGGCCATCTTGCTCCGCCCCCCCGGGATATGTTTTTAACACTTCAGGTTTACCATAATACATTTTCATGAGTAAAAGAGATACTGAGGCTCTTTTTTCAAATTCTTTCTTTTATTATTATTATACTTTCAGTTCTAGGGTACATGTGCACAACGTGCAGGTGTGTTACATATGTATACTTGTGCCATGTTGCTGTGCTGCACCCATCAACTCGTCAGCACCCATCAACTCGTCATTTACATCAGGTATAACTCCCAATGCCATCCCTCCCCCCCTCCACTCCCCATAATAGGCCCCGGTGTGCGATGTTCCCCTTCCAGAGTCCAAGTGATCTCACTGTTCCTTTCCCACCTATGAGTGAGAACATGTGGTGTTTGGTTTTCTGTTCTTATGATAGTTTGCTGAGAATGATGGTTTCCAGCTGCATCCATGTCCCTACAAAGGACACGAACTCATCCTTTTTTATGGCTGCATAGTATTCCATGGTGTATATGTGCCACACTTTCTTAATCCAGTCTGTCACTGATGGACATTTGGGTTGATCCCAAGTCTTTGCTATTGTGAATAGCGCTGCAATAAATATACATGTGCATGTGACTTTATAGCAGCATGATTTATAATCCTTTGGGTATGTACCCAGTAATGGGATGGCTGGGTCACATGGTATTTCTAGTTCTAGATCCTTGACGACTTGCCATACTGTTTTCCACAATGGTTGAACTAGTTTACAATCCCACCAACAGTGTAAAAGTGTTCCTATTTCTCCACATCCTCTCCAGCACCTGTTGTTTCCTGACTTTTTAATGATTGCCATTCTAACTGGTGTGAGATGGTATCTCATTGTGGTTTTGATTTGCATTTCTCTGATGGCCAGTGATGATGAGCAGTTTTTTCATGTGTCTCCTGGCTGTATGCATGTCTTCTTTAGAGAAATGTCTGTTCATATCCTTTGCCCACTTTTTTTTTCTCGTAAATTTGTTTGAGTTCTTTGTAGGTGCTTGATATTAGCCCTTTGTCAGATGAGTAGATTGCAAAACTTTTCTCCCATTCTGTAGGTTGCCTGTTCACTCTGATGGTAGTTTCTTTTGCTGTGCAGAAGCTCTTTAGGAGTTATACCTGATGTACATGACGAGTTGATGGGTGCTGACGAGTTGATGGGTGCAGCACACCAACATGGCACAAGTATACATATGTAACAAACCTGCATGTTATGCATATGTACCCTAGAACTTAAAGTATAATAATAAAAAAAAAGAAATGAAAAAAGCTTCTTGCAGGTGGCATGACTTCAATGGGATTTCCGTTCTTCCCTATCATTGGATTTTTCTTTAAGGGCAATTTACTTAAGATTTGCTTATTGAGCCTCTTCAGCTTCTTCTGAATAACTGATTCATCCACCTAGGTCATTTGGAACACTGAATCTTAAAGTGATAGTTTCCAAAATTTTATGGATATTTTAACGTGAAAACTTTAAAATCTTCTGACACTTGTATCACGCTCCATGTATATTAAATATATATATGTGTGTGTGTGTTTTTAAAAATAGACAATTCTATACCATTAAATATTAAACTGGCTTTGACGTAGCTAGTTGGTCAAATAATCTAAATCTTTGTAATTGGATAGTAATAGAAAAGAAGGAAGGGAAAGAGAATATGCATGTTTACAAAAGCCTAGGCTTTGGCTGTGGTGAGGACAAACATCTCTGAGATGTCCTTAATTTTATCCACTTCCAATGAATGTTATTTGCATTCACCCCTTGTGCAAAATAAGAACCAAACGGGAGTCTTTCTTGTTATCTCCCTTTCCTCTACATCTATACATAATGTCTATTGTGCCCCCAAGAGCTCTTCTAAGTTTCTATAACTCCACAATAATCAAAGAGACATGATTTTGCCATCACAGAGCTACATTCAGATGGCAAACACACAAAGGTTTTAAAGAGATAATTTTAGTGGCTTGTTTAATGGGACTTAATCTGAAAGGATGCAGTAAAACCAGAGGAGGTTGATATCCCAGCACCTAACCTATATAGGCAGAAACATCCAAATATAGGTGGGAAGAAATTTGACATGAACTAGGCCATGCTAGCAGGAAACGATGTGAAGGACCAGATTTTAAGATAGAAGCATAGTAGTAGGATTTCCGCAGTCTGTGGATCAGTAGATTCCCTCATGTGCCTACAGCATCAGGGCCCTGGGTTTCAAGAACAAAACTGGGCAGCTATTTGGGCAGGCACCGAGCTGCAGGAATTTTATCATACTCCAGTGGCACCTGGAACTCCAGTGACAAAGAAGAACCATCCACTCCCCTGGAAAGAAGGCTGAAGCCAGGGAGCCAAGCAGTCTCACTCAATGGGTTCCACTCCCATGGAGCCCAGCAAGCCAAGAAACACTGACTTGAAATTCTCACTACCAGCACAGCACTCTGGAGTTGGCCTAGGATGATCGAGTTTGGTAAGGGGAGGGGTGACCACCATTCCCACAACTTTAGTAGACAGTTTTCCCTGAGAGCGCTAAGGAGACTGGGAGGTTTAGACTGGGCGAAATTCACCACAGTGCAGCAAAGCAGCTGTGTCCAGACTACTTCTCTAGATTTCTCCTCACTGGGGAGGGCATCTCTGCAGGAAATCCGGCAGCTCCCATCAGGGGCTAAAAGACAAAACTCTGATCTCCCTGAGACAGAGCACATGGTGGGAGGGGCAGCTGCGGTAGCAGGTTCAGTAGACTTAATCTTTCCTGCCTGCCAGCTCTAAAGAGAGTGGCTGATCCTGACAAGCAGGATACTCCCAGCACAGGACACCGCTCTGCTAAGGGACAGACTGCCTCCTCAAGCAGATTCCTGACCCCTGTGCCTCCTGACTGAGAGAGACCTCCCAACAGGGGTTAACAGACACTTCATACAGGAGAGCTCCAAGTGTCATCGGGCTGGTGTCCCTCTGGGATGAACTTTCCAGAGGAAGGAGCAGGCAGCAATCTGCTGTTCTGCAGCCTCCACTGCAGACCCAGGCAAACAGGGTCTGAAGGGGACCTCTAGCAAACTGCAGCACACCTGCAGAAGAGAAGCGTGACTATTAGGGGGGAAAAAACCAAAACAACAATAACAACAACAACAACAAACCCAGAAAGCAACAACAACATCAACAGAAAAGAACTCCCCCCCATACACACACACATAAACCTCATCCAAAGGTCACCAGCCTCAAAGATCAAAGACAGATAAATCCACAAAGATGAGGAAAAGCCAGCATAAAAACTGAAAACTCAGAATGCCTCTTCTCCTAATGGGTGCAACACCTCTCCAGCAATGGTGCAAAACTGGACAGAGAATGAAACAGATGAACTGAAAGAAGTAGGTTTCAGAAGGTGGGTAACAACAAACTGCTGAGCTAAAGGAGCATGTCCTAAGCCAATGCAAAGAAGCTAAGAACCTTGATAAAAGGTTACAGGAGCTGCTAATGAGAATAACCAGTTTAGAGAGGAACATAAATGGCCTGATAAAGTTGAAAAGCACAGCATGAGAACGTCATGAAGCATACACAAGTATCAATAGCCTAACTGATCAAGAGGGAGGAATGATATCAGAATTTGAAGACCATCTTGCTAAAATAAGGCATGCAGACAAGATTAGAGAAAAAAGAATGAAAAGAAATGAACATAAAAAGTCCAATAAATATTTGACTATGTGTAAAGACTGAACCTATGATTGATTGGAGTACCTGAAAGAGATAGGTAGAATGCAACCAAGCTGGAAAACACACTTAAGGACATTATCCAGAACTTCCCCAACATAGTGAGACAGGCCAACATTCAAATTTAGGAAATACAGAGAACACCACTAAGATACTCCACAAGAAAATCAACCCCAAGACACATAATGATCACATTCTCCAAGGTCAAAAAAAAAAAAAAAAAAAAAAGGAAAAGGAAAAAATATTAAGGGCAGCAAGAGAGAAAGGTTAGGTTACCTACAAAGGGAAACCCATCAGACTAACAGTGGATGTCTCAACAGAAATCCTACAAGCCAGAGGAGAGTAGGGACCAATATTCAATATTCTTAAATAAAAGAATTTTTAACCCAGAATTTTATATCCAGCCAAACTAAGCTTCATAAGCAAAAAATAAATAAAATCCTTTCCAGACAAGCAAATGCTAAAGAATTTTGTCACTACCAGGTCTGCCTTGCATGGGCTCCTGAAATAAGCACTAAATATAGAAAGGAAAAACCAGTACCAGTCACTACAAAAACACACCAAAATATATAAAGACCAATGACACTATGAAAAAACAGCATCAACTAGTGTGCTAAATCACCAGCTAGCATCACGATGACAGGATCAAATTTACACATAACAATATTAACCTTAAACATAAAGAGGTTAAATGTCCCAATTAAAAGACACAGATTGGCAAACTGGATAAAGAGTAAACACCCACATGTATGCTGTATTCAGGAGACACATTTCACTGCAAAGACACACATAGGCTCAAAATAAAGGGATGGAGAAAAATTTACCAAGCAAATGGAAAGTAAAAAAAAAGCAGGGGTTGCAAGCCCAGTCTCTGATAAAGCAGACTTTAAACAAACAAAGATCAAAAATGATGAAGAAGGGCATTACATAATAGTAAAGGGATCAATGCAACAAGAAGAGCTAACTATCCCAAATATACATGCACCCAATAAAGGAGAACTCAGATTCATATAACAAGTTTTTAGATACCCACAAAGAGGCATAGACTCCCATGCAATAATAATGGGAGACTTCAACACCCCACTGTTAAAGATCAATGAGACAGAAAATTAACAAGAATATTCAGGACTTGAACTCAGCTCTGGGTCAAGTGAACCTAATAGATAGCTAAGGAACTCTCCCCCAAAAATCAACAAAATATACACTCCTCTCAGTGCCACATGACACTTATTCTAAAATTGACCACATAATTGGAAGTAAAACAATCCAAAAATGCAAAATAACTGAAATTTTAACAAACAGGCTCTCTGACAACAGTGCACTCAAATTAGAACTTAGGATTAAGAAACTCACACAAAACCATACCACTACATGGAAATTGAGCAGCCTGCTCCTGAATAACTCCTGGTAAATATTGAAATTAAGGCAGAAATAAAGCAGTTATTTGAAACCAATGGGAACAAAGAAACAATGTACTAGAATCTCTGAAACACAGCTAAAGCAGTATTAAGAAGAAAATTTATAGCACTAAATGCCCCCATCTGAGAGCTGGAAAGATCTCAAATCAACACCCTAACATCACAATTAAAAGAACTTGAGAAGCAAGAGCAAAAGAATCTAAAAGGTAGCGGAAGACCAGAAATAACTGAAATTGGAGCAGAACTGAAGGAGACAAATACATGAAAAAAACACTTAAAAAATGAATCCAGGAGTAGGTTTTTGGAAAAAAATAACAAAATACACAGAATATTAGCTAGACTAATAAGGAAGGAAAGAGAGCAGAATCAAATAGACCCAATAAAAAATGATAAAGGGGATATTACCACTGACCCCACATAAATACAAAATACCATCATTGAATACTATAAACACCTCTACACAAATAAACTAGAAAATCCAGAAGAAATAAATTCCTGGACACATACACCTCCCAAGACTAAATCAGAAAAAAAGTCAAATCCCTTGATAGTCCAATAACAAGTTCTAAAATTGAGGCAGTAATTAATAACCTACCAACCAAAAAAAGCCCAGAAGCAGATGGATTTACAGCCTAATTCTACCAGAGGTACAAAGAGGAGTTGGTACCATTCCTTCTGAAATTATTCCAAACAATTGAAAGGAGGAATTCTTCAGTAACTCATTTTATGAGGCCAGCATTATCCTGATATGAAAACATGGCAGAGACAAAACAAAACGAAAACTTCAGGCCAATATCTCTAATAAACATCTATTTGAAAATCCTCAGTAAAATGCAGGCAAACCGAATCTAGCAGCAATCAAAAAGCTTATCCACCATGGTCAATTTGGCTTCATCCCTGGGATGCAAGGCTGGTTCAACATATGCAGATCAATAAACGTAATTCATCACATAAACAGAACCAATGACAAAAACCACATGATTATCTCAATTGATGCAGAAAAGGCCTTCAATAAAATTCAACATCACTTCATGTTAAAAACTGTCAATAAACTAGGGATTGATGGAACATATCTCAAAATAATAAGAGCTATTTATGACAAACCCATAGCCAATATTATACTGAATGAGGAAAAGCTGGAAACACTCCCTTTGAAAACCGGCACAAGACAAGGATGCCCTCTCTCACCACTCCTATTCAACATAGTATTGGAAGTTTGGGTCAGGGCCATCAGGCAAGAGAAATAAATAAGGTGTATTCAAATAGGAAAAGAGGAAGTCAAAATGTCTCTGTTTGCAGATGACATGATTCTATACTTAGAAAACCCCATCATCTCAGCCCCAAAACTCCTTAAGCTGATGAGCAACTTCAGCAAAGTCTCAGCATACAAAACCAATGAGCAAAAAACACAAGCCTTCCTTTACACCAACAACAGACAAGCAGAGAGCCAAATCATTTATTAACTCCTATTCCCAATAGCTACAAAAAGAATAAAATACCTAGGAATACAGCTTATAAGAGACGTGAATGAACTCTTCAAGAAGAACTACAAATCACTGCTGAAGGAAATGAGAGGACACAAACAAAAATTCTATTGTCATGGATACGAAATCAATATCATGAAAATGGCCATACTACTCAAAGTAATTTATAGATACAATGCTACTTCCATCAAACTATCACTGATATTCTTCACAGAATTATAAAAACCTACTTTCAATTTCATACAGAAACAAAAAACAGCCTGGATAGCCAAGACAATCCTAAGCAAAAAGAACAAAGCTGGACGCATCACACTACCTGACTTAAAAATATACTACAAGGCTACAGTAATCAAAACAGAATTATACTGGTACCAAAACAGACATGTAGACCAAGGGAACAGAACAGAGACCTCAGAAATAACATCAAACATCTACAACCATCTGATTTCTGACAAACCTTGAGAGAAGAGAAAAACCCTCTCATATTGTTTTATATCGTTTTATACTCAATGTCTGTCTTAAAAAAAAAAAAAAAAAAAAAAGAAGCGAAACAAAAGGCAGGTAGCCTGGTGCCAAGAACCAGACCCGAACCAGGCCTGGGCCTGCCTGGCCTAAGCCTAGTAGTTAAAATTCAACCCCTGACCTAGCCACTGATGTTATCTATAGATTCCAGACATTGTGTGGAAGGACATTGTAAAACTTCCCGCTCTGTTCTGTTTCACTCTGACTACCAGTGCATGCAGCCTCTGTCACATAGCCCCTAGCTTGCTCAATCAGTCACAACCCTCTCATGTGAAACTTTTAGCATTGTGAGCCCTTAAAAGGGACAGAAATTGTGCACTAGGGAACTCGGATTTTAAGACGTTAGTCTGCCGATACTTCCAGCTGAATAAAGCCCCCTCCTTCTACAACTTGGTGTCTAAGGGGTTTTGTCTGTGGCTTGTCCTGCTACATTTCTTGGTTCCCTGACTGGGAAATGAGGTGATTAACCGATGGATGATCATGGATGATCGAGGCAGTCCCTTAGGTGGCTTACACCTGCCCTGTGGAGCATCCCTGCGGGGGACTCTGGCCAGCTTGAGTGACAAGGATCCTGAGAGGGCTCCTGGGTAGGCCTTTGCCCCAGTGGAATGCCTCATCAGAGCAGTGCAAGGCAGGCCCCTATGGAGGATCAATGCAGTGGCTGAACACCAGGAAGGAACTGGCACTTGGAGTCTGGACACCTAAAACTTGGTAAGACTGATCTTTGGAATTTGCCCACTCCATTTGAGTGGAAGTGTGGCCTGATCACCCATGATGTGCCTGTACCAGCATTTTGGTTTTTGTTTTTGACTTGACTTAGATTGCTTGATACTATGGTTTTGATTTTGACATGGCTTGTTTTCTTGATACTCTGATTTTGGTTTTGATTCTGGTTTGGTGTAAACTGTAAAAGTGTGTGTGTGCCCTTTTTACCCCTTGTTTTGTGGTGTGCATGTGGTGTGAGCATGGTGTTTTTTTCTTGAGGAAGTATGGGGCTATTCTGTTAAAAAAAAAAAAAAAAAAAAGATGATTTAACATTAACCACTGAAAATTCCCTTAACCCAGCAGGTTTCCTAACAGGAAATCTAAATCTTAATTACCATACAAAGGCCTGCCCAGACCTAGGAGGAATTCCCTTCAGGACAGGAGGATAGATGGTTCCTCCCAGGTAATTGAAGGAAAATAAAAAAGCCATCTATACCAATTCTAAGTTAATTTGGACTAAACAAGGTCTTATTAATAGCAAAGGATAACTGAAATCTCAAACTTACAAGGTTTTCAACAAAAGTAATGTTTGCTAAAAGTTAACAGTGTAACATGTATTATAGTAACTTCCAATCTTGTCTAGTCCACAGGCATAAAGAAGTTCTCTTTGGAAAAGAATGGTTATCTTCGAAAAAAGGGGAAAAAAAAGGGAGGGCAAGATTTATGTAAAAAATAATGTTACATGGTAAATTCTTATCCTGAAATAAATTAACTGGTTGTTTAAAGAAAAAAATGTTTGTAATAAGTCAGAAAGTTAAAGCATGTCAAAGCATTGCCTGTAAAAGACATGAAAAGAAAAGTTATAAAAAATGTGTGTTAGAAAAAGAATTTATGCAAGAAATGTTGTATAGTTTAAAAATAATTAGGCTTCCTTAATGTAAAACTATTGAAGAGACAGTTTATGTGCAAGGTGTATAAGAAAAGTAAAGTATACCTTTGGTAAAGGGATTATAAGGAGGCATAAGAATGTGGATTTTTACCTACATTAAAAGGTTAAAAAATTGTTTTAAAGGTTTAAGCAAGTTTTAAAACATTAATTGTGTGTAAATTCTGTGTGTAAACATATTAGCTAAAGTTAAAGGGGTATCATCCAGTTTTTCTGTGAACTGGACATTAAAGTAAAAACACAATGGGTTTTTCTTAAAGCACTAACCTGCTCTTCAACAAAGATTATAAAAGTTTAAAAAAAGACCTATAAAAATCTTACCTTATGGTCCAACATTAAAAATTCAATAAATATGTCTACAATGTTAAAACTAAGTTTAATGTTAATAACACTAATATAAAGGTGAAATTTAGCTTATCTGGTACAAAAATCATACAAAAAGCATTATTAAATATAAAATGGTGTTTGGCTTTCTTTGGTTTAAAAACTAATAAAAACAGGTGCTAAAGGAAATTTCTCAGTAAGAAGGCACCAAAGATTATAAAGTCCACTGTTGATGTCCCCACATTTAAAACAAAAGGTCAGTTTCTTAGAAATTACACACTTGGTTTATCTTCCACTTTCCTTTCCCTCAAAACTAAAAGTCCTGTAGCACAGGTACCACCCCTAGAATTTCCAGTAAACCAGTGCCAGCCTGAAGATCACCTTTTCATCAAAGGGAGGAAAGAAGAAAAACTCGAGCCAGCCTAGGAAGAACCCTACCTTGTGCTGCTAACCACCGAGACTGCTGTTCGTGCAGCCAAAAAGGGATGGACTCATCATGTCCGAGTCAAAGCGCCACCCCTTTCAGAGTCGTGGGCCATAGTCCCAGGGGAAAAGCCTACCAAACTAGAGCTAAGAAAAATTTAACTCTTTCATCTATTCTATTACTTTCTTCTTTCATCACTCTATTGCTGACCATCTAGTTATTAACATAACCAAGTCAATTTTGCCTCAAACTATGGCATTTAATGCTTGCCTTGTTATACCCTGTGGTGACTTGCCAAGTCAAAGACAGCCCTCTACATCAGAAAAGTACCCCTGTCCCTCCTGACTCTTCTCAGACTGGGCATTAGTAAATTAGGACCATTTAATCTAGGAAAATTTTGATAAAGACTCCAGTGTCAACCAGGAGTCTTGCCCCCCAGTGTAGAGTTTTTATGCCGTAGTTGGTCCAACATTCTGTGGACCACTAAAGAGCAAGGATGGACTGCCCCAACCACTTTTTGTAATTTCCTAAAATCATACATTCATTTTACTAGAGGATCATAGAAGTCAAAAACTTAAAACAAACTTTGGCAATTAAGACAAGATACCAAGATGCAAATGCCTGGTGGGAGTGGATCAAATATTCCATCCGCACATTAAACAAAAGCAATTGTTATGCTTGAGCATATGGCAGGCCAGAGGCCCAGACTGTCCCCTTTACACTAAGGTGGTCCTCCAGTCAACCAGGTGTGGGCTGCATGGTAGCCCTTTTCCAGGATTCTAAAGCCTGGAGTAATAAGTCATGCCAAGCTATCTCTGCTATATCCCAAAGTCTGGCACCCTGCAGGTCAGCCCCTGAGGGCTATCCAGCTTCCGTCTCCCAACACTAAGTTCACTTTGTGTCTCTCACAACAGTGAGGAAACTTAGCTTTCCTTGCATACTTGAAGGGATGCAGTGAGCTTAAGAATTTTCAAGAGCTTATGAATCAGTCAGCCCTTGTTCATCCCCGAACGGATGTGTGGTGGTATTGTGGTGGACCTTTACTGGGCACTCTGATGAATAACTGTAGTGGCACTTGTACTTTAGTCCAATTGGCTATCTCTTTCACCCTGGCATTTCAACAACTGGAGGGAAGAAAAATAAGACATCATAAAGCGAGAGAAGTCCCTTATGGGTCTTTCGACTCTCACGTCTATTTAGACGCAATTGGAGTCCCACAGGGAATACCAGATCAATTTAAAGCTTGAAATCAAACAGCTGCAAGATTTGAGTCAATATTTTGGTGGGTGACAGTTAATAGAAATGTAGATTGGATAAACTACATCTATTACAACCAATGGCAACAAGCTTTTCATGAGTTAAAAGAAAAACTCGTGTCAGCCCCAGTCCTGGGGCTACCTGACCTGACAAAACCCTTTACACTCTATGTGTCAGAAAGAGAAAAAATGGCAGTTGGAGTTTTAACCCAGCCCATGGGTCCCTGGCCAGGGTCAGTGGCCTATTTCTCAAAACAACTAGATGGGGTTTCCAAAGGCTGGCCCCCATGTCTAAGGGCCCTGGCAGCAACGGCCCTGTTAGCACATGAAGCAGATAAACTAACCCGTGGGCAAATCCTAAACATAAAGGACCCCCATGCTGTGGTAACTTTGATAAATACCAAACGACATCATTGGTTAACAAATGCTAGATTAACCAAGTGCCAAAGCTTGCTATGTGAAAATTCCTGCATAACCATTGAAGTGTGCAACACCCTAAAGCCCACCACCTTGCTCCTGGTATCAGAGAGCCCAGTTGAACATAACTGTGTAGAGGTATTAGACTCAGTTTATTCTAGTGGGCCCAACCTCCGAGACCATCCTTGAATATCAGTAGACTATGAGCTGTACATGGATGGGAGCAGCTTCGTCAACCCCTGCAAAGTGACTGAAGAAGACAACAAGCCCTGCTCCAGTCACACCCAGAAGCTGACTGGTCCACGCATGGCCGAAGCATGAGAAAACTCATCACGGGACTCATTTTCCTTAAAATTTGAACTTGTACAGTAAGGACTTCAACTGACCTTCCTCAGACTGAGGACTGTTTCCAATGTATACATGAAGTCACTGACGTAGGACAAAAGGTTGCTACAGTCCTATTATTTTATGGTTATTATAAGTGTACTGGAACTCTAAAAAGAACTTGTTTGTATAATGTTATTCTATACAAGGTATGTAGCCCAGGAAATGACCAACCTGATGTGTGTTATGACCCATCTGAGCCTCTCATGACCACAGTTTTAAAAATAAGATTAATGACTGAGGACTGATGGGGGCTCATAAACTATATGAGTAAAGTGTTAGCCAAAACAGAAGAAAAAGGGGTGCCCAAACAAGTCACCTTAAAATTTGATGCTTGTGCTGTCATTAATAGTAATAAGTTAGGAATAAGATGTGGTTCTCTTAATTAAATAAGAAGCTATATGGCAGAAAATAAGTACATTTGTGATGAATTAGGACTGTGTAAAAATGAACATGGATACTGGTCTTGTATCATTTAGGCTACTTGGATAAAAAATGAAAAAAATCCTGTCCGCCTTCAGAAAAGGAAAGGTGGCCCTCTCCTGAGCAATATTTCAAACCTTCTATGATGAACTGAATGTGCCAGTACCAGAAATTCCAGGAAAAACAAGAAGTTTGTTTTTGCAATTAGCCGAGAATGTAGCCCAGTATCTCAATGTCACTTCATTTTATATATGTGGAGAAACTGTAATAGAAGATCAATGGCCATGGGAAGCCCAATAATTAGTACCTACAGACCCAGTTCCTGATGAATTCCTGGCCCAAAAGAATCATCCTGATAATTTCTAGGTTTCAAAAGGCTCAATTATTGGACAATATTGCATAGCTAGAGAAGGAAAAGAATTCAGTCATCCTGTAGGATGACTTAGTTGTCTGGGACAGAAACTGTATAATAGTACCATAAGAAAAAAAAACAAAAACCAAAAAAACAGCCACCTAGTGGAATTCAAACCACACTAAGAAAAATCCATTTAGTAAATTTCCAAAGTTGCAAACCGTGTGGACCCACCTGGAGTCCCACTGCGACTGGACAGTCCCCACTGGATTACACTGGATATGTGGGAACAGCGCTTATGCCAAATTACCCAACCAGTGAGCAGGTAATTGTGTTATTGGCACTATCAAACCATCTTTCATCCCACTGCCCATAAAGACAGGCAAACTCCTGGGCTTCCCTGCCTATGCTTCACACACACACACACACACACACACACACACACACACACACACACAAGCATAGCTATAAAAAAAATTAGAAAAATAATGAATGGCCCCCCGAGAGAATCATACAATATTATGGGCCTGCTACTAAGGCTCAAGATGGCTCATGGGGATACCGGACCCCCATTTACATGCTCAACCAAATCATATGGTTACAAGCTGTCTTAGAAATAATCACTAATAAGACTGGCAGAGCCTTGACTATTCTGGCCTGGCAAGAAACTCAGATGAAAAATGCTATCTATCAAAATAGATTGGCTCGTGACTACTTGCTAGCAGCTAAAGGAGGGGTCTGTAGGAAATTTAATCTTACTAATTGCTGTCTACACATAGATGATCAAGGACAGGTAGTTGAAGATATAGTAAAAGACATAACAAAACTGGCACATGTGCCTGTATAAGTGTGGCATGGATTTGACCCCGGGGCCATGTTTGAAATGTAGTTCCCAGCACTAGGAAGATTTAAAATTCTAATAATAAGAATTATAATAATAATAGGAACCTGCTTACTGCTCCCTTGTCTACTACCTATACTAATTCATGTAATAAAAAGCTTTATTGCTACCCTAGTTCACCAAAATGCTTCAGCACAAGTGTACTATATGAATCACTATCAACTATCTTACAGGAAGACATAAGTAGTGAAAATGAAAGTGAGAACTCCCACTAATAAAGTGAGTGAGAGTCTCAAAGGGGGGAAATGAGAGAAGAGAAAAACCCCCTCATATTGTTTTATATTGTTTTATACTCAATATCTGTCTTTTTTATAAAAAAAAAAAAAAAAGGGAAGCAAAACAAAAGGCAGGCAGCCCGGTGCCAAGAACCAGACCCGAACCAGGCCTGGTCCTGCCTGGCCTAAGCCTAGTAGTTAAAATTCAACCCCTGACCTAGCCACTGATGTTATCTATAGATTCCAGACATTGTATGGAAGGACATTGTGAAACTTCCCACTCTGTTCTGTTTCACTCTGACTACCGGTGCATGCAGCCCCTGTCATGTACCCCCTAGCTTGCTCAATCAATCATGACCCTCTCATGTGAAACCTTTAGCATTGTGAGCCCTTAAAAGGGACAGAAATTGTGCACTCGGGAAGCTCGGATTTTTAAGACACGAGTCTGCCGATGCTTCCAGCTGAATAAAGCCCCTTCCTTCTACAACTTGGTGTCTGAGGGGTTTCGTCTGTAGCATGCTCTGCTACAACGTGACAAAAACTAGCAATGGAGAAATAATTCTTAAATAAATGGTGCTGAAAAAACTGGCTAGTCATATGCAGAAAACAGAAACTAGACCGCTTCCTTACAAAAATTAACTCAAGATGGATTAAAGACTTAAATGTAAAATAAGAAACCATAAAAATCTTAGAAGAAACCTAGGTAATACCATTCAGGACACAGACATGGGCAAAGACTTCATGATGAAAACACTAAAAGCAATTGCAACAAAATCCAAAATTAACAAATGGAATCTAACTGAACTAAATTGCTTCTTCACAGCAAAAGAAACTATCATCAGAGTGAACAGGTAACCTACAGAATGGGAGAAAAATTTTGCAATCTATCCATTTGACAGTGTGGTGATTCCTCAGGGATCTGGAACCAGAAATCCTATTTGACCCAGCAATCCCATTACTGGGTATATTCCAAAAGGATTATAAATCATTCTACTATAAAGACACATGCACATGTATGTTTATTGCAGCACTATTTACAATAGCAAAGACATGCAACCAACCCAAATGGCCATCAGTGACAGACCGAATAAAGAAAATATGGTACATATACAGCAGGGGATCCTATGCAGCCATAAAATAAAGAATGAGATCATGTGCTTTGCAGGGACATGGATGAAGCTGGAAGCCATCATCCTCAGCAAACTAACACAGGAACAGAAAACCAAACACCACATGTTCTCACTCATAAGTGGGAATTGAATAATGAGAACACATGGAAATGGGGAGGGGAACATCACATTGCAGGGCCTGTTGAGTGGTGGGGGGCAAGGGGAGGGAGAGCATTAGGACAAATACCTAATGCATGTAGGGCTTAAAACCTAGATGACAGGTTGATTGGTGTAGCAAACCACCATGGAACATGTATACCTGTGTAACAAACTTGCACTTTCTGCACATGTATCCTGGAACTTAAAGTAAAAAACAAAACAAAACAAAATCAATTGATCACATGTGTTATGTCTATTTCCAGACTCTCTATTTTGTTCCATTAATCTATGTGTCTATCCATTCACCAATATCATGAAGTCTTGAATAAGTACGTCTTTAATTCAAGTGCTGTGATTCATCCAACTTTATTCTATTTTCCCCCAATTTTCCTGACTATTCTAGTTCCTTTGCCTCCCCATAAAAAAATTACAAACCAGCTTTCTATATTTAAAAGGAATACTAATGACATTTTAATGGCAATAATGTGAAATCTGTATATAAATCTACAAAGAATTGACATTTTTACTATGTTGGTTCTTCCAATCCATGAACATGGGTATGTTTCTCCATTTATTTAGGTCTTCTTTGATTTTTTTAATCAACATTTAATACTTCTAAGCATAAAAATTCTTTACGTTTTATTAGATTTATACATATTTTGGTCTCTTTGAGCATATTTGAATGGTATTGTAATTTTAATTTCAGTTTCCAATTGTTTACTGCTCATATATAGAAATAAAGTTGATTGAGACCTTGTATCCCAAGTTACTAGGCCTACCCCTTATGCAACCTTATCTCAGCTGTTTTCATGACCTCCAACAACCCCTGGCTATCACTTGTGGTCCTCTACAAGGAATCTTCAGGATCAAAATAAATAGTTTGGGGGACTGTCACCACCAAGCTGTCCTCTCTCAGCAGGCACACCTCCCACTATGTCTAAATAAACTGGCATCCTATTTATAACTTAGTTTCCCATAAAACTTCCCCAACCTGCCCAAAGGAAAAAAAAAAAAAATGTCCTGATAAGGCCATTTCTTACCTGACACAGCAGCTACCACGAGAGCCTAAGATTTGATCATTTATAGTTATTACACCCCAGAGGCCTAAAGATTGAGCCATAGGCCTATCACTCAGTTCCCGAATCAGCAACGAATACATTAGAGTACAGTCTGGCCATATAGACAGACACATAGGCAGCTAGGACTATCTAATAAATAGAGAAAATTAATAAGATCTAATATTTGATAGCACAACAGAGTAACTATAAATAATAATTTAATTTTACACTTAAAAATAACTAAAAGTATAACTGGATTGTTTATAACACAAAGAATAAATACTTGAGGTAATGGGAAGAAAATAAAATCGATAACTTCTCAGGGAAATGGTGAGAGGCATCATCAAGAAAATATAGAATAATCAGGCTATTTTAAAGTCCTTTAATTCCCCCATAAACTAAGGAAAAATATACAGGAAATATCTTTAGCTCCCATACTCTATGTTGGTGAAGGCAGGAGTATATTGAATGTATCATGTCTCAGAAGTTCTGATTTTCCTCTCCTTACACTGCTTCTACATAAGGAAAAATGTCCTTAGAGACTCTGAGTCTGTGTATATATTAGTGAGGGAAAGGTTATGTAAAGGAAGGGCCTATTCTTAAAACTACAAGAGAACCACTAAGGCAAACTGATACAAGGCAGGAACCTTTGGGGTCTAATAATCTCTCATTCAGTCTCCCCTAAAATTGGTGTGGTAATTTGTAGGAAGACAAGGTACACAGGTGACAATTGCTGTTTTGTGGCCTACTACATTTATTATCCTAGAAGATTGAACTTGTACAGGCTCCGCCCAACAATCTCAGCACCTAGGCAGCTAGAGGACAACAGACTTTGGGCCCAAATATAAAGTAGCTATCTTTACCCTCAAGGGTCAGTGTGTGCCTGCTCATGACTGGGCCCTCCACACATCACTCAGTATTCACAAAATGTCCAGTCTCCATCTTTTGCACCCTGACTCCTACATTATCATGGCAGAGCCAACCATGGACAGTGCCATAATATAGTTTGGATATTTGTCCCTGCCCAAATCTCAGGTTGAATTGCAATACCCCATCCTGGAGGTTAGGGCCTGGTGGGAGGTGTTTGGCTCATAGGGATGGATCTCTCGTGACTTGGTGCTGTCTTGGTAATGGTGAGTTCTGACAAGCTCTGGTCATTTAAAAGTGTCTGGCACCTTCCCCTCACTCACTATCTGTTGCTCCTGCATTCACTACATAATATGCAAGCTCCTGCTTAACCTAATGCCATGAGTAAAAGCTCCGTGAGGCCTCCCCAGAAACCACGCGATGTCAATTCTATACTGCCTGTACAGCCTGTAGAACTGTGAGCCAATTAAACCTCTTTTCTTTATAAATTACCCAGTCTTAGGTATTTCTTTATAGGAACACAAAAACAGAGAATTTTGTCGGGATCAAGGGACTAGATTGCAACTCTGGACACAGCATCATGTGGAGGCTTGTATTGTGCATTTTAGCTCCAGGTCAACAAACGGGCAATCCTGAGAGGACCCACAGACCCTCTCAAGGAAGCGGACTGCTCCTGCAGGACCCAGGAGACACCCCAAATACAGTGAGTGCCCCAAATGTGGAAGTAGGAAAGGGAGACCCTCCTCTCCCGAACACACATCACCACTGGAGAAGCTGAAGGTCTGTTTGCAAGAGAAATTTCTGACTTTACCTGGAGCTGAGTCAAGTTAGAGTGCCAAACCGAGTGAAATACAGGGGTAGAGGAAGCAGCAGAAAGGCCCCAGGAGCTCGCGAGATCCCTAAGCAGCCCATTCCTGCCTGGCACCACAGGGATCCATTAGGAGGGTAGCCAGAGAAGCAGGGAGTAAAACTCTACAGGAAGAAGGAATTCTCTAGCTGAACTCTGTAACAATTTGAAAGGGTGAGAAGCCTCCTGGCCAGAACTCCGAGGCAGGGGACAGAGGCACAAATCTGGCTTGCAGACTTCACAGGCGGTGGAAGAACTAAAGCCTTTTTCTTTTGCAATTGGGAGGCAGAAAGTATCCAGCAAGTTTTCAAGCCTGTCTTACCCTCTGCCTGGAAACAGATTGGGGCTGTTGTGGGCTGCAGAGTGGGACTGAGAATGGCCCTCTGGTTTGCGTGGCAGCTGGGTGAGGCCTGTGACTGCTGATTTTCCTCCACTTCCCTGACAACCTGCATGACTCAGCAGAGGCAGCCACAATCCTCCTAGGTACACAATTCCTGTGACCTGGGAATCTCAACCCCATCCCCCACAGCAGCTTCAGCAAGGCCAGCCCAAGGAGACTCTGAGCTCAGACATGCCTAGCCCCACCCCTACCTAATGGTCTTTCCCTACCCACCCTGGTAGCAGAAGACAAAGGGCATATAAACTTGGGAGTTCTAGGGCCCCACCCACTTCTGGTTGCTCTCCACACTACTACAGCTGATGCCACCTGGAAAGCACTACCTCCTGGCAGGAGGCCAACCAGCACAATAATAGAGGATTAAACCACCAAAGCTAAGGACCCTCACGAAGTCCACTGCACCCGCTGCCACCTTCACCAGAACAGGCACTGGTATCTACAGGTGAGAGACCCACAGACAGTTCACATCACAGGACTCTGTGCAGACCCCAGTACCAGTCTGGAGCTGGGTAGACTCACTGGGTGGCTAGATCCAGAAAAGAAACAACAATCACTGCAGTTCAGCTCACAGGAAGCCACATCCACAGAAATAGGGGGAGAGTACAACATCAAGGGAACACCCCGTGGGACAAAAAATCCTGAACAACAGCCTTCAGCCCTAGACTGTGAGGCCTCTGAGCTGAAGCTCAGCCATTGTAACCCCTGTGACCTGCACATATACGTCCAGATGGCCTGCAGGAGCCAAAACGTCTGGGGCAACACAAAACTACGAAAGAAGCAAAACAGCCAGCTCCTGTATTAACTGATTGACCCACCTTACAACATTCCATCATGACTTGTTCCTGCCCTGCCCCAACTGATCGATTGACCTCATTACATTCTTCCTCTGGGCAATGAGTCTTACGATCTCCCCACCATGCACCTTGTGACTCCCTCCTCTGCTGACAATAGACAACCACCTTTAACTGTAACTTTCCACTGCTTACCCCAGTCCTATAAAACTGCCCCATCCCTATCTCCCTTTGCTGACTCCTTTTTCGGACTCAACCCGCCTGCACCCAGGTGAAATAAACAGCTTTATTGCTCACACAAAGCCCGTTTGGTGGACTCTCTTCACGTGGACGCACATGAAATTTGGTGCCGAAGACCTGGGATAGGAGGACTCCTTCGGGAGACCGTTCCTGTCCTCGCCCTCACTCCGTCAGGAGATCCATCTAGGACCTCAGGTCCTCAGACCAACCAGCCCAAGGAACATCTCACCAATTTCAAATTGGGTAAATAGTCTTTTCACTCTCTTCTCCAGCCTCTCTTGCTACCCTTCAATCTCCCTCTCCTTCCAATTTCAGTTCTTTTTCCTCTCTAGTAGAGACAAAGGAGACACATCTTATCTGTGAACCCAAACCTCCGGTGCTGGTCACAGACTTGGGAAGACAGTCTTCCCCTGGTGCCTAATCACTGTGGGAACCCCTGCCTGATTGTTCACCCTCATTTCAGAGGTGTCTGATCACCACGGGGACACCTGCCTTGATTCTTCACCTTAGTGGCAAGTACCACCTCCCTTGGGTGGCAAGTACCAGCACCACCCCCCCTCCATGTCTCTACCCTCTCTTTTCTCTGGGCTTGCCTCTTTCACTATGGGCAAACTTCCACCCTCAATTCCCCCTTCTTCTCCCTTAGCCTGTGTTCTTAAAAACCTAAAACCCCTTCAACTAACACCTGACCTAAAACCTAAATGTCTTATTTTCTTCTGCAATACTGCTAGGCCCCAATACAAAATCAACAATGGTTCCAAATGTTCAGAAAACAGCACTTTTGATTTCTCCATCTTACAAGACCTGGATGATTTTTGTCAAAAAAATGGGCAAATGGTCTGAGGTGCCTAACATCCAGGCATTCTTTTACACATTTGTCCCTCCCTAGTCTCCACTCCCAATGCAACTCATCCCAAATCTCTTCTTTCTCTCCTGTCTCTTCCTTCAGCCTCCACCCCAAGCTCTGAGTCCTTTGAATCCTCCTTTTCTATGGACTCATGTGACCTCTCCGCTCCTCCCCAGGCTGCTCCTTGCCAGGCCGAGCCAGGTCCCAATTCTTCCTCAGCATCTGCTCTCCCACTGTATAATCCTTCTATCACCTCCCCTCCTCACACCCAGTCCAGCTTACAGTTTCATTCTGTGACTAGCCCTCCCCCTAACTGCCCAACAATTTCCTCTTACAGAGGTGGCTGGAGCTGAAGGCACAGTCAAAGTTAATGCTCCTTTTTCTTTATCTGACCTCTCCCAAATCAGTTAGTGTTCAGGCTCTTTTTCATGAAATATAAAAATCCAGCCCAGTTCATGTCCTGTTTGGCAACAACCCTTAAATGCTTTACTTCCCTAGACCCAGAGGGGCCACAGGGCCACCTTATTCTCAATATGCATTTTATTATCCAATCTGTTCCCAAAATAAAGCTCCAAAAATCAGATTCTGGCCCTCAAACTCCACAACAGGACTTAATTAACCTCGTCTTCAAGGTGTACAATAATAGACAAGAGGCAGCCAAGTGGCAACGTATTTCTGAGTTGCAATTACTTGCCTCCCTTGTATAAGAAACCCCAGCCACATCTCCAGTATGCAAGAACTTCAAAACACCTGAACTGCAGTGGCCAGGCATTCCTCCAGGACCCCCTCCCCCAGGATCTTGCTTCAAGTGTTGGAAATTTGGCCACTGGGCCAAGGAATGCCCACATCCCAGGATTCCTCCTAAGCTGTGTCCCATTTGTGTGGGACCCCACTAGAAAATGGACTGTCCAACTCACCCGGGAGCCACTTCCAGAGCCCCTGGAACTCTGGCTCAAGGCTCTCTGACTGAATCCTTCCCAGATTTTCTTGGCTAAGAGGCTGAAGACTGACACTGCCTGATCGCCTTGGAAGCTTCCTGATCCATCACAGACAGTTTGGGTAACTCTTACAGTGGAGGGTAAGTTCATCCCCTTCTTAATCAATAAGAAGGCTACCCATTCCACATTACCTTCTTTTCAAGGGCCTATTTCCCTTGCCTCCATAACTGTTGTGGGTACTGAGAGCCAGGCTTCTAAACCTCTTAAAACTCCCCAACGTTGGTGTCAACTTGGACAATATTCGTTTATGCACTCCTTTTTAGTTATCCCCACCTGCCCAGCTCCCTTGTTAGGTCGAGACATCTTAAATTATCTGCTTCTCTGACTATTCCTAGGCTACAGCCACACATCATTGCCACCCTTTTCCCCAGTTCAAAGCCTCCTTTGCATCTTCCTCTTGTATCCCCCCACCTAAACCCACAAATATGGGACACCTCTACTCTCTCCCTGGCAATCTATCACACACCTATTAAATCCTAATCACCCTTACCCCGCTCAATGCTAATACTCCATCCCACAGCAGGCTTTAAAAAGGTTAAAGCCTGTTATTATCCGCCTGTTACAACATGGCTCCTCTTAAAGCCTACAAAATCTCCTTACAACTCACCTATCCTAACTGTCCAAAAACTGGCCATTCATACAGGCTGGTACAGGATCTTCGCCTTATCAACCAAATTATCTTGCCTATCCACCTTGTGGTACCAAGCCCATATGCTCTCTTATCCTCAATAGCTCCCCGCACAACCCATTATTCTGTTCTGGATCTCAATTATGCTTCCTTTACTATTCCTTTGGATCCTTCATCCCAGCCTCTCTTTGCTTTTACCTGGACTGACCCTGACACCCATCAGTCCCAGCAGCTTACCTGGGTTGTACTGCCACAAGACTTCTGGGACAGCCCTCATTACTTTAGCCAAGCTCTTTCTCATGATGTACTTTCTTTCCACCCCTCTGCTTCTCATCTTATTAAATATATTGATGACCTTCTGCTTTGTAGTCCCTCCTTTGAGTCTTCTCAACAAGATACCCTTCAGCATTTATTTTCGAAAGGATATCGGGTATCCCCTCCAAAGCTCAAATTTCTTCCACATCCGTTACCTACCTCGGCATAATTCTTCTTGAAAACATGCGTGCCCACCCTGCCAATCATGTCTGGCTGATCTCTCAAACCCCAATCCCTTCTACAAAGCAACAACTCCTTTATTTCCTGGACATGGTTGGATACTTTCGCCTTTGGATACCTGGTTTTGCCATCCTAACAAAACCATTTATAAACTCACAAAGGAAAACCTAGCTGACCCCATAGATCCTAAATCCTTTCCCCGCTCCTCTTTCCATTCCTTAAAAACAGCCCTAGAAGCTGCTCCCACACTAGCTCTCCCTAACTCATCCCAAACCTTTTTCATTACACACAGCCAAAGTGCAGGGCTGTGCAGTCTGAATTCTTACACAAGAGCCGGGACCGCGCCCTGTAGCCTTTCTGTCAAAACAACTTGACCTTACTCTTTTAGGCTGGCCTCCACATTATTCCTGATACCACACCTGACCCCCATGACTGTTATCTCTCTGATCCAACTGGCATTCACTCCATTTCCCCATATTTCCTTCTTTACTGCTCCTCACCCTGATCACATTTTGTTTATTGATGGCAGCTCCACCAGCTCTAATCGCCATTCACCAGCAAAGGCAGGCTATGATATAGTAATTTATACACTTATCATTGAGGCTACTGCTCTGCTCCACTCCACTACCTCTCAGCAAGCAGAACTCATGGCCTGAACTCGAGCCCTCACTCTTGTAAAAGGACTGTGTGTCAATATTTATACTGGCTTTAAATATGCCTTCTGTGTCCTGCACCACCATGCTGTTATATGGGCTGAAAGAAGTTTCCTAGTGAGCAAGGGTCCTCCATCATTAATGCCTCTTTAATAAAAACTCTTTTCAAGGCTGCTTTACTTCCAAAGGAAGCTGGAGTCATTCACTGCAAAGGCTATCAAAGGGCCTCAGACTCCACTGCTCAAGGCAACAATTACACTGATAAGTCAGCTAAAGAAGAAGCAGTATTCCTACTTCTGTCCCTCACGGCCAGTTTCTCTCCTTCTCATCAGTCACTCCTACTTACTCTCCCACTGAAGTTTCCACCTATCAGTCCCTCCCCACTCAAGGCCAATGGTTCTTAGAGGAACCATTCTTAGAGGAACCAAGGAAAATACCTACTTCCAGCCTCACAGGCTCATTCCATTCTATCGTCCTTTCATAACCTCTTCCATGTGGGTTACAAGCCACTAACCCATCTCTTAGAACCTCTCATTTCCTTTAAGACATTTGCCCTGCATTTCACTCTATCCCTGGCTACCTTCCCCCTGTTGTTTGGACTCTCCTCCTAGCCCCTCCACTTGCTTGCTTATAACCAGCCCCATGAATAGCAGTGAAAGGTTACTCATAGACACTATGAGCTGTCTCATACACCATAAAAATTGAACCTCCCCCTCTACCCAGTTGCCCCATCAATCCCCATTACAACCTCTAACAGCTTCTGCTCTCGCTAAATCCCTAAGAGTCTAGGTGCAAGACACCTCTTTTGGTGCTTCCTCTCATCTTTTCACTTTACATTTCCAGTTTTGCCTTACAAAGGTCCTTCCTTACTCTGCAGCTCCTCCACCTACATGTGTCAACCTGCTAATTGGATAGGTACATGTACACTGGTTTTTCTTGTTCCAAAAATTCAATTTGCAAATGGGACTGAACAACTTTCTGTCCCCTGCATGACACCAACCAGACAAAAATGAGTTATTCCTCTAATCCCTCTACTTGTAGGGTTAGGACTTTCTGCTACCACTATTGCCCTTGGAGCTGGAATAGCAGGCATTTCAACTTCTATTACAGTCTTCCGTAGCCTTTCTAATGACTTTTCTACCAGCATTACAGATAAATCACACACTTTATCAGTCCTTCAGGTCCAGGTTGACTCCTGAGCCGCAGTTGTCCTCCAAAGTCACTGAGGCCTTGAACTACTCACTGCTGAAAAGGAGGACTCGGTATATTTTTAAATGAAGAATGTTGGTTTTATCTAAAACAATCCAGCCTGGTATATGACAACATAAAAAAGCTTAAAGATAAGGCCCCAAAACTCAGCAGCCAGGCAAATAATTACACTGGACCCACCTGGACACTTTCTAACTGGGTGTCTTCACTCCTCCCTATTCTTAGTCCCCGGTGCCTGTTTTTCTCCTTTTCTTATTTGGGCCTTTGTCTTCTGTTTAGTTTCTCAATTCATACAAAACCGCATTCAGATCATTACCAATCATCCTATATGACAAATGCTACTTTTAACAACCCAATGGTACCATCCTCTGCCCCAAGATCTCCCCACAGCCTAAATTCCTATTCCTTGTAACTCACTATAAAATTTTTTTAAGGTGTCCATGCAGTCCCTGGTCACACTTGAAGCAGACCTGAGAAACATCGCCCCTACGCCAATAATCCCCAGTAAAACCTATATTTTCTTTATCTTTTATTATAACTTTATATTTTATAAATAAAAAGACAGAAATGTCAGGCCTCTGAGCTGAAGCTCAGCCATTGTAACCCCTGTGACCTGCACATATACGTCCAGATGGCCTGCAGGAGCCAAGAAGTCTGGGGCAACACAAAACTACAAAAGAAGTAAAACAGCCAGCTCCTGTCTTAACTGATTGACCAACCTTACAACATTCCATTATGACTCATTCCCATCCTGCCCCAACTGATCGATCGACCTCGTGACATTCTTCTGGGCAATAAGTCTTATGATCTCCCCACCATGCACCTTGTGACTCTCTCCTCTGCTGACAATAGATAACCACCTTTAACTGTAACTTTCCACTGCTTACCCCAGTCCTATAAAACTGCCCCACCCCTATCTCTCTTTGCTGACTCCTTTTTCGGACTCAGCTCTCCTGCACCCAGGTGAAATAAACAGTTTTATTGCTCACATAAAGTCTGTTTGGTGGACTCTTCTTCACATGGACGCGCATGACATAGACCTTACCTCTGACAGGGCCTACCCAAATGAAAAGGAACAAAAAAACCAACTCTGGTAATATGACAAAACAAGGCTTGTTAACACCGTCCCCCCCCCCCCCCCACCAAATCACACTAGTTCACCAACAATGGATCCAAACCAAGAAGAAATCCTTGATTTACCTAAAAAACAATGCAGGAGGTTAGTTATTAAGCTAATCACAGAGGGACCAGAGAATGGCAAATCCCCATGCAAGGAAATCCAAAAAATAATACAAGAAGTGAAGGGAGAAATATTCAAGGAAATAGATAGCTTAAAGAAAAAGCAATAAAAAATTCAGGAAACGTAGAATACACTTTTAAATATGCAAAATTCTCTGGAAAGTCTCAGCAATAGAATTGAACAAGTAGAAGAAATAAATTCAGAGATCAACGACACTGTCTTTGAATTAACCCAATGCAACAAAGACAAGGAAAAAAGAATAAGAAAATATGAACAAAGCCTCCAAGAAGTCTGGGATTATGTTAAATGACTAAACCTAAGAATAATTGGTGTACCTGAGAAAGAAGACAATTCTAAAACCTTAAAAAACCTTTTTGGTGGAATAATCAAGGAAAACTTCTGTGGCCTTGTTAGAGACCTAGACATGCAAATACAAGAAGCCCAAAGAACACCTGGGAAATTCATTGTGAAAAGATCTTCACCTAGGCATATTGTCATCAGGTTATCCACAGTTAAGACAAAGGAAAGAATCTTAAGGTCTATGAGACAGAAGCACCAGGTAAACTATACAGGAAAGCCTATCAGATTAGCAGCAGATTTCTGAGCAAAAACCCCACAAGCCAGAAGGGATTGGGGCCCTATCTTCAGCTTCCTCAAACAAAACAATTATCAGTCAAGAATTCTGTACCCAGTGAAACTAAGCATCATATATGAAGGAAAGATACAGTCATTTTCAGATAAACAAATGCTGAGAGAATTTGCTATTACCAAACAATCACTACAGGAACTGCTAGAAGGAGCTCTAAATCTTGAAACAAATCCTGGAAACATATCAAAACAGAACGACCTTAAAGCATAAATCACACAGAACCTATAAAACAAAAATACAAGTTAAAAAGCAAAAACAAACAAACAAAACAAAGTACACAGGGAACAAAGAGCATGATGAATGCAACAGTACCTCACATTTCAATACTAACATTGAATGTAAATGGCCCAAATGCTCCACTTAGAAGATACAGTACCAGAGAATGGATAAGAACTCACCAAACAACTATCTGCTGCCTTCAGGAGACTCACGTAACACATAAGGACTCACAAAAATGCAAAGTAAAGGGGTGGAAAAAGGCATTTCATGCAAATGGACACCAAAAGTGAGCAGAGGAGCTATTCTTATATCAGACAAAACAAACTTTAAAGCAACAGCAGTTGAAAGAGACAAAGAGGGTAATTATATAATGGTAAAAGGCCTTGTCCAACAGGAAAAAATCACAAACCTGAATATATATGCACCTAACACCGGACCTCCCAAGTTTATAAAACAATTACTAATAGACCTAAGAAATGAGATAGACAGCAATACAATTACAGTGAGGGACTTCAATACTTCACTGACAGCACTAGACAGGTCATCAAGACAGAAAATCAACAAAGAAACAATGGACTTAAACGATACCTTGTAACAAATGGACTTAACAGATATATACAGAACACTTTATCCAACAACTGCAGAATACACATTCAATTCAACAGTGCATGGAACTTTCTCCAATACAAACCATATAATAGGCCATAAAAGGAGCCTTGATAAATTTAAGCAAATTGAAATTATATCCAGCACTGTCTCACACTATAGTGGGATAAAACTGGAAATAAACTCCAAAAGGAACCTTCAAAACCACACAAATACATAGACATTAAATAACTTGCTCCTGAATGAGCATGGGTTCAAATAAAATCAAGATGGAAATTTTAAAAATTCTTCAAACTGAATGAGAATAAGAACACAACCTATCAAAACCTCTGGGATACAGCTAAGGCTGTGCTAAGAGGAAAGTTCAGAGCCCTAAATGCCTGCAACAAAAAGTCTGAAAGAGCACAAAGAGACAATCTAAGGTCATACCTCAAGGAACTGGAAAAACAAGAATAAACGAAACCCAAACCCAGCAGAAGAAAGGACATAACCAAGATCAGAGCAGAACTAAATGATACTGAAACAAACAAACAAACAAAAAAAACCCCACAAAATATAAATGAAACAAAAAGCTGGTCTTTGAAAAGATAAATAAAATGGATAGATCATTAGCAAGACTAGCTAAGAAAAGAAGAGGGAAAAATGCAAATAACCTCACTAAGAAATGAAATAGGAGATATTAAAACTGACACCACTGAAATAGAAAACATCATTCAAGGCTACTAGGAACACCTTTATGCACATAAACTATAAAACCTAGAAGAGATGGATAAATTCCTGAAAAATACAATCCTACTAGTGTAAATCAGGAAGAAATTGATACCCTGAACAGACCAATAACAAACAGCAAGATTGAAATGGTAGTTTAAAAATTACCAACAAAAATACGTCCAGGACCAGACAGATTCACAGCAGAATTCTACAAGACACTCAAAGAAGAATTGGTGCCAATCCTTTTGACACTATTCCACAAGACAGAAAAAGAGGGAACCCCCCCTAAGTAATTCTATGAAGCCAGCATCACCCTAATACCAAAATTAGGAAAGGACACAACTAATAAAGAAAAGTACAGACAGATGTCCTTAATGAACATAGATGCTAAAATTCTTAACAAAACACTAGCTAACCAAATCCAACAACATATCAAAAAGATAATCCACCATGATAAAGTGGGTTTCATAACAGGGATGATTTAACATACGCAAGTCAATAAATGTGATATACCACATAAACAGAATTAAAAACAAAAATCACATGATAATCTCAATAGATGCACAGAAAGCATTCAACAAAATCCAGCTTCCCTTTATGATTAAACCCTCAGAAAAATCAGCATGCAGGGGATATAACTTAATGTAATAAAAGCCATCTATGACAAACCCACAGCCAACATAATACTGAATGGGGAAAAGTTGAAAGCATTCCCTCTGAGAATGGGAACAACACAAGCATGCTCACTCTCACCACTCCTCTTCAACATAGTACTGGAAGTCCTAGCCAGAGTAATCAGACAAGAGCAATAAATAAAGGGCATCCAAATTGGTAAAGAGGAAGACAAACTGTCCGTCTGCTGATGATATGATTGTTTACCTGAAAACCCTAAGGACTCCTCCAGAAAGCTCCTAGAACTGACAAAATAATTCAGAAAAGTTTCCGGATACAAGATTAATGTACACAAATCAATAGTTCTTCCATACACCAACAGTGACCAAGTAGAGAAGCAAATCAAGAACTCAACCCTTTTTACAATAGCTGCAAAAAAAAAAAAAAAAAAAAAAAAAAAACCTCAGGAATATACCTAACCAAGGAGTTGAAAGACCTCTATAAGGAAAACTACAAAATACTGCTGAAAGAAATCACAGACAACGCAAACAAATGGAAACACATCCCATGCCCATGGATGGGTAGAATCAATGTGAAAATGACCATACTGCCAAAAGCAATATACAAATTCAATGCAATCCCCATCAAAATAAAACCATCGTTCTTCACAGAGCTAGAAAAAACAATTCTGAAATTCATATGGAACCAGAAAATAGCCTGCATAGCCAAAGCAAGATTATGCAAAAAGAGCAAATCTGGAGGCGTCACACTACCTGGTTTCAAACTATAATATAAGGCCATAGTCACCAAAACAGTGTGGCACTGGTATAAAAATAGGCACATAGACCAATGGAACAGAAGAGAGAACAAAGAAATAAACCCAAATACTTACAGCCAACTGATGTTTGACAAAGGAAACAAAAATATAAAGTGGGAAAAGGACACCCTTTTCAACTAATGGTGCTGGGATAATTGGCTAGCCACATGTAGGAGAATGAAACTGAATCCTCATCTCTCACCTTATAAAAAAATCAACTCAAGATGGATTAAGAACTTAAACCTAAGACCTGAAGCTATAAATATTTTAGAAGATAACATTGGAAAAACCTTTCTAGGCATTGGCTTAGGCAAGGATTTCATGACCAGGAATCCAAAGCAAATGCAATAAAAACAAAGATAAATAGTTGGGACCTAATTAAACTAAAGAGCCTTTGCACAGCAAAAGAAACAGTCAGCAGAATAAACAAACAGCCCACAAAGTGAGAGGAAATCTTCACAATCTATACCTCTGACAAAGGCCCAATATCCAGAATCTACAATGAAGTCAAACAAATCAGCAAGAAAAAAAAATCTCATCAAAAAGTGGGCTGAGGACATGAATAGATAATTCTCAAAAGAAGATATACTAATGGCCAAAAAACATAAAAAATGCTCAACATCACTAAAGATCAGGGAAAAGGAAATCAAAACCACAATGTGATACCACTTTACTCCTGCAAGAATGGCCATAATCAAAAAATAAAAAAACAGTAGATGTTGGCATTGATGTAGTGGTCAAGGTACACTTCTATACTGCTGGTTGGAATGTCAACTAGTACAGCCACTATGGAAAACAGTGTGGAGATTCCTTATAGAACAAAAAGTAGAACTACAATTTGATCCAGCAATCACACTACTGGGTATCTACCCAAAGGAAAATAAGTCATTATTTGAAAAAGATACTTGCACACCAATGTTTACAGCAGCACAATTCTCAATTGCAAAATCGTGGAAACAACCCAAATGCCCATCAATCAGCGAGTGGATAAATAAATTGTGGCATATATATATATATATATATATATATATATATAGAGAGAGAGAGAGAGAGAGAGAGAGAGAGAGAGATCTACTACTCAGCCATAAATAGGAATGAATTAGCAGCATTTGCAGTGACCTGGATGAGATTAGAGACTATAGTTCTAAGTGAAGTAATTCAGGAATAAAAAACCAAACATTGCATGTTCTCACTGATACATGGGAGCTAAGCTATGAGGATGCAAAGGCATAAGAATGATACCATGGATTTTGGGGACTTGGGGGAAGGGTGGGAAAGGTATGAGGGATAAAAGACTACAAATATGGTACAGTGTATACTGCTCCGGTGACTGGTGCACCAAAATCTCACAAATCACCACTAGAGAACTTACTCATGTAACCAAACACCACCTGTACCCCAATAACTTATAAAAAGAATTTAAAAATAAAAATAAAATAAAATAAAACAAAAAAACAAAAACAAAAAAAGACAAAAGAAAAAGAAACAAAACAAAACAAACAGCCTAACACAGTCACATAACAAACAGAACACCTGTTTGGAAAAAATGTAGAAATTTTATGAAATAGGCTTCAAGTTCTACCAAGGAAAAAAGGAATATAGTAATACACAGTGTTGTTTCTCCCACAATTATCCCCCATCATTCCCTTTCTTGTTAATGGCACCACTACCTTTTAGCATTGACTGTGAAACCACTCTCCCCACCTCACAATCCAGTAAGCAAATCATATAGATCATAAGTCTGTAATGTCTCACTGGCTAATACTTCCACATTATTATGTCTTACCTAGAATTTTAAAAAGCATTTCATCTACTTAGCACTTCTTACTCCCTCCAAGGCATCCTTTAAAATATATCATTCTCAAACTGACATTTTTAAACCACAGATCTAAGATATAATGTATCTTTCACTCTCTTACCCATAATCCTTTGACCAAGAGATAAACCGGAAAATATCTCTGCTGAGCATACATTGGCCACAGGTTCTGATTCCCACCTATTCTTTCAAGCACAAAACACAGCTCCACACCATTCATGCTCCTTCCAGAATGACTATGACTTCCTCCCCTAAAAAGGGCCCCCAAGTCACAATGAACCCTCTGATTGGAAATTCTCACACTCCACTCAATTATCATGTGATTAATATGGCCTATCTTCTTTCCTACTATGACATCAGAGGTCATTTTCCTGAGCTTTAGTGCTTTTTGTGGCCTTTGCATAGATTCTTCCCTTGTGCCCCAGGTTCTGGCACTTAGAAGCTGGACATTTATCCCCGCAGTCTCTGAGTGATAAGAATGTAGGAGGCAGCAAATCCTGGATGAAAGGGGAAGCTGGATTAAGTACCACTAGGAATAAATGCAGAGGAAAAAGCAGATCACTGACTGGGAGGAGCTTTTGGTCTTCCTAGATATGTGAACAATCACTCTTTTACAGACATAAGAATGAATATGATCTCTTTTCCTGGTACTTTACCCTCACTAAACTTTGTGGGGGGAAGTCTTCCTGTTGCAACATACACAGTTTTGGTCTTTTTACAGATATGTGAACAATTATTCTTTTACAAACATAAGAATGAATATGATCTCTTTTCCTGGCGCCTTACCCTCACTAAACTTGGTGGGGAGAAGTCCTCCCATTGCAACACACACAGAAGATGTAGTCTCCGTCCTACTCTCTTAGTCTGACATTGAGGGTCTGGCTATAGAAAGAATGACAGTTTTGCCCCCGAGACCTTGCATATGGAAGAGCTGTATATGGTAATTTAACTTTTTTCTCCACTCCCTCCAGCATCTGTGACAACAAACAAGAGGACAGGTATATTAGACCACAAAGCTTCACAAATGAAAATGTTCGTACATGTCTGCACATCTGACATCCAACACCCCTCATAATGCACCTGTCTTTGGGTCCTGCCACACAACCAGGCCTGATTATAAACCACAGCCTGACCAGCAACACCAACGGCAGAGGCATGAACCCCAGTTATGCTGCCAGGGCTATGCCACTCTATACACCAGCTCCAACACTGGGGTTTGTATGGTATGGAAGCATGGAAGCTCCGACACCCAACTTAAAGATTCCTCAATTTCCTTCAATGCCCAGACTGAACATAAGCACTGTAGCCCCACCCAATCTTTATTTGAAATGGTTTCTGCACCTGTCTTTTATACACAACCTTGAGCAGACCCAGCTGTTTCCTGAATACCACAATAGCCAGGATAAAGTCCTGAAACCTGACTCTGCATCTGTCTCAATTCAAAACAGGAAGATGTAACCAGGCCTGTAAGTAATTGGCTTCTGCCCCTGAGATATGGTTTGGATAGATTTACCACCTAAATCTCATGTTCAGTTGTAATCTCCAATGTTGGAGGTGGGAAGGTGATTAGATCATGGGGGTAGATTTCTCATAATGGTTTAGCACCATCACCTTGGTGCTGTTCTCATGATAGTGAGTCAGTTCTCATGAGATCTAGTTGTTTAAAAGTGTGTAGCACCTCCTTTGCCCTCTCTCTTTTGCTCCTGCTCCTGCCATGTAAGACCTGCCTGCTTCCCCTTTCCCTTCCACCATGATCCTAAGTTTCCTGAGTTTTCCTCAGAAGCCAAGCAGATGCCAGCACCAAGCTTCCTGTACAGCCTGCAGAACTATGAGCCAAGTAAACCTCTATTCTTTATAAATTACCCAGTCTTAGATATTTCTTTATAGTAATGTGAGAACGGCCTAAGACATCCTGTCAATCTGCACCTGGGCAGTGCCTTCATAATTCAAGGTACAGTATAGCAATTCTGACACTGGAGGCTGTGTTGCCTAACAAATAATCATAAGAGCCAGAATTATTCAGGAAATATCTGAGACTGGCATTTATCTCTAAGAGAGAATGGAAAGAAGATTTCCAATAAATATTACAGTTAGTGGCAAGGAGTTTTTCCCTCTTTCTCCTCTACATCCTGGTTTATTCCCTCTGTTGATGCCTCCAGATCTACTCCCAATCACTGGACACAGTCACACACAAACACATAATGCACAGCAATCCACTTCTACACAATCTGACTGACGATATTTTCAATGTATGCTGTATTTTTCTGAACATAACCCCATCATACACAGAAAAGCTACTGAAAGTTGAGAAATTGTAAGTTGAGTCATCATAAGTCAGGGACATCTGTCTATTTTACCTTACGATGCTTCTCATGGCAAATCAAGAAGTCTCCTAATTTCTCTTCCCAGTTCCACTTTCTGGTTTTCTCAAAAATCCATTCTCAACATTGTAAAGAAATGGCTCATCAATCCATCAACAACTGACTAGAAACTTGTAATGAATTCGCAAAGAGGTGCATGGAGGAATGAAATGGGTAGAGGTCTTGTTATACATATTTTAAATTAATATTTACTGTTTAAACTATAGTTGTAACATGCAGTTGTAAGAAATAATTCAAAGATTACATAGAGATCTTGTGTACCCTTTATTCAGTTTCCCCCAATGGTAAAATTTTGCAAAACTACAGTACAATATCACAACCAGGATATTCACATTAATAGTGAGATGCAGAATATTCCATCGCCAGAGGGATACTGCCTGTTGCTCTTTTATAGCAATACTCACTTCCTTCCTGCTCCCACCCCTTCCTTAATCCCTGGCAAGAACTAATCTTTTCTCCATTTCCATAATTTTGTCATTTCAGGAATGTTATATAAATGGAATCACACATCGTGTAATCTTCGGAATTGGCTCATTTCACCCAGCATAATTCTCTGAAGATTCCTCCAGGTTGCTGGTCGTTGTGTGTTCATTCCTTTTTAATCCATTGTATGGAATGGTTCAACAGTTTGAAGACGACGTGATCGTGGTGGATAAGCCACGCTGGATGTTGCTGGATTCAGTTGGCCAGCATTTTATTGAGGATTTTCACATCAGTGTTCATCAGGGATATTGGCCTGAGATTTTCTGCTTGTTGTTGTTGTGTCTCTGCCAGGTTTTGGTATCAGAATGATGCTGGCTTTATGAAATGAGCTAGGGAGGAGTCCCTCTTTTTCTATTGTTTGGAATAGTTTCAGAAGAAATGGTACCAGCTCCTCTTTGTATCTCTGGTAGAATTCGGCTGTGAATCCATCTGGTACTGTGCTTTTTTTGGCGGGTAGGCTATTAATTACTGCCTCAATTTCAGAATTTGTCATGGGTCTATTCAGGGATTCAACTTCTTCCTGGTTTAGTCTTGGCACGGTGTATGTGTCCAGGAATTTATCCATTTCTTCTAGATTTTCTAGTTTATTCACATAGAGGTGTTTATAATATTCTCTGATGGTAGTCTGTATTTCTGTGGGATCAGTGGTGATGTCCCCTTTATCATTTTTTTTATTGTGGCTATTTGATTCTTCTCTCTTTTCTTCTTTATTAGTCTGGCTAGTGGTCTATCTATTTTGTCGATCTTTTAGAAAAAATCAGGTCCTGGATTCATTGATTTTGGAAGGGTTTTTCGTGTCTCTATATTCTTCAGTTCTGCTCTGATTTTAGTTATTCCTTGTCTTCTGCTAACTTTTGAATTTGTTTGCTCTTGCTTCTCTAGTTATTTTAACTGTGATGTCAGGGTGTCAATTTTAGATCTTTCCCACTTTCACCTGTGGGGGGTTTAGTGTTGTAAATTGCCCCCTAAACACTGCTTTGGCTGTGTCCCAGAGATTCTGGTACGTTGTGTCTTTGTTCTCATTGATTTCAAAGAACTTATTTATTTCTGCCTTAATTTCACTATTTAGCCAGTAGTCATTCAGGAGCAGGTTGTTCAGTTTCCATGTAGTTATGCAGTTTTGAATGAGTTTCTTAATCCTGAATTCTAATTTGATTGCACTATGGTCTGGGAGACTGTTGGTCATGATTCTCTTCTTTTCCATTTGCTGAGGAGTGTTTTACTTCAAATTATGTGGTCAAATTTAGAAAAAGTGCAATGGGTGCTGAGAAGAATGTACGTTCTGTTGATTGGGGTGGAGAGTTCTGTAGATGTCTATTAGGTCGGCTTGGTCCAGAGCTGACATCTCCATATACACAATCAATATGCAAAAATTACAAGCATTCTTGTACACCAATAAAACACAGAGAGCCAAATCATGAGTGAACTCCCATTCACAACTGCTACAAAGAGAATAAAATACCTAGAAATACAACTTACAAGGGATGTAAAGGACCTCTTCAAGGAGAACTACAAACCACTGCCCAAGGAAGTGAGAGAGGACACAAACAAATGAAAAAACACTCAATGCTAACGGGTAGGAAGAAACAATATCGTGAAAATGGCCATACTGCCCAAAGTAATTTATAGATCCAATGCTATCCCCATCAAGATATCATTTGCTTTCTTCACAGAGTCAGAACAGAAACTACCTTAAATTTCATATGGAACCAAAAAACAGCCCGGATATTCAAGACAATCCTAAGCAAAAAGAACAAAGCTGGAGGCATCACACTACCTGACTTGAAACTATACTACAAAGCTACAGTAACCAAAAGAGCATGGTACTGCTACCAAAACAGATATACAGACCAATTAAACAGAACAGAGGCCTCAGAAATAATATCACACATCGACAACCATCTGATATTTGACAAACCTGACAAAAACAAGTAATGGGGAAAGGATTCCCTATTTAATAAATGGTGTTGGGAAAACGTGCTAGCCATATGCAGAAAACTGAAACTGGACCCCTTCCTTAAACTTTATACAAAAATTAACTCAAGTTGTATTAAAGACTTAAACATAAGACCTAAAACCATAAGAACCCTAGAAGAAAACTTAGGCAATACCATTCAGGATATAGGCATGGGCAAAGACTTCATGACTAAAACACCAAAAGCAATGGCAACAAAAGCCAAAATTGACAAATGGGATCTAATTAAACTAAAGAGCTTCTGCACAGCAAAAGAAACTATCATCAGAGTGAACAGGCAACCTACAGAATGGAAGAAAACGTTCACAATCTATCCATCTGACAAAGGGCTAACATTCAGAATCTACAAAGAACTTAAACAAGTTTACAAGAAAAAAACAACCCCACCAAAAAGTGGGCAAAGGATAGAAATAGACACTTCTCAAAACAAGACATTTATGTGGCCAAGAAACATATGAAAAAAAGCTCATCATCACTGATCATTAGAGAAATGCAAATCAAAACCACAATGAGATACCATCTCATACCAGTTAGAATGGTGATCATTAAAAAGTCAGAAAACAACAGATGCTGGAGAGGATGTGAAGAAACAGGAATGCTATTACACTGTTGGTGGGAGTGTAAATTACTTCAACCATTGTGGAATACAGTGTGGCGATTCCCCAAGGATCTAGAACTGGAAATACCATTTGACCCAGTAATCTCATTACTGGGTATATACCCAAAGGATTATAAATCATTCTACCAGTAAAGACTCATGGACACATATGCTTATTGCAGCACTATTCAGTATAGCAAAGATTTGGAACCAACCCAAATGCCCACCAAGATAGACTGGATACAGAAAATGTGGCACATATACACCATGGAATACTATGCAGCCATAAAAAAGGATGAGTTCATGTCCTTTGCAGGGACATGGATGAAGCTGGAAACCATCATTCTCAGCAAACTAACACAGGAACAGAAAACCAAACACCACATGTTCTCAGCCATAAGTGGGAGTTGAACAATGAGAACACATTGATATAGGGAGGGAAACATCACACACTGGGGCCTGTCAGGGTTAAGGGGCTAGGTGAGGGTAGCATTAGGAGAAATACCTAATGTAGATGACGGGCAGCAAACCACCATGGCACGTGTGTACCTGTGTAACAAACCTGTACCTTCTGCCCATGTATCCTAGAACTTAAAGTATAATAATAATTTAAAAACAACCTTTATAAGGTCTAATTGTTCAATTTTTTCCATTTACAAATTGTGCTATTGATGTCAATGCTTTCAAGATTTTTTCTCTGTCTTTCGTTTTCAGAAGTTTGACTATGATGTATCTTGGTTTGTATTTTTTGTTGTTTTGTCCTGTCTGGGGTTCACTCAGCTTCTTGAATCTCTAGGTTTATGTCTCTTGCCAAATTTGGAAAATTTCTCACTATTTATTTGAATACGTTTTCAGTCCTACCTTCTTTCTTCTTTCCTAGAAAAGACAGGAATATTACATAATATTCCTGATGACAAAAATATTAGATCTCTTGCCACATCTCTACTGGTCTCTGAGGCTCTGTTCATTTTTTTAGTCCATTTTCTCAGCCTTTTTCAAATTGGTTAACTTATATTTTTCTATCTTCTAGTTCACCGAGTCTTTCCTTTGTCTGTTCTATTCTGTTATGGAGTCCATCCACTGAGCTTTTAATTAGGGTTATTATACCTTTCAATACTAAAATTTGCATTTGTTTCTTCTTTATATTTTGTATGTATTTGCTGAGACTATTTTTATGTGTCTCGAGAGTATAATTGCTTATTTAAACATTTTTATCAAGTCAAAAACAACAGACGCTGGTGAGGTTTCAAGGAAAAAGGAATGTTGTTAAGTTGTTAGTGGGAGTGAAAACTAGTTCATCCATTGTGGAAAAAAGTGTGGCAATTCCTCAAAGACATAAAGGCAGAGATGTCATTTGACCCAGCAATCCCATTACTGGGTATATGGCCAAAGAAATATAAATCATTCTATTATAAAGACGCATGCACACATACGTTCATTGTAGCACTATTCACAATAGCAAAGACATGGAATCAACCTAAATGCCTATCAATGATAGACTAGATAATGAAAATGTGGCACGTATACACCATGGAATACTACACAGCCATAAAAGGGAATTAGATCATGTCTTTTGCAGGGACATGAATGAAGCTGGAAGTCACTTTCCCCAGCAAACCAATGCAGGAACAGAAAACCAAGTACTGCATGTTCTCACCTATAAAAAAAAGTGCAAGCTAAATTATAAGAACACGTGGACAAATTACGGGTGGAAGGACAACACACACTGGGGTCTGTTGGAGGGCAGAGCGTGGGAGGAAGGAGAGGATCAGGAAGACTAGCTAGTAGTGCTGGGCTTAATACCTGAGTGGCGGGATGATCTGTGCAGCAAACCACAATGGCACATGTTTACCTATGTAACAAACTTGCACTTCCTGCACCTGTAGCCTTGAACTTAAAATAAAAGTTGGAAATTTTAAAAAATAATAAAAAAAACCATTTTTATCATGTCTGTTTTAAAATTTTTGTCAGATAATTCTAAAAGCTCTCATTTCAGTGTTGGCAAGTATTGATTGCCTTTTCTTCATTCAGTTTGAGATCTTCCTGGTTCTTGGTATGATGAGTGATTACCAGTTAAAACCTGCACCTTCTGGATATTATGTTATGAGGCTCTGAATCTTATTCAAATATTCAACTTTAGCTGGGTTCCTCTGACACCACACCAGCATAAGAAAGGGGAGTGGCAGCAGCTTGTTATTTTCTGGTGTGGGTAAAAGCCCAGGTTCTCCACTTGGCCTCTATTGATATCTGATGGGAGTGAATGGAAGTTACAGCTCCTTACTCGCCTCCCCTGATACTTCCCAGGTTGGGAGGCATACTTGTGCCTTGTTACTGTTACTAAACTTAATATCTATTAACACCTAGTAGGAGAATGGCTCATTAGCAATGGGCTATGGTGAAAAGCCCTGAACCTCCATTTGTCCTCTGACACCACCCTAGAAGGGAGAAGGAAGGGAAGGGGTGCCTCATTACTGCCTGCCAGCTGGCAGTGCCAGTCCAGGCTCCCCACATGGTCTACATTAACACTGTGGAGTGAAGACTTTGTTACCTCATAACAGGGACTAAAGTCTCAGCTCCCCACTTGGTCTTCTCTAACACCATTCTGGCAGGGAGGAAGAGGGATGCCTCATTATGACAGGGTGCAGGTGTAAGTCCAGGCTCTACACACAGTGTCCACTGACACTGTGGTGGTGTGGAAGCAGATGTTACTCAATATTGCCTGGCCAGAATGAAAGTCCAATCTTCCTACTTGACCTTATCAGATACCACCCTGGCAGAGAAACGTATATGCCTTTTCACAGCATTCTGAGGTTGGAAGTACAGGCTCCCCACTTGGTCTTTTGTGACATTGATGGGTGGGGCCACAGTTTTGTCTGTGGGGTTTGTCTGGAGTAAAATGGTTATTGTCTAAAAGTTTCTGTCTTGCTAGCCTGTCCCTTCCCTGGTGACTTTGGCTAACGAGAGCAGAATTTTTGTAGGGCTTTATTTGGTCTGCATGCATTGGCATATCCAGGTTGCCAGTTTCTTCAGCTCCAAGTCCTGGATATTTGAGGCAAAAAAGAAACCCAGCAAACTACCTACCATTTTTTCTTTGGATCCCAAGATCCCTAGCTGCTATGCCTTCTTCTTGCTACCTTTCAGAATCTTATATTTGTTTTATATATAATATCTAGGGTTTTAGTTGTTGCTGTTGTTGTGGGTTTTAGTTGTCGTTGTTACTGTTGTCGTTGCTGCTGCTGCTGCTGTTGCTCTACTTAACAAGAAGAATAAAGTATGTCTGCTCCATCTTCCCAGAAGCAAAAGTCTTTTACATACATATCTAACCCTGTGAACACTCCTCATATGTGTGACTATCTGCCTTTTCCCCTCAAAAAAAGTCCTAAAAATCTCAGGATATCACCTCCAACTTGAAATTATATTCACTTACATTTTTGTTATTCAAATTTGTGCTGAAATTTGAGCATTTCTATCACCTCCAGGTTGCAAATTAGTTTACTAATCCCTATGTTCTCACTGAAGCCTCTATTTTGGTGAGTAAAACTGTCACCCTCTTCCTTTAATTACGGTCACCTGGATATGTTGGCACCTGCTTCACACTGAACTTTAGAGCCCTGGAAGTTGGGTATTTTCCCTCTTTCTCCCACTCCTCCTTCTCCAGATGTGGGCCTCCCTCTGTTAATGGCCCAAGATCATAATCAAAAACTAAATCTTACCTCTTCCTGAAGCACCTCACAAACTACGAACAGTCAGGTCCCAGAAATGACACCATAGTTAATACCCTCCAACAACACCAACACAGTCTCACCTAGGTTCCCTGCCTCATTCTATTCCACCCTCCAATCTATCTAGGTAGAACGCTTAGCCAATGAGCTCATCATCCTTCCACTGTCCTGACCAGGGTAAGAGTCAGTTAGACATCAATGTCAGTCAGTTAAATCAGTTAGTCAAGATGTCAGTTAGACATAAATAAGTTATGATTAACAAATGCAAGCTCATCCACCTAAAGGAACATTCTATATGTATATGAGTGAACTATAGCACAACTTCCAGCATACCTGGTACTTCAGTCTCCTGGCTGAAGCTATGCCTGGCTACTTCATTAATATAGGCCCTACACTTGTAAGGACCACACCTTTCTTCATGCTGTCAATTCCATCTGTAAGCAGTTTCCTCAACACAGCCCATAGAGCTCTGCAAAGACATAACACACAGCCTTAGAATATTCACTTTATGGTAATTTGTGTTAAGTGCCATTATACCCTCTAGTGGAATAATTGAGTATAAAAATAAGATTATTTCAGACATTGGTAAAGTCATGAGAAGAAAATAACACAGGGAAGAATGATACAGAGTTATAGAGGGTGCGGGAGGGACCAGTTGAGGGGAATTTACTTCAAGAAAAAAGGTCAGAGAGAATCTCTCTGACAAATAAAAATCAGGAGGTAGAAGCAATAGCTAAGAGAAGATCTTTGGGAGGAACTTTCATGGAAGAGTGAAGAGCAAATGAAAGACTTGGGTACAGAGGCTTTCTTATGAATAAGTGGGTATACTCACAGGGGAGTGTAACAAGTGGCCCTAGTGCTGTGACCTGAAGCAGCACTATGGTTGAGAAGGCTCGTTCACATAGACATTACTGTACCAGGCAAGGCTACTGAATTCTTTGTCCCTAATCCAGGCAGGGGACAGTCTATATTAACTCTATCTCTAAAATAAGAGTCTAGTTTCCCTGATGACTGATTCACAGTCTTCATTCAACCCCCTACACTGCTGTCCCAGTTATTTTTTTCAATCACAAATCAACATCATTCAGCATTGTACCACAAACATACTTAAAAAATTTTAATCCCATTAACCACAGAATATACTGAAATCTCTGATGAACATTTGACTTTTTCCAGAAAATAGAACAGCATTATCCTACTTGCTAGTTCCCGACATATCCCTCACACATTTTACTACTTGGCTATTGGCTCTTCTCAGAAAGATCCTGTACCTGGAAAAAACTTCTTCCCATATTTCACATGAATTCTTCAGTCCATGCTGAAATCCTTTCCCCTGGATGAGGCATTCAGAGATACCCTGAAGTTGAACTTTACATTATTCCAGACTTATTATTATTTTTCCTTTTTTATGAGCAGATAAAACTTTTAGTTTTTATAAGTAACAGTAAATGAATAATATTACCCAGGAATACTCCCTTGGAAGGAGTTCAAAAACATAACATCTTACAATTTTAATTTAGAGCTTATCTTATAAACATTATCAGACCCTAGCTAGGCCTATAAAAACATTTGAATGAATGGTTTTACAAGGTAAATTTTTTTTAAAAATTATAAGAGTGACCATAATAAAAGTAAGAAACTTCACTTACCTTTTTTCATATTAAATACTTACCATTTTTTCTTTCTGTCTAACTGTAACTTGGTACCCTTTGACCAATATCTCCCCATTTACCCTACCCCCACCCTCTGAGAACCACCATTCAACTTTCTGCTTCTATGAGTTCAATTATTTTAGATTGAACATATAAATGAGAACATGCAGTATTTGTCTTTCTGTGCCCAGCTTATTTCACTTAGCATAATGTCTTCCAGGTTCATCTATGTTGTGGCAAATGGTAGAATTTCCTTCTTTTTTAAGGCTAAATATCAATAATCATTTTTTCTGAAGCACTGATCTGACTTTTACTTCATTCCTAGGCCCAAACCTATTTGCTTCCTCTAAAGTACCTACAAAATCAGCTTGGAATCCCCTGAGCTGAGCATATTAGGACCAACAGGTTCTAGCTCCCATCCACTTTTCAAAAGCAAAACCTTTCCTAAAACACTTCATGATCCATCCATTGTGGACTATTTGTTGTGTCCCTAAAAAAAGCCCTATACATTCTCAGATTAGCTCCTTCAACCTGATCTATTTGTCCCCCATTATTATATCATTCAAAGCTGTGCTCACATCTTACCACTGACATAAGAAATTTGTGACTTCCCTAAGCTGAAATTTTTATCACTCCCATTTCTGTCACTGAAGGCAGTATCTCTCATAAGGTTCTCATCATTAGCATTATTATATGATAGTCAGTTATATGCATATGGATTTTGAGACAACACACAGCAGGGACTGCATTATTTTCTCAACTGGGCACCCTACAGATACATACAAATACTGCAACATACAAACTGGAAATTCAAAGCACATCTACTTTTACTTTACAGAGAGAAAACCGGAAATCAGAGATGTTAAAGAATTTGTTCAAGGACACACAATTGTTTAGTGGTAGAAAGCAGACCAGGATCCAGGTCATCAGGCTCCAAGTCCAGCAGTCTTTCCTTTTTATGTGTGCACTGTTCATTATACCAGAGACATGGGATTCAAATAATATGAGTGCAAAGACGGCGAGAAAGGAGAAAACGACCTTTAGACTCATCTGTTTCCTTGGGACCTTGGTCTCACATGCAAATAAGGGGAGACAAGGAGAAGGCACACCCCTCCTACTACCTCTGGCAGCCAATTCAGGGCCTTTCTTTTAGTCCATTATTGTAGCCTTTGTGAATCAATTTCCAGGCCACCAGTTCCCCCTTCCCCTAACTCATCCAGTCTTTCCCTGGTTTTCTCAATGATTTTTCCATACAGGAAACAAACATAAGGAAAAATTTCAAAGGAACTTCCCATGTACTAAAGAATATACTAAACTTATCTTTGATAAATGTTCAAAACTTTTCAGGAAATAGAACATCACCACTGGTACTTCCCTAACACATCCAGCATCCTAACATTTCTGACATCTGGCTAATGGCTCTTCTCTAACCAGAGTCTGTGCTAGAAAGACCTTACCCCAGTCTTTCAGTATAAGCTCAAATCTTATACATTTCACACAATTAATATCTCTTATATCAATTAAACTTCCTACTAACTTGGTTCCCCACTATCTATCTGACTTAAATCTGTAGAAAATAATTCCCAGGCTTTACATACCATTTCCTTCACTCTTGACAAGCATTACAAAATCCATATATTTTCTTTTTTTTTTTTTTTTTTTTTTTTTTTTTTTTTTTGAGACGGAGTCTCGCTCTGTCGCCCAGGCTGGAGTGCAGTGGCGCGATCTCGGCTCACTGCAAGCTCCGCCTCCCGGGTTCACGCCATTCTCCTGCCTCAGCCTCCCGAGTAGCTGGGACTACAGGCGCCCACAACCGTGCCCGGCTAATTTTTTGTATTTTTAGTAGAGACGGGGTTTCACCGTGGTCTCGATCTCCTGACCTTGTGATCCGCCCGCCTCGGCCTCCCAAAGTGCTGGGATTACAGGCGTGAGCCACCGCGCCCGGCTCCATATATTTTCTTTAACTTGCAGAATTTTTGTGTTTCTATGACCTTTGCATCAGCCAAATCACACAGCCAAGAACACAATCTCTCACCTCTGCTTGCCCGTGCAATGACTCTTCATGCTTTAGGTTTCAGATTGGATGTTATTTCCTTCTAGAAGCTGATACGGAAACACAAGTCCAGATCAGGTGGCCCTCTCATGAGTTTCCAGTGAACCCAGTGCAAATATTCCATTTTTATTGTATATCAGACCACACCATGTTGTACTTTCCAACTTCCTGTGGTGCCAGCATTTTTAGTGTCTAGCATAGTGGTTGGATGGAGTAGGTTGGCTCTTACAGAGTAAATGAATAAATGAAAAAACTAATAAATGCGAGGGATATAGGTATGTCTGTAGACCACAATATACCTCCACACCCCCTTCACTCCTATCTCTTCCAATTATTGGCAGATTCACCCAGATCAAACCCTTCCATACCCATGACCTCACATTTCATCTGCATTAAGTCCATAATACATGAGACTATCTTCTCCAACTTATTTTTAAAATGTGTTGTCTGAGACTTCTCTGTCAGCAGCATGGCATCCCTTTATTGTCCATATTCCACATAACTTACAGCATACAATACTCAAGGACCTGGGAGCATGACATAAGGATGGGTGTGGGGGTGAGGGTGCTGATCTAGGAAAGTGGACCAAGCCTCAGTGGACCACTGAGGCTTGAACACTAATAAGGCAGCAAGCCTCAGCAGAACTTCTAGATCATGTATCATCCTTGGGACCTTGTTTTATGAACTCTAGCTTACCTCAATAGTGTGTTGTGCTTTTGGTATAGAAGCCTGAAGAAGGTGGAGAAATTTGGAAACAATTCTTATGGGAAATGGATAAGAGAACTCATCAGAAAAATGGAGGATGAATAGGCTAGGCTGGAGGCCTTACCTTTCCCACAGTGGGGAAAATGACAAAAGCTAAAAAGAGATGTAAAGGGAGTTTTCCCAGGTCACACACACCTTAGTGGTCTGATCAGGAGTAGAATCAGGAATAGAGCCATGATGCTATAACTGGAGTCTTGGTTCATTTCACGTTGCTTCTTCACAGGAAAAAGTACCCAGCTGACTGTGGGCCAATGTGTGGGTTATGAAGGTGAAAGGACTACATAATTATAATTAAAGTCTTATTAGAGAATATGGATAACTTGTTGAAAAAGACCAGTAAGACAAGAATGTTTTGAGCTTAAAAGATCCCCAACTTGTCTTTACTTACTTTCTTATGTACATTTGGAAAATCAAAAGCCACCAATCCTAACTTAATATATGTGGACTAGGATATTTAGAGTGAAAAAATAATAATAACACATCTTGACTATTTCCACCTCACTCAACTAGCTAGGCCTTAATGTATACACCAATCATACTCATGGTGCAAACCAGGAGAAGAAAAGTACCTCCTGGGATCATGAATTGCAGCACAGCAATTGACCAAGTCTCTGCATGTTTATAAGTAAAGGAAAATGCACAAAGGTCTCTTTTGTTCAATGGTGTTTCTGGTTATCATAAAGAAAGATCAGTGAAACGATCAGAAATACGTCAGCTTTTGGACGCATTACAGAGCTCCCATGCTTCATAGTCCCTGGATTCTAGCTCTTGAATTCTAATCAATGGTGGTATGAGGAGGCCAAATTCGAACAGTAACATATCAGTGAAAGATGCCTGAAATGCCAGGCAAAGTACTGTGTTGGAGAAATGTACAAGGAAAAGCAGGTACCTGTCTTGGAAGAGCAATCATCCTAGTCTGAGAAACCAATCATTTATGGATAAATACAAAAAACAACAATAGGGGGGAAAATCCAGCTTGACTTTGGTTCAGTGGACTCGACCCTGAGAAAGTCCTCCTTTCTTTAGTCTTATTTTACAAGAATTTGTAGATATTTTAAATATTTGCATATGAAGGAAATTTGACTGTGAAAAATAAGGAAATTTGAAAAATACCCAGTTCCAGAATGAAACACATGATGAGGTGACCTTTGTTTTAAATATTCAATGGTGTCTTGATGCCAACATACTCCTCTAATGAATCTGAAGTCCACTTCTGATTGAGTATGGTAAGCACCTTCTTTGCTCACATGGTCTTTGGCTTTCCCTATTTGAAGACCTACCCCACCTTATTGTGAACTGCAGAGACAGTATGGCCTAACTATAGAGATCCTGGCCAGAAGTCCTAGAGGAGGTTTTTGGAATATGCCTTAAGGTGTAGCAGGAGAGAGAGTGGCCCTTGAAAACAAATCTTGGGGTAAAAGCAAGGTGGGTTTCTTCCCACTTTCACCTCTTCTGCTCACCTTCATCCTCTCCACTCCAGTTTCTACTACTCTAGGAAACATATTCCACCTGTCAGTCTCTGAGGCCGAATACTAGCCATTACACCCACCCGACTTTTACCCAGTTCTACACTTTTGACCTCTAGAAGGCCACTCCACTCAGTCAACTCTTTACTTACACATCCCATATCCTGGTGTGGGCCCTGATTGTATCTCACCTGAACTGCTAGGAGAGCCTCCCAAATGACATTCACATCAGCAATCTCTCTCCTCTGAATTCATCAGCAAGGTTTTATCATTCCCAGAGTAATCTGTCTAGTGTGCAATATAAACTCTATTTCATTCCATTGTCCCAACTATCATTCATTCACTTGTAACATACATATAATGTATATACATATATATACATACACACATATATGTGTATATATATACATATATGCATATATATAGTATATATACATATATATGCACATATATATATATGGGTGTGTGTGTGTGTATATATATATATTTAGTGTCTACTATGAGCCAGGCCTCTTCTGAGCATTTGAGAAAACCAATACTTGTTTAACTTCTCCTCCAACAGGAACCTTCAGGTTCAGCCCTAGGGAAAATTTCTGCAGAGAAAACCCCTCAATTAAACAGACAGGGACATCAGGAGAGGGAGAGGGTCTGAACCCTGCTTGTTTCTAGCCCAGAAGACACCTCAAGAGCATATGTTTCACCTACAACTGACTCTTGAAGCTCTAGCATCCATCTTCAATAGTATCTACAAAAAGTGTATCAAAACTTTACCTAGTCACCTACCATTTCTCTGTATAGAAACATAACTAACTACCATACACTGTTCTAAGATATTTATATATGTTAACTCATTTAATCATAACAAATTACCATTTTATCCCCATTTTATGGATGATTCTAAATCATATAAATATCACAGCTGGTAAGTAGTGACACTTGGATTCAAACCCAGGAAGTCTAGCTCCAAGGCTTGCTTGCCCAGTGATCCAAGAATCAAACTCAAGCCTCTAACATGAAGTTATCTTCCCTTATATTCAAATTATGGTCACTTCTCACCTCATCCTAAAGTCTCCACAGATGTCATGGGTTAGAATTAAATCCTCTCTCACTGAATAAGCTCTTTTCTTCATCCTCTCCCTCTTCTTTACTCTCCCATTATTGTGAACTCATGATATCTCTGTATTCTCCCACAGGAACACTGGGAACTAGAAAAGATGTGTTCATGGATTTGAAGGTATTTCCAATGGATTTCAGGTATCTCAGAGCTCATCTGGCTCTACCCCCTTGACAAAGGTGAGAAAACCAGACATCGGACATATTAAGCAATATTCCCCATGACATTAAGATACATTCCCCATGACATTAAGATGGTAAGCTTCAACTCCTGTCTAGAAGAAGCTTTTCACAACTCCTGTTCTAGAATTCTTTCTAGTTTACATGTTGGTTCTAGATTACCCCAATGAATACAACGTACCTACAGTCAACAATACTGTATTGTAGGCTTAAAAATGTATTACAACTATAGATCACATGTAAAAATAACATAAAATTAATAAAGTAAAAAAATGTCCATTAGTGATGGGGTTACCAGATTGAGAGGACTTAGATTCAGGAAAGAGGGAGAAGAAAGAAGGAAATAGTGAAAACAGGAAAAAAAAAAAAAAAAAGAAGTGGGGAGGGCAATCCCACTTGCTACTCACGTGTGTCCTAGAACTGTTACCTCTTTAGGAAATTTCCACGCAGGGACGGGAGCCATCAGCCTTTTGAGTAACAAGATGATAAAATCTGTGCATGAACACATTCAATCTGCAAGAAACATATTGACACAATTGTAACTAGTCATTATTTATTTAATTGTTCCATGCCAAAATAATTAGAGACTGAAAGCAGAACAAAAGTAGACCTACCTCATTATACTCTTTTCATTTACACTTTGAATTTAATCCCCATGATGTGTAGCTCGTGGCTGCCTGCCATTCCTGGCTCCTTGAGGCTAGTGACAAAAGATAGGCCAGTCTATAACTTGAAAGGGCATAATGGAGGACTGTGCACTGAATTGACACACTCAGTGTGTGTTCAAGGTTGGGATTAAAGACTTTTGGTTGAGAATTACAGCTATCCCCTGGAAAAGTAAGGGCAGCCCTGGGGACTAAGACATCTAGGCTTCTACATGATAGGGGTGGTGCTTTGCACAACCGGGACTGGATCTTGACTTGGCATATTCTTGTGCTTTCACATCCTAACAAGGCTTCAACCGGAAGGCAGCTACCCTGGCCTTGGAGGATAGGCAAAGGATGACAAAGAGGGGCAGTTCATAAATTCAGTAGTTCCTGCCCCAGACCACCCATGAAAAGTAACCCTCAAAACTCATTAAGGTGTTATTCTTAGTCCATGGCATTGTAGATATGGCAAAGCTGGAGGCAGTTTCTTGAAAGAAGATACTATTTTTATATCTGACATTTATATGAATTAGCCTCATAAGGCAAAAAAAAAAAAAAAAAAAGACACCAGGTCCACCCTCCACAGCCTCTCCTAATAAGCAGACTTTACCAGTGTATTTCTGGTGAAAGTGTACCTGGTCATCTATATCAATTTTGGCAAAGAAGGAAAAACTGTCTCAGCAATGTGATCTTTGCAATTGTGTTTCTTTAGCCCTCCTCAAGAAATCTTGTCTATCAGATTGTGATGCTGCCATATAGACACTAGGGGCACTGTTGCCTAAGAAATACAGGTCCTGGAAGACCAGCCCTAGGGAAAATTTCTGCAGAGAAAACTTTCTGCAGAAAGAAACGTAGCAGTCATTTCAAACAGAAATAACAGAAATGGGAGGGTATTTCTTCTATTTTTTGGTACTATGTTCCTCCCTCTGCCCTCTCATTTTCTCAGAGTTGGAAATCCTCCCTTCTCAACATACACATGCATACACACACACACACACACACACACACACACACACACACACACTTCAGTCAAATCCTGGAAAACCTATCTTCACTGGCACCTCTAGATGCTAATCCCTTTTATCTACTTGCTCTCAGTGCTCGCTAATTCTTTTTTACCCTGTTTTGATTTCTCTGGTCCCTGAATCTAGATTTCTTCTTCTCAGTGCTTCCAAATGTCTCTATCTAAAATGCAAATTTAATCTCTTAGCATTTCCCTGCACAGAACCCTCCAATAATACAGGATGCTCCATCTCATACACCAAGGGCTAGCAAAATACTTCTGCAAAGGGCCAAATAGTAGGTATCTTAGCCTCTGTGGGCCATATGGTCTCTATTGCAACTGCTCAGTTCTGCTGTCATCACACAAAAACAGCCACAGACAATACATAAGTGAATGGACATGCTGTGTTCCAATAAAATTTTATTTATAAAAACTGGTAATGGGCTAGATTTGACCAGCTGTCTGTAGTTTTCTTGACTTACTTTAACATGCATAGCCTCCCTTCAGCGAAACTTGCTCCCTCTTCCTGGTTTTTGACATTTGTCTAGCACGAAGACAAGACATCCTCATTCCACATACCCATGAACTAACTCATATAGAAAGCCTGTTCTGTTTATCCTAGCAGTCCATCAGCCCCACTCACTTTCTGACTCTGAAATATGCAAGCATAGAGTTTCATATCAGGATAAACTAGTAGGAAGACTCGCCAAGCGCCACCTAAAATACTTACAATAGAGGCAGGGATGTGAGGACTACTAAGAAGAGATTTCCTACCAAGTGACTGTGAGGGGAGTGTTAATGAGACAGGAGTATTTAATCATAGGCAAAATAACAATAATAGTAGGTAACACAGAAAGAAGAAATGATTGAAGGGAAGTAGTCAAGGCAGAGAAAGCTACTAGTAGTTTTTCTCTTTCTACTCACCTTCTTTCAAGGATCTTTGGCTTCTTATGAGGTGTCACAGCATAATATTCAAGAGCCTTGGCACCGAAGTCAGGCTACCTAAGTTTTCAATATTGGTTCAATCACCTACTTTCTATATGAATCTTGGACAAGTCTGTGTCTTAGTTACTACATCTCCAAACAGAATAATGGTATAATCTCTGAGAGTTTTTAACATTATTAAACAAACAGTGCACAGAAAGCACTTAAAACAGGGCCTAGCACATGGTAAGCAGTCAGTAAGTGTCGGCTATTATTACTGTGAGAATCTGGGGACAGAGCCAGCACTCACAGAACAGTTAGGTGGTGATGAGTCTGCAGACTTTGGCATGGCTAGTGGTGTCCCAGGGTCTGCATTCCAGAACTTCCATTCTGACACAAGACAGAGTGTTGCCTACCAAATGTATACTCAAAGTCCCGCTGTTCTAGAATTTTATAAAGTTGGGCTCTTAGCCACAACACAGGAAGGAAGGAGCCTTTGAAATAAAGAACTTACTAACAAAGCATTTTTTTCCTGCCAATCAAATCAGTGATGATTTATCATAATGTGTAACAAATCTAGACCTCACCAAACCTTTTCTTCTTGCTCTCCTTTTCCTACTTTTAGATGTTTATTATCTCTCATACAGAATATCTCCAGTTTTCTGTTTCACTTCTTTCCATCTATTGTCCACTTTTCTCAAAGTGATATTTGTATAAATCAGATCCCAATAGACTTTTCGCTGCTCAACTTAAATGTTCATTTCCTCACCACTACTTTATGAATAAATCCCCAACTCCTCTGCTGAATACTTAAGGTTCACTGTATTAGCTCCATTCCACTATTTTGAGTGGTTTGCATCCATACTTAATTAACTACATGGTCAGTATTTTTATATTAAATTTATTTTAAATTCAGTTTTTATAATAAAGCAAAATGATATTTTTGGTCTACAGTTCCATGAATTTTTACACAGGCATAGTTTCGTATAACACTATCATAATCATGATAAAGAACAGCTACAGTATCCAGAATACTCCCTAATGCTATTACTTTGTAGTCACATCCTATCACCACCCTTAACTCCTGAGACCCACTAATATGTTTTTTGACACTTTAATTTTGTCTTTTTGAGAATTATTTATAAATGGAATAGTATTCTATGCAACATTTTGAGACTGGCATTTAGTATAATGCCTTTGAGAATTGTCCAACTTGTATCTATGTATAGCTTATTCCTATTTGATTCTGAATAAGATTCCATGGTATAAATGTACTGTAATTTGTTTATTCATTTACTGGTTAAAGGCATCTGGATTTTTCCTACTTTTTAGCTGTTATGAATAAAGCCACTATAACATTTGTGGACAAAGTTTTGTGTGGATATATGTTTTCTTTTTTTTTTCTTGGTTAGAAAAAATAATGTTTTTATTTGGAGAATATATAAAACAAAACCCAAGAACAAATACAATTAAACCTAAAAGGGAAACATTTAATTCTACTGCTTCCTATTTCTCCAGATCCATGTTAGCTACACATGTCACCTGTTACATTTTTAATGTCCTTTCACTAACATTTCTGGTAGGCTTAAATTGGAAGGGAGAGTAGAATTACTCTGTGAAAATCTGGAGGCATGTATTACGGCTACAGGATGGGACAATGAGTTTCTGAGCAGCTCTACAGAGCTTAGCCATGTCCCACTGCAAAGGAGACTGGCAAACAAAGAAAGGAAAGGCATCAGATGCAGATGATGGGAGCCAAGGCAGGATGGCATTGAGAAGAAAAAGAGAGTGAAAAATGAAAGGAAGGTAACAGTGAGGCAGGTATGCTGGGAAGTTATAGAAAGAGCTCTATCAATAAAGCCTGTGCCTCAAAATGGCCAAACTTTTGGAGTATTTCACAGACACGATTTTTTTTTCTTTTTCTTTTATTATTATACTTTAAGTTCTAGGGTACATGTGCACAACGTGCAGGTTTGTTACATATGTATACGTGTGCCATGTTGGGGTGCTGCACACATTAATTCGTCATTTACATTAGGTATATCTCCTAATGTTATCCCTCCCCCTCCCCCTCCCCACAATAGGACCGGGTGTGTGATGTTCCACTTCCTGTGTCCAAGTGATCTCATTGTTCAATTCCCACCTATAAGTGAGAATATGCAGTATTTGGTTCTCTGTTTTTGCTATAGTTTGCTGAGAATGATGGTTTCCAGCTTCATCCATGTTCCTACAAAGGACACGAACTCATCCTGTTTTATGGCTGCATAGTATTCCATGGTGTATATGTGCCACATTTTCTTAATCCAGTCTGTCACTGATGGACATTTGGGTTGATTACAAGTCTTTGCTATTGTGAATAGTGCTGCAATAAACATACATGTGCATGTGTCTTTATAGCAGCATGACTTATAATCCTTTGGGTATATCCCCAGTAATGGGATGGCTGGGTCAAATGGTATTTCTAGTTCTAGATCCTTGAGGAATCACCACACTGTTTTCCACAACAGTTGAACTAGTTTACAGTCCCACCAACAGTGTAAAAGCGTTCCTATTTCCCCATATCCTCTCCAGCACCTGTTGCTTTCTGATTTTTTAATGATTGCCATTCTAACTGGTGTGAGGAGTTCTTTGTAGGTTCTGGATATTAGCCCTTTGTCAGATGAGTAGATTGCAAAAATTTTCTCCCATTCTGTAGGTTGCCTGTTCACTATGATGGTAGTTTCTTTTGCTGTGCAGAAGCTCTTTAGTTTAATTAGATCACATCTGTCAATTTTGGCTTTTCTTGCTGTTGCTTTTGGTGTTTTAGACATGAAGTCCTTGCCCATGCCTATGTCCTGAATGCTATTACCTAGGTTTTCTTCTAGGATTTTTATGGTTTTAGGTCTAACATTTAAGTCTCTAATCCATCTTGAATTAATTTTCGTATGAGGAATAAGGAAGGATCCACTTTCAGCTTTCTACTTATGATTAGCCAATTTTCCCAGCACCATTTATTAAATAGGGAATCCTTTCCCCATTTCTTGTTTTTGTCAGGTTTATCAAAGATCAGATGGCTGTGATGAGTGGTATTATTTCTGAGGGCTCTGTTCTGTTCCATTGGTCTATATCTCTGTTTTGGTACCAGTACCATGCTGTTTTGGTTACTGTAGCCTTGTAGTATAGTTTGAAGTCAGGTAGCGTGATGCCTCCAGTTTTGTTCTTTTGGCTTAGGACTGTCTTGGCAACGCGGGGTCTTTTTTGGTTCCATATGAACTTTAAAGAAGTTTTTTTCCAATTCTGTGAACAAAGTCATTGGTAGCTTAATGGGGATGGCATTGAATCTATAAATTACCTTGGGCAGTATGGCCATTTTCACAATATTGATTCTTCGTATCCATGAGCATGGTATGGTCTTCCATTTGTTTGTGTCCTTTATTTCACTGAGCAGTGGTTTCTAAGTTCTCCTTGAAGAGGTCCCTTACATCCCTTGTAAATTGGATTCCTAGGTATTTTATTCTCTTTGAAGCTATTGTGAATGGGAGTTCATTCATGATTTGGCTCTCTGTTTGTCTCCTACTGTTGTATAAGAATGCTTGTGAATTTTGCACATTGATTTTGTATCCTGAGACTTTGCTGAAGTTGCTTATCAGCTTAAGGAGATTTGGGGCGGAGATGATGGGGTTTTCTAAATATACAATCATGTCATCTGCAAACAGGGACAATTTGACTTCTTCTTTTCCTAACTGAATACACTTGATTTCTTTCTCTTGCCTGATTGCCCTAGCCAGAACTTCCAACACTATGTCGAATAGGAGTGGCGAGAGAGGGCATCCCTGTCTTGTGCCAGTTTTCAAAGGGAATTTTTCCAGTTTTTGCCCATTCAGTATGATATTGGCTGTGGGTTTGTCATAAATAGCTCTTATTATGAAATACGTTCCATCAGTACAGAATTTATTGAGAGTTTTTAGCATGAAGGGCTGTTGAATTTTGTCAAGGGCCTTTTCTGCATCTATTGAGATAATCATGTGGTTTTTGTCATTGGTTCTGTTTATATGCTGGATTATGTTTATTGATTTGCATATGTTGAACCAGCCTTGCATCCCAGGGATGAAGCCCACTTGATCACGGTGGATAAGCTTTTTGATGTGCTGCTTGATTCGGTTTGCCAGTATTTTATTGAGGATTTTTGCATCAATGTTCATCAGGGATATTGGTCAAAAATTCTCTTTTTTTTTTTTGTTGCATCTCTGCCAGGCTTTGGTATCAGGATGATGTTGGCCTCATAAAATGAGTTAGGGAGGATTCCCTCTTTTTCTATTGATTGGAATAGTTTCAGAAGGAATGGTACCAACTTCTCCTTGTACCTCTGGTAGAATTCGGCTGTGAATCCATCTGATCCTGGACTTTTTCTGGTTGGTAGGCTATTAATTATTGCCTCAATTTCAGAGCCTGCTATTGGTCTATTCAGGGATTCAACTTCTTCCTGGTTTAGTCTTGGAAGAGTGTAAGTGTCCAGGAAATTATCCGTTTCTTCTAGGTTTTCTAGTTTATTTGCATAGAGGTGTTTATAATATTCTCTGATGGTAGTTTGTATTTCTGTGGGGTCGGTGGTGATATCCCCTTTATCATTTTTTATTGCGTCTGTTTGATTCTTCTCTCTTTTCTTCTTTATTAGTCTTGCTAGCAGTGTATCAATTTTGTTGATCTTTTCAAAAGTCCAGCTCCTGGATTCATTGATTTTTTGAAGGGTTGTTTTGTGTCTCTATCTCCTTCAGTTCTGCTCTGATCTTAGTTATTTCTTGCCTTCTGCTAGCTTTTGAATGTGTTTGCTCTTGCTTCTCTAGTTCTTTTAATTGTGATGTTAGCATATCCATTTTAGATCTTTCCTGCTTTCTCTTGTGGGCATTTAGTGCTATAAATTTCCCTCTACACATTGCTTTAAGTGTGTCCCAGAGATTCTGGTATGTTGTATCTTTGTTCTCATTGGTTTCAAAGAACATCTTTATTTCTGCCTTCATTACGTTATGTACCCAGTAGTCATTCAGAAGCAGGTTGTTCAGTTTCCATGTAGTTGAGCGGTTTTGATTGAATTTCTTAGTGCTGAGTACTAGTTTGATTGCACTGTGGTGTGAGAGACAGTTTGTTATAATTTCTGTTCTTGTACATTTGCTGAGGAGTGCTTTACTTCCAATTATGTGGTCAATTTTGGAATAAGTGTGATGTGGTGCTGAGAAGAATGTATATTCTGTTGATTTGGGGTGGAGAGTTCTGTAGATGTCTATTAGGTCCGCTTGGTGCAGAGATGAGTTCAATTCCTGGATATCCTTGTTAACTTTCTGTCTCCTTGATCTGTCTAATGTTGACAGTGGGGTGTTAAAGTCTCCCATTAGTATTGTATGGGAGTCTAAGTCTCTTTGTAAGTCACTAAGGACTTGCTTTATGAATCTGGGTGCTCCTGTACTGGGTGCATATATATTAAGGATAGTTAGCTCTTCCTGATGAATTGATCCCTTTACCATTATGTAATGGCCTTCTTTGTCTCTTTTGATCTTTGATGGTTTAAAGTCTGTTTTATCAGAGACTAGGATTGCAACCCCTGCTTTTTTTTGTTCTCCATTTGCTTGGTAGATCTTCCTCCATCCCTTTATTTTGAGCCTATGTGTGTCTGTGCATGTGAGATGGGTCTCCTGAATACAGCAAACTGATGGGTCTTGACTCTTTATCCATTTTGCCAGTCTGTGTCTTTTAATTGGACCATTTAGTCCATTTACATTTAATGTTAATATTATTATGTGTGAACTTGATCCTGTCATTATGATATTAGCTGGTCATTTTGCTCATTAGTTGATGCAGTTTCTTCCTAGCATCGATGGACTTTACATTTTGGCATGTTTTTGTAATGGCTGGTATCTATTGTTCCTTTGCATGTTTAGTGCTTCCTTCACAATCTCTTGATGGGCAGGCCTGGTGGTGACAAAATCTCTAAACATTTGCTTGTCTGTAAAGGATTTTATTTCTCCTTCACTGATGAAACTTAGTTTGGCTGGATATGAAATTCTGGGTTTAAAATTCTTTTCTTTAAGAATGTTGAATATTGGCCCCCACTCTCTTCTGGCTTGTAGAGTTTCTGCCAAGAGATCTGCTGTTAGTCTGATGGGCTTCCCTTTGTGGGTAACCCAACCTTTCTCTCTGGCTGCCCTTAAAATTTTTTCCCTCATTTCAACTTTGGTGAATCTGACAATTATGTGTCTTGTAGTTCCTCTTCTAGAGGAGTATCTTTGTGTTGTTCTCTGTATTTCTGAATTTGAATGTTGGCCTGCCCTACTAGGTTGGGGAAGTTCTCCTAGATCATGTCCTGCAGAGTGTTTTTCAACTTGGTTCCATTTTCCCCATCACTTTCAGGCACACCAATCAGACGTAGATCTGGTCTTTTCACATAATCCCATATTTCTTGAAGGCTTTGTTCATTTCTTTTTACTCTTTTTGCTCTACACTTCTCTTCTCGCTTCATTTCATTCATTTGATCTTCAATCTCTGATAATCTTTCTTCCAGTTGATTGAGTTGGTTACTGAAGCTTGTGCATTTGTCACGTAGTTCTCCTGTGACGGTTTTCATCTCTATCAGTTCTTTTAAGGTCTTCTCTGCATTGATTATTGTAGTTATCCACTCATCCATTCTTTTTTCAAGTTTTTTAGTTTCTTTGCACTGGTTACATAGTTCCTCCTTTAGCTCTGAGAAGTTTGATCTACTGAAGCCTTCTTCTCTCAACTTGTCAAAGTCATCCTCCGTTCAGCTTTGTTCCGTTGCTGGCAATGAGCTGCAATCCTTTGGAGGGGGAGATGCGCTCTGATTTTTTGAATTTCCAGCTTTTCTGCACTGCTTTTTCCCCATCTTTGTGGTTTTATCTGCCTTTGGTCTTTGATGATGGTGACGTACTGATGGGGTTTTGGCGTGGGTGTCCTTTCTGTTTGTTAGTTTTCCTTCTAACAGTCAGGACCCTCAGCTGTAGGTCTGTTGGAGATTGCTTGAGGTCCACTCCAGACCCTGTTTGCCTGGGTATCAGCAGCAGAGGCTGCAGAAGATAGAATATTGCTGAACAGCGAGTGCTGCTGTCTGATTCTTGCTCTGGAAGCTTCGTCTCAGGGGTGTACCCTGCCGTGTGAGGTGTGAGGTGTCTGTCTGCACCTAGTGGGGGATGTCTCGCAGTTAGGCTACTCAGGGGTCAGTGACCCACTTGAGCAGGCAGTCTGTCCGTTCTCAGATCTCAACCTCCATGCTGGGAGATCCACTGCTCTCTTTAAAGCTGTCAGACAGCTGTCTGACTCCTTGATCTGTGGTGGGCTCCACCCAGTTCGAGCTTCCCAGCAGCTTTGTTTACCTACTTAAGCCTCAGCAATGGCGGGTGCCCCTCCCCCAGCCTCGCTGCTGCCTTGCAGTTACATCTCAGACTGCTGTGCTAGCAATGAGGGAGGCTCCGTGGGTGTGGGACCCTCTAGGCCAGGTGTGGGATATAATCTCCTGGTGTGTCATTTGCTAAGACCCTTGGTAAAGCACAGCATTAGGATGGGACTTACTGATTTTCCAGGTGTTGTGTGTCTCACTTTCCTTTGGCTAGGAAAAGGAATTCCCTTCCCCCTCGCACTTCGCAGGTGAGGCGATGCCTTGCCCTGCTTCAGCTCTCGCTGGTCGGGCTGCACCCATGGAGCAGCACCAACTGTCCGACACGCCCCAGTGAGATGAACCTGGTACCTCAGTTGAAAATGCAGAAATCACCCATCTTCTGTGTCACTCACACTGGGAGCTGGAGACTGGAGCTGTTCCTGTTCGGCCATCCTGAGCGCGCTCCCCCACCCCCCCGCCCAGTCAATTTTTTTCAAACTCTGTTAGTTACATGCTTGCTAGTCTTCTATTTTGAATGAGTAAAGCCCTATGTAACAATTACTAATAATCATATATTTAATGCCACTTAAGGCTTTAAAAATCATATGCTTTGATATTTTCCAATAGTTACATTTCTTTATTCCTTTCTTAGTCTCATTTTTTAAAATATGAGAAATGCTCCTTTTCATTTTCTTAACTAAACTGAAAGTCATGAAACAATTCTGAAGTAATAATGGCATTACTTATCTTAAGTTACCCAAATGAGGGGCTAACGGTTTGCTGTAATTATTATTAAGTGATTTTCCTGGATGACATCTAACTATTCAAATAAAGAAAATGTTTCAAAAATGTATTTGTGGGTACTTAAAAACTAAATTATCATTAAAGTCTTCTCAATTTTCTTCTTTATTGACTGCAAAGAAGCATTTATACAGATGTCTGTTCACTGGAAGAATCTCGAACTATTGGCTACATTTAAAAATCATGACAAAACCAAATTGAGTAAGTGAAGATATAGTTAAGAGGCTGACAATGAAGTAGAGATGGCCAAATCTTTGATAGGACCACATGCTGTTGCTTTCTACTTTTTATTCCCTGAATCACAGTTAAGAATGCACTGACCATCACATTACAGTCATTTTCTACACAACAAAGTGTAAGTATTAGAGAACACTAAAAAATACTTCATACTATGGAATGCAAAAAGGAGAATAGCATTCATTCATCGTAAGTAGAATCTTGCTGGGCAAAGAATATAAGGAGAACAGAAATTTCATGAGACACAATGATAAGGTGATTGCTAAAATATGCATAATAAGAGGTAAGAATAATTCAATAACAACTTTAAAATATCTGTTAACTGGTGTTTGGAAACCAGAGTAATCTCAAAGAAAAACACACCTAAAAGTTCTCACAGAATTCTGTGAAGATTTTTTGCAGGGGAGGAATTGGCTGTGAAGGGGGCAATGCATTTGCAATGAAATTTGACTTCTACATGAGCAAGACATCCTTAATGTATTTTTTTTTTCCGAGACCGAGTCTTGCTCTGTCGCCCAGGCTGGAGTGCAGTGGCACGGTCTCGGCTCACTGCAAGCTACACCTCCTGGGTTCACGCCATTCTCCTGCCTCAGCTTCCCAAGTAGCTGGGACTACAGGCGCCCACCACCACGCCCGGCTAATTTTTTGTATTTTTAGTAGAGGCGGGGTTTCACTGTGTTCGCCAGGATGGTCTCGATCTCCTGACCTCGTGATCCGCCTGCCTCAGCCTCCCAAAGTGCTGGGATTACAGGCATGAGCCACCGCGCCCGGCCCTTACTATATTTTTTAAAAAGTTATTTAAAAGGAACTTCCAATTTATAACATTTTCTCACTAAAAATCCAAAGTTAAGTCATTTTACTCATGTCAAGCATGCCACTCCTCAGCAATATTTTTGGTCACCTACACTCACAATTTATAAAAAGAAATTTAGTTTATTGCCTCAAGGAAATAAAGGATATCCACATTTTCCAAATTGTTGTAAAAAGAAATCATTATAGAAAAAGTGTTAAGGGCTAGACGTAGTGGCTCACGCCTGTAATCTCAGCACTTTGGGAGGCCAAGGCAGGCAGATCACGAGGTCAGGAGATCGAGACCATCCTGGCTAACACAGTGAAAACCCATCTCTACTAAAAATACAGAAACAAAATTAGCTGGGTGTGGTGGCAGGCGCCTGTAGTCCCAGCTACTCTGGAGGCTGAGGTGGGAGAATGGCATGAACCTGGGAGGCAGAGCTTGCAGTGAGCTGAGATTGCACCACTGCACTCTAGCCTGGGCGACAGAGCGAGACTCTGTTTCAAAAAAAAAAAAAATTATTAAATTCTAGTGACTTCCTAAATCAGATCTATTCAGTTTGCCTTATCTAACCCAGGTTAACCTACTGCCAACTTCCCACCTGCAAACACAGGCACAGGTATGGTCTTCTGGAGTCCCTAGTGGACAAGTGATAGCTAGTGACAAAAGCTGCATGAGAAAACTGAAGTTTAATACTTAAAATAACCAAGTGAATGAAACAAACCCAGAACAGAAAGTAAAGCAGGCACTGCCAAATTTTAGCAATGTCTATGTATTTTAACCCTTGGATGTTCAAAATCCCATGTTAAGTATAAATACTAGTTTGGGGAAAAATTATATCTAGTCTTTAACCACAAAAGTTTTCTTTGGTTCACCTTAAAAGAAGAACATTTTATTCAATTTAACATATAAGCAAACATATGTTCATTTATTTTCCTTTTGTTTCTACTCTCCTGCACTCTCTTACTTGTTTCTATAGACAAGAAATGCACCATATCCCCCCGCCTGGATGGGTGTTTTTGCCAAAGAACAAGCATATAGACTAAAATCCTCTGTTTGGAAATCAGCCCAATTCAAAGAGAGTTCTGATGCACTGCGGTGAATTTTTGGCAATGAGCGGGTCAGCAGCTCAATAGAGGTGAGAATTTGGGGAAAGAGTGGTCTCTCATCTCTTTTCTTTTTAAGGCACTCTGCCATTAATCTGTTCATGGCTTTTTGACAGTTACTCTGTACCTTACTGAGATCTGGAGATAGGTATCCTCATCCCACCATAATAATTATCTGGTCCCTGTTGTTGATGTTTGAATAAGGTAACTGTCCAGTCATCAGTTCATATAGAAAAATCCCAAATGCATATACATGTGACTGAAAGCTGTATGAATTTTTATCTCGCATTCTGATGACTTCTGGTGACATCCACAAAAAGGATCTAGACAACTGTTCAAACTGATGGGACCCACTCCATCGAGATTTCACTGTGGCTAGACCAAAATCACCCATTTTCACTGTGAGGTCTTCATGAAGAAATATATTATTACTCTTGAGGTCTCTATGGATGATTGACTTGGCGTGTCAGTAATCCACGCCCTGTGCAGTCTGTCGTGCAATATCCGTAAGTTTGATCATCTCAAATTTGGTCTCGATGATACGGAGATGGTAATACAAGCTGGAGCCTTCACACCACTGGGTAACAATAGCCAGTTGTGGTTTTGTTGAATAGCCCATGAAGAGTAGGATACTCACATATTATGTTTTCCTGAGCACTCCTCCTTCATTTTTGAAGGCTTATAACTGCTGAGGTGTAGGTGCTGTCACATTCAACATTTTCACTGCCACATCACCATGCCACTTTCCCTTGTAGACTGTTCCAAATGATCTAGATCCAATTCTTTGTCCCACTGTAATTTGCCCATCAGGAATCTCCCAATCATCGTTCCAGTCCTGTCTACCAAGCATTTTCATTTGATTCCTGTCTTCTGAGGATGCAGATGACTTCCTTTCTCACTGAGGTCCTGGAGATTTCTGTAAGGCTTTCACGTTAGTGAGTGACCCAGGCAGGGGGTGTGGCAGACAAACCTGTGGTTGATCCTCCATCACCACGAAATGCTTGGTCTCTAATCAAGTCATCAATATCGACAGGTTCTACTGTGCTTATATGCATATTGGGAGCTGATGAGGACCGGTTTCGCCCAAATTGATTTCGATGATCTTCATCTGCTGGTCGGAAGGGCTGTAGAAATGGAATGGATTTTAAAGGAGACAGATTGGTGAGAATTTGGGGCCCAGTAGAGTCTCAGCGGGGTGCGGAAGGGGATGATCCAGATGTAAGGGCAGTCTCTGCTACGGAGGACTCTTCCTGTGGTATTGAATGGCGTTCAAAGAACTTGGAGAAAAACAACAAATCAAGTTGGTCATAATTAACACATATCGGGGAACCTCTGTACTACAATGCTGGTGAAATTTATAACCACATGTTTGACAGTAGAAACCCTGGAAAAGCAGCTTTTGACAAAAGTCACAAAATGCTAAGGTGAAAAATGTTTTTCGTATAAAGTTGGGTGTTGTAAGTGGAACATTCTCCAACACTTCCACATTCAATTCTTCTCCAGTAAGCCAGGAAATACCAGTGTCCTAGCCAATTGGCTTCTTGTCTCCATCCTGAATTATGTAAACAGCACAGCACTCTGGGATTAGACCTCTCATCATCAGTGCTTTCTTTAGACTGTCTCCGACTGTAACTCCATACCTTGCAGACACCACTGTCCTGTTTGTTGGGCAGGAAGACTCTAACAATAGGTTTTTGTGGTGACTTGGGGTTGCTCCAGGCCACATCTGTGGAATTTTGAAAAACTGAAAGAGATAAAGGTAGCACTGAAAGGCTAAAAGAGGAAGAAGATTTAACAGTGTCCATTGATGCAGAGTTAGAAACAGAAAAATCAGTTCCGTTCCCCAGAGATTCCAATAACTGTTGTTGTCTTTGTTGGAGTGTATCTAGCTTGCTGGTGTATTCCTCATAGGCCTGCAGATATATTGATGGTGGATTATGTTCCCTACCAAATTTGTCTAATAGGGCCTCTATATGTTCCTGTGTTAACTTAATCGATTATTTGTTTGATATTCCACACTTTATGCTATTTGTCTTACTGGTTCTTTCTTTTCTTCACTTCTTCGGGATTAATTTTTATTAATTATTTGTTCTCTTCTGTTGGTTTAGAAGTTAAAAGTATGGTTTCTACATTTTTGGAGGATAACTTCCTCGGGAATGTCAGAGTCTGCAGCCGAAGAGGCCGCGGCGCTGGCGCCGGCCTCAGGCTCCATGTCCCCATTGAACAGAGCCTCGCCGGGCTCCACACCACTGCCATCGCCACCGCCACCGCCACCGCTCAGCGCCGCCATCTTATCATGTTTTCATTTATCTGGGATAAATGCCCCCAAATTCAGTTACTGTGTCATGTGGTAATTGCATGGTTAGTTTTTAAAGAAACTTTCAAGCTGTCAAGGACAAGGCAGGTGAAGGTAGTCAAGGGCAAACCAATAATACCAATAATAATAATAATAATGATAAAGTAGACTCACTCCAAAAGGGTGAATACTAAGGATGCTAGACAAGGTCTTAAGAGTGGCACAGTTACAAGACAAAACAAAAGCTTTATAGCTTTTTTCTTAAGCTGATCAGCAGTGCAGCTTAAGAAGAGTGAAGTTAAACAGAATGGTGAAACTCCTTTACTACTCCTCCCCATGCGCTGACTACCAAAGCAAGATGACTTGCTATCTCAGTAACTATGATTCCACCTTTACTTATTAGCATTAAGGATGGCCTAATAGATTGCAACAGAGATATTAGGTTCTTCATTTTGTAGGGCTGGCGCTATAGAGAAAAATAAATAGCAAAGAGTCTTAGAAACAAATACTTCCCCAAATCTCCCAGAATAGGCTATCCAGCTGTACTACCTACCTCCATTTTCCCAGAACTGGTAGAGCTTCAAGAGAACATGGCTTGAAACATGCCCCTAAATAGTAGGTTTTAAGGGCCTATACTACATTTAAATCATTCTATGATAAGTATTTGAGCCATTTACAATTACAGAAGTTAGAAAAAGTGAGTTTAAGTGGATAAAGTGCCAAAGCAGAAAGTCAATGGAGTATAATGGTTAAGGATATGGATACTGACAGACTATGGCTGATATTCCTAATATACAAAGAACTCTTAAAAATTGAGTGAATAAAACCAAAAACCCAATAGAAGAATGGGGAAAATATATAAACAGACAATTCACACAAAAGGTATAAAAACTATCCTCAAACATATGAAAAGATGTTCAAACTCAGAATTAGAGAAATGCAAAGTAAAAATACACTGAGATACAATTTCTCACCTATCAGACTGGCAAAAAAAAAATGACAACATATTCTGTTGGTGAAGCTGCGAGGAAACAGGCACTCTCATATGTTCATGGTGAGAAAGCAAACTGCTGCAACACTTCTGGTGGCAAATCTGCAATACTTAATAAATCTACACACGTTCTTACTTTTTTTAAAAAAGTAACACCTTTTTTGAAATAAAATTTACCTACTATACAATTCACCCATTTAAAGTATACAATTTAATGATTTTTCATAAATTCACAGAGTTGTATAACCACCACCACAATCAGTTTTACATAATTTTCATCACCTCTAAAATAAATTGCATTCACAGTAGCAGTCGCTCCTCATTTCCCCTCACAACTCTCCCCACCCCTATCACTGGGGTGCGGAGAGCAACCACTAATACCTACTTTCTGTCTCTAAATAGCAGAGAGGCATATGGGAAGATATAAGACTGAACATTCGCAGCAACCATGGGGAGAATACTAGACTTGCACAGGTTATAAAATTGAGGATTCAAGCTATATTTACCTAAATTCCCAGGGAAAGGGAAGTTCTAAGTGACATCTCTGTTAAAAGTGAATGACACTCTTGATTTTAGACCAGGTACACCACTCTCCCTTCTAGGTCAACCTCGAGAAATTTGCTTTCAAGAATAAAAGAGAAGCTCTTGAACTATGCCTGTTGAGCCGTGGCATCCACATGATTCCAGAAAGAATATCAGAAGTTCTATACCAAGAAGCGCTCCAGATAATCAAGGAAGTTTAGCAGCTCTGGAGTTGCTAGATTAATGACTACTCCATTAAATTACTTTTCCAACAAAAGGAAAGAGTTATACAGAAAACAGTTATGCACTCCAGGAGCTAAAAACTATTTCTCTCATAATATTGGCCTATGAATATCCAACCATTTACCCTGGCAAATTATTTCTCTACTACTAATTTTCAAAAAAGGTTGGTCATGGCTAAAGGCAGCTACCCAATGTGAGAAAAGAAAGTTGATGATCAAGGCCATTATTGAGACATGGATATACCACATTGAAAAATCCCAAAATTCATGGAGGTCTAATGTAGCTATCACAACTTACAGCATCAGAGGCCAGAAAAACTCAGCCTACACCAAGTAATGTAGACTTTCTTTTATAGATAACTTTCCTTTTTCCTATTTTCGTGAAGTTAAAACAGGCCCCAAATCTTAGGAGGTAGCAGAGGAATACGATTCTGAAAGATTATCTGGCCTGAGAACATTCTGATTATCAATTTCAGCTATAGCACAGTAGATAAATGGTGTGCAATAAAGATTTAATTTAGCAGGCCTGAGACTGCTATTCTTAGAAGGGCCTAGTTATAAGGTTGGCCCTTGGTTGACATCTTCAGCCTTGGTTCTGGAGTATTCTCAGTCAACAGATAACTTATTAGGGAGGCACACTGTAGATTATATGTGCAAGCTATATTGATTTATGCTGAACACCTACTTTCCTGCTGGGAATCCGGCATTTTGGCATGTGCCAGGCAGGGAGTGCTTGTGTGATTAGTCCCCAGTAAAAATCTTGGGTGCTGAGTCTCAAGTGGGCTTCCATGGTAGAAATCATTTCACACATGTTGCTGCATTTTCATTGCTGGGCCAAGCATGTGCTCTGTGTCACCCCTCATTAGAGAAGGAGAGCATGCAAGGCTTGCACAGAGATTTCTGCAGACTTCAACTGTGTCTTTTTCCTTTATAATCTAATTGTGTATCCTTATTGCATCACTAGAATAACTCCTAACCGTCCACAAAATTATGTGCAGGCAAGATGATGGAATAGAAAGCTCCACCAATCATCCCCACCACAAGGACACCAAGTTAACAACTATCTATACAGAAGAAAAAAATACCTTCGTAAGAACCAAAAATCAGATGAGCACTCATAGTACCTGGATTTAACTTCATATTGTTGAAAAAGAGGCACTGAAGAGAAAAAAGTCCTGAACTGCTGATGCCACCCCTCCTCCACTCTGGCAGCCACAGAGTGGTGCAGAGAGCTTCTCTAGGCACTGAGGGAGAAAGAACACAGCAGTTATGACACAATGAACTCAGTGCTGCCCAGTTAGAGCAGAAAGGAAAACCAGACCAAACTCAGCTGATGCCCACTTATGAAGGGAGCATTTAAACCAGATCTTGCCAGAGGAAAATTATGAATCCTAGAAGTCCAAAATTGAGTGCCTGCAAACCTCACCACTGAAGATTAGAGCATCCTGCGTCTCCAAGTAAACCTGAAAAGCAGTCTAGGACATAAGAACTGCAACTCTTAGGTGAGTTCTCGTGCTAAATTAGGCCTGGAGACAGTGAACTGAGTGAGCGCATGACATACTAAGATCAGCTGGGGCAGCCAAGGGAATATTGCCATCACCCCTCCATAACCTCAGGCTGCACAGCTCATGGCTTCAAAAGAGACCCCTTCCTTCCACTTGAGGAGAAGAGAGAGAAGAGTGGGGAGAACTTTATCTTACATCTAAGTTACCAGCTAAGCCACAGCAGGATAGGGCACTGGTCAGAGTCCTAAGGGCCCCATTCCAGGCCCTAGATCCCAGACAACATTTCTAGACACACCCTGGGCCAGAAGACAACCTGCTGCCTTGAAGGAAAGGACCCAGTCCTGACAGCATTTATCACATGCCAACTGAAGAGCCCTTTGACCCTAAATAATGAGCAGTGACACCCGCCTTGGGTGAGTGGCTGAGACTTGTTCGCTTCAGGTGAGACTCATAGCATGTGACCAGCTGTGGTGGCTACAGGGCAAAACTCCATCTGCTTGAGAAAAGCAGAGAAAAAAGGAAAGGGGACTTTGTCTTTCACATTAGGTACCAGCATGGCCACAGGGGGGTAAAACAATTCCAGGACTTGAATCTTGGATGGCATTTCTGGACCTGCCCTGGGCCAAAGGAGAGAATACTGTCCTGAAGGGTGAGTCCCAGGCCAGGGAGCATTCACAACAAGCTGACTTAAGAGGCTTTGGGCATTAAGGGAATATAAGCAATAGTCTGGTAGTACTCTTTGTGGCCTGGGGTGGCAGTAGCTAGGAAATGAGGTTCCTTTGCCTTTGAAAAGGGGAGGGAAGAGTTTTTAAAAATGTGTTTTGTGGTTTGACTGCCAGAGCAGTCACAATGCAATAGAACACTTGGTAGACTTCAAAGGAATTTGACTCTAGTCTGTAAATTCCAAACAGCACTTCTGGACCCACCAGGCAATTGGGGGACCTTGCCTCCCTGAAAGGAAGGACACAGTCTAGACTGGCTTTGCCACTTGATGACTGTAGAGTTCCAGGACCTTGAGTGAGCACAGGAAGTAGCCAGAGAGTGGTCACAGCAGGCCTTAGGTTAGACCCAGCACTGGGCTGGCTTCAGGTCTGATCCAGCACAGCCATAGTGGTCGTGGCCACAGGGTTGCTTGTGTCACCCATTCCCAGCTTTAGGTGGCTTATAATAGAAAGAGAGATTCTTTGTTTGGAAGAAAGTGAGGGAAGAGAACAAGTCTCTACCTGGTAATTCAGAGAATTCTTCCCCATCTTGTCCAAGACCATGAAGAGGATACCTCTATAAGTCTGTGAAAACCACAATATTACTATATTTGTGGTGTCCCCTAGAGCAGAAGCAGCTTAGATCATGATACCCAAGTCCTTTCAAATACCTGGAAAACCTTCCCAAGAAGGGTGGCTACAAATAAGCCCAGAGTGAAGGCTAAAATAAATACCTAACCTTTCAATGCCCAGACAAAAAAGAACACCTACTAGCATCAATATCAACCAGCAAAATATGACTTTATCAAATGAAGCAAATAAGAGACCAGGATGAATCCTGGAGAAACAGATATATGACTTTTCAGACAAAGAATTCAAAATAGCTGTGTTGAGAAAAATCAAATAAAAAAGCATTTTGAGGTTAGATAATAACCTCAAAAGGACAAACTAAGAGTTATTGGCCTGAAAGAGGAAGTAGAGAAAAAGATAGGAATAGAAAGTTTATTCAAAGGCATAACAACAGAGAATTTTCCAAAACTAGAGAAAGATATCAATATCCAAGTACAAGAAGGTTGAAGAACACCAAGCAGATTTAACCCAAAGAAAACTACCTCAAGACATTTAATAATCAAGCTCCCAAAGGTCAAGGAAAAAGAAAGGATCCTAAAAGCAGAAAGAGAAAAGAAACAAATAACATACAATGGAGCTCCAATACATCGGGCAGCAGACTTTTCAGTGGAAACCTTATGGGCCAGGACAGAGTAGCGTGACATATTTAAAGTGCTGAAGGAAAAAAAACTTTTACCCTAGAAAGGTATAGCCAGCAAAAATATACTTCAAATATAAAGGAGAAATAAAGACTTTCCCAGACAAACAAAAGCTGAGGAATTTCATCAATACCAGACCTGTCCTATAAGAAATGTTAAGAGGAGTATTTCAACCAGAAATAAAAAGACAATAATGAGCAATAATCATCTGAAAGTACAAAACTCACTGGTAGTAGTAAGTACACAGAAGAACACAGAATATTATAACACTGTAACTGTGGTGTGTAAACTACTCGTATTCTAAGTAGACAGATTAAATAATGAACCAATCAAAAATAATGACTACAACAAATTTTCAAGACATAACCAATACAATAAGATATAAATAGAAACTACAACAAAATATTAAAAAGCGAGGGGACGAAGTTCAACCGTAAGGTTTCTACTTGTTTTCTTTTGCTCATTTGTTTGTTTATGCTAACAGTGTTAAGTTATCAGGTTAAAATAATGGGTTACAAAATAGTATTTGCAAGACTCATGGTAATCTCAAACCTAAAAACATACAATGGAGACATAAAACATAAAAAGCAAGAAGCAAAATCATATCACCAGAGAAAATCCCCTTCACTAAAGGAAGACACGAAGGAAAGAAGGAAGAAAGAGAAGACCACAAAACTACTGGAAAACAAATAACAATATGGTGAGAATAAGTTTTACTTACCAATAATAACATTGAATGAAAATGGACTAAATTCTCCAATCAAAAGACACAGACCAGCTAAATAAATAAAAAGACCCACTGATGTGTTGCCTTCAAGAAACACACTTCACCTATAAAGACACATATAGCCTGAAAATAAAGGGAGAGGAAAAATGTATTCCATGTCAATGGAAACAAACAAACAAACAAAAAGCAGGGGTAGCTATACTTACGTCAGCCAAAATAGATTTCAAGACAAAAGCTTTAAGAAGAGACAAAGAAGGTCACTACATAATGATAAAGGGGTCAATTCAGCAAGAGGACATAATGAATATAAATATATGTGCATCCAATACTGGAACACTCAGATATATAAAGCAAATATTACTAGAGCTATAGAGAAAGATAAGACTTGGTACAATAATAGCTGAAGACTTCACCATCCCATTTTCAGCATCGGACAAAGCTTCTAGACAGAAAAATCAACAAAGAAATATCAGACTTCATCTGCATTATAGACCAAATGGTTCTGATAGATAATTACAGAACATTTCATCCAATAACTACAAACTACACATTCTTTTCCTCAGCACATGGATCATTCTCAAGGATAGACCATATGTTAAGTCACAACTCATAATATATTCAAAAACACTGAAATAATATCAAGTAGCTTCTCTGAAGATAGTGGAATAAAACTAGAAATAAATAACAAGAGGAATTTTGGAAATGATACAAATATATGGAAATTAAACAATATGCTCCTAAATGACAAGTGGGTCAATGGAGAAATTAAGAAAAAAAATGAATAATTTCTTGAAACAAATAATAATGGAAACACAACATATCAAAACCTATGGGACACAACAAAAGCAGTACCCAGAAGGAAATTTATAGCTATAAGTGCCTACATCAAAACAGAGAAAAAACTTCAAACAAAAAATTTAATGATGCGTCTTAAAGAACTAGAAAAGAAAGAGCAAACCAAACTCAAAACTAATAAAAAAGGGAAATAACAAAGATTAGAGCAGAAATAAATGAAATTGAAATAAAACAATACAAAAGGTCAATGAAACAAAAAGTGGCTGTTTTTGAAAAGTTGAACAAAATTGACAAAGTTTTACCTAGACTAAGAAAAAAAGAGAGGAATTCAAGTAAATTAAATCACAAATGAAAAAGGAGACATTACAACTGATACTGCAGAAATTGAAAAGATTGTTAGAAATTCAAAAGATTGTTAGTGGTTACTAGGAGTAACTATATGCCAATAAATTGGAAAATCTAGAAGAAATAGACAAATTCCTAGATACATACAAGCTACCAAATATTTAAAGAAGAACTAATACCAATTCTACTCAAACTACTCCAAAAAACAGAGGAGGAAATACATCCAAACTCATTCTATAAGGCCAGTAGTATACTGATACCCAAACCAGACAAAGACATTAAAAAAAGAAAAAAACTACTGGACAATATCTCTGATAAATATTGATGCAAAAATTCTCAAAAAATACCATCAAACTGAATTCAACAATACAGTAGAAAGATCATTCCTCATGACCAAGTGAGATTTATCCCTAGGATGCAAAGATGGTTCAATACACACAAATGAATCAATATGGTATATCATATCAACATAATAAAGGATAAAAATTATATGAGCACTTTAATTTATGCTGAAAAGTTGATAAAATTAAACATCAACTCAGGATAAAAACCCTTAAAAAACTGTACAGAAGGAGCACACCTCAACACAATAAAAGCCACGTATGACAGACACACAGCTAGTATCATACTTATCCTAGCTAGATCAGACAAAAGAAAGATATAAAGAGCATCCACATTAGAAAGAAAGAATTCAAATTATCCTTGTTTGCTGATGGCATAATCTTATATTTGGAAAATCCTAACACTCTGCAAGAAAACTATTATAACTGAAAAACAAATTCAGTAAAGTTTCAGGATACAAAATCAACATACTAAAATCGGTAGCATTTCTATATGCCAACAGTGAATGATCTGAAAAAAGAAATTTAAAAAGGAAGCCCATTAACAATAGCTACACATGAAATTAAATACTCAGAAATTAACCAAGGAAGTGTAAGATTACTATAATGAAAACTATAAAACACTGATGAAGGAAATTAAAGAGGACACAAAAATATTGAAAGATATTCAATGTTCATGTATTGGAAAAATCCATATTTTTAAAATGTCCATACTACCCAAAGCAATCTACAGATTCAATGCAATCCTTATCAAACTACCAATGACATTCTTCACAGCAATATAAAAAAATTCTAAAACTTATATGGAATAACAAAAGATCCAGAATAGCCAAAGCTATCCAAAGAAAAATGAAGAAAATCGAAGAAATCATATTATCTGACTCAAATTATACTACACAACTATAGTAACCCAAATAGCATGGTACTGGCATAAAAACAGACATGTAGACAAATGGAACAGAATAGAGAACCCAGGCACAAATCCACCAACCCACCGTTGAAGTCATTTTTGACAAAGTTACCGAGAACATACACTGGGGGAAAGACAATCTTTTTGATAAATGGTGCTAAGAAAACTAGATACCCATATGACAAAAAATAAAGCTAGACCCCTATCTCCTGCCATATACAAAAATCAAATCAAAATGGATTAAATACTTAGAAATCTAAGATCTCAAACTATGAAGCTACTACAAGGACACATTGAAGAAGATCTCCAGGACATTGGTCTGGGCAAAGTCTTCTTGAGCAATACCCCACAAGCACAGGCAACCAAGGCAAACATGGACAAAAGCTTCTTCACAGTAACGGATACGATCAACAGAGTGAATAGAGAACCCACAGAATGGGAGAAAATATTTGCAAACTTCCCCTCTGACAAGGGATTTATAACCAGAATATATAAGGAGCTCAAACAAATCTACAGGAAAAAATCTAATAATCCCATCAAAAAATGGACAAAATATTTGGATAGACCTTTCTCAAAAGAAGACATACAAATGGCAAGTACGCATATGAAAAGGTACTCAACATCATTGATCATTAGAGCAATGCAAATCAAAACTATAATGTGATACCATCACATCCCAGTTAAAATGAATTGTATCTAAAGACAGGCAATAACAAATGCTGGTGAGGATGTGGAGAAACAGAAAGTCTCATATAGTGTTGGTGAGACTGTGTATCAGCACAACCGCTATGGAGAACAGTTTGGAGGTTCCTCAGAAAATTAAAATTGAGCTACCATAAAATCCAGCAATCCCACTGCTGGGTATATACCCAAAGAAAGGAAATCAGTATATCAAAGAGATATCTGCACTTTTTGTTGCAGCACTTTTTACATTAGCTAAGACTTAGAAGCAACCCATGTGTCCACCACCAGATGAATGGATAGATAATATACACAATGGAGTACTATTCAGCCATAAAAAAGAGTGAGATCCAATCATTTGCAACATAGATAGAACTGGAGATTACTATGTAAAGTGAAATAAGCTAGGCACAGAAAGACAAATGTCACATATTTTCACTTATTTGTGAGATCTAAAAATCAAATCAATTGAACTCATAGATATAAAGAATAGAAGGATGGTTACTAGAGACTGGGAAGGGAATGGGGGCTGAGGAGGAGATGGGGATGGTTAAAGGGTACAAAAAAATATACAATAAATAAGACCTACTATATATAGCACAATATAAGTCTTGTATATTTTTAAATAACTTAAAGAATGTAATTGGATTGTTTGTAATTCAAAGGGCAAATGCTTGAGCAAATGGATAGCCCATTCTCCATGATGTGTTTATTTCACATTGCATGCTGACTCATAAATCTAAGCAACATATACTAACAGGTATTTTAGTAATCACCTCAGACCTCTCACACCACCTCTAAAAGCATATTCTCATTCTCACATTCTTTTCCAGTACACCAACTACCCATCCCAGTTGCTGCTGCCATTGATTCCAAGTTGTCTGCATTTATTCTTGCTCTCATCTTTTAATCTCCCTGGTTCTGGATGTCCGGCTTTGTCTCAGCTTCAAATTCCTGTGTCTAGCCTTCTTTAACTTGGAGTAACCTTCAGTCAGTCTCCCCTCCTCCTTAACCATCATTTTTCCTACCATTGTTTCTTTCTTTCTTTCTTTCTTTCTTTTTTTTTTTGTTTTTTTGAGACAGAGTCTTGCTCTGTCGCCCAGGCTGGAGTGCAGTGGCATGATCTCGGCTAACTGCAAGCTGCGCCTCCAGGGTTCACACCATTCTCCTGCCTCAGCCTCCCGAGTAGCTGGGACTACAGGCACCCACCACCACACCTGGCTAATTTTTTTGCATTTTTAGTAGAGACGGGGTTTCACCATGTTAGCCAGGATGGTCTCTATCTCCTGACCTCGTGATCCGCCCACCTCAGCCTCCCAAAGTGCTGGGATTACAGGCGTGAGCCACCGTGCCTGGCTTTCCTATATTGTTTCAACTCATTTTGTTCTCTGGTTTGGTCACCCCAAGGTGACTTGGATGAAAACTCTCTGCTTCTACCTTGGGCCCAGTGAGACTTCCACCTCCAGCCTCACCAATATCCGTCCATTTTTCCCACAGAGAATGGAAGAGGCTTTGACCCTCTAGTCCTGATGTTTATAGTTGTGCTCTTTGGCATTTGAATCTTGTCTTTCTCCTAGACCAGGGTTGGCAAACTAACCATCAAAAATCTGATAGTAAAAAAAAAAAAAAAAAAAAAAAAATGGCTTTGGAAATCCAGCCCCTAGTTCCACAGGTAAAAATGTTAGAATCATCACTCTGTCCTAAGAACAAGTAAAAAGCAAAACAAACTGAGGTTAAAAAGAGTATAACTAATATTCTAAGAAAGCAGATAAAGCGGAATCATGTAAAATGCTCAATCAAAACCACAAAACGTATAAGAAAGTGAAAGGAAAAATAGAAACATAAAACAGGGGCAACACACACAAAACAGTAACAAATATGGTATATATTAATCTGAATATATCAATAATAACTTTGAATGCCAATAGTCTAAATATTCCAATTAAAAGATTTAAAAATTGTCAGATTAGATCAAAAAGCAAGACCCAACCTGTTTATTCTCTAAATAAATGCACTTTAAATATAAACACACAAATAGATTAAAAGTAAATGAATAGAGAATAATACACTACTACTCTCATACTAATCAAAGTAAAATGAAAGTAGCTATATTATTTCCCAACACAGCAGACTTCAAAGTATGACAAATTATCAGGGATAATAAAAGGCATTAAATAATAATAAAACTGTCAATTCTCCAAGAAGATAAAACAGTCCTTAATGTGCATGTACCTAACAAAAATGTGTCCAAATATGTGAAGCAAAAACTGATAGAACTACAAAGAGAAATAGATGAATCTACTATTACAGTTGGAGATTTCAACATTGCTCTATCAATAATAGACAGAACCAGTAATGATGTCAGCAAGAAGGCAGACTAGGAGGTGCCGGCCCTCAACCTCTAACAAAAACAATAATGTAAATATCCATAGACAAAAATGGCTCTGGGAGTGCTCCTGAGTACAATAACAAATCTGTAGCAAACCAGTGGAACACAAAAACTAAGGATGGCCACATAGAAAAGGGTAGGAAGGTTTGTCAAAGATCAGATGGTTGTAGATGTATGGTATTATTTCTGAGGGCTCTGTTCTGTTCCATTGGTCTATATCTCTGTTTTGGTACCAGTACCATGCTGTTTTGGTTACTGTAGCCTTGTAGTATAGTTTGAAGTCAGGTAGCGTGATGCCTCCAGCTTTGTTCTTTTGGCTTAGGACTGTCTTGGCAATGTGGGCTCTTTTGTGGTTCCATATGAACTTTAAAATAGTTTTTCCAATTCTGTGAAGAAAGTCATTGGTAGCTTAATGGGGATGGCATTGAATCTATAAATTACCTTGGACAGTATGGCCATTTTCATGATATTGATTCTTCCTATCCATGAACCAACCCAAATGTCCATCAATGACAGACTGGATTAAGAAAATGTGGCACATATACACCATGGAATACTATGCAGCCATAAGAAAGGATGAGTTCATGTCCTTTGTAGGGACATGGATGCAGCTAGAAACCATCATTCTCAGCAAACTATCGCAAGAACAGAAAACCAAACACCACATGTTCTCACTCATATGTAGGAACTGAACAATGAGAACAACTGGACACAGGATGGGGAACATCACACACTGGGGTCTGTTGTGGGGTGGGGGGAGGGGGGAGGGATAGCATTAGGAGATATACCTAATGTAAATGATGAGTTAATGGGTGCAGCACACCAACATGGCACACATATACATATGTAACAAACCTGAACATTGCGCACATGTACCCTAGAACTTAAAGTATAATAAAAAAGAAAAAAAGAAAAGGGTAAAAAAAGAATTTTATCCTTGTTCTCCCATACCCCAGGCTAGCATAGCTCAGCACAAAGAGTAATCACCTCAACCATAAGGTCTCCCAGAGGGGAAATGAGAGCAGGAGAACCTCAGCAGCCCTTGCCACTACCAAGGACCTCTGCAGCATTCACTGCCAAGGACTCCTACAGTCTTTGCCAATGCAGACCCCACCATCCAGAGTTGCTTGGACTCCACCCCCTGCACACTCCTAGAGCTGGAGCTGATGTGCACTCTTCTAGAGCCAGCAACACGACACCTGTCCCCAAGCCTTGGTTCCACTACATGCACCCACACCCACACCTCCGACCTGTTGCCTCTATACACTCCTGCACCTGGTACTCCTGCACACCCCCATAATTGATGTCCCCATGCAAACCCAGACCTGGTTCTGAATCTGGCACTGATATGCACCCTACCCAGCCAGTACCCTCATACCCACTTGCAGGAGAAAATCTTTCCCTATGGAATCTAGTCTGTAAAGTCATGAAGAAGTGACTTCTTCAAATGTACAGATCACAATGCAAGGCTACAAGGAATATGAAAAATCAGAAAAACATGATCCTCCGCCACCAAAGGAACATAATAAATTTCCAGTAAACAACTCAAAAGAAATGGAGATCTATGAAATGGCCAAAAATAATTCATAAAATACTCACTACAAATTCACAAAAGTCATAGAGTGGCTGAATGAATTTTAAAACTTAAGACCCAGTGACACGCTATATATGAGATTCACTTTAGTCTTAAGGACACATATAATGAAAGTAAAGGGATAGGAAAATATATTCCATGTAAATACTAACTAAAAGAAAGTAGGGGTAGCTACACTTAATCAGATAAAATAGGCTTCAATTCAAAAAACTATCTGTCTAGAGTCAAAAAGGTCACTATAAAATGATGAGGATCAACTTGACATGAAGATATGGCAATTATAACTACAGCTGGACCTCTCTATCTATTAATCAAAAATATTCTTAAAAATAAAAGAATAACAGCAACAAAAATGATAGAAATTAAAAATACATTATAACTATTTACATTGTATTCGATATTGTAAGTACACTTACATTGTATTAGATATTATAAGTAATGTAGAGATGATTTAAAGTATACAGGACATGTGCATAGATTATATACAAATCCTATGCCATTTTATTTAAGGGATTTGAGCATCTGTGGATTTTGGTATCTGCAGGGGTCCTGGAACCAATGCCTTATAGATAATGAGAGATGACTGTATATACACACCCAACATCAGGACAACTAAATATATAAAGCAAATATTGACAGATTTGAAGGGAGAAATAGCAATATAATAATAGTAGGATATTTTTATACCTCACTTTCTTTTTTATTAATGTTATTTTTAATTGAAAAATCATAATTATATGCATTTATAGGGCAAAATGTGTTTGATATATGTATAAAATATGGAATGAGTATATTAAGCTAAGTAACATATCCATAACCTTGCTTACTTATCCTTTTTGTGGTGAGACATTTCAAATTTACTCTCCTTACTTTAGTAATATTAAAATATACAATATTATTGACTATAGGCACCCTCCTATGCAATAGATCTCAAAACGTATTCCTTCTGTCTGAAACTTTGTACCCTTTGACCAACAACTCCTCATTCTCCCCCCTTACTCCATTCTCCATCCCTGGAAGACTCTGGTAACCATCATTCTACTCTTTACTTCTATAATTCCAACTTTTTTAGATTACACATGTAAGTGAGGTCCTGTGGTATATGTCTTTCTGTGCCTGGCTTATTTCACTTAGCTTAATGTCCTTCAGGTTTATCCACATTGTCACAAATGACAGAATTTCCTTCTTTTTAAAGGCTGAATAGTATTCCATTAAGTATATATACCACATTTTCTTTAGCCATTCATTCACTGATGGACATCTAGGTTTATTCCTTATCATAGTTATTGTGCATAATGCTGCAATAAACATGGAAGTTCAAATATCCTCTCAAAATACTGATTAAAATTCCTTTAGATATATACTCAGAAGTGAAATGCTCAACTTTCAATAATGGTTAGAATATCCAGACAGAAAATTGATAAAGACACAGCTGAGTTGAACAAAACGGTAGACCAGATAGACCTAACAGACATGTACAGAACTTTTCACCTAATAGCAAACAAACATTCTTCTCAAGTACACACAAAACCTTCTCCAGGATAGATCATGTTAGGCCAAAATACAAATCTTAACAAATTTAAGAAAAATAAAATCATTCCAAGTATCTTTTCTGACCACAATGAAATAAAACTAGAAATCAGTAACAGCAAGATAATAGATAAATTCACAAATACGTGAAAACCAAACAACACACTCTTGAACAACCACTGGGTCGAGGAAGAAATTCAAAGAAAATTATTAAAATATCTCAAGGCAAAAGTGAAAACACAACATATCAAAACATGAGATGAAGCAAAAAATGTACTAAGAAGTAATAGCAACAAGTGGCCATATTAAAAAGTAAAATCTCAAACAATCTAACTTTACATATCAAAGAACCAAAAAAAGAACAGACTAAGCCCAAAGTTAGCAGAAGGAAGGAAACAATAAAGACTAGAGCAAAAATAAGTCAAATCAAAAATAGCTCCTCTTTCATTTATAATTTTATTTATTTTCATTTTCTCTTTTCACAAAAAAATAAGGATCATAAGAAAAAATTATATTCCAACAACTGGAAAACCTTCAAGAAATTAATAAATTTCAAGAAACACACAACCTACCACACCAAATTACAAAGAAATTTAAAAATCTCAACAGGCCAATAACAAGTAAGTAGATAAAATCAGTAATCAAAAATATCCCAACAAAAAATAACCCAGAACCACATGGCATCAATGGTGAATTCGACGAAACATTCAAAGAGAATTAGTGTCAATCCTTATCAAACTCTTCCATAAATTGAAGAGAAAGGAACATTTATAAACTCATTTCACAAAGCCAGTATTACCCTGATACCAAAACCAGATAAAGACATTATGAGAAAAGAAAATTACAGGGTAATATCCCTGAAGAACACAGATGAAATGATGCTCAACAATTCAACACCACATTAAAAAATTATACAACATGATTAAGTGAGATTTATCCCTGGAATGCAAGAATGGTTCATCATACATAAATCAATATGTGTGGTACACCACATGAATAGTTTAAGAATAAATACCATATAATCATCTCAATAGATGTAGGAAAACATTAGAAAAAAATTGACATCCATTCATGATAAAAATCTGTAACAAATTAGGTATAGAAGGAATGTACTTCAACATAATAAAGGCTATACATAAAAAACCTACAGCTAACATCATACTCAAGGGTGAAAAGCTGAAAGCTCTTTCTTTAATAGCAGGAACAAGACAAATATCCCACTCCTGCCACTTCTATTCAACACAGTATTAAAAGTTCTAATCAGAACAACTAGGGAAAAAAACAATAAATTACATCCAACTCAGAAAGGAAGAAGTAAAATTGTCTATTTGCAGACTACATGATCTTATATGTAGAAACCCCTGAAGACTGCAGTAAAACACTATTGAAAGTAACAAATGAATTCAGTAATGTTGCGGGACACAAAATCAACATCCAAAAATCAGTCACATGCCTATGCACTAAAAATGAACTATGATAAAAGAAATTAATAAAGGAATCCCATTTACAATAGCATCAAAAAAATAAATTCTTAGGAAAAACCTAACCAAGGAGGGAAAAAATCATAAAATGAAAACTACAAAACAATGAAGAAATTAAAGCAGACACAAATAAATCACAAGATATTCCATATCCATGAAATGGAAGAATTAATACTGTTAAACTGTCCATACCACCTTAAGATATTTACAGATTCAATGTGATCCCTATCAAAATTTCAATGGCATTTTTCACAGAAAGAAAAAAACCAATCTTAGACTTCATATGAAACTACAAAAGACTCTGAATAGCCAAAATGATCTTGAAAAAGAATATCAAATCTGGCTTCACACTTGTTGAGTTCGAATTTCAAATTATATTACAAATCTATAGTAATAAAAACAGTATGATACTGCCATAAAAACAGACACAAAGAACAATGGGAAAACATAGGGAGCACAGAAATAAACCCATAAATACACAACCAACTGGTCTTCCACAAGATTGCCAAGAATACAAAATGTTCAAAGGATAGTCTCAATACACTGTGTTAGAAAAACTGAATATATTGCTTCTCAGCCTTTTGGCTAAGATCAAGTACAGGAAAACTAGATTATCTACATGCAAAATAATTAGCTTGAACACTTATCTTACACCATTCACCAAAACCAATTCAAGATGGATTAAAGACTTAAACATAACAAATGAAACCATAAAATTCTGGGGAAAGCTCCATGACATTGGTCTTCACAATAATTTCTTGGATAGGACACCAAAAGCAGTGAGAATAAAAAGTAAAATAAACAAGTGGGATTACATCAACCTAAAAAGCTTCTGCACTACAAAGGAAAAAACACAATGAAAAGGCAACTTACAGAATGGGAGAAATTATTTGGAAACTATACATCTGGTAAAGGGTTAATATCCAAAATATATAAGGAACTCACACAACTCAAAAACAAATAAGGAAAACCAGATTAAAAATGGGCAAAGAACTTGAATAGACATTTTTCCAAAGAAGACACACAAATGGGCAACAGGTATATGAAAAGGTGGGCAACATCATCAGTCATAACATAAATGCAAATCAAATATTCATGAGATATCACCTCATACCTGTTACAATAAATATTACCAAAAAGTCAAAATATAATAAGTGTTGGTGAGGATATGGAAAAAATGAAACATTTATACATTGTTGATAAAAATGTAAATTGGTATAGCCATTACGGAAAACAGCATAGAGGCTCCTCAAATAAATAAAAATAGAACTATCATTTGACCCAGCAATCCCTCTTCTGGGTATATACTCAAAGGAAGTTAAATCAGCACCTCGAAGAGATATCTGCAATCCTATGCTCACTGCAACATTATTCACAACAGTCAAGATATGAAAACAATATACATGCCCATAACAGATGAATGGATTTTAAAAATGTAGGGTATGTATGTGTGTTTGTGTGTGTGTGTATACATATATATGTATTGTGTGTGTGAGTATATGTGTGTATAGTAGAAATATGCTCAGCCTTATAAAGAAGAAAATCCTGCCATTTCCAACAACATGGATGAACCCGTACAACATGCTAAGTGAAATAAGCCAGGGTCAAAACAACACATATTGCATAATCACTTATATGTTGAATCTAAAAATAGTCAAACTCATAGAAGCAAAAAGTAGAATGGTGATTTCCTGGGGGCTTGGTGGGGTTGGGGCGGGGGTGGGGAGTAGCAGGCGTGGAGTGGGAAACGGGGAAATGGTCAAAGTGTACAAAGTTTTATTTATCTGAGATGAATAAGTTTTGGAGATCTAACGTACAGCATTGTTAACAATACTATACTGTATACTATTTTTTCATTCAAATTGAACTTTATTAAAATACGTGCCAGTTTTCCTCTCTCCTAGTTCCACTGATGAGCTAGCCTAGAACTATATAACTTTGAGCCAAGTTTCCAAAGATAGTAAAGCTAAGAACAGCAAACTAATAAGGACAAATAGGCCACTTTTGGTAATGACTCACAAATTAAACTTTCAAAACATGTGCATAGCTTTATTTATCTACTTAGATCTAACCTTTTCATGGAGCTTCGGCAAAATTAGAGTGTGCAAAATGCATTTCTAAAACATAATGCAAGCAAAGCTTTCACATTTACACTAGCAGGAAATACACAGAGAAACTAACAAGTCACAGTAGGGAGAATTCAGATCTTTTTTTAATGACAAGAATTGCACAGTTTATTATTTTGAGAAAATTGTTGTAGACATAAATATTTAAAATATTCTAAGCAAGGTGCTTTTAATAACAAAATTTTTAAAGTTAGACAGAGCTGATAACTTGTATCATAGCTCACAAAGAATTCCAAATTAAAGTGGACTCCATTTTCTCCCTACATTCTGCAAACAATGCTTTGTATAACACTTCTTTAAAACACTAAAGGAGGCAACAAGCTGAAACTTTTTTCAAAGCACACAAGACATGGTGTCATCACATTACTTGAAGGTGCTGGGGGAAAAAGAAAAGGGAGTGAAGAATCCTTTTACTATTTCCCACTACAGAACAGCCACTAACAGACTAAGAACAAAAAATATACAACAAAAACAGTAAATCACGTCCCCAGCTTATAAAATAGTTCCAGTGTGACAAGATCTATAAATAGAGAACATCAGTTGGACAATGGAATGAGCATTTCATACTGCATACAAATTAGTGAGGTGGTAACAACCATCAACTATCTCAGGCATTACTACATGGCCTTTCAAAATTTTTTTTAATGTACGTGCAAGGCACATTGATACAAAAATAGCTCTCTGGCCAACAAATACATTAAATAAGAAAATTAAAATTTTGACTTTGCAATATTGGCAACATCAAAATATAACCAGATAGCTTGGACCCACACATCTTTCTCATATTCCTTCACCTCATTTGGTGTTTCCCACCCATTATTTTGGGTTCAATCACCTTCAAGTTTCGGTATGTGCTTGAGAAATGATTTTTCTTCTTATCATGTAGCATTCTTACTAAAGTTTTCCTTTGCTAAGTAAAAATATATAAGAGAAACAGAATAGTTGGAGTTACTTTTTCAATAATTTAATTTTTAAAATATTTTTATTATACTGTTAAGTTTTGGGATACATGTGCAGAATGTGCAGGTTTGTTACATAGGTATACATGTGCCATGGCAGTTTGTTGCACCCATCAACCCATCATCTACATTAGATATTTCTCCTAATGCTATCCCTCCCCTAGCCCCCCACCTCCTTGACAGGCACTGGTGTGTGATGTTCCCCTCCCTGTGTCCATGTGTTCTCATTGTTCAACTCCCACTTATGAGTGAGAACATGCAGTGTTTGGTTTTCTGTTCTTGTGTTAGTTTGCTGAGAATGATGCTTTCCAGCTGCATCCATGTCCCTGCAAAAGAGATGAACTCATCTTTTTTATGGCTGCATAGTATTCCATGGTGTGTATGTGCCACGTTTTCTTTATCCAGTCTATCATTGATGGACATTTGGGTTTGTTCCAAGTCTTTGCTACTCTGAATAGTGCCACAATAAACATACGTGTGCATGTGTCTTTATAGTAGCATGATTTATAAACCTTTGGGTATATACCCAGTAATGGGATTGCTGGGTCAAATGATATTTCTGGTTCTAGATCCTTGAGGAATTGCCACACTGTCTTCCACAATGATTGAACTAATTTACACTCCCACCAACGGTGTAAAAGTGTTCCTATTTCTCCACATTCTCTCAAGCATCTGATGTTTCCTGGCTTTTTAATAATCACCATTCTAACTGGCGTGAGATGGTATCTCATTGTGGTTTTGATTTGCATTTCTCTAATGACCAGTGATGATGAGCTTTTTTTCATATGTTTCTTGGCTGCATAAATGTCTTCTTTTGAGAAGTGTCTATTCTTTGTAGATCCTGAATATCAGCCTTTTGTCACATGGACAGATTACAAAATTTTCTTCCATTCTATAGGTTGCCTGTGCGCTCTGATGGCAGTTTCTTTCACTGTGCAGAAGCTCTTTAATCAGATCCCATTTGTCAGCTTTGGCTTTAGTCATTGCTTTTGGTGTTTTAGTCATGAAGTCTTCGCCCATGCCTATGTCCTGAATGGTATTGCCTAGGTTTTCTTCTAGGGTTCTTATGGTTGTAGGTCATACATTTTAGTCTTTAATCCATTTTGAGTTAATTTTTGTAAAAGGTGTAAGGAAGAGGTCCAGTTTCAGTTTTCTGCATATGGCTAGCCAGTTTTCCCAAGACCATAGGGAATCATTTCCCCATTGCTTGTTTTTGTCAAGTCTGTCAAAGATCAGATGGTTGTAGATGTGTGGCATTATTTCTGAGGCCTCTCTTCTGTTCCATTGGTCTATATATCTGTTTTGGTAGCAGTACCATGATGTTTTGGTTACTGTAGCCTTGTAGTATAGTTTGAAGTCAGGTAGCGTGATGCCTCCAGCTTTGTTCTTCTTGCTTAGGATTGTCTTAGCTATACGGGCTCTTTTTTGGTTCCATATGAAATTTAAAGTAGTTGTGGTTTTTTTGGTTTTTTGTTGTTGTTGTTGTAATTCTGTGAAGAAAGTCAATGGTAGCTTGATGGGGATAGCACTGAACCTATAAATTACTTTGGACAGTATGGCCATTTTCATGATATTGATTCTTCCTATTCATGAGCATGGAATGTTTTTCCATTTGTTTGTGTCCCTTCTTGTTTATTTCCTTGATCAGTGGTTTGTAGTTCTCCTTGAGGAGGTCTTTCACATCCCTTGTAAGTTGTATTCCTAGGTATTTTATTGTCTTTGTAGCAATTGTGAATGGGAGCTCACTCATGATTTGGCTCTCCATTTGTCTGTTATTGGTGTATAGGAATGCTTGTGATTTTTGCACATTGATTTTGTATCCTGAGACTTTGCTGAAGTTGCTTATCAGTTTAAGGAGATTTGCGGTGAGACGATGGGGTTTTATAAATATACAGTCATGTCATCTTCAAACAGAGACTATCTGACTTCCTCTCTTCCTATTTGAATACCCTTCATTTCTTTGTCTTGTCTAATTGCCCTGGCCAGAACTTCTAATACTACGTTGAATACGAGGGGTGAGAGAGGGCATTCTTGTCTTGTGCTGGTTTTCAAAGGGAATGCTTCCAGCTTTTGCCCATTCATTATGATATTGGCTCTGTGTTTGTCATAAATAGCTCTTTTTATTTTGAGATACATTCCATCAATATCGAATTTATTGAGAGTTTTTAGCATGAAGGGGTATTGAATGTTATGGAAGGCCTTTTCTGCATCTACTGAGATAATCTTGTGGTTTTTGTCATTGGTTCTGTTTATGTGATGGATTACATTTATGGATTCGCATATGTTGAACCAGCCTTGCATCCCAGACATGAAGCTGACTTGATTGTGGTGGATAAGCTTTTTGATGTGCTGCTGGATTCGGTTTGCCAGTATTTTATTGAAGAGTTTCACATTGATGTTCATCAAGGATACTGGCCTGAAATTTTCGTTTTTGTTGTGTCTCTGCCAGGTTTTGATTGACGTGATTTATACTAAATGTGATTGGTTCAGGGCAGCATTATTTCTCCTCTATATACAAACAAAATATAAGTCCCCAGCATACATAGATTAATGTTTTCTAAAAGTTCAGCAACAAATCAATGACACTATGTCCTTTACGCCATTCTTCCTAACTCCCCTTGCTGAGGCAGAGAGAGGGAGTAATAGAAACAAAGCTAAGATTTAAACTATTTTCAGTAGTAGAAGACATTTAAGGCCAAAAAGTGTACTATTAACAGAATTCTCGTGTTTCTAAGTTATTGTCCTTCATAGGCCAATACCAGCTAATAGTTAGTTAGTTGCACTGATTCCTTCCCAAAGAGAATTTTATAATTCACTCACTCTTGTTAGTGGCTGTGCTACAGGAAAGGCATCAAAGCAAGCTATGGTATATGTATGGTATATAGTAATGTAAAAAGTGCATCACATTCTTGATTTTCAGTTTCTCATAGCAGCAGCAGGATTAATCTAAGACAGAAAACAGCTGTATTTTCATTCTTAAAATGCAACAATATCTAGTGAAATGTATTCCAGATCATGAAAGGATCCACCTCTATGAAGCATAAATGAAAACAGACTAATAATAATAGACAAACGGGTAAACTAAAGGCATTCATTCATATTTACATATTAAAACCCTTTTGTTAACATCAAATCTTTACATCTAGTAATAGAAGCACTTTAAGAATAAAGCAGACATTACTACAGCAGTATCCATTTTCAGAGCCTTTGATTAGCACCTGAGGAAAAAAGGGTATATGGAAAGCTATGTAATTTGCCTCAAGTTAGCTTGTTGGTCTGAAGAGTACAACTTTGATATGCACAGAAAGGAAAACTAAATCGGAAAATAAATGTTTGTACCTGTTTTAATATGGCTGTAGAAAAGGGATACTGGCCAGGCGCAGTGGCTTACATCTGTAATCCCAGCACTTTGGGAGGCTGAGGTATGTAGATTGCCGGAGGTCAGGAGTTCAGTAACAGTCTGGCCAACATGGTGAAACCCCATTTCTACTAAAAATACAAAAACATTAGCCCAGCGTGATGGTGTGTGCCTATAATCCCAGCTACTCAGGAGGCTGAGGCAGAAGAACTGCTTGAACCAGGGAGGTGGAGGTTGCAGCGAGCTGAGATTGTGCCACTGCACTCCAGCCTAGGCGACAGAGCAAGACTCCACCTCAAAAGAAAAAAAAGAAAAGAAAAACATGTTCACACAAAAGACGTACACACAATGTACATAGCCAAAAAGTAGAAACAACCCACATGTCTACCAACTACAACAAAATGTAGTATATCCATACAATTAAATATTATTCAGCCATGAAAAAGAATGAACTACATGGATAACCCTCACAAAACCCTGTCAGCCCCCACTTGGCTTTGCCCTTCCACCTGCCCTGGTGGTTTAACACAAAACACAGAACTTTTGGGAGCTCTATGGCCCTGCTCATTGCCTGAGACACCAGATTACCTTCCCTGAGTAATATAAGGCAGGCACAATTCCCACCGCTACCACTGCAGCTGGTGCTCTCTTACAAGCACCACATCCTGGCTGGAGGCCAACCAACATGGTTATGTAGCAACAAGCTGTGAACTTTTTTTTCCAAGAAGCAACACAGGAACTTAACAGGAAAACAGAAAGAAACCACAGATCCTTTGAAAGAAGCAGCGGGCCGCAGCCTACACCGTGAGCCAGGCAAAAAGCTGTTAAGTCCTCAGAGTGCAATAAGGGGAGAGGCTGCCTCCAGGATATACTCTCCACTAGGGAACCTGGCAAGCAGCCCACAGTGGAAGGCCTTAACCCTATCCAGTGCTGGAGCTGTGAGCGGTGAGAGTACATGAAGAGGAGCAGCATCAGCATGTACTTTGCATGTACTGCCAGACTCCAGCAAGAATGGAGGGAAGCCATTCCTGATCCTACCTCATAGGGGACCTTGTAGAAGTCAGCTGGATAACTCAGGTGGCAGTCCCAGGTTGATAGAAGCTCCCAATTGAGATTCATAATATAATCTCAAGTGGGGACAATCCCGCTTCACCAGAACCGAGGGGTAAGGAGGAAGAGTGCTATAGCCACATGTGCAAGTGTGGAGTGGGTGGGCCCTGGCCTGAAAGCCATGGTTTCTGTCTTGAGGGAGAAGACTTATGGCCTGGGAGCAGTTTTGAGTTCTGAGTGTAGACTGCCTAGAATCTATCTCGCCGCTTCTAGTGGAACAGTGTGGTGTGTGAGACATGCCTTGCCAATTGTGTCGGAGCTGGGTGGGGCTTACTGCTGCCTGCTACTCCCTTCCCTAAATGCAGATTCTTCCATGCAGTGGAGGCAGCTGTACTCCTCCATGGAACATTACATCAGTGACCAGATAACTGTCATCTGATCCCCACTGGGGCTGCTGCTTACACCTGCACATGGGGAGTCAGAGTGTAGACTTACCTGACTCACCCCCATGTGGCTTTGCCCTTCCATCTGCCCTGGTAGCTTAACACAAAACACAGAAACTTTTGGGAGCTCTATGACCCTGCTCATTGCCTGAGACACCAGATTACCTTCCGTGGGTAATATAAGGCAGGCACAATTCCCACCGCCACCACTGCAGCTGGTACTCTCTTACAAGCACCACCTCCTGGCCAGAGGCCAATCAATATGGTCCAATACAGAATACTTAAGCAAAGTAACACGGTGCCCAGGAACAAGAAAACTTGTGCAAGACCTCAGCTATCACCATTGCCTGCAGCACCCTGGTTAACCAGGATGTCTTGAGTCTGTCCACATGACTAGTTCATTACTACTACAACTGACACTTGAGAAAGCCAACACACTAAGACTATTTATAACCAAGGAAATCTAACTGATGGCGGTGGCAGGAGAGTGAGAATTGGTGCTGATACCTGCTGCTAGGAGACTTGAGGAAATGTCACATCACTGGATCCCTTACAGACATGCCCCAGCACCATCCTGGAGTGTGGCAGTTCCACAAGGTGGCTGGGCCCAGAAGAGCAGCATGATTCACAGTAGGTTGTCCCTCAGGGACTCTTACTCCTAGGGGAGGGGAGAGTGTACCACATCAAGAAAGTACCCTGTGGGACAAAAGAATCCAGACAGCAGGCTTTGAGTTCCAGAACTTTCTGCTTGTGAAAAGTTTCTTTTGTAGACATTCCTCAGCATCAGCCAAAAGTCAGGCAGCCCCGCTGGGTGTTTAGACCCAGGAGGGCAATCACAATTACTGCAGTCTGGCTCTCAGGAAGTCCTTTCCCAGGTGAAGGGGGAGAGTACCACATCAAAGATCACCCCATGGGACAAAAAAATCTGAACAGCATCCCTTGAGTTCCAGATTTTTCAACCAAAACAGTCTACCCAAATGAGAAGAGACCAGAAAAGTAATTCTGGTAATATGACAAAACCAGTTTCTATAACAACACCAAGAGATCACACTAGCTCTCCAGCAATGGATCCCAACCAAGGGAAAATAAAATCTGAATTGCCAAAGAATTCAGAAGGATGATTATTAAGCTACTCAAGAAGGCACCAGAGAAAAGTGAAAAACAACTTAAAGAAATTTTTTAAAAATACAGGATATGGATAAAAAAGCCTCCAGAGAAACGGCTATCATAAAGACAAGATAATCACAACTTCTGGAAATGAAAGACACACTTAGAGAAATGCAAAATACACTGAAAATGTTAAAAAATAGAATTAAACAAATAGAAGAAAGAACTTCACAGCTCAAATAAAAGGTGTCTGAATTAACCCAACCTATCAAAGACAAAGAAAAAAATTAAAAATGAATAAAACCTCCAAGAAATTTGGAATTATGTTAAATGATCAAACATAAGAACCACTGTTCTTCCTGAGAAAGAAAAGAAATCTAAAAGTTTGGAAAACTTATTTCAGGGAATAATCAAGGAAAACTTCCCTCGTTGTGCTAGAGATCTAGACATCCAAATATAAGAAGCCCAAAGAACACCTGGAAAATTTATTGCAAAAATATTATCACCTAGGAACATAGTCATCAGGTTATCTAAAGTCAAGATGAAGAGATGAAGAAAAGCATATTAAGAGCGGTGAGACAAACGCATCAGGTAACCTATAAAAGAAAATCTGTCAGATTAACTACAGATTTGTCAGCAGAAACCCTAGAAGCCAGAAAGGATTGGGTCCTATCTCTAGCTTTCTTAAACAAAGTAATTATCAGCCAAGAATTTTGTATCCAGCAAAACTAAGTTTCATAAGTGAAGGTGGTATGGTTGGGCTCTGTGTCTCCACTCAAATCTCATGTTGAATTTTAATCCCCGTATGTCAGGGGAGGGACCAGGTGGGAGGTTATTAAATCATGAAGGTAGATTTCCCCCATGCTGTTCTTGTGATAGTGGGTGAGTTCTCACAAGATCTGATGGTTTAAAAGTGTGGCACATCCCCGCCTCGTGCTCTCTCTCATTCTGTCATGTAATATACACGTTGCTTACCCTTTATCTTATGCCATGATTGTTAAGATTTCTGAGGCCTCCTCAGGCATGCAGAACTGTGAATCAATTAAAAGTATTTTCTTTATAAATTACCCAGTCTCAGGTAGTTCATTATAGCAGTGTGAAAATTGACTGATACAGGAATTCTGTACCAGAAGAGTGGAGCACTGCTATAAAGATACATGAAAATGCGGAGGTGACTTGGTAACTGGGTAACAGGCAGAGGTTGAAACAGTTTGAAAAGCTCAGATGAATACAGGAAGATGTGGGAAAGTTTGGAACTTCCTAGAGACGTGTTGAATGGTTGTGACCAAAATACTGATAGTGATATAAACAATGAAATCCAGGCTGAGGTGGTCTCAGATAAAGATAAAAACTCACTGGAAATTTAAGCAAAGGTCGCTCTTGTTATGAAAAAAGACTGGTGGCATTGTGCCCCTTCCCCAAGTATCTGTGGAACTTTGAACTTGAAAGAGGTTATTTAGAGTATCTGGAGTAAAAAATTTCTAAGCAACAAAGCATTCAAAATATTGCCCTGCTGCTCCTAACAGTGTACAGTCATATGCATTTACAAAGAGATGGTCTGAAATAGGAACTTACGTTTAAAAGGAAAGTAGAATGTAAAAGTTTAAAAATTTTCCAGCCTGACCTTGTGGTAGAAAAGAAAAACCCATTTTCTAGAAAGAAATTCCAGCTAGCTGCAGAAATTTGCATAAGTAAAGAGAAGCTGAATGTTAATAGCCAAGACAATGGGGAAAATGTCTCCAGGGTCAGTCGTTCAAGGCAGACCCTCCCATCACAGGCCACAGACCTGGAGATCTAGGAGGAAGAAATGGGTTAGTGGGCCAGGCCTAGTGTCCAGCTTCTATGGGCAGCCTTGGGACATGGTACCCTGCATCCTAGCAGCTCCAGCTCCAACTGTGACTAAAAGAGGCCAAAATACAGCTAGGGCCATCACTTCAGGGGGTGCAAGATCATGGGAATGAATTTCCCCCATGCTGTTCTTTTGATAGTGAGTTCTCACACCGTCTGATGGTTTTAAAGTGTGGCACTTTCCCCATTTCCTTCTCTCTCCTGCCACCATGTAAGACATGCCTTGCTTCTGCTTCATCTTCTGCTGTAGTTGTAAGTTTCATAAGGATCCCATAGCCATGTGAAATTGAGAGTCAATTAAACCACTTTTCTTTATAAATTACCCCGTCTCCAGTAGTCCTTTATAGCAGTGTGTAAACATACTAATACAGAAGAGAAAAAGTCTTTCTCAGACAAACAAATGTTTAGAGAATTTGCCACTACCAAGCCAGCACTACAATAAATGCTAAACAGAGTTCTAAATCTTGAAACAAAACCTTGAAATACACCAAAACAGAACCTCCTTAAAGCATAAATCTCACAGGGCCTATAAACCATTACACAAGGAAAAAAAGATATTCAGGCAACAAGTAGCATGATAAATAGAATGGTACCTCACATCTCAATACTAATGTTAAATGTAAGTTGCCTGAATGCTTTGCTTAGAAGATAAAGAATGGCATAATGCATAAAATTTCACCAACTAAGTATCTGCTATCTTCAAGAATCTCACCTAACACATACGGCCTCACATAAACATAAGGTAAAGGGGTGGAAAGAGATATTCAATGCAAATGAAAACCAAAAGCAAGCAGGAGTAGCTATTCTTATATCAGACAAAATAGACTTTAAAGCCTCAACAGTTTAAAAAGACAAAGAGAGACATTATATAATGACGAAAGAATTAGCCAACAGGAAAATATCACAATATATATGCACCTAACACTGGAGCTCCCAAATTTATAAAATAATTTTAAAAAACAATAAAACAATTACTACTAGGCCTAAGAAATGAGACAGATGGCAACACTGTGGGAAACATACTCCACTGACAGCACTAGACAGGTCATCAAGACAGAAAGTCAAATAAGAAACAATTGACTTAAACTATACCCTTAGAACAAATCAACTTAACAGATATTTACAGAACATTCTACCCAACAACTGCAGAATATATAATCTTTTTATCAGAACATGGAACATTTTCCAAGATAGACCATAGGATAGGCAACAAAAAAGTTTCAATAAATTTAAGAGTATCAAAATTATACCAGTACTCTTGCTGACCACAGTGGAAAAAAATTGGAAGCCAATACAAAAAGGAATACTCAAAAATATACAAATATGTGGAAATTAAATAATCTACTCCTGAATAATCTTTGGGTCAACAATAAAATCAAGATAGAAATTTAAAAATCCTTTGAATGGAATAATAGTGACACAACCTATCAAAATATCTGAGATACAGCAAAAGTGGTGCTAAGGGGAAACTTCATAGCATTAAACGCCTACATCAAAAACTCTGAAAGAGCCTGGCTTGGCTGCAGGGTAGGCCATAGCAGGGAAAATGGCAGATAGGAAGGTGGGAGAGGAGAAGGCTGAAAAGTTGCAGTGAGCTGGAGCCATTGGAAGACCTGAAGAAGAAGTGAAAAAACCTGTGAAAACTAAGGCTGTTTATTCCAGTAATGGAGGGAAAAGTTCTGGTCACAGCACTGAGAATCCGTCAGCTGAAAAAGAAGCTGCAGTCCTCCCAACAAAGCCTACAAAGATCAAGTTTAGATCTGCCACAGGTAGTCAGATGACAAATAAAGCATCAGCCATATCCATCAAACTTGGACTAAGTAAGCCTAAAGAACCTGTTCCAACTCTAGCTTCAAAAATTCTTTTGGTAGCAGCAGGTTTTAATGAAAATGAAGGTAGTCAACCTGAGGCAATGCCTCCAGAAGCAAAGATGAGGATAAAATATATTGGAAGAAATACATTAACATCAGCTGGACCAAACTCCTTCAATAAAAGAAGCATGTGTTTTCTGTTAACCAGAAGCTATGGGAGCAAAATAGAAAACCTCATCTTGGTGTAATGCTCATGACCATGACTATTAAATATTCTGTTTTGAAACTGCAGTGTGGGGTGGGTATAAAGTTAAATGAAACAGTTTCCTTTTTAAAGAATGGTATAAGACTATCTTTGGAGCTGCTTTTCTTTTTCTTTTTCATTTTTTAAAAGATTCAGTGACACGCTAATAAATCAGAGTTTGAAATTAGTGATAATTTATGTTTTCTATACGGATTTCAATAAATTTGCTAATATTGTAGTTTCATGTGATTAGTTTCCACAGGTTACAGACGACAACAAAATCAGAAATGATACCTTTTTAAGAATTGCATTTTTTAGACACAACTATTAGCACCTTAAGAGAAAAGCAGAAAGTTACTGTCGATTTATAACTACAAGCAGTTACCCTCTTGACTACCTTATTACCTAAACTGTCTGGCTCCCAAGAACAGCCTTATAGAGACAGGGAGTATAGTACTGGGAGGAATAATGCTACTTAACTATTGACTGAAAGTAAATTTAGATAAAATAAAGCTTTTTTTCCTTATGGGTATTTGTTTTAAGTCATCATAAACTAGGTATTGCATTGCTGTCAGTGGATACAGATGCTTAGCTCTTAAAAACCTTTTTAAGTATTTATGTAAACTAGGGTTGGGCGTGGTGGGTCACACCTGTAATCCCAACACTTTGGGAGGCCAAGGTGGGCAGATCACTTGAGATCAGGAGTTCGAGACCAGCCTGGCCAACATGGAAACCTAGTCTACTAAAAATATAAAAATTATCTGCGCATAGTGGTGCACACCTGTGGTCCAGCTACTCAGGAGGCTGAGCTGGAGAATCACTTGAACCCAGGAGGCAAAGGTTGCAGTAAGCCGAGATTGGGCCACTGCACTCCAGTGTGTGTGTGTGTATGTGTATGTGTGTGTGTGTGTATATATATATATTTATATATAATAAATATTTATATAAACTGTTGAATATTTGAAATAGCCCACTTCACCTTAATGGGTCTTGTCTATCTTCATTAGTATTCAAAGAACAACCATTTGCTATCAAAGTAAATCAGTATTTTGAATGTGCTTTTCTTAGTTTTAATTAGCTAGTTCCTGTAAGCATTTCTACCAGAAACTGAGGCAAATCCTAAGAAAACTATTTCTTTTAAAATACAAACCACCACCAAAAATTTAAATGTACATATTGCTTAAGTATTAGGATGTTTTTATTTTTTAAATGGTATAAACACCAAAAAAATTTAACATTGTATGAAGATGGAAAACAAGAAGATGCACTTTCTGTAACTTTGTCTAAGGATTTAAATTATTAACTTGTGAAATTCAGTTTCAATTAAACTTAACTACAGGCTTTCTTACTAGTAAAATTGTATGGTTTATTTTAAATGTACACATTTTGATCACTTCTAGAAGATAACTTCGGAAAAATTCTTCTAGACATTGGCCTATGCAGAGTTCATAACCAAGAACACAAAAGCAAGTGCAACAAAAACAAAAATAAATAGGTTGGACTTAAACTAAAAAGCTTCTTCACAGAAGAAATAATCAGTAGAGTAAACAGAAAACCCACAAAGTGGGAAAAAATACTTGTAAACTATGTATCTGACAAGGAACTAATATCCAGAATCTACAAGGAACTCAAACAAATAAGCAAGAAAAAACAAATAATCCCATCAAAAAGTGGGCTAAGGACATGAATAGATAAATCTCAAAAGAAGATATACAAATGGCCAACAAACATAAGAAAAAAAATGTTCAAAATCACTAATTATCAGAGAAATGCAAATCAAAAACACAATGAGATACCACCTCACTCTTGCAAGAATGGCCATAATTTAAAAATTAAAAAAAAAAGATGCTGGCATGAATATGGTGAAAAGGGAAAACTTTTACGCTGCTGGTGGTAATGTAAACTACTACAACCACTATGGAAAACAATATGGAGATTTCTTAAAGAACAGAAAGTAGATCTACCATTTGATCCAGCAATCCCACTACTGGAGTATCTACCCAGAGAACAAGGAGTCATATGAAAAAAACACTTGCACACACATATTTATAGTAGCACAACTCACAGTTGCAAAATTATGAATCCAGCCTAAATGCCCATCAACCCACAAGTGGATAAAGAAAATGTGATAATATGTATATATATACACATATATACACCGTGGAATACTTCTCAGCCCTAAGAAAATGAAATAATTGCATTCACAGCAACCTGGATGGAGTTAGAGACCATTATTCTGCATGAAGTAACTCAAGAATGGAAACCCAAACATTTTATATTCTCACTTATAAGTGGGAGCTAAGCTATGAGGATGCAAAAAGATAAGAATAATATATTGGACTCTGGGTACTCAAGGGGAAGGCTGGGAGGTGGGTGAAGAATAAAAGACTACACAATGGGTGCAGTGTACACTGCTTGGTGATGGGTACACCAAAATCTCAGAAATCACCACTAAAGAACATATGCATGTAAACAAACACCACCTGTTCCCCAAAAACTACTGAAATAAAAAATACTCTAAATAATCTTTTAAAAGTACAATATATAATTAAATGTTTCATTATATGCATTATCAAAACTAGGCTGGTCTATTTATAGAGAAATTGAGTATCTCACTAACTTACTATTTTGACTTGAAGATAGATGTTGGCAAACAACGAATTATTATTGTTATTGCCATTATTGTATAAATAATATAATGGCTCTATCATATGCTGAATGATCACTAAAATGGAAATAAAGAGCCAAATAAAGAAAAAAGAAAGAAAAAGAAATACTGGCCAGGTGTGGTGGGTCACACCTATAATCCCAGCACTTTGGGAGGCCAAGGCAGGTGGGTCACCTGAGGTCAGAAGTTCAAGACCAGCCTGGCCAATATGACAAAACCCCATCTCTATTAAAAATACAAAAATTAGCTGGGCATGGTGGTGGGCACCTGTAATCCCAGCTACTCAGGAGGCTGAGGCAGGAGAATCACTTGAACCCAGGAGGTGGAGGTTGCAGTGAGCCGAGATCACACCACTGCACTCCAGTCTGGGTGACAGAGTGAGACTTGGTCCCCCTGCTCCAAAAAAAAAGAAGAAATGCTAAAAGTTCTAACGAGTAAGAGAAAAGGTCAATATGCACCAGAAGAGAACCTCCTGAATGCATAACATTCACAGGGCTTGTGAAAGAATAACACAATGAAGAAAACAATGTAACTAAGTAACAATCAACATGATGACTCGAATAGTACCTCACATCTCAATATTAATGTTGAATATACATGATCTAAATGCTCCTCATAAAAGATACAGATTGGTAGAATGGATTTTAAAAATCACAAATTGATCTCTACTAAAAATACAAAAGTTAGCTGGGCATGGGAGGCTGAGGTTGGAGAATCGCTTGAACCCGGGAGGTGAAGGTTGCAGTGATCTGACATCGCACCACTGCACTCCAGCCTGGCGACAGAGTGAGACTCCATCTTAAAAGAAAAAAAAAAAAAAAAGAAATCATAAACTGATGCTGTCTTCAAGACACACACCTAACATGTAAGGATTTTTATAGACTCAAGGTAAAGGGGTGGAAAATGATATTTCATGCAAAAGACAACCAAAAGTGAGCAGTAATTCCTATTATTATATCAGATAAAGCACATTTTAAAGCAGCAACAGTAATAATAATAATAAAATAATCAATCCAACAAGAAAATATTACAATCCTAAATATGTATGCACCTACCTCTGGAGCTCCCAGATTCATAAAACTATTACTACTAGACTTGGGGAAATCAGTAGACAGCAACACAATAACAGTGAGTGACTTTAAGACTCCATTGACAGCACTAGACAGATCATCATGGCAGAAATTCAACAAAGAAACACTAAATTTAAACTGTACTCTAGAACAAACGAACTACACAGATATCTACAGAACATTCTATCAATAACTGCAGAATATACCTTCTTCTCATCAGCTCACGGAACATTCTCCAAGACTGAGCATACAACAGGACACAAAATAAGTCTCAACAAATTTTTAAAAATCAAAATCGTTTAGAGTATCTTCTCAAACCACAGTGGAATAAAACTAGAAATCAATTACCAAGGGAACCCTGAAAACTATGCAAATACATGAAAATTGAACAATCTGCTCCTGAATAATTTTGGGGGTAATAAAATCAAGATGTAAATTTTAAAATTCTTTGAAATTAATGATAACAGTGATGCAACTTATCACAACTCCTGAAATAAAGCAGAAGCCATGCTAAGAAAAAAGTTTACAGCACTAAATGCCTACATCGAAATGTCTGAAATCTCACAAATAGACAAACTAACAACACATCTCAAGGAACCAGAGAAAGAAGAACAAACCAAACCCAAAGCTAGCAGAAGAAAAAAAATATGACAAAGATCAGAGCAGAACTAAATGAAATTAAAACTAAAAAATAAAAAACACAATACCAAAGATCAATGAAACAGAAAACTGTTTTTTCAAAAGACAACATCAATAGACTATTAGGTACATTAACCCAGAAACAAAGAGAACAGATTCAAATAAGCTTAATTGAAAATGAAAGTGAAGACTTACAACCAATAGCACAGAAGTATAAAAATCCATTTGAGATTACTATGAACACCTCTATGTACTCAAACTAGAATATCTAGAGAAAATCAATAGATTCCTGGAAACATACAACCCTCCTAGCTTGAATCAGAAATAGAAATCCTGAACACACCAATAGCAAGCAGTGGTGATATTGAATCAGTAATACAAAATTTGCCAAAAATAAGCCCAAAGCCAGATGGATTCACATGCAAATTCTACCCAACATTTGAAGAACTGGGTGTTACTGAAACTGTTTCAAAAGACTGAGAAAGAGCAAATATTCCCTAATTCATTCTATGAAGCCTGTATATCCCCAATATCAAAGCCAAGAAGGGACATGATAAGAAGAAGAAAACAACAGACCCATATCCCTGACAAACACAGATGCAAAAATACTCAACAAAATACTAGCTAACCAAATTCCACATTAAAAAGTTAATTAACTGTGATCAAGTGAGTTTTGTCCCAGGGATGCAGGGATGGTTCAACACATGCAAGTCAATAGATTCAGAAAAAGCATTTGATAAATTCTATCATCCCTTTATGATAAAAACCCTCAACAAACTAGGCATAGAAGGGATGTACCTCAAGATAATAAAAGCCATATATAAAAACCCCACAGCCAGCACTATACTGAATGAGGAAAAATTGAAATAATTCCCTGACAACAGGAATGCGACAAGGATGCCCACATTCAACACTTTTATTCAACATAGTACTGGAAATACTAGCCAGAACAATCAGATAAGAGAAAGAAATAAAGGGCACCCAAATTTGAAAACAGGAAGTCAAACTATCTCTGTTTGCTGATATGATTGTGTACCAAGAAAATGATTGTATACCAAGAAAACCCCAAAGACTCCTCCAAAAAATCTCCTAGGTTTGATAAATGAATTCAGTAAAGTCTCAGGTTATAAAGTCAATATACATAAATCAGTAGCACTGCTATACACCAACGACGACTAAGCACAGAATCAAATCAATAACTCACTTCATTTTGCAACAGCTGGAAAAAATAAAATGAAACACCTAGGAGTATTAACCAAGGAGACGAAAAAAAAAAAATAGATGACACAAACAAATGGAAATACATCCCATGCTCATGTGGTGAAGAAGAAACAGTTACAAACTGCTGGTAAGAATGTAAATTAGTAAAACTTTTCATGGAAAGGAGTATGTAGATTTTTCAAAAAACTAAAAGTAGATCTACCATTTCATCCAGCAATTCCACTACTAGATATCTACCCAAAGGAAAAGAAGCCGTTATATCAAAAAGAAATCTGCACATGTATGTTTATTGCAGCACAATTCATAATTGTGAAGACATGAAACCAACCTAAGTGCCCATCAACTGATGAGTGAATAATTAAAATGTTATATATATATATATGTATATATATATATACACACACATACCAAGGAATTCTACTCAACCATAAAAAAGAATGAAATAATGTAATCTTCAGCAACTTGGATGAAACTGGAGGTCATTATTCTAAGTGAAGTAACTCAGGAATGAAAAACCAAACACTGTATGTTCTCACTTATAAGTGGGAACTAAGCTATGGGTATGCAAGGACATACAGAATGGTTTAATGGACACTGGAAACCCAGAAGAGGGGAGAGTTGGAGGAGGATTAAGGACAAAAAATTACATATTGGGTACAATGCACAGTATTTTGGTGACAGGTGCACTAAAATCTCAGACTTCCTCACTATATAATTCGTCCATGTAACCCAAAATCACTTGTACCCCTATTGCTATTGAAAATTTTAAAAAGAACCAAAAAATAAAATTAAAAATTAAGAAAAAGAAATAAACAATCTGAATAGGCCTATATCCATTAATGATATTGAATCAATAACTAATAACCTTCCAAAACAGACATCACCAGGCCCTGATGGGTTCGCTGGTGAATTCCACAAAACATTTAAGGAAGGAATTTTATCAATCCTGTATAATTTATTTCAAATTATAGAAGCAGAGGAAATACTTCCTACCAAATTCTATCAGGCCAGCATCACCCTAATACCAAAAACCAGGCAAAGACACTAGAAGAGAAGAAAACTACAGATCAATATCTCTAATGAACATAGATGCAAAAATTCTCAACAAAATACTAGCAAATCAAACCCAATGTATAAAAATAAGTATACACCTCAATCAAGTGAGATTTATTCCAAGTATGCAAGGCCGGTACAACATTAGAATATCAATTAATGTAATCCATACCATCAACAGGTTATAGAAGAAAAATCACATGATCATATCATTAGATGCAAATAAAACATCTGACAAAATCCAACATCTATTCATAATTTTTTTTTAAATCTTAGAAAACTAGGAAATGAGGGGAACTTCCTTAACTTAATAAGAATATCTATTTTAAAATCCCTGTAACTAACATCATGTTTAATGGTAAGAAAATAGAATCTTTCCCATTAAAATCAGGAACAGGGCAAGGATGTCCGTGAGCAAGGATGACCCTCTTGGCATCCTTTTCAATATCATACTGGATGTCCTAGCTAATGCAATGAGACAAGAAAATGAAACAAAAGGAATACTAATTGGGAAGGATGAAACAACATTGTTTTTGTTCATCGATTACATGATTGTTTATGCAGAAAATCTGAAAGAATCAATGAAAAAGCTGGAACTAATAAGCAATTATAGCAAAGTTGAAGGACACAAGGTTAATATACAAAAGTCAATCACTTTTCTATAAAGCAGCAATGAACGAGGAATTTGAAATTATTAACACAATCCCATTTACATTGGCATGAAATACTTAAGTAGAAATCCCATTTACATTAGCATGAAATACTTAAGTGGAAATCTAACAAAATATATACAAGATTTATATGACGAAAACTACAAAATTCTGATGAAATCAACGAAGAACTACATAAATGGAAAGGTGTTCCATATTTATGGATAGGAAGACCCAATATTATCATTATGTCAGTTCTTCCCAATCTATAGATTCAATGCAATCCCAATCAAAATCCCAGCAAATTACTTTGTGGATATCAACAAACTCATTCTATAGTTTTTATGGAGAGGCAAAATATCCAGAACACCACAATATTAAAAAAGAACAATGTTAGAGGACTGACACTACCCAATTTCAAGACTTACTATAAAGCCACAATAATCAAGACACTGTGATATTGATGAAATAAAAGACAAACAGATCAGTGGAAAACAATAGAAAACCCGGAAATAGAAACAGACCTACATAAATAAAATCTCCTGATCTTTGACAAAGGGGTAAATGCAATACAATGGAGAAAATATCTTGTTTTATTCCTTTTTTTTTTTTTTAAAGACAGAGTCTTGCTCCATGGCCCAGGCTGGAATGCAGTGATGCAATATCGGCTCACTGCAACCTCCACCTCCTGGGTTCAAGTGATTCTCCTGCCTCAGCCTCCTGAGTAGCTGGCATTACAGGCGCATGCCATCATGCCCAGCTAATTTTTGTATTTTTAGTAGAGAGAGGGTTTCACCATGTTGGCCAGGCTTGTCTGAAACTCCTGACATCAGGTGATCCAACGGCCTTGGCCTCCTAAAGTGCTAGGAAGGATCATCATTTTTACAAATGGTTCTGGAACAACTGGACATCCACACGCAAAAAAATAAATCTAGACACAGACCTTAAACTCTTCATAAAAATTAACTCAAAACGGATCACAGACCTAAATACAAAACACAAAACTCTATAACTCCCAGAATGTAACATATGTGAAAATTCAGATAAACTTGGGTTTGGTGATGGCTGATGGAACACCAAAGACACAATCCATGAAAGAAAGAATTAATAAGCTGGACTTCATTAAAATAAAAAATTGCTCTGCTAAAGACACTATCGAGAGAATAAACAGGCCACACGCTGAAAGAAAATATTTGCAAAAGACACATGATAAAGAGCTGTAATCTAAAATACACAAAAATTCTTTAAAATTAAATAATAAGAAAGCAAGCATCTCAAAAAAAGGGCTAAAGACCTGAATAGACACCTCACCAAAGAAGATATATAGATGGCAAATAAACATATGAAAAGATGCTCCACACTATATGTCATCAGGGATGTGCAAATTAAAACAATGAAATACCACTACAGACTTTTCCAATGGCCAAAATCCAGAACACTAACCTCACCAAATTCTAGCAAGGATATAGAGCAACAGGAACTCTCAGTCATTTCTGCTGGAAACACAAAAGGGTACAGCTACTATTGAAGACACTTTGGCAGTTTCTTACAAAACTAAATATACTCTTACCACATGATCCAACAATTTCAGTCCTTGGTATTTACCCAAATGAGGTGAAAACCCATGTCCACACAAAAACTTGCACATGGATGTTTATAGCAGCTTTATTCATAACGACCAAAACTTGGAAGCAACCAAGATGTCTTTTAGTCGGTGAGTGTATAAATAAACTGTGGTACATCTAGAAAATGGAATATTATTTAACACTAATAAGAAATGAGTTATCAAGCCATGAAAAGACATGGAGGAATCTTAAATGCATATTACTAAGTGACAGAAGCCAATCTGCAAAGGTTACATACTGTATCATTCCAACTATATGACATTCTGGAAGAGGCAAACTATGGAAACAGTAAAAAAAAATCAACAGTTTCCAAGAGTTGTGGAGAGGGAGAGATGAACAGGTAGAACACAGAGGAGTTTTAGGGCAGCAAAAATATTCTATATGATACTGTAATGGTGGATACAAGATATTATATATTTGTCCAAACCCACAGACTATACAAGGCCAAGGGTGAATGCTAATAGAATCTATGGACTTTGGATGAAAAATATGTGTTGATGCTGATTCATAGATTGTAACAAATGTACCACTCTGGCGGGGGATGTTGATAATGGGGGCTATGCATGTGGTGGTAGGGGTTATATGGGAAATCTTTGAACCTTCCTTTCAATTTTGCTGTTAATCTAACATTGGTCTAACAAATAAAGTCTTTAAAAATAAATTTAAATAAATGTAGGCTTTGCATGCTATATGATCTATGTCACAACTACTCCAACTCAGCATTGTACAAAACAGCCATAGACTCTGGGTAAACAAATTGACATGAATGTGTTCCAATAAAACTTTATTCTGACTTTTAAAAAGCCAGTGGGCCATATTTGCCCCATAAGCATAATTTGCCAATCCTTGATATATACACTTGAACATGGTTTGTCTCTCTGGTTCTTGACCCTCCATGCTCCTTTGGGTATGAGCTATCCCTGTCATAAGCCCCCCACCCCAGACTATTTGATTAGTGATCAGGCTTAGAAGAGGAAGATTTAGGGAAAACTAATCACGTCAAAACATGAAAGTTATCAACTTCCCCCACCAAATCTGCTCTTCTCATAATAGACCCTATCACGGTGATTGGCAACATTGTTCATTCAGGCATTGAAGTTAGAAATCTGGTTGTTAGCTTTAACTTATCTCACTCTTCACCTGCCAACTGGTTGATAAATTCTGTTGATTTCCCCCAACACTATTACATCTTTCCCCTCCTTTCCTCCCCTCATAGCCTGGCTTAGGCCTAGGCTCTTACCATCTCTTGGTTAGACTACTGTATTATCTTCCAGCAAAAGCGCAGTCCCCCAAGTACGTTGTGCTGTTTCACATACGTTTGCCCTACATATTTCCTTTTGCCTGGAATCCCCTCCTCCTTTAAATCCTACTCCCATCTCTTATCTTCTTGGTGAACTCCTAGTCATTATTCAAAACCCAACTGGGACTTTCCCTTTCACACTTAATGATTGCCTCCTCAAGGCTACTTGGTTTAAACAGTATACCCTTGACAATCCCAAGATACATGTTCCACGAGCCCCAAATTAATGAATATTGGAAAATTTAAGTATACATGTCAGAACCTTAGGGTTCAAATAATTAACTGGGCTACTAAATATTGTAACTAAAATGAACTCTGCATTCCATTGCATCATGAATTTAGTAACATCAACCATAAAATCAGCTTAATCTGAAAAGAAACAATAAAACTTTTATCACTTCAGGTAATTTACTGCATATATAACCATAAATAAAGAACAGAGAGCAACCTTGTAGAGACACTTGCTCCCACACAGTAGTCACACAGAATGTGAATCACACATGCATCTCACCAAAATCACAAATGTCTTCATGTAAAAGACCTTTGGAAAAAACAGTGAGGGTCAAATCCATAAATGCCAAGAGCCTGCTGTACTTCTATTATTGTACTTGTGTCAATGAACAACTACGGCCCCAAAGAGAACATGAGCTTCTTGGGGTCAGGCCACTATTTTGTCATTCTTTTTGTACCAAAGTTGATCTAACAGGAAGCAACCACTCCAAAAACATTTGTTGAATTAAATTATCTTCTAGTTGAGCTTCCTACTTCCAGGCCATCTTCCTTTCCAAAATCCTGCCAGTTATTTCATAAAAACATTCCTGATGTCACTCCATTTTCCCCAAAACTTTGATGGCTCTTCATAATCTGCTTTACATGATTATGTCCCCAAGCCATGCTAGGACATATAAGAGCCTTCACACCACGGCCTCATATTCCCAGTCTCATTCGTAGCCTCTCTTCTTCACACACACTCTTCAAGCCACACTAGCTGCTCCTGGAACATTTTTGGACTTTCATTACTCTATGACTTTTAAATGCTGTTTTCTCTGTCTAAAAGGTCCTCCTCCTCTCATCTGCCTGGAAAACCTGAATTTGTTAATATAGCTCAGCTTAAATATCACTACCTTTGTAGCTTTCCATGACCCCTTTCAGAATCACTGTCTCCCTCATTTGTTTTTTTATACCAATGTGTTTGTTCTAAAAACATACTAAGCTGATTCTGCGGGTAGGGCAAAGGGAAGGAGAGAGGGCCCTGTCAAAGGACTTACCCAAGCAGCGACTGCGGCACTACGTGTTAAGCATATTGTTCAAGCAGCAGTGGGAGGATGGAGCTGGATGGCCTTCATGTTATGAGATGCTATGGCTCGCATCTTTCACACTGCGTGTGTGTGTGTGTGTGTGTGTGTGTGTGTGTGTAACTGTGTGGGGGGCCGCAGGAGGAGAGAAAGAGAACGAAGGGGGAGAGAGAGACAGAGACAGAAACAAAGAGGGCGGACGCAGTGCAGTAAGAGCAGATGGGCGGACCCAAATTTCTTCTGCTTCACGATTTTGCGGAGGTCCAGCCCTGCATCCAGCCTTGAAACACGGGGTGGGAGGAGGCGGAAAGGGGAGGGACTGCACTCCCTCTGAGCGTGCTAGCCGCGACTGCCTGACGGATCACCCTTCCGCTCCAACATCGCTAGTTCCTCAACGCCGTGACTCAAGCCTATGGTGCCAGGCGGGGCGCACTCAGCAGCGCAGCCCCACAGGTGGCGACGGCTCGGCGAGAGGGTTCCCGCCAGGCTAGGCAGTGGAGTGCCGCACAGCGCGCCTTCCCGCCTCGCAACCGCCACCCTAGCGGTTCCGACCCGGCGCCAGCAGGCCTGCTTGGTCGATCTTCGAGCCAAAGATGCGGCGAGGCTGGAAGATGGCTCTGTCTGGGGGGCTGCGGTGCTGCCGCCGGGTACTGTCCTGGGTGCCAGTGCTCGTTATTGTCCTCGTCGTGCTCTGGTCCTACTATGCCTACGTCTTTGAACTCTGCCTGGGTAAGTGGGGCTGGGCACCTAAGGTGGGGAAATTATGCTCCAGTATAATCGTTTGCCCTACGTTCACTCTGGTGTCCCTTGTGTTCTCAAGCCCTCTCTCTGCGGTTTTCCTTTCTCTCCCTGGAGAGCTCCTTGTCCCCAGCCTCTGGCTTCCCACAATATTTCCTGCGCGCTCCCACTAGGGTCGCACTGTGTCTCCATCGTCTCCCACCTAGGGTTTCTTATTTCTTTGCCCTACCCACAATAATGTCCTGGCTCTTCCCACGAGGGCCCCCTTTTCTCATACAGGGCAACCACCTGCACCTATACTCTCCTTCTGGGAGCCCCTACTCTACCAAGTTGAGGAAATAACATACCCCGTGTCTTCAAACTGTTTACTCACACTAGGAATCCCACCAATGCATCCAACTAGGAGCCCCACCATTTTCCCTCCTACTAGAATCCTACTAGGATTTCCTACTAGGGATTTCCTACTGAGAATCCCAGAATATTTCTTCTCTTACTAGCTCTCCTTTTTCACACACTGGAATCTATCGTTTTCCCGTGATCCTCTCACACTGGCTGAAGTGCTTCATATCTTTGTCCACTTGTGACCCCACAGTGCACCCTATTCTACTCCATTAAGATCTTCCCTTTTCACACAGTGGTAAGCCCTCCATTCTCTTTCCCTGTGGGCTCCCCCCCATTTAATAATTTTCTTTAATGGGATTGGTATTCTATAATACATCCTCTCCTCTCACACTAGAGGCCCTGATTATATTACACTGGAGTTCCCTGCAGTCTCCTACCTTCTTGCTTTGAGGAGCATTCAACTCCTTCCCATTAGGAGCCCCACATTATTTTCTGACAGCTTATACTGGTGACCCTGCTATTGTCACATGATGATAGTGCCTTCTTCCCTGTCTTTTCCCACTAGAGTCACCTCTTTTACCCTCCCACAAGGGTTTCCGTAATTTATCTCCTATTCCATCAAAGGGCCGCTACTTTTCTAACCATTATTCCTCGTTATCTTTTTTGGGAAACCCACTCCCCACCTCCCGCAGTGTTCTTTCACTTTTAGCCCCACATTCTGCCATCCTCTTCCTTTGGGGTTTCTTATTATTATTTCTTCTTACTTCTCATTGGATTGCATTTGTCCTATCTTCTCAAACTGGGGAAACCCCATTCTTTCTTACTGGGGTTTCTAATATTTTCTACTCCTCCCAATGGGCATATCATTTCTCATTCCCTCTCATTAGACTACCCCTTTTTAAATTCTATGATCTTTTTTTTACCCTGTCCTGTCACACTAAGGGGCACTCTATACCCTCCTTATTTGCAGAATGGTTCTCACACTATAGCTTGTGCATTCAAACTCAGAATTCTACAATATTTCCCGACACAAACCCCAAGTCTCTCCCCCGTATTATTCCCACTTTCCACTTTAATTCCCCCCGTTCCCCATTCTTATTATTATTGGCCTTGCAATGCTCTCATCAACTCACAGTGGCATTTTCATATTATATCCTGTCTTGTTACAATAGGGTCCCTGCTTTTCTCACAGTAAAATCTCCCCTTGTCCCTGTCTTCTCATGTTGAAGAATCCCTGTCTCCTCTCAAAAGAGATTCCACTAATACTTGTCACTCTTATCACTTTGACACTATAATTCCATCGCCAGCACCCTTAAACTTGTGGCCTACAATGTTCCCTATTCATCTAGTTTGGGGCTCCAATATGTTTATACTCCTCTCACAGTAGGACTCCTGCCCCATTGGACATCCCCTCACTCCCAAATCCTTCTGAGACTTCTATATTTTTTCATACCAAACTCTTCTCTCACCTTAAAAATGATGGTAAGGATGCTGCTTTTTTGAACTCCGGGACCTGACTCCATTTGTAATTTTCTTCTATTACATATTTACAAAGCAATAGTCTACCCCGGGTAGACTGGGACAAACTAGGGAGGCAGGAGATGATCCTCTTTTCCAATATAGAACTTTCTATATTCTAATTCTATAACTTTCTATATTTTAATTCTAATTGCCTCTCTGAATCACAATTTGAATTTTTCTTACCTCTTTCTTAGAGATATTATGGAAAATGCAGAAAGAGCTCTTAAAAATAAATTTCTTTAGTTGCCTTCATAGATACAAGTTAGCCTAGTTTTCTTTTGTATCTCAATCCAGTATTGGGATGCATTAAGTAGACTATGCAATGACTGGGAAGCTTTTCTATTCTCAGACCTTACTACTTTGGCTTTTTGTATGATTGATTGAAGGGTCAAGAGTTCAGCAGCCTTTAACGAGTTGATGGGTGCAGCACACCAACATGGCACAAGTATGTATATGTAACAAACCTGCACGTTATGGACATGTACCCTAGAACTTAAAGTATAAAAAAAAAAAAAAGAGTTCAGCACCCTTATTATGGTACGGACAATGCTCCTAGGATCAATGCCATATTGTAAGCAACTTATTTTGGAGATTTTCAGTATTGACTCATATGAGCTTCACCAAGATATATTTTAAAAATTAATGATGATAATGACTAAGACTTATATAGTGCATACTCTGTGCCAGAAAATGTTCTAAGTTCTGTAGATAAACTATATATTAATTCATTTAATCATCACAATAACTATATGAGGCAGGTACCATTACTGTTTCCATTGTATAGATGTGTAAACTGAGGCACAGATGAGCAAACCAAAGTAAAGACCAAGTTACTGCAAATAATTGGCCTTCTATAAATTCTTCTTTAGTCATGTAATATTAACAGCTGAAAGGCAGTGTAGGACTTATTTGGTTTGTTTTAGTTAACATACTTGCACCACACTGCTGCATGCCAAGTACTATTTCTAGGTGACTACACACACAGACACATAATCTTTGTAACAACTTTCCAATGTATATACTATCATTACTTGTTTGTAAACTGGGGAACAGACAGAATAAATAGCTTACCTAAGGTCACAGAGCTAGTAAATGGCCTAACTTAAAACCCAGGCAATATGTTGCCACAGTCTCCTCTACTAATACAGAGGTAAAAACTTGTGACATACAAGCCAGATGTAGCCTTCAGATATATTTTGCCTGACCTGCACAGTGTTTTCTTAACATTTTGCATCAGTTCCCATTATTTAAAAGTCAGGAGAATAAGGCGGCTTTGAGTTTGAACTCTGGCTGAACCAGTCCACCCTGCCATCATCAATTTTACAATCTTGTAAGAAATTAGCAACCTGGGTTTCAGAAAGGTTAAATCAAATTTTCCTAAGGCCACACATTTAGTAATAGTGGAGAGTTGGAAATCCAGGCTGCCTGATACCTAGGCCATACCTTTTCCAATACAAGCAAATTAACAAGTATGCATTTCAGTAAGACTCAAAAAGTAACATTAAGGACCTAACTTCTTTCCAGGGATAAAACCTGATGTCTTTCTCCCTAAGATTACATTAGAGCTGAAACCAAAAGTGATATTTTTGTCCTATAATTCTTAGAGTTTGAATTCTGCCATTTACTAGCCAGGAGACCTGGGGCAAGTACCTTCACTCTCTCAACCTCAGTTGTCTCACGTGTACCTTGCTTCTACAGTTGTTCATCCATATGACAAATGGTTGCTTTGCACTCAATATATGCCAGGTATTACTGCTGTGAGGCTTAAATAACATGGTGCCTGAAAGCATGCATCACAGTTCACAACACGTTATAAGAGCTCATTAGATAGTAACTTGTGATTACTAAAGATATAAAGGATTCTTCCTGACCCAGGAAAATAAGAAGCTTAGCTTTTTAGAGAGGAAGGAAAGTAACAGTATCCATTTTATTGGGGTGAAATGTATATAACATAGAATTAACCATTTTTAAGTGTTCACCTCAGTGCCACTTAGCACTCACAACGTTGTGCAGCCATCACCTCTATGTAGTTCCAAATGTTTCTGTTATCCCATAAAGAAACCTCCTAGGCATTAAGCAGTCACTCCCTGTTCCCTCTTCTCCCAAGTCCTAGCCAATTATTAATCTGCATTCTGTCTCTATGGATTTACCTCTTATGGATATTCCATATAAATAGAATCATAAAATATGTGTTCTTTTGTGTCTGACTTCTTCCAATTAACAAAATGTTTTTGAAATTGATCCACATTGTATTATGTGACAGTAATTTATCCCTTTTAATGGCTGAATAATAGTCTATTGTGTGTATATATGTATATATATACCAGTTTGTTATCCATTCATTCATTAATGGACATTTGGGCTATTTCCACCTTTTTGTCTCTTCTGAATAGTGCTGTTACAAACATTCATGTACAAGTATTTGTTTGAATATCTGTCTTCAGTTCTTTTGAATGTATATACCAGGGAGATGGATGGGGATAATTGGACTGTATGGTAATTCTATGTTTAACTTTCTGAGGAACCTCCAAATTGTCTTCCACAGTGGCTGCACCATTTTACATTCCCATCACAGAATGATAGCACAGAAGGGTTCCAATTTGTCCACATTCTCACCAAGACTTGTTATTTTCAGCTTTATTTTTATTATAGCCATCTTACTGGGTATGAAGGGGTATCTCATTGTGGATTTGATTTGTATTTCCATAATGACTAAAAGTATTGAGAATCTTTTCATGTACTTGTTTGCCATCCATATATCTTCTCTGGGAAAATGTCTATTCAAGCCATTGTCCATTTTTTTATTGGGATTTTTAAATTGAGTTGTCTTTTTGTTGTTGAATTTTAATATTTTTTGCATGTTCTGAATACTTGATCCTTATTGGATAAATTATTTGCAAACATTTTCTCCCATACCTGATAGTATCATTTTATACACAAAGATTTTAATTCTAATAAAATTCAATTTATCTATTTTTTCTTTCGTTACCTATGCTTTTGATGTCATATTTAAGAATTCATTACCAAATGCAAGACCATAAAGATTCACCCCTGTGGGTTATTTTTTGTTTGTTTGTTTTCGTTTTTTTTTTTTTTTTTTTTTTCTTTTTATATGGGACCTCACTATGTTGCCTGGGCTGATCTCAAACTCCTGGGCTCAAGCGATCCTCCCACCTTAACCTTTCAAATAGCTGGGACTATAGGCATGTGCCCTGTGTTTTCTTATAAGAATTTTATGGAACTAGAAGTACCATATGACCCAGCCATCCCATTACTGGGTATATACCCAAAGGATTATAAATCATACATGCACATGTATGTTCATTGTGGCACTGTTCACAGTAGCAAAGACTTGGAATCAACCCAAATGTCCATCAGTGACAGACTGGATTAAGAAAATGTGGCACATATACACCATGGAATACTATGCAGCCATAAAAAAGGATGAGTTTGTGTCCTTTGTAGGGACATGGATGCAACTGGAAACCATCATTCTCAGCAAACTGTCGCAAGAACAGAAAACCAAACACCGCATGTTCTCACTCATAGGTGGGAACTGAACAATGAGATCACTTGGACTCGGGAAGGGGAACATCACACACCGGGGCCTATCACGGGGAGCGGGGACGGGGGAGGGATTGCATTGGGAGTTATACCTGATGTAAATGACGAGTTGATGGGTGCTGACGAGTTGATGGGTGCAGCACACCAACATGGCACAAGTATATATATGTAACAAACCTGCACGTTATGCACATGTACCCTAGAACTTAAAGTATAATAATAAAAAATTTAAAAAAAGAAAAACTTAGATGTCATTAGGTAAAATACACTTACAGTTTTAAATAGCATGATGTGTCACATACTAATACCCTATAGAACTTGAACCTTCATTATGAATAGTATTTATAATAAATATAGAAATGATATCACAAGATTTTTCTCTCCAAAATAGGTGAATGTGGTGTGTGTGCATGTGTGTGTGTATGCCTACTATAAGTTATAACAAGTTCATTCAGGTTTTATAAATAAAGCAATAATGTGCATTAAAAAAAAAGAATTGTATGCTTTTAGCTCTCACTTTTAGGTATTTTAGCCATTCTGAGTTAAGTTTTTGTATTTGGTGTAAGATAGGAGTCCAGCTTTTTGTTGTTGTTGTTGAATGTGGATAACTAGTTATCCTAGCACTGCTTGTAGAAGAGGCTATTCTTTCCTCCACTGGGTATGATCATAAAAAATCAACTGACTGTAGATTTATGCATCTAATTCTGGACTCTCAATTCCGTTTCATTGATTTATTTGTCTGGCCTTCTGCCAGCACCATATACTGTACCTTTGTAATAAATTTTGAAATCAAGAAGTGAGTTCTCCAGTTTTTTTTTTTTTTAATTATTTGTTAGCTGGGTGTGGTGGCTCAAGGCTGTAATCCCATAATTTTGGGAGGCCAAGGCAGGAGGATTACTTGAGCCCAGAAGTTTGAGACCAGCCTGGCCAACACAGTGACACTCCATCTCTACAAAAAATAAAAAATGTAGCCGTGCATGGTGCCATGTGCCTGTGGTCCCAGCTCCTCAAGAGGCTGAGGTGGGACGATTGCTTGAGCCCAGGAAGTCAAGGCTACAGTGAGCTGCAGTTGTGCCACTGCACTCCAGCCTCAGTGACCAAGCAAGACTCTATCTCAACAAATAAAATTGTTTTTTCTATTGAGGCTCCCTTGCAATTTTGTATGAATTTTCGGTTCAGCTTTTCCACTTAGGCAAGAATAGAAGTTGTTTTTTATTTTTATATAGGAATTGCACTGAATCTGTATATTGTTTTGGAGAGAATTGCCACCTTAACAATATCAGGTCTTCCAATCTATAAACATGGGATGCTTTTCCATTTATTTCAGTCTTTAATTACTTTTCAGTAGTGTTTTATGATTTTAAGTGTATTCGTCTTGAGACTCCTTTCTAAAATTTATTCTTAAATTTTTATTTCTTTTTTATGTTATTATAAATGGAATCGTTTTCTTAATTTCATCTTCTGATTGTTCATTGCTAGTGTTTAGAAATAAAACTGATTCGATGTGTTGATCTTGTATTTTGCAACTTTGCTGAATTTGTTCATTAGCACTAAGATTTTTTTGTGAATTCTTTAGAAGTATCTATACATAAGATTATGTAAACTACCAATAAAGATAATTTCATTTCTTCTTTCCATCTTGAATGCCTTGTATTTATTTTTCTTTCCTAACTGCACTGGTTTGAACTTCCAGTTCAATGTTGAGTGAAAGTGGTAAAATAGGAATCCTGGTCTTCTTCCTGATCTTAGGAGGGAAATTTTCAGTCTTTCACCATTGAGTATACTGTTAGCTATGGGTATTCCATAAATGCCTTTTATCAAGTTGAGGAAGTTCCCTTCTATTACTAATTTCTTGAGCATTTTTTAAATTCCGGTATGCAGAATATTGTCAAATGCTTTTCCAGCGTCGATTGAGATAATCATATGGGTTTTTCCCCTCATTCTGTTAATATAACATGTCACATGATTGATTTTTGTATGGTGACCTGCCCTTACATTTCTTGGATAAATCCCACTTGATAGTGATGTATAATCCTGTAACATGTTGCCAAATTCCATTTCCTAGTATTTGCTTAGGACTTTTGCATTTATATTTATAAGTGATATTTGTATTTTCTTTTCTTTACTTTTGATGTCTTTATCCAGCTTGGCTATCAAAATAATGCTGGCCTCATAAAATGAGTTAGAAAGTGTTACTTTCTCTTAAATGTTTTGCAAGAGTTTGAGAAGGAGTAATGGTAATTATTTTTTTTAATGTTTTATAGAGCTTACCAGTGAAGCTACCCGGTTTTGGCTTTTCTTTGTTGGGAGGTTGTTTTGTTTTGTTTTGTTTTGTTTTTTTTAACTGATTCAATCTTTTTACTTGTTAAAGGTCTGTTCCAATTTATGTTTCAATTTATGTTACTTTCTTGAATACGATTATGATAAGAACACAATATAATATCTACCTTTTTTTTTTTTTTCTGAGATGGAATCTCCCTCTGTTGCCCAGACTGGAGTGCAGTGGCGTGATCTTGGCTCACTGCAACCTCTGCCTCTGAGGTTCAAGCAATTCTCCTGCCTCAGCCTCCTGAATAGCTGGGACTACAGACGCGTGCCACCATGCCCTGCTAATTTTTTTTTTTTTTTTTTTTTGGTATTTTTTGTAGAGATGGGGTTTCACTGTGTCAGCCAGGATAGTCTCCATCTCCTGACATTGTGATCTGTCCACTTCGGCCTCCCAAAGTGCTGGGATTACAGGCATAAGCCATCGTGCCTGGCCTAATGTTTGGTAGAATTTACCAGTGAAACTACCCGATTTTGGCTTTTCTTTGCTGGGAGATTTTTTATTACTCATTCAATCTTTTTACTTGTTAAAGGTCTGTTCCAATTTATGTTTCGTTTTATTTTACTTTCTTGAATATTATTATGATAAGAATACAATATAATATCTACCTTAATGAAATTTTAAGTGCACGTTATTGTTAACTATAGATATAATGTTATACAGCAGACTGTTAGAGTTTGACCATCTTGCTTAACTGAAACTTTATGCCTATTGATTAGTAATGCTTCATTGCCCTCTCCCCCAAGCCTTTGGCAGCTTCTTGAGTCAGTTTGGATACTTTGTATATTTTTAGAAATTTGTCCATATCATCCAGGTTATCTATTTTTTGGCAGACAATTGTTCCTAGTATTCTATTATATTCCTTTCTATTTTAACAATTGTCCCTAGTATTCTATTATATTTCTTTCTATTTCAGCAAGTTCTGCCGTAATGTCTCTACTTTAATTTCTGGTTTTGGTAATTTGAGTCCTCTCTCTCTCTCTCTCTCTCTTTTTTTTTTTTTTTTGTTTAGTCTAGTTAAAGATGTGTCAATTTTGTCGAACTTTTAAAACTTCTCCAACTCTTGGTTTCATTGATTCTATTGTTTTTGTGTTTACCATGTTCAGTTTTCTCCATTATAATCGTTATCATATCCTTTATTTTGCTAGTTTTGAATTTAGTTCTTCTGTTTTAGTTCGTTAAGGTACAAAGTTAGGTCATTAATTTGCGATTATTGTTCTTTTTAAATGTAGGCATTTACAGCCATAAATATCACTCTTTCACTACATTCTATAAGACTTGGTGTGTTGTGTTTTTGTTTTCATTTATCTCAAAGTATTTTCTAATTAATTTCACTTGTAATTTATTCTTTGACCCATTGATTATTTAAGAGTGTATTGCTTTGTTCTCACTAAAGTAGGGGAAGGTGAATGAAGAGGTTAAATACAAAAATCAGTACAAAAATACAGTTGGATAGAAGAAATAAGACCTAGTGTTTGACAGATCAGTAGAATGATTCCAGTATAGCATAATCTATCATATATTTCAAAATAGCCAATAAAGAATAATTTCAATGTTTCCTGCATGAAGCAAGATAGATGTTAAAATGATGAATATCCTCATTACCCTAATTTGAGTATTACATATTTTATGAATATATCAAAATATTACCGGTACACTGAGAATATGTACATCTATAATATGCCAGTTAAAAAGTATATATTGCTTAATTTTCCTATACATTTGAATTTTATAGTTTTCATTGTGCTACTGATTTCTTGTTTCATTCTACTGTGGTCAGAAAAATACTTTGTATGATTCCATTATTTTATGTTTATCAAAACTAGTTTTGTGGCCTAGCATATGATCTATACTGGATAATGTTCCGTGTGTACTTGAGAAGAATGTGTATTCTGCTGTTGTTGGGTTAAGTGTTCCACATATGTCTGTTAGGTCTAGTTGGTTTATAGTATTGCTTGAGTCCTCTCTTCACATTGATCTGTGTCTAGTTTTCCTATCCATAGTTGAGAGTGGGTATTGAAGTCTCCAACTATTAATGTAATACTGTCTACATCTCCCTTCAATTCTGTCAATGTTTACTTCCTATATTTTGGGGTTCTGTTGTTAAGTGTATATATGTTTATAATTGTTACATCTTCCTGATAGATTAACCCCTTTATCAATACATAATATTCTTTATTTCCTCTTTATTATCAATTTTTGTCTTAAAGTCTATTTTGTGTAAAAGTGGAGTAGCAACCCTAGCTCTCTTTTAGTTATTATTTGCATGGATGTATTTTTCTATCCATTCACTTTCAATCTATATATGTGTTTGGATCTAAGGTGATTCCATGGTAAATAGCATATAGTTTGGTCATTTTTTAAATCCATTCTGACAATTTCTCCCTTTTCCTGGAGAATTTAGCCCATTTACATTTAAAGTAATTAATGATAAAGGACTTCTGCCATGTTGGCAATTTTTTTTTCTGTATGTCTTATACCTTATTTTATGTTTCTGTTCCTTCCTTACTGCCTTAAAATTTTTAATAGACTTTATATATAGAGCAATTTTAAGTTCACATCAACATTGAGCAGAAAGTAGAGTTTCCATAGAAATTTCCCCACCTCCTCTAACACCCCCCCACAGCCTCCCTGACTATCTATATTCTACATCAGAATGGTACACTTGTTATAATCTAGGAACCTCCATTGACATATCATTTTCACCCCAAATCCATAGTTTACATTAACATTCACTTTCAGTGTTCTACATTCTACAGGTTTTGACAAGCATATAATTATATATATCTACCATTATGGTATCATATAAAGTATTTTCATTACCTAAAAATCCTCCATGCTCTACCCATTCATTTCTTCCTTTCACCTAACTCCTGGAAACCATTGACATTTTTACTATCTCCATAGTTTTACCTTGTCCAGAATGTCATATATTTGGAAGCATATAGTATTTAGCCTTTGCAAATTGGCTTCTTTACTTCATAATATGCATTTAAGATTCTTCCATTTCTTTTCATGGCTTGATAGCTCATTTCTTTTTAGTGCTAAATAATATTCCATTATGTGGATATATCATAGGTTATTTCTCCATTCACCTACTGAAGGACATCTTAGTTGTGTCCAAGTTTTGGAAATTATGAATAAAGCTGCTTTAAACATCTCTGTGTAAGTTTCTGTGTGAACATAAGTTTTCAACTCCTTTGACTAAATACCAAGGAATGTGATTGCTGAATTGTAGGGTAAGGGTATGTTTAATTTTATAAGAAACCACTAAAGTATCTTCCAAAGTAGCTGAACCATTTTACATTTCTGCCAGCAATGAACGAGAGTTCCTGTTGCTCTACATCCACGCCAGCATTTGGTGTGATTAGCATTCTGGAGTTTCACCATTCTAATAGGTGTGTGGTGGTATCTGATTGTTGTTTTACTGCCTTATATTTTAATTAATTTTTTATAGTGTACCCATTTTGATTTTTCTCTCGTTTATTTTTCAATATATTTTTTAGTTTTTTCCTAGTGGTTACCCTAGGTATTACAATTAACACATTAACTTTTGAATAATGAAGTCTGAATTAATACCAACTTAGGTTTCTTTTAACTTTTATTTTAGGTTTTGTGAAACATATGTAGGTTTATTATATAGGTAGACTTGTGTCATGGGGGTTGTTATATGGATTATTTTGTCACCCAGGTATTATGCCTAGTACCCAATAATTATTTTCTCTGCTCCTCTCCCTTTTCCTACCCTTCACTTTCAAATAGACCCCAGTGTCTGTTGTTTCCTTCTTTGTGTTGAAGAGTTCTCATCATTTGTAAGTGAGAACATGTAATATTTGGTTTTCTGTTCCTACATTAGTTTGCTAGGCTAATGGCCTCCAGCTCCATCTATGTTCCCACAAAAGACAGAATCCCATTCTTTTCTATGGCTGCATAATATTCCGTGGTGTATATGTACCACATTTTCTTTAATGCATCAGCCACTGATGGGCATTTAGGTTGATTCCATGTCTTTGCTATTCTGAATACTGCTGCAGTGAACATTTGCCTGCATGTGTCTTTATGGTAAAATGATTTATATCCCTTTGGGTATATGCCCAATAATGGGATTGCTGGGTCAAATGGTATTTCCGTTTTTATGTCTTTGTGGAATCACCACACTGTCTTCCACAATTGTTGAACTAATTTACACTCCTACCAGCAGTGTACAAGTGTACCCTTTTCTCTACAACCTCACAAGCATCTGTTATTTTTTAACTTTCTAATAGCCATTTTGAAATAGTATCTTATTACGGTTTTGATTTGCATTTCTATAATGATCAGGGATATAGAGCTTTTATTCATATGCATGTTGGCCACATGTATGGCTTCTTTTGAAAAGTGTTCATGTCCTTTGCCCACATTTTAATGGGGTTGTTTGATGTTGTCTTATAAATTTGTTTAAGTTCCTTATAGCTGCTGGATATTAGACTTTTTTCAGGTGCATAGTTTGCAAAAATTTTCTTCCATTCTGTAGGTTGTCTCCCATTGTGTAGGTTGATAGTTTCTTTTGCTGTACAGAAGCTCTTAAGTTTAATTAGATCCCATTCGTCAATTTTTGCTTTTGTTGTGATTGCTTTTGGCATCTTTGTCATGAACTCTTTCGCCTGTTCCTTTGTGCAGCATGGTATTGCCTATGTTGTGTTCCATGGTTTTTATAGTTTTGGGTTTTACATTTAAGTCTTTAATCAATCTCGAGTTGATTTTTGTATATGGTGTAATGAAGGGGTCCAGTTTCAATCTTCTGCATATGGCTAGTCAGTTATCCCAGCAACATTTATTGACTAGAGAGTCCTTTCCCCATGGCTTGCTTTTGTCAGCTTTGTCAAAGATCAGATGGGCATAGGTGTGCAGCCTTATTTCTGGGTTCTCTATTCTGTTCCTTTGGTTTATATGTCTGTTTTTGTACCAATACCATGCTTTTTTGGTTACTGTAGCCCTGTAGTATAGTTTGAAGTCAGGTAACGTGATGCATCCAGCTTTGCCCATTTTGCTTAGGATTGCCCTGGCTATTCAGGCTCTTTTTTGCTTCCATATGAATTTTAAAATAGTTTTTGTTTTGTAGTTCTATAAAGAATGTCATTGATAGTTTGACAGGAAGAGAATTGAATTTCTAAGTTGCTTTGGGAAATGTGGTCATTTTAATGATATTGATTCTTCCTGTCCATGAGTATGGGATGTTTTTCCATTTGTTTGTGTGATCTCTGATTTCTCTGAGCAGTGTTTTGTAATTCTCTTTGTAGAGACCTTTCACTTCTTTGTTTAGCTGTATTCTTACGTATTTTATTCTTTATGTGGCATTTGTGAAGGGAATTACTTTCCTGATTTGGCTTTTGGCTTGTCTATTACTGAATACCAACTTTTTAAAAATTATACTTTAACTTTTAGGGTACATGTGCACAACGTGCAGGTTTGTTATGTATGTATACATGTGCCATGTTGGTGTGCTGCACCCATTAACTCTTCATTTACCTTACGTATTTCTCCTAATGCTATCCCTCCCCCTCCCTCCACCCCATGACAGGCCCCAGTGTGTGATGTTCCCCACCCTGTGTCCAAGTGTTCTCATTGTTCAATTCCCACCAATGAGTGAGAACATGCAGTGTTAGGTTTTCTGTCCTTGTGATAGTTTGCTCAGAATGATGGTTTCCAGCTTCATCCATGTCCCTACAAAGGACATGAACGCATCCCTTTTTTTTTTATGGCTGCATAGTATTCCATGGTGTATATGTGCCACATGTTCTTAATCCAGTCTGTCGTTGATGGACATTTGGGTTGGTTCCAAGTTTTTGCTATTGTGAATAGTGCCACGATAAACATACATGTGCATGTGTCTTTATATTAACATGATTTATAATCCTCAGTAATGGGATTGCTGGGTCAAATGGTATTTCTGGTTCTAGATCCTTGAGGAATCACCACACTATCTTCCACAATGGTTGAGCTAGTTTACACTCCCACCAACAGTTCCTATTTCTCCACATCCTTTCAGCATGTTTTTTCCTGACTTTTTAATGATCGCCATTCTAACTGGGGTGAGATGGTATCTCATTGTGGTTTTGATTTGCATTTCTCTGATGGCCAGTGATGATGAGAATTTTTTCATGTGTCTGTTGGTTGCATAAACGTCTTCTCGTCTTCTTTGAGAAGTGTCTGTTCATATCCTTTGCTCACTTTTTGATGGGGTTGTTTGATTTTTTCCTGTAAATTTGTTTAAGTTATTTGTAGATTCTGGATATCAGCCCTTTGTCAGATTGGTAGATTGCAAACATTTTCTCCCATTCTGTAGGTTGCCTGTTCACTCTGATGGTAGTTTCTTTTGCTGTGCAGAAACTCTTTGGTTTAATTAGATCCTATTTGTCTGTTTTGGCTTTTGTTGCCATTGCTTTTGGTGTTTTAGTCATGAACTCCTTGTCCATGACTATGTCCTGAATGGTATTGCCTAGGTTTTCTTCTAGGGTTTTTATGGTTTTAGGTCTAACATTTAAGTCTTTAATCCATCTTGAATTAATTTTTGTACAAGGTGTAAGGAAAGGATCCAGTTTCAGCTTTCTACATATGGCTAGCCGTTTTCCCAGCACCATTTATTAAATAGGGAATCCTTTCCCCATTTCTTGTTTTTATCAGGTTTGCCAAAGATCAGATGGTTATAGATGTGTGGCCTCTGAGGCCTCTGTTCTGTTCCATTGGTCTATATCTCTGTTTTGGTACCAGTACCATGCTGTTTTGGTTACTGTAGCCTTGTAGTATAGTTTGAAGTCAGGTAGCATGATGCCTCCAGCTTTGTTCTTTTGGCTTAGGATTGTCTTGGCAATGTGGACTTTTTTTTTTTTGTTTCATATGAACTTTAAAGAAGTTTTTTTCCAATTATGTGAAGAAAGTCATTGGTAGCTTGATGGGGATGGCATTGAATCTATAAATTACCTTGGGCAGTATGGCCGTTTTCACAATATTGATTCTTCCTATCCATGAGCATAGGATGTTCTTCCATTGTTTTGTGTCCTCTTTTATTTGTTGAGCAGTGGTTTGTAATTGTCCTTGAAGAGGTCCTTCACATCCCTTGTAAGTTGGATTCCTAGGTATTTTATTCTCTTTGAAGCAATTGTGAATGGGTGTTCACTCATGATTTGGCTCTCTGTTTGTCTATTATTGGTGTATAGGAATGCTTGTGATTTTTGCACATTGATTTTGTATCCTGAGACTTTGCTGAAGTTGCTTATCAGCTTAAGGAGATTTTGGTCTGAGACGATGGGGTTTTCTAAATATACAATCATGTCATCTGCAAACAGGGATGATTTGACTTCTTCTTTTCCTAATTGAATACACTTTATTTCTTTCCCCTGCCTGATTGCCCTGGCCAGAACTTCCAACACTATGTCGAATAGGAGTGGTGAGAGAGGGCATCCCTGTCTTGTGCCAGTTTTCAAAGGGAATGCTTCCAGTTTTTGCCCATTCAGTAGGATATTGGCTGTGGGTTTGTTATAAATAGCTCTTATTTTTTGAGATACTTTCCATCAATACCTAGTTTATTGAGAGTTTTTAGCATGAAGGGCTACTGAATTTTGTCAAAGGCCTTTTCTGCATCTATTGAGATAATCATGTGGTTTTTGTCTTTGGATCTGTTTATATGCTGGATTACATTTATTGTTTTGCATTTGTTGAACCATCCTTGCATCCCAGGGATGAAGCTGAGTCGATCTTGGTGGATAAGCTTTTTGATGTGCTGCTGGATTCGGTTTGCCAGTATTTTATTGAGGATTTTTGCATTGATGTTCATCAGGGATATTGGTCTAAAATTCTCTTTTTTTGTTGTGTCTCTGCCAGGCTTTGGTATCAGGATGATGCTGGCCTCATAAAATGAGTTAGGGGGGATTCCCTCTTTTTCTATTGATTGGAATAGTTTCAGAAGGAATGGTACCAGCTCCTCTTTGTACCTTTGGTAGAATTCAGCTGTGAATCCATCTGGTCTTGGAGTTTTTTTAGTTGGTAGGCTATTAATTATTGCCTCAATTTCAGAGCCGGTTATTGGTCTATTCACGGATTCAACTTCTTCCTGGTTTAGTCTTGGGAGGGTGTATGTGTCCAGGAATTTATCCATTTCTTCTAGATTTTCTAGTTTATTTGCGTGCAAGTGTTTATAGTATTCTCTGATGGTAATTTGTATTTCTGTGGGATCAGTGGTGATATTCCCTTTATCATTTTTTCATTGTGTCTATTTGATTCTTCTCTCTTTTCTTATTTGTTAGTGTTGCTGCCGCCTTGCAGTTAGATCTTGGACTGCTTTGCTAGTAGTGAGCAAGGCTCCATGGGCGTGGGACCCACTGAGCCAGGCACGGGATATAATCTCCTGGTGTTCCGTTTGTTAAGACCATTGGAAAAGCACAGTATTACGGTGGGAGTGTCCCGATTTTCCAGATACCATCTGTCATGACTTTCTTTGGCTAGGAAAGGGAATTCCCGGACCCCTTGTGCTTCCTGGGTGAGGCAATGCCCCGCCCTGCTTTGGCTCACATTCTGTGGGCCACACCCACTGTCCAACCAGTCCCAATGAGATGAACCCAGTACCTCAGTTGGAAGTGCAGAAGTCACCCGTCTTCTGCGTTGCTCACACTGGGATCTGTAGACTAGAGCTGTTCCTATTTGGCCATCTTGGAACAATCCTGTTGAATACCAACTTAATTTAATAGTATACAATACCCATCCCTTTACAGCTCTACTGCCCCCTTTATGCTGTTATTATCACAAATTACATCTTTATACATTGTATACTCCTTAACATAGATTGATCATTGTTGTTTTATGCATTTTTTCTTTTAAATTGGATAGTAAAAAGAGTTTTTTTAAAAAACCTAAAACACATTTTTACTTGCTTTTGTAGCTACCTATGTAGTTACCTTTGCCAGTGTTCCCATTTTTTTGTATAGCTTGGGTTATAATGAGTGCCCTTTCAGTTTTTCTAGAGAATGTCCTTTGGTATTTCTTGAAGGGCAGTTCTACTAGTGATCAGCTTCCTCAGTTTTTGTTTATCTGGCAACGTCTTGTTTTTGCTTTCATTCTTTGGAGTATAGTGTTGCTGGACATAGAATTATGGATATATGTTGACAGATGTTTTTCTTTTTCTTTCAGCAATTTAAATATGACATTTCACTGCCTTCTAGCCTCTGTGGGTTCTTAAGAGAAATCAGCTGTTCGTCTTACTGTTTTTTTGTATGTAAAAAGTCACTTTCCCTGCTTTCAAGGTTTCTCTTTGTTTTTTGGCAATTTGACTATAATATGTCTGATTGTGGATATCTTTTAGTTTATTCTATGTGGAGTTCATTGCACTTCTTGGATGTTTAGATTCATATTTTTTACCAAATGTATGAAGTATTTTAGCCATCATTTTTTCAAATACTCTTTCTGTTTTTCCTCTCTTTCCTCTCACTTTGGAAGCCCCGTTATGTGTATATTAGTATGTTAGGATATAGGCTGTATATTAGAGTGTAGGCTCTATTATTGTGTATAGTAGAGTGTAGGCAGCTGTCCTGACAGCCTCTGCTGATCTGGGATGTGGAGGGTGGTAGCCAGCCAATTTAAAATGTCACAGTATCCTCTTACTACAAAGCATTGGTTCTTTTCTTCACCAAGTCTTCCTCTCTGGTTATTGTAACAATTTTACTAGATTCCAGAGTTCTGCAAAAGTTTATTCTGACAGTTTTTGCCAGCTCATTAGTTGCTTTTGAGGAGGGACATTAGTTGCTTTTGAGGAGAGTACTCCATAAGTCTGGAGTACTCTCAGTTTTGGTGCCCAATAGTATCCATTCTGAGATTAAAAAATGAAATATCTATAATAAAATTCTACTCGAAAGGTAGAAATTCTTCAGAGAGAGAAGAAATAGAAACTGATTAGGCAGAAAAAAAAAACAGAAGAAACCATTTTCTAGAAACCAAGTTTCTATAGAAGTAAAAGTATCCATTCAAGCCTATAGGAATCATGGGTTTAGCACATCTAAAATAGTTTTATGTCATTCATATGACAAACAGTTAAATGTATCACACCTAACTAGTAACTTGTTGTAACAAACTCCTAATGTAACTCCAATGGTTTTAAAACCTAACTCAGGTTTTAAACCTGCTGAGGTTTTCAAATACAAATTTCTGCACCTCCACCCAAAGACTTGGTGTGCTATGTGAAGAGAGCCCATCTATATTTTTATTATGCTTCCTAAGTAAGTATTACAATCATCCAGGTTTGAGAAGGACTGCCTTAAAAGTGAATGAGTGGCTGGTGTGAGTAACTTTTTCAAAGCAGTAAATAAAGACTAACTGATTAGCTTACTTTCAACAGAATACACTCAGAAATGTGTCTCAGTTCCCTATTTCAAATTCTTCCCTCTCCTAACGTAGAATCTAAGAAACATCTAAGAGAAAAAGTGGGGGGAATCAAAGTTATTCATTTTGACACTGAATAAATTATTTTAAAACCATCATATATAACTCTGGGAACCATAACATTTTTAAAAAGTCAGACTTGTTTTGTCCTAAACTTATTGTAAAATGTAACTTGACTAAACAATTTATTTTTATAGAAAAATGATAATAAATTGCTAACAATAATTAAGTACTTGTGTGCAAAGCACCCAAGTGCTTTACACGTATTTTATTACTTAATCCTTGTAACAATCTGATAACATAAACAATTTTATCTTCGTTTTACAGATGAGGAAACTGAGGCACACGTGATTAATTAACTTGACCAAGGTCACAGAATAAGTGTCAAGAGCCAAAATATGAATACATGCCAAAGTATATGCTGTACATCATTATAATAAACTCCCTTCCCAAACATGTCATTCATTAAAAAAGAACTTCATGTTGTAAGTGAGCACTCATCTCACTGGATATTTCCAAACTTCATACTCTCCTTTCACAAGTCCCTTTTGAACTCCACTAATTCTGTAGCCACTAGCCACATGCAGCTATTAAACACTTGAAATGTGTCATCTGGGTTCAGATGTTCTGGAAGCATAGAATATACACCAGCATTCCCAAACTTAGTGAAAAAAAGAATATAAACTATCACAATAATTTTTATGTGGATAACATGTTGAAATGAAAATATTTTGATATATCAGTAAAATACATTTTTTTAAATTAAGTTCACTTGGCATTCTTTAACTTTTTAAAAAAATGTTCCTACTAGAAAATTTAAACTACCTGGCTCACATCATTTCTATTGGATGGCACTGCTATAGAGTTTCTTCAGTGTCCTTTCTACGAGTGTTGACCATTTCCATCTAGCCCCAAATTAGGCTTTTTCTACTTGTGTACTTTTGTGAACCCTACAATATGCATCTATTTAAAGGAAATTATAAACTATGCTTTGGTTTTAACACCAGTTGTCTGTGATGAAAAACTATTCCATATACACCCCTCTTCCTTAACTTTTCTCCATACCTACTTGCAAAGAATTAGTAAATAATGAAAGAAAAAAGGAGAGACAGTGCAAAAAGCTATTTGATGATAACTCCAATCATTTAACCCCTAGTAGTGAATGAAACTTAAAGAAACAGAGCAGGTGTGTAATTACATGTATCACCACATCACTCTAAAATCTGCATGCCTAGTTGCCCATAGAATGACTAAATGTACACTTACCCATGAGATTTGTGATAAAAGATTCATTTTGTAAAAGTTTGTTGTGACTCTTGTAACATTTTCGTTTTAAATATGACTGAAATATTCTAGCCTTTTTCTTTAATAGTGTGAAAGGCATTATTAGAAAAATACAGGAAAGGCAGAAGTACCAAGATAAGTGCCACATCTTTTAGAATAGATGTCCTTTTGTCCTCAAAAGTATGTAATTTCCGAAAGGGAAGTTAGCAAAACAATATATTTTTCCCTTAGACTTACTTCCTACACAATTTCAGAGGTAATAAAGACTTTACAAGTCAATTCCACTGCCAAACTAGTGTCTGAATGTCCTCTACAACATTTCCGAGTGTATGTAATGGGAAACACTTTTTCCCAAGGCTGCTAGCCATTGTCATTGTCATTATCGTTGTCATTATTTTTTCTAATACTGAGCTAAAATGTGTTAACCTGCAGCTTTAAACTATTGGTTCTATTTCTGCCCTCTGCTCTTGGATCATATAAACCAATCCCATTTGTACTTAAAAGTTCTGCAGGCCGGGCGCGGTGGCTCAAGCCTGTAATCCCAGCACTTTGGGAGGCCGAGACGGGCGGATCACGAGGTCATGAGATCGAGACCATCCTGGCTAACACGGTGAAACCCCGTCTCTACTAAAAAATACAAAAACTAGCCGGGCGAGGTGGCGGGCGCCTGTAGTCCCAGCTACTTGGGAGGCTGAGGCAGGAGAATGGCGTAAACCCGGCAGGCGGAGCTTGCAGTGAGCCGAGATCCGGCCACTGTACTCCAGCTCGGGTGACAGAGCGAGACTCCGTCTCAAAAAAAAAAAAAAAAAAAAAAAAGTTCTGCAGTTATTTACAGAGAGCTGTTCCCCATCTGGAGAATTCACCAGTTGCCACTCCTTCTGTATACACATGTCTCATCTCACTATCTACAAGTACTAAGTAATCTTCCCTCACCCACAGTACTTTAGTAAGTAGCCAACAAATGGGAGTTAGGACCTCCACTTCTTGTTTAGTGTTCAGCCAGGGATAGGAAACATACCAAACAGCAATTTATCAGCTACTCCTTATTAATATTGGTCTCCAAGCAACTCTGCTTTCTCTCTCACTTCATTTTAAAGTTTTTTAAAAAGAAATGTTACTAGCCTGATTCAGGGCCTAGTGGAACCAATGCAGTCATGCAGCATGTATGTACAAAATCATGAAGTCCCAGGTTGACTGATCAATGCTTCTTTTCCACTTCAGTTTGTATTGGGAAAGTAGAGTATGTGCCTCTTTTAAGCACTCTTAACCAGTATTGATTGTTTAACTGGAAAACAACAACAACAAGGAGTTGATATCAATCTTCAGGCGGACTCATTAGAAAAAAGAAAAACATTGTCTCGTCAGATTTTTAACACAGATTAAATGTAACCGTAGTAACAAATCCATTCAAATAATCATTAAAAGGAGATTTTTTAAGACTCAATAAAATAGACCTATATGTGAAGAAAAAAAGAAAGTATGACTAATGAAAGGCCTGAAGAAATAGCTCCTAGAATGTAGTCTCATTCTCTGTTTGGACTTTTTCCCTATTTTTCTGATACTTAACTGTTGATCATTTTGTATGAAAACCATCTTTTGTTTGTTTAAATAAATCATGTTTACATAGGCCTTTTATTGGTGGATCTATACTTGGCTTATTAGAGCCCAATGGAGAAAGAAACGTTGAAAATCATCTTGATTAAACAGCTTCTCATGATTGAAAGCCTTGCTGAAGGTTTAAGACAAAGGAAGATAGCAAAGGATGGAGTGTAATCACCCTTGCCTTCCCTCATCTTTAGCTAGTGGTTTCCTAAAGTACTCTTATATAAATTACTCAAATGATGCTGTGGAAAATGAGTTAGACAAGACTTTTTAAATATAACTAATTTATCTCTCTCTCTCTCTTTCTCTCTCTCTCTCTCACCCATCTCTCTCTCTCTCTCTCTGTCTCTCTCTCTCTCTGTCTCTTTCTCTCTCTCTCCTCTCTCTTCACAGTGACTGTTTTGAGCCCAGCAGAAAAAGGTAAGAGGATGTTGTAAATTGTATTGATCAGGACCTGTGTCCTTATTTTCATCTGAAAGTAAATAACATAAAAGCCTATACACTGAGCAATTTTCCCAGGAATACACTTAGGTGAGGAGAAAGTTTAGAGTGATGATTTTTCAGGAAGCTTACCCAGAGATAGAGAAGAACATTTTCGGTATCCCTTTTGGCTGTAGGACAAAAATTGGAAATTATCAGGATTTATGACAGAGAAGGACACAGGTAAGCACTCTGACATAGTGACCCTAGGCTGTCTCTGTTCAACACTGTTGTCCTAGGTATGTTGCCTTTCTGCCCAATCCATCTCCTCTTTAAGGCATGGAGTAAAGGCCCCAGAAGAGACTTTAAAGGGTAACTCCTTCACCATCACAGTTCCAGTATATTTATTGTGCTCCTCTCTGCTCCTCACCACCATCTTGGCTTGACCTGCAAAATATACTACCTTTCTAAAGAGATTGTGGCATTTTCCATTTTAAAAGGTGTAAGCTAATCATTAGTCTTAATAAACCTTTAGCTTTACATTATTTTATCAGTAATAACTGTGAGTGTTTATGTAGCTACTTTATATAGCCAGTTTTAATTCTCACTTCAGGGGAATTAATTGTTGTAATTCGTTAACCTACCTAGCATTCATATTATGCTGTTTTAAAGCTCCAATTTGCTGTTATTCATCCAACAAAGGCATTGGCTACAGAGGCAAGAGAGCAGAGTGTTTGGAAGACAGTAGACCATAGTATACAAAAGTGTGAGTTCTGTAGCTAGACTGTCTGAATTCAAATCCTGGCTCTGCTATTTCCTCTGCTATTTACCTCTTTGTGCTCATTTTATTCATGTATAGAATAAAAATAATACTACCTATTACACAGAATTGTGAAAATATAATGAGTAAATGTATGTAGAGCACTTAGAACAGTGGTAAACAGAACATACTGGTGATTCAGTACATGTTTCCTACTATTATTACAACATTAGAACAAGTCTTGAGTTGCCTCTTATTCTTATGCATGGCCCTTAAGGTCAGAGATCATCTTCTGAATAAAGTATTTAATAATTATATACAAATATTTTCCACAATACATTTTCAAGACAAATTGAGTAGAGGCTTAGATGATACTGTACCATAATAGGAATAATGGCATAAGCCAGTGAGACTTGACCAGAAACAGATTCATAGTCTAATGACTATCTGGGGTCCCTTCTAACCCTGTGGATCTGTGACAGATCTGGGATGATCTGGAGCTTGGAGTCTAGGGATGGGGTGATGATTAAGAGATGAATTTAGGAATGAGATGAACATTAGGCATGATCCATCAGACGATTCACATATAATCAAGAATAATGCATTGCCCACAGTTGCTCATCTTGAAATTATATTTTCACAATTCTGTGTAATAGGTTTCAAATTATACTGCACTATTAAAGTAAAATACAATGCAGTATATGACTGCTGGTAGGAACATTATTTGGCATTGGCAAAGAAAACAAAAAGCAGTGAAATTAAAGCCTCAAATAACATAACCTTTCAGTCTCCAAAGCTTAAGAAAACCATAGTCAAACATACTGCAAAAGTTTTCCCATTTCTTATCTACTTAATAATTCCTGTACTGGGTTGTAGAGTGTCTCACTAAAATTCACATCCACCTGGAACTTGTAAATGTGACCTTATTTGGAAAGAGGGTCTTTTCAGATGTAATCAAGTTAAGATAAGGCCATACTGGATTCAAGTGAGCCCTAATACAGTAATTGGTATCCTTATATGAAGAGGGAAATTTGCATATACAGACACATACAGAGAGAGGACAGCCATATGAAGATGGAGACAGAGGCTGGAGTTATGCTGCCACAAGCCAAATAACACTATGGATTGCCAGCAACCTCCAGAAACTAGGAAGAGGCAAAGAAGGATACTCCCCTGGGCATTTCAGCAAGCGTATGGCCCTGCCTACACCTTGATTTCAGACTTCTAGCTTCCAGAACTCTGAGAGAATAAATTTCTGTTATTTTAAGCCACTCAGCTTGTGGTCATTTATTACCACAGCCCTAGGAAACTAATACAATTCCTGATAAATTTCACTCTCTAATGCACTGTTAAAAAGCATCGTATCAGTAGCAAATAACCAGACTTTGGTGTTAGATCTACCTCGGCTCAAGTATTGACTTTGCCACTTACTGTATATGTGATCTTGGGGAACTTCCCTAAATTTCACTTTCTTCCTCTGTGACCTTTCATGGTTATTTTGAGGACTAATGAGATTATGTGTGTAAATTTCTTGGTATAGTGCCTGACACATGATAAATACAAAATAATAGTTAATAGTATTATGATGATGATTATTATTGTTATTAACATTGGAGAGGATCTGGAAGATCTTCCTTCTAAGAAGCATAACATATTTCAGGATTATAATTCCTTATGACTACTTTTGTGAATAGATTGTCAAAATCCATACATTTGTATTTTATAGGGAGAACAATTGAGAACCAAAGAAGTAAAATATATTGACCTAGTTATGCTGATTCTCCTGCACAGAAAGACCTAAACTTCAGGTCATCTGAATCACAGTCCTGAATATTATTTTTATGTGTGTGTGTGTGTGTATATATACACACACATCTATATATATACTCTGCCTTGGTTTCGCAGGATTCAGATATTCTTTTTTCTTTTTTAATTTTTGTGGATAGATAGTAGGTGTATATATTTAGGGGGTACATGAGATTTTTTGATATGGGCATACAATGTGTAATAATCACACCAGGGTAAATGGGATATCCATCACTTCAAAGATTTATTATTTCTTTGTATTATAAATATTCCAGTTATACCATTTATTTTTAAATATATAATAAAATATTGTTGACTGTTGTCACCCTGTTGTGCCATCAAATACTAGATCTTTTTAAAATATGTGAGTTCATATGTTTTCCCATAGATCATACTTTTAAAAACATGATAATAATGTATTTATTTTGCTTTCATAAGTATATTGCATAGATGATTTCATTCAGCATCATACTATCCATATTTTGAAGATCATGACTGGGAAATCTTCCCTCCTCTACCCTTGAAGTAAAAATCTGGGATGATCTGGAGCTTAGGGATTTAGTAGAGTCCAGGGATGAGGTGATGATTAAGAGATAAATTTAGGAATGAGATGAACTTTAGGCATGATCCATCAGATGATGCACATACAATCAAGAGTAATGCATTGCCCACAGTTGCTCTTCTGTAAAAAGGTCCATTAATCATTTTAAACAAAAGTTCAACTCATCTAATAATTAATTTGCATTTTAAATGTTTTGCATACTAAATTTTCTGATTTCCTTCATAAAATGGTTGTCATTATTTACCTTTTCAGAAATAGATGTAATTTCTAAATAACAGAACTGTTATGGGTCAACTTGTGTCCCCTCAAAATTCATCTGTTTAAGCCCTTACTTTTAGTACTTCAGAATGTGACTATTTGTATAAGGCCTTTAAAGAGGTAGTTAAGTTAAAATGAGGTCAACTAGGGTGGGCCATAATCCAGTCTGATGTCCTTATAGGAAAAGGAAATCTGGATACACATAGGTACAGAAGGAAGACCACGTGAAGACACAGGGAGAAGATGACTATCTATATGCCAAGAAGAGAGGCCTTCAAAGTGGCCAGTCCTGCTGACACTTTTATCTTGAACTTCTAGCCTCCAGAATTGTGAGACAATAAATTTCTGCCATTTAGAGACCCAGTCTGTGTCACTTTATTATGGCAGCCCTAGCAAACTGATATAAGAATATTAGGTTTCCATTTGAAAATCCAAAGTGTAGAAATATCGCTTCTAACAAAAGTAAAAATTGACAAATGGGATCTAATTAAACTGAAGAGCTTCTGCACAGCAAAAGAAACTATCGACAGAGTAAACAACCTACAGAATGGGAGACAACCTACAGAATGGAAGAAAATTTTTGCAAACTATTCACTTGAAAAAAGTCTAATATCCACCAGCTATAAAGAACTTAAATTTACAAGAGAACATCAAATAATCCCATTAAAAAGTGGGCAAAGGGCATGAACAGACAATTTCAAAAGAAGACATACATGTGGCCAACAAATGTGAATCAAAGCTCAATATCACTGATCATTACAGAAATACAAATCAAAACCACCATGAGATACCATCTCAGAATGGCTACTATTAAAAAGTCAAAAAATAATAGATGCTGGTGAGATTGTGGAGAAAATTGAACACTTACACACTGTTGGTGGGAGTGTAAATTAGTTCAACAACTGTGGAAGACAGCGTGGTGATTCCTCAAAGACCTAAAAACAGAAATACCATTCAACCCAGCAATCCCATTACTGGGTGTATATTCCCCGAGTAATATAAATCATTTTACCATAAAGACACATGCAGGCAAGTGATCATTGCAGCATTATTCACAATAGCAAAGATGTGGAATCAACCTAAATGCCCATCAGTGACAGATTGGATAAATAAAATCTGGTACATACACACCATAAAGTACTGTGCAGCCATAGAAAAGAGTGAGATCATGTCTTTCGTGGCAGCATGGATGGGGCTGGAGGCTATTATCTTTACCAAACTAACACAGGAACAGAAAACCAAATACTGCATGTTCTCACTTATAAGTGGGAGCTAAACAATGAGAGCTCATGAACCATGAAGAAGAGAACAACAGACACTGGGGTCTACTTGAGGATGGAGGGTGGCAGGAGGCAGAGGAACAGAAAAAAATAACTATTGGGTACTAAGATTAATAATACCTGGGTGACAAAATAATCTATACAACAAACCCCAGTGACACAAGTTTACCCATATAAGAAACCTTCACATGTGCCCCCGAACCTAAAATAAAAGTTTAAAAATAAAAGAAAGACCTGCTTTGTGTCAGATTCTCAATTATGCTAACCTTAATTTATTGGTAATATATTAAACATCAGGAAGGTGAGAGGGCACTGAGAGTAAAATGTCTGGGCTACAGTATGATCTTTTAGACTCACCTTCAGAGTGTATAGGAAATCTTCAGGTTGGTTTTTATTACATATCTCAGTGCTCTCAATAATATTTTATATTTATTATTGTAAAATTACTTTATAATTAAAGTTTAGAGGTCAGATAAAAGCCTCCCTTAGATGCTAACCCACTTCTAAAAGACGTTTAAATATTGATATTTTTGTTACAAAAATATTTATTGAAAAGTCAAACAATATAGAAATCTAGAAAATGAAAATTTCCAATTATCTTTACACTGCCTCCTCTATCACTATTCATAGACAACTGCTATATTTAATTTTATTTGTATTTGAGATCTTTTTCTTTGCATTCACATGGAAACATATAAGTATAAATGTGTATATTTATATAGACTTGGTTGTTTATTTTAATTGAGTGATACTGTGCCTATTTTTCCAAAACTATATTTTTTACTTAAGAATATATCATAAATGTATTTCCATGTTACTATATACAAATATATTTCATTTTTAAATGATCTCAGAGTATTTCATAGTATGGGTATACTAGATTTATTTAATCATATATTATTATTATTATTCCAGTAGTTTTGGGGGAACAGGTGGTGTTTGGTTACATAGATAAGTACTTTAGCTGTGATTTTTGAGATTTTGGTGCACCCATCACCCAAACTGTACACTGAACCCAGTGCGTAGCCTTTTATCCCTCACCCCACTGCCATCCTTCCCCTAAATCCCCAGAGTCCATTCTTAATGCATTTGCATCTTCATAACTTAGCTCCCACTTATAACTGAAAACATATGATGTTTGGTTTTCTATTTCTGAGACACTTCACTTAGAATAATGGTCTCCAACTCCATCCAGATTGCTCAAAATGCCATTCTTTTGTTTTAATGGCTAAGTATTATTCCATGGTATGTATACACCACATTTTCTTTATCCACTCATTGGCTGATGAGCATTTAGGCTGGTTTCATATTTTTGCAGTTGTGAATTGTGCGGCTATAAACATACATGTGCAAGTGTCTTTCATATGACTTATTTTATTCTTTTATTTTAAACCAAAGATACATAGTAGTGGGATTGCTGAGTCAAATGGTAGATCTTTCAGTTCTTTAGGGAATCTCCGTAATGTTTTCCATAGTGGTTGTAATAGTTTACCTTCCCATTAGCAGTGTAAAAGTGTTCCCTTTTTACCACATTCATGCCAACATTTATTGTTTTTTGATTTTTAAATTATGGCCATTCTTGCAGGAATAAGGTGGTATCTCATTGTGTTTTGACTTCCATTTCCCTGATCATTAGTAATGTTGAGCATTTTTTCATGTTGGTTGGTCATTTGTATATCTTTTTTTTTTTTTTTTTTTTTTTTAATTTATTTATTTTTATTATACTTTAAGTTGTAGGGTACATGTGCATAACGTGCAGGTTTGTTACATATGTATACTTGTGCCATGTTGCTGTGCTGCACCCATCAACTCGTCATTTACATCAGGTATAACTCCCAATGCAATCCCTCCCCCCTCCCCCCTCCCCATGATAGGCCCCGGTGTGTGATGTTCCCCTTCCCGAGTCCGAGTGATCTCATTGTTCAGTTCCCACCTATGAGTGAGAACATGTGGTGTTTGGTTTTCTGTTCTTGTGATAGTTTGCTAAGAATGATGGATTCCAGCTGCATCCAAGTCCCTAAAAAGGACTCAAACTCATCCTTTTTTATGGCTGCATAGTATTCCATGGTGTATATGTGCCACATTTTCTTAATCCAATCTGTCACTGATGGACATTTGGGTTGATTCCAAGTCTTTGCTATTGTGAATAGTGCTGCAATAAACATACGTGTGCATGTGTCTTTATAGCAGCATAATTTATAATCCTTTGGGTATATACCCAGTAATGGGATGGCTGGGTCATATGGTACATCTAGTTCTAGATCCTTGAGGAATCGCCATACTGTTTTCCATAATGGTTGAACTAGTTTACAATCCCACCAACAGTGTAAAAGTGTTCCTATTTCTCCACATCCTCTCCAGCACCTGTTGTTTCCTGACTTTTTAATGATTGCCATTCTAACTGGTGTGAGATGGTATCTCATTGTGGTTTTGATTTGCATTTCTCTGATGGCCAGTGATGATGAGCATTTTTTCATGTGTCTGTTGGCTGTATGAATGTCTTCTTTTGAGAAATGTCTGTTCATATGCTTTGCCCACTTTTTGATGGGGTTGTTTGTTTTTTTCTTGTAAATTTGTTTGAGTTCTTTGTAGGTTCTGGATATTAGCCCTTTGTCAGATGAGTAGATTGCAAAAATTTTCTCCCATTCTGTAGGTTGCCTGTTCACTCTGATGGTAGTGTCTTTTGCTGTGCAGAAGCTCTTTAGTTTAATGAGATCCCATTTGTCAATTTTGGCTTTTGCTGCCATTGCTTTTGGTGTTTTAGACATGAAATCTTTGCCCATGCCTATGTCCTGAATGGTACTACCTAGGTTTTCCTCTAGGATTTTTATGGTATTAGGTCTAACATTTAAGTCTCTAATCCATCTTGAATTAATTTTCGTATAAGGAGTAAGGAAAGGATCCAGTTTCAGCTTTCTACTTATGGCTAGCCAATTTTCCCAGCACCATTTATTAAATAGGGAATCCTTTCCCCATTTCTTGTTTCTCTCAGGTTTGTCAAAGATCAGATGGCTGTAGATGTGTGGTATTATTTCTGAGGACTCTGTTCTGTTCCATTGGTCTATATCTCTGTTTCGGTACCAGTACCATGCTGTTTTGGTTACTGTAGCCTTGTAGTATAGTTTGAAGTCAGGTAGCGTGATGCCTCCAGCTTTGTTCTTTTGACTTAGGATTGTCTTGGAGATGCGGGCTCTTTTTTGGTTCCATATGAACTTTAAAGCAGTTTTTTCCAATTCTGTGAAGAAACTCATTGGTAGCTTGATGGGGATGGCATTGAATCTATAAATTACCTTGGGCAGTATGGCCATTTTCACGATATTGATTCTTCCTATCCATGAGCATGGTATGTTCTTCCATTTGTTTGTGTCCTCTTTTATTTCACTGAGCAGTGGTTTGTAGTTCTCCTTGAAGAGGTCCTTTACATCCCTTGTAAGTTGGATTCCTAGGTATTTGATTCTCTTTGAAGCAATTGTGAATGGAAGTTCATTCCTGATTTGGCTCTCTGTTTGTCTGTTACTGGTGTATAAGAATGCTTGTGATTTTTGCACATTAATTTTGTATCCTGAGACTTTGCTGAAGTTGCTTATCAGCTTAAGGAGATTTTGGGCTGAGACAATGGGGTTTTCTAAATATACAATCATGTCATCTGCAAACAGGGACAATTTGACTTCTTCTTTTCCTAACTGAATACCCTTGATTTCTTTCTCTTGCCTAATTGCCCTAGCCAGAACTTCCAACACTATGTTGAATAGGAGTGGTGAGAGAGGGCATCCCTGTCTTGTGCCAGTTTTCAAAGGGAATTTTTCCAGTTTTTGCCCATTCAGTATGATATTGGCTGTGGGTTTGTCATAAATAGCTCTTATTATTTTGAGGTACGTTCCATCAATTCCAAATTTATTGAGCGTTTTTAGCATGAAGGGCTGTTGAATTTTGTCAAAAGCCTTTTCTGCATCAATTGAGATAATCATGTGGTTCCTGTCTTTGGTTCTGTTTATATGCTGGATTATGTTTATTGATTTGCGAATGTTGAACCAGCCTTGCATCCCAGGGATGAAGCCCACTTGATCATGGTGGATAAGCTTTTTGATGTGTTGCTGAATCCGGTTTGCCAGTATTTTATTGAGGATTTTTGCATCGATGTTCATCAGGGATATTGGTCTAAAATTCTCTTTTTTTGTTGTGTCCTTGCCAGGCTTTGGTATCAGGATGATATTGGCCTCATAAAATGAGTTAGGGAGGATTCCCTCTTTTTCTATTGATTGGAATAGTTTCAGAAGGAATGGTACCAACTCCTCCTTGTACCTCTGGTAGAATTCAGCTGTGAATCCATCTGGTCCTGGACTTTTTTTGGTTGGTAGGCTATTAATTGTTGCCTCAATTTCAGAGCCTGCTATTGGTCTATTCAGGGATTCAACTTCTTCCTGGTTTAGTCTTGGAAGAGTGTAAGTGTCCAGGAAATTATCCATTTCTTCTAGATTTTCCAGTTTATTTGCGTAGAGGTGTTTATAGTATTCTCTGATGGTAGTTTGTATTTCTGTGGGGTCGGTGGTGATATCCCCTTTATCATTTTTAATTGCGTCGATTTGATTCTTCTCTCTTTTCTTCTTTATTAGTCTGGCTAGTGGTCTGTCAATTTTGTTGATCTTTTCAAAAAACCAACTCCTGGATTCATTGATTTTTTGGAGAGTTTTTTGTGTCTCTATCTCCTTCAGTTCTGCTCTGATCTTAGTTATTTCTTGTCTTCTGCTAGCTTTCGAATGTGTTTGCTCTTGCTTCTCTAGTTCTTTTAATTGCGATGTTAGAGTGTCAATTTTAGATCTTTCCTGCTTTCTCTTGTGGGCATTTAGTGCTATAAATTTCCCTCTACACACTGCTTTAAATGTGTCGCAGAGATTCTGGTATGTTGTATCTTTGTTCTCATTGGTTTCAAAGAACATCTTTATTTCTGCCTTCATTTCGTTATGTACCCAGTAGTCATTCAGGAGCAGGTTGTTCAGTTTCCATGTAGTTGAGCGGTTTTGATTGAGTTCCTTAGTCCTGAGTTCTAGTTTGATTGCACTGTGGTCTGAGAGACAGTTTGTTATAATTTCTGTTCTTGTACATTTGCTGAGGAGTGCTTTACTTCCAATTACGTGGTCGATTTTGGAGTAAGTACGATGTGGTGCTGAGAAGAATGTATATTCTGTTGATTTGGGGTGGAGAGTTCTATAGATGTCTATTAGGTCTGCTTGTAGCAGAGATGAGTTCAATTCCTGGATATCCTTGTTAACTTTCTGTCTCGTTGATCTGTCTAATGTTGACAGTGGAGTGTTGAAGTCTCCCATTATTATTGTATGGGAGTCTAAGTCTCTTTGTAAGTCTCTAAGGACTTGCTTTATGAATCTGGGTGCTCCTGTACTGGGTGCATATATATTTAGGATAGTTAGCTCTTCCTGTTGAATGGATCCCTTTACCATTATGTAATGGCCTTCTTTGTCTCTTTTGATCTTTGATGGTTTAAAGTCTGTTTTATCAGAGACTAGTATTGCAACCCCTGCTTTTTTTTGTTCTCCATTTGCTTGGTAAATCTTCCTCCATCCCTTTATTTTGAGCCTATGTATGTCTCTGCGTGTGAGATGGGTCTCCTGAATACAGCAGACTGATGGGTCTTGACTCTTTATCCAGTTTGCCAGTCTGTGTCTTTTAATTGGAGCATTTAGTCCATTTACATTTAAGGTTAAGATTGTTATGTGTGAACTTGATCCTGCCATTATGATATTAACTGGTTATTTTGCTCGTTAGTTGATGCAGTTTCTTCCTAGCCTCGATGGTCTTTACATTTTGGCATGTTTTTGCAATGGCTGGTACCGGTTGTTCCTTTCCATGTTTAGTGCTTCCTTCAGGGTCTCTTGTAAGGCAGGCCTAGTGGTGACAAAATCTCTAAGCATTTGCTTATCTGTAAAGGATTTTATTTCTCCTTCACTTATGAAACTTAGTTTGGCTGGATATGAAATTCTGGGTTGAAAATTCTTTTCTTTAAGAATGTTGAATATTGGCCCCCACTCTCTTCTGGCTTGGAGAGTTTCTGCTGAGAGATCTGCTGTTAGTCTGATGGGCTTCCCTTTGTGGGTAACCCAACCTTTTTCTCTGGCTGCCCTTAAGATTTTTTCCTTCATTTCAACTTTGGTGAATCTGGCAATTATGTGTCTTGGAGTTGCTCTTCTCGAGGAGTATCTTTGTGGCGTTCTCTGTATTTCCTGGATTTGAATGTTGGCCTGCCCTACTAGGTTGGGGAAGTTCTCCTGGATGATATCCTGAAGAGTGTTTTCCAACTTGGTTCCATTTTCCCCCTCACTTTCAGGCACCCCAATCAGACGTAGATTTGGTCTTTTTACATAATCCCATACTTCTTGCAGGCTTTGTTCATTTCTTTTTCTTCTTTTTTCTTTTGGTTTCTCTTCTCGCTTCATTTCATTCATTTGATCCTCAATCGCTGATACTCTTTCTTCCAGTTGATCGAGTCGGTTACTGAAGCTTGTGCATTTGTCACGTATTTCTCGTGTCATGGTTTTCATCTCTTTCATTTCGTTTAGGACCTTCTCTGCATTAATTACTCTAGCCATTAATTCTTCCACTTTTTTTTCAAGATTTTTAGTTTCTTTGCGCTGGCTACGTAATTCCTCCTTTAGCTCTGAGAAATTTGATGGACTGAAGCCTTCTTCTCTCATCTCGTCAAAGTCATTCTCCGTCCAGCTTTGATCCGTTGCTGGCGGATTTGTATATCTTCTTTTTAAAATTGTCTATTCATGTCTTTAGCTAACTTTTTTTTTTTTTGAGACGGAGACTCGCTCTGTTGCCCGCGCTGGAGTGCAGTGGCGCGATCTCGGCTCACTGCAAGCTCCGCCTCCCGGTTTCACGCCATTCTCCTGCCTCAGCCTCCCGAGTAGCTGGGACTACAGGCGGCCGCCGCCTCACCCGCTAGTTTTTTTGTATTTTTTAGTAGAGACGGGGTTTCACCGTGTTAGCCAGGATGGTCTTGATCTCCTGACCTCGTGATCCGCCCGTCTCGGCCTCCCAAAGTGCTGGGATTACAGGCTTGAGCCACCGCGCCCGGCCTTTAGCTCACTTTTTAACGGGATTATTTGTTTTTTCTTGCTGATTTGCTTGAGTTCCTTGTAGATTCTGGATATTAGTCCGTCATCAGATGCATAGTTTAAAAACATTTTTCCCGTTCTTTGGATTTTCTGTTTACTTCGCTGAATATTTATTTTGCTGTGCAAAAGATTTTTAGTTTAAGTCCAATCTATTTATCTTTGTTTTTGTTGAGTTTGCTTTTGGGTTCTGGGTCATGAGCTCTTTGCCTAAATCAAAGTCTAGAAGAGTTTTTCCCATGTTGTTTTCTGGAATTTTTATGATTTCAGGTCTTAGTTTAAGTCTTTGATCCATCTTGAATTGATTTTTGTATACAGTGAGAGATGAGGCTTCACTTTCATTCTTCTACATGTGGCTTGCCAACTATCCCAGCACCATTTGTTTAATCGGGTGTCCTTTCCCCATTTTGTGTTTTGTTTTCTTGTCAAAGATCAGTTGGCTGTCAGTATTTGGCTTTATTTCTGGGTTCTCTATTCTGTTCCATTGGTCTGTGTGCCTGTTTTTATACAAGTGCCATGCTGTTTTGTTGACTGTAGCCTGGTAGTATACTTTGAAGTTGGGTAATGTGATACCTCCAGATTTCTTTTTTGCTTAGTCTTTCTTTGGCTATGCGGGCTCTTTTTTGGTTTCATATGAATTTCAGGATTTTTTTTCTAGCTCTGTGAAGAATAATGATGATATTTTGATGGGAATTGCATTGAATCTGTAGATTGCTTTTGTCAGTATGGTCATTTTCACAATATTGATTCTACCCATCCGTGAGCATGGGATGTGTTTCTACTTGTTTGTGTCATCTATGACTTCTTTTTTATATGACTTCTTTCAGCAGTGTTATGTAGTTTTCCTTGTAGAGGTCTTTCACCTCCTTGGTTAGGTATATTCCTAACTTCTTGTTTTTTTTTCAGCTGTTGTAAAAGGAGTTGAGTTCTTGACTTGATTCTCAGCTTGGGCTTTGTTGGTGTATAGCAGTGCTACTGATTTATATAAATTGATTTTGTATGCAGACACTACTGCATTCATTGATCAGATCTGGAGCTTTTAGGATGAGTCTTTAGGGTTTTCTAGGTATATGATCATATCATCGGTGAACAGCAACAATTTGAATTCCTCTATCGATTTGGATTTTTTATTTTCTCTTTACCTATTTCTTTCTCTTGTCTGATCGCTCTAGCTAGGACTTCCTATCCTATGTTGATTATAAGTGGTAAAAGTGGGCGGCCGGGCACGGTGGCTCACACCTGTAATCCCAACACTTTGGCAGGCCGAGGCTGCCAGATTACCTGAGGTCAGGAGTTTGAGACCAGCCTGACCAACATGGAGAAACCCTGTCTCTACAAAAAACACAAAATTGTCCTGGCGTGGTGGTGCATGCCTGTATTCGCAGCTACCTGGGAGGCTGAGGCAGGAGAATCACTTGAACCTGGGAGGCAGAGGTTGCAGTGAGCTAAGACCATGCCATTGTACTCCAGCCTGGGCAACAAGAGCAAAACACTGTCTCAAAAAAAAAAAAAAAAAAAGAAGGTGGGCATCCTTGTCTTGTTCTAGTTCTCAGAAGGAATGCTTTCAGTTTTTCCCCATTCAGTATAATATTGGCTGTGGGTTTGTCATAGATGGCTTTCATTGCCATAATGTATGTCCCTTCTATACTGATTTTGCTGAGGGTTTTAATCATAAAGGGATGCTGGATTTCATCAAATGCTTTTTCTGTGTCTGTTGAGATAATCGTATGATTCTTGTTTTTAATTCTATTTATATGATGTATCACATTTATTGATTTGTGTATGTTAAACCAACCCTTCATCCCTGGTAGGAAACCACTTGATCATGGTGAATTATCTTTTTGATATGCTGTTGGATTCTGTTAGTATTTTGTTGAGGATTTTTGCATCTCTATTCATCAGGGATATTGGTTTGTAGTTTTCTTTTTTTGTTATATCCTTTCCTGGTTTTGGTATTAGGACAATACTGGCTTTATAGAATGATTTAGGGAGGATTCCCTCTGTCTCTGTCTTTTTGAATAGTTTCAGTAGGAGTGGTACCAATTCTTCTTTGAATGTCTGATAGAATTCAGCTGTGAATTTATCTGGTCCTGGATTTCTTTTTGTTAGCATTTTTTGTATTAGTCTTTCTATCTTGCTACTTGTTATTGGTATGTTCAGAGATTCTATTTCTTCCTGGTTTAATCTAGGAAGCTTGAATATTTCTAGGAATTTATCCATCTTCTCTAGGTTTTCTAGTTTGTGGTCATGAAGGTATTCATAGTAGCCTTCAATGATGTTTTGTATATCTGTGCTATCATTTGTGATATTTCCTATTTTGTTTCTAATTGAGCTTATTTGTACTTCTCTCTTTTTATATTGGTTAATCTCACTAATGGTCTATTGATTTTATCTTTCAGATATCCAGCTTTTTGTTTCATTTCTCTTTTGTATTTTTTGTTTCAATTTTATTTAGTTCTGCTCTGATCTTTGTTACTTTTTTTTCTTCCACTTGGTTTGGTTTGGTTTGGGTTGTTCTTGTTTCTCTAGTTTCTTGAGGTGTGAGCTTAGATTGTTTGTTTGCACTCTTCAGACTTTTTGGTGTAGGTGCTTAATGTTACAAACTTTCCTCTTAGCACTGCTTTTGCTGTATCCCAGAAATTTCGATATGTTGTGTCACTATTATTATTCAGTCCAAAGAATTATTTCCTTTCCATCTTGATTTTATTGTTGATCCAAAGATCACTGAGGAGCAGATTATTTAATTTCCATGTATTTGTATAGTTTTGAAGGTTCCTTTTGGAGTTAAGTTCCAATTTGATTCCACTATTGTCTGTGAGAGTACTTGATATAATTTCAATTTTCTTAAATTTATTGAGACTTTTTTGTGTCCTATCATATGATCTATCTTGCAAAATGTTCCACGTGCTGATGAAAAGAATGTATATTCTGCAGTAGTTCAGTAGAATATTCTGTAAATATCTGTTAATTCCATTTGTTGTAGGGTATATAGTTTAAATCCATTGTTTCTTTGTTGACTTTCTGTTTTGGTGACCAGTCTAGTGCTGTCAGTTGAGTATTGAAGTCCCCCACTATTGCTGTGTTGCCATCTATCTTGTTTCTTAGGTCTAATAGTTATTGTTTCATAAATTTGGGAGCACAAGTGTTAGGTGCATATATATTTAGGATTGCTATATTTTCCTGTTGCCCTAAATATTTCACCATTATACAGTGTCTCTCTTTGTCTTTTTTAAACTGTTGCTCCTTTAAAGTCTGTTTTGTCTGATACAAGAATAGCTACTCTGGTTCACTTTTAGTTTCCATTTGCATTGAATGTCTTTTTCCATGCCTTTACCTGAAGTTTATGTGAGTCCCTATGTCTTAGGTGAGTCTCTTGAAAACAGGAGATACTTGGTTGGTAGATTTTTATCCATTCTGCCATTCTGTGTCTTCTAAATAGATTATTTAGGCCATTTACATTCAACTTTAGTATTGAGATGTGAAGTAATGTTCTATTCATTATACTAGTTGTTACCTGAATACCTTGTTTTTCTTTTTCATTACGGTTTTTTTTTTTTTAATATGTCCTGTAGGATTTATACTTTAAGGAAATTTTATTTTGGTGTATTTTGAGGTTTTGTTTCAAGATATAGAGCTCCTTTTAACATTTCTTGTAGAGCTGGCTTGGTAATGGCAAATTCTCTCAGCATTTGTTTTTGTGGAAAAGCCTTTATTTCTCCTTCATTTATGAAGCTTAGTTTTGCCAGATACAAAATTCTTGACAGACAATTATTTTGTTTAAGATGGCCAAGGATAGGACCCCAATCCCTTCTGGCTTGCAGGGTTTCTGCTGAGAAATCTGCTGTTAATCTGCTAGGTTTTTCTTTATAGGTTACCTGGTGCTCCTGCCTCACAGCTCTTAAGATTCTTTCCTTCATCTTGACTTTAGGTAACCTGATGACTATATGCCTAGGTGATGATCTTTTTGCAATGAATTGCCCATGTGTTCTTGGCTTCTTGTATTCGGATGTCTAGATCAGTAGAAAGACCAGGGAAGTTTTTCTCGATTATTCTCTCAAATAAGTTGTCCAAACTTTTAGATTTTCTTTCCTCAGGAACAACAGTTATTCTTATGTTTGGACATTTGACATAACTCAAACTTTTTGAAGGCTTTATTCAATTTTTAATTTTTTTCTATGTCTTTGTCAGATTGGTTTAATTTGAAAACCTTCTCTTCGAGCTCTGAAGTTTTTTCTTCTCTTTGTTCAATTCTATTGTTGAAACTTTCCAGTGTATTTTGTAATTCTTTAAGTGTGTCTTTCATTTCGAGAAGTTGTGTTTGTCTTTTATGATCTCTATTTCACTCTGGACTTTTTCATCTATATTTTGTATTGTTTTTTAATTTCTTTAAGCTGGTTTTCACCTTTCTCTGGTGCCTCCTTGAGTAGCTTAATAATCAACCTTCTGAATTCTTTATGTGCAGTTCAGAGAGTTCTTCTTGGTTTGGATCAATTGCTGGAGAGCTAGTGTGATCTTTTGGTGATATTATAGAACCTAGTTTTGTCATATTACCAGAATTGTTTTTCTGGTTCCTTCTTATTTGGGTAGACTGTTTCAGTGGAAAGATTTGGAACTCAATGGCTGATCTTCAGATTCTTTTGTCCCACAGAGTGTTCCCTTGATGTGGTGCTCTCCTTCTTTCTCTGGGGATACAGCTTCCTGAGAATCAGACTGCAGTGATTCTTATTGTTCTTCCGAGTCTAGCCTCCCATTGGAGCTACCAGGCTCCAGGCTGTTTCTGGGGAATATCTGCAAAGAGTCCTGTGACTTGATCCATCTTCAGGTCTCCCAGTCATGGATTCCAGCACCTGTTCCACTGCAGGTGGCAGGGGAGTGAAGTGGACTCTGTAGAAGTCCTTGCTTATAGTTTTGTTTAGTGTGCTGTTTTTTTCAAATGCTGGTTATGCTAGCAGTGAAGTTGTCACGTGGACAGACTCAGGACCTCTAGTTAGCCAGGGTGTTGTAGGGCATGGAATTAGCTCTTGTTTTTTCCTCTTTGGAGCAGGGTTGTTCTGTTATAAGTTGCTGTAATGGTTTGAGTTGGCTGGCCTCCAGCAGGTGGTGCTTTGAAGAGAGTGCCTTCTGCTGTCGTAGAAGGGTATATAATCTTGCCCTACATTGACTAGGATGGGTACTCATGTTTTTCAGGTGATGGGTAGCGCCATTGGTTTCCCAGGAGTTTGTCTTTTGTCTTTGGCGACCAGGGCAGTTAAAGAAAAACCATCATGTGAGGACAAGGTTAGGTGAGTCTGAGCTCAAACTCTCCTTGGGTGGGGCTTGCTGCAGCCACTATGGGAGATGGTGGAGGGACGGTGATTCTCACCAATGGAGTTATGTTCCCAGGGGAATTATGGCTGTCTGCTGCATCAAACAAGTTGCCAGGGAAGTGGGGGAAAGCCGGCAGGGACAGGCCTCACCCAGTTTCCATGCAGCCAGCAAGGCCAATCTCATTCCTGCTTTGCCCCACCTCCCAACTGCACATCTATATACAGGCAGCTGGTGAGCAGGGCTGAGATCTTGCCCCAGGCTACAAGCCAGCCTCCCCAGTGAGAAAACATGCAGGGCTCAGGTCTTACCCCTCCTTGCCTGCCTGCCCACCTGGTCACCTATGGCTTCTGTGCTCATATCTGAGCTTCCTGATCACTCCCCCCTGCCAGGTTTCTGCTCAAGAAAATTCATGCTCAGTTGAAATTATTACAGAGTTCAGCTAGAAGTTTTTTCATTCTGTGGCCTCTCTACAATTCTTGCTGGTTGCCTTCCCTTCCCCAGGGACCTCTGTGAGATAAAGCCAGGAATGGCTTCCCTGGGCTGGAGCTGCGGACCATGAGTGCCTATAGGGCCCTTCCCACTGCTTCTTCTACTTTTATATTTTGCTTGGCTCCCTAAATCCATTTCAGCTCTAGGTAAGGTTAAATCCTTCTCTGGTGGTCTGGATTTTCAGGTTTCCCAGTGGGGATGTATGTTTGGAGGTTGACTTTTCTCTCTGTCATACTTTGGGAACTCAGTTTTTCAGCTGTCTCATGGCATTTGCAGCAGCAAACTGCTTCTTTCAAACGGTCTGTGATTTTTTTTTCGGTTTTCCTGGTATGTTCTTGCTGTGGTTCTTGGAGCAAAAGTTTACAATGTGAGTCTCCAGATGCTGTTTTGTCTGTCCAAGTAGGAGCTGCACGTTAGTTTTGTCTCCTATCTGCCAATTTTCTATTTAACCATTAATGATCAACTTAAAACTGAAGCTTATATTTTTTCTTGATTATGAAAGTACTTGAACTTCTTAAAATGCAAATAATACAGAAATTGATAACTTAGGGTAAGTTCTTAGTAGTCACTACAGAGTTACAGATGGAGTGAGGTTTGGTAGTGTCTATTGTATACATCACATTTTAATTTTTTCAGTGAATTTTCCCCTTTACTTTTTGACAAGTCACTTTTGATATAGCTACATCTAAATGTACCATTTCAAAGCTCTGCCTGTCCTATGCTTCAACAAGTCTCTCTCCAGTGGGCTGGGCTGGACCTCCCATCCTCCTTTGCCTTTCCCAACATGCCTTGCAGTCTCCACTTGTATCAGGTTGCTGATGGGTGGAGCATATATTGAGCCAAAATGATTATATATGTGTGTGTGTGTGTGTGTGTGTGTGTGTGTGTGTGTGTGTGTGTGTGTGTAAACATCAGCCACAGTGCAGCCAATGGTAGGTTTTAGAGTCATGATTTTGCTTCCCACCATAGCTGTGTACCTATCAACACGGCTTTCAATCCTATAGCCTGTAAGTCCTAACACATTTGAGTATGACTATTGAGGAAAATAAAAATATTAGACTGGGAAGTCAACTTAGATAAATATGTATCATCTTTTTTGCCAAATGTCAAAAAATCTAAGATGAAAAGACACCAAAGGTAAAGACCTATTTTTAGATCTTTGTTTTTGTCAGATTTATTGAGATATAATTTATATGCAGTATCACCCTTTTTGAGTATACAGGTTGATAAGTTTTGACAGTAGTAAACAGGAGTGTAAAAACCACCACTATGGCTGGGCACGGTGGCTCACGCCTGTAATCCCAGCACTTTGGGAGGTCAAGACGGGCGGATCACGAGGTCAGGAGATCGAGACCATCCTGGCTAACACGGTGAAACCCCGTCTCTACTAAAAGACAAAAAAAAATTAGCCAGGCGTGGTGGCGGGCGCCTGTAGTCCCAGCTACTCAGGAGGCTGAGGCAGGAGAATGGTGTGAACCCGAGAGGCGGAGCTTGCAGTGAGCTGAGATTGCGCCACTGCACTCCAGCGTGGGCAACAGAGCGAGACTCTGTCTCAAAAAAAAAAAAAAAAAAAAAAACCCACTATACAGTTATAGATTATTTATATTACCCCAAATGATTCCCTTTACCCCATTCGCAAGAAATCCTCTCACTCTCCACCCCTGGCAACTGCTGGTGTTTTCTGTCCCTTTAGTTTTACCTTTTCCATAGTTATATAAATTGAATCATACAGTATGGAGCCTTTTGTATTAGGCTTTCTTCACTTAGCATCCTATATTTTTAAGATTCATCTGTCAGTGTATGTATGAAGTACCTTATTTTTATTGCTGAGTAGTATTTCATATTCATATAAGAATATATATGTACAAGCCTTTGTGGAGATACATGTTTTTGTTTCTCTTGAGTAAATACCTAGCTGTGAGATTCTTGGGTCATATGGTAAGTGGATGATTAACCTTATAAGAAACTGCCAAAGTATTTTCCAAAGCAGTTCTACCATTTTGCTTTCCTATAATTGATACATGAGAGTTCTCGTTATTCTACATCCTTGTTATCATTTAGTGTTGTAAGTTTGTTTTTGTTGTTGGTGGTGATAGTTTCTTATATTCTATTCCATAAGGTATGAAATGGAGTCTCCTTATTGTTTTTAATTTGCACTTCTGTAATGACTAATCTTTTTATGTGCTTGTTTGCCATCTGTATATCTTCTAATGTGAAGTGTCTGTTTAGTCTTTTGCCCTCTTTTATTGAGCTGTTTGTCTTATTATTGAGCTATAACAGATCTTTAAATGCCTGGGTATAAGTCTCTTTGTTTTTAAGCAAATGTGATTCCTCCCCGTGGAGCAAAATTACAATCAATAGGAGGGAGTTGTGAGGAGATATATTTATACTTGATATGAGGAAAATGTGTCTAACAATTGGAGTTTTCCAACAATAGAATAGGCCGTTCCAGGAGCTAAGTTCCTCCATTACTGCAGGTGTTCACAAAAGCTGAGTAAACAATTATTAGGGATAATGTACAGCAGATTGATGCATCTTCTTAATACATTAGATCAAATAGTATCTAAGTTTTCTTCCAACTCTGAAAATGTATGAAATTAACATAAATTAAGTCAACATCATATTAATGAGATAGAGGAATTATTGGTTACATCAACAAAAGGTAATACATTCTGAAGGAACCACGTTGTGATTGGTAGAATCCCTTCCACTTCCTTAGCCAGCAGAGAACTAGTTTACAATCCCTACCCACCATATAGGCAATAGAGAGTCTGCTGTGTGTGTGTGTGTGTGTGTGTGTGTGTGTGTGTAGTCTTCTATGAATATCCCTGACAATTTGAATGCATTGGGCAGTACTTAATCCAAATTATACAGGCAGAATAATGATATTTCAACTACCCATTTTAAACCAGGAAAGAAGCCAAAGATTATTCCCCAAGGCATATTGGCCTGTGTACTTTCTTATCCCCAAGATCAGTGAATCAATGGAACTTGTGGGTAGGCATTTTCAACAAGAGGACTAGAAATAAACTATTCTATTTTTTTAATTTAGTTTTTATTTTTTTAGAGACAGGATCTCACTATATCACCCAGGCTGGAGTGCAGTGGTGCCATCATAGCTCACTGCAGCCTCAAATTTCTGGGCTCAAGTGATCTTCCCACCTCTCCCTCCCAAGTAACTGGAACTGCAAGCATGTGCCACCATGCCCAGGTAATTTTTTTGTAGTGATAGGGTCTTACTTTTCTGCCTGGGCCAATCCTCCCACGTCAGCCTTCCAAAGGGCTGGGATTACATGCATGAACCACCATGCCTGGCCCATTTTTTCTCTTGTTTAACAAAACCATGGTTCATCTGCCCCCAAAATCTGTGTAATTTTTATCACCATGTCTCAGAAAACAAATCACTAAGATTGAAGAGAAAGTGAGAGGAAGAAAACAGGTTTATTAAGTCCTTAGAGTATGTTAGATACTTTCACACATTTAAGCCAATTAATTACCACAACTTTGACAAGCAGGTATTTTATTCATATATATATACACACACACACGTATACATACATGTGATCATATAGATACACATATGATTATCAGCAAGGTTAACCAGCTTCTCAAGGACATATAGTTACTAAGGGCAAATCCAGAGTTCAAAACCTAGTCATCTGATTCCAGACCTACTGGATTTTGCACAACACCTCAATGCCCAAAACAGACCCAAAAGGAGAGACCTCGCCAGCATGGAACAAACAAAATCTGAAAGGGACTATCATTAAAGTTTATAAACGTAAGTTTGTGTATGTTGTTAGCTTGATGTCATTCACCAGATTCCAATACATGAGTGCTAGAAAGCTCTTTGAAACTTAACAATGCTGTTTAAGACAACTAATATGAAGCCCTGCTTTGCATAGTGGCTGGCAAACTTCTGAGACTCATTACTCCCAAAGAATTGGTATAGACTGATAATCTAACCAGCTTCATAGAAGGTTTATGTAAATTGATGAGTGGTAGATGCCTAATGGATAATTAGAAGAAATTAGGATGCCTGGAAGACAACCCTAACTTTTGAAGTGGATATCAATGAGGAAAACTAAGACCTTTCAAAACATAATATCATGTATTAGCACCAGAATTTGATCCCAGCATTAGAGATATTCCCAGTGGGCAGCCAACTAAACATTGGACACAACTCTTGAGAAAATCTTGAAATCTAGAGGGTAGCTAAATCATGGAAACAACTCTTTTTAAGAAATAATTTCACCTTTTTTTGTAGATTCAGGGGGTACATGTGCAGGTTTGTTAGCTGGGTATTTTGCATGATGGTGAAGTTTGGAGTACAATTGATCCCATCACCCAAATAGTAAGCATAGTACACAATAGGTAGTTTTTCAACCCTTGCTCCCCACCCCGCAACACAGTAGTCTCCATCGTCTGTTGGGAACCAACTCTTGAGCAATTCTTGTACTGTCATGAAGAATGAGATCCTTGGGCACACCTTATGGGCCTCTTACACCATTATCTTCATTCCTTCAAATAGCTGAAAAACAAGGTCTAGCTTTTTGTTAGAGTTTGTAAAGCAGAGAATGTAAAGTAAAGCAATGAACTCAAATATTAGAATTAACATTTTATTGCTAAGTGTTATGCTCAGAGAGAGATGTCACCGTCTGGCTGACAAACTTCCCCCTGATCTGCAGCATCTTAATAACCTTTATGGGTGGCTCTGATGCAAACTGAAATTTGAGAATCACTGCTCTAGGGAAAAGCACTCTGGACTGGGACTGAAGAAACTTGGATTCTGGTTCCATTGCTTCCATAACTTTGCTGGGTAATTCTGATTAAATCACTTACACCTTTGTGCCTCAGTTACTTCTCTGCAAAATCAGTGTTGAACCAAATGATCTCTCTCTTACTCTAAAATATTGATATAGTTCCTATTTTACCAGTTTATACAATAACCTCGACTTAGTCATTTAACCTCAAAATCCTTCATTTTCTACCCATTTATTTAAAAGTACCCATAATTTCTGTGAAACCTTGTAATGTAGGAATGGGAGCGAGCTGTTTCCAAGTCCATGATTGAACTAGTTGGTGTGTAGTAGTACCTGGAACAAGTTAAAGTCCCATGCTTTCCATCTCAACCATTGGAATTAAAAATATAGTTAATGTGTTAAGATACTGCCAAGTGTAAGAATTTAGTTCTCAGTCACTCAGGTGATCCAAATTCGTTAACCACATTACCCTTGAAGTGTATCATGAGAGGGTAAACATGAAATTGTTTTCTCCTGATCTCTTTAAAAATCGAATATTTCACACTCCCATACTGAAGGAACATGAGTTGACATAACTTAGTCATCTAATTTTCCCCGTACAAACCTCATAAAATCCAAGAAACAAAACAATTGCAAAAGATAACACATTTAAAAAAAAAAGAAAAAAACATTTAAAGGCATTGCCTAAGAGAAAAAAGTATGATAGCACTTCACAAAGGCTCGATTAGAGACACTCTCAGGGGTAGCCAGCTAAACACTGGACACAACTCTTGAAAAAAATCTTAAAATCTAGAGGGCAATGAAAGAGGCACTCTCACTTATTGATGATGAGAATATAAATTAAATACAAATATTCTTAATGGCAATTAGGCAGTATCTACCAAAAGACATCCCTTTTGACCTTGCAGTTCCACCTCATATAATTGATCCTATAGATATTTTTTGTGCCTGTGCTGATGACATATATAAAAATTATTCATTGAAGCATTATTTGTATTAGCAAGAGAAGGGGGAAAAATAAATTTTCCTCAGAGACAGCCTGGTTAAATAAATTACGGTAATTTATAGTAAGTGAAAAATAAGTAAGGTACAAAACAGTGTGTATAGAATACTGCTACTTGTGGAAAAACATACTACTTGGGTGATTTTATATGTATAAAATCATAAAGGATACACAACAAAGTCATGGCTTTGTGATGTTGGTTGCTTCCAGCGAGGAGAACTGGGTGGCTGGGGGACAGGTATAGGAAGACTTTTCACTGTATACTCTTCTATACTTTCAGATTTTAAACCTTGTAAATATATTACCTTTAAAAAGATATACAATTTACAATGTTAAAATATGACAAATCTTTCATGTCTCTGGTGTACATATATTTGTATAAACATATACAAATAAGAGGATCTGGAATGATACATACCAAACACCAAAGAGGTGTTGTGCCTTGGAATGGGGAGGTGAGAAGTTAGATGTATATGTGGGGTGGACATTTACCTTTTGCTTTATATTGCTTGAATTTTAAAATGAGATTTCATAATTACAAAAATCAAGCACATATAAAAGGTCCTGCCCTGTATGGCTGGGAGCACTGGGCCAGGAGAATAGGGTCTCTCTTTTTTGTTTTTTTTTCAATTCAGTTATAAATGTATGAGAGGCTCAGTCCTATTAAGTTAGTCTTGAGTCACATTATTCCCTTGAATTTTTCTGATGGGTTGAAGTATATACACATCTCCTAAGACCATACCATTTAAAGACTCAGAGTCTTGTAGTCTTTTTTTTTTTTTTTTTTTAATGTCACTAAAGAATGTCTTCTTTTTATTTTTATTTTTTTTTTATTTTTTATTATACTTTAAGTTCTAGGGTACATGTGCACAACGTGCAGGTTTGTTACATATGTATACTTGTGCCATGTTGGTGTGCTGCACCCATCAACTCGTCAGCACCCATCAACTCATCATTTACACCAGGTATAACTCTCAATGCCATCCCTCCCCCCTCCCCACTCCCCATAATAGGCCCCTGTGTGTGATGTTCCCCTTCCCATGTCCAAGTGATCTCATTGTTCAATTCCCACCTATGAGTGAGAACATGCGGTGTTTGGTTTTCTTTCTTTTTTTGTTTTTTAGTATCTTTGTTTTTTTTTTTTTTTAAATTATTATACTTTAAGTTCTAGGATACATGTGCACAATGTGCAGGTTTGTTACGTATGTATACTTGTGCCATGCTGGTGTGCTGCACCCATCAACTCGTCACCACCCATCAACTCATCATTTACATCAGGTATAACTCCCAATGCCATCCCACCCCCCACCCCCCTCCCCATGTGGGCCCCGGAGTGTGATGTTCCCCTTCCCGAGTACAGGTAATCTCATTGTTCAATTCCCACCAATGAGTGAGAACATGCGGTGTTTGGTTTTCTGTTCTTGTGATAGTTTGCTAAGAATGATGGTTTCCAGCTGCATCCATGTCCCTACAAAGGACACAAACTCACCCTTTTTTCTGGCTGCATAGTATTCCATGGTGTATATGTGCCACATTTCCTTAATCCAGTCTGTCACTGATGGACATTTGGGTTGATTCCAAGTCTTTGCTATTGTGAATAGTGCTGCAATAAACATACGTGTCCATGTGTCTTTATAGCAGCATGATTTATAATCCTTTGGGTATATACCCAGTAAACGGATGGCTGGGTCATATGGTATTTCTAGTTCTAGATCCTTGAGGAATCGTCATACTGTTTTCCACAATGCTTCAACTAGTTTACAATCCAACCAACAGTGTAAAAGTGTTCCTATTTCTCCACATCCTCTCCAGCACCTGTTGTTTCCTGCTTTTTTAATGATCGCCATTCTACCTGGTGTGAGATGGTATCTTATTGTGGTTTTGATTTGCATTTGTCTGTTGGCCAGTGATGACGAGCATTTTTTCATGTGTCTGTTGGCTGTATGTATGTCTTCTTCAGAGAAATATCTGTTCATACTCTTTGCCCATTTTTTGATGGGGTTGTTTGCTTTTTTCTTGTAAATTTGTTTGAGTTCTTTGTAGGTTCTGGATATTAGCCCTTTGTCAGATAAGCAGACTGCAAAAATTTTCTCCCATTCTATAGGTTGCCTGTTCACTCTGATGGTAGTTTCTTTTGCTGTGCAGAAGCTCTTTAGTTTAATTAGATCCCATTTGTCAATTTTGGCTTTTGTTGCTGTTGCTTTTGGTGTTTTAGATATGAAGTCCTTGCTCACGCCTATGTCCTGAATGGTATTACCTAGGTTTTCTTCTAGGATTTTTATGGTATTAGATCTAACGTTTAAGTCTCTAATCCATCTTGAATTAATTTTTGTATAAGGAGTAAGGAAAGGATCCAGTTTCAGCTTTCTATTTATGGCTAGTCAATTTTCCCAGCACCATTTATTAAATAGGGAATCCTTTCCCCATTTCTTGTTTTTGTCAGGTTTGTCAAAGATCAGATGGCTGTAGATGTGTAGTATTATTTCTGAGGGCTCTGTTCTGTTCATTGGTCTATATCTCTGTTTTGTTAAGTGGGCTTCATCCCTGGGATGCAAAGCTGGTTCAACATACACACATCAATAAACGTAATCCAGCATATAAACAGAACCAAAGACAAAAACCACATGATTATCTCAATAGATGCAGAAAAGGCCTTTGACAAATGCAACAGCCCTTCCTGCTAAAAACTCTCAATAAATTGGGTATTGATGGAACGTATCTCAAAATAATAAGAGCTATTTATGACAAACCCACAGCCAGTATCATATTGAATAGGAAAAAACTGGAAGCATTCCCCTTGAAAACTGGCAGAAGACAGGGATGCCCTCTCTCACCACTCCTATTCAACATTGTGTTGGAAGTTCTGGCTAGGGCAATCAGGCAAGAAAAAGAAATCAAGGGTATTCAATTAGGAAAAGAAGAAGTCAAATTGTCCCTATTTGCAGATGATATGATTGTATATTTAGAAAACCCCATCATCTCAGCCCAAAATCTCTTTAAGTTGTTAAGAAACCTCAGCAAAGTCTCAAGATACAAAATTAATGTGCAAAATCACAAGCATTCTTATACACCAGTGAGTCAAACAGAGAGCCAAATCATGAATGAACTTCCATTCACAATTGCTTCAAAGAGAATAAAATACCTAGGAATCCAACTGACAAGGGATGTAAAGGACCTCTTCAAGGAGAACTACAAACCACTGCTCAGTGAAATAAAAGAGGAGGCAAACAAATGGAAGAACATACCATGTTCATGGATAGGAAGAATCAATATCATGAAAATGGCCATATTGCCCAAGGTAATTTATAGATTCAATGCCATCCCCATCAAGCTACCAATGACTTTCTTCACAGAATTGGAAAAAACTGGTTTAAAGTTCATATGGAACCAAAAAAGAGCCCGCATTGCCAAGACAATCCTAAGTCAAAAGAACAAAGCTGGAGGCATCACGCTACCTGACTTCAAACTCTACTACAAGGCTACAGTAACCAAAACAGCATGGTACCGGTGTTTGGTTTTCTGTTCTTGCGAGAGTTTGCTGAGAATGATGGTTTCCAGCTGCATCCATGTACCTACAAAGGACACAAACTCATCCTTTTTTATGGCTGCATAGTATTCCATGGTGTATATGTGCCACATTTTCTTAATCCAGTCTGTCACTGATGGACATTTGGGTTGATTCCAAGTCTTTGCTATTGTGAATAGTGCCGCAATATACAACGTGTGCATGTGTCTTTATAGAAGCATGATTTATAATCCTCTGGGTATATACCCAGTAATGGGATAGCTGGGTCATATGGTATTTCTAGTTCTAGATCCTTGAGGAATCGTCATACTGTTTTCCACAATGGTTGAACTAGTTTACAATCCCACCAACAGTGTAAAAGTGTTCCTATTTCTCCACATCCTCTCCGGCACCTGTTGTTTCCTGACTTTTTAATGATTGCCATTCTAACTGGTGTGAGATGGTATCTCATTGTGGTTTTGATTTGCATTTCTCTGATGGCCAGTGATGACGAGCATTTTTTCATGTGTCTGTTGGCTGTATGCATGTCTTCTTTTGAGAAATGTCTGTTCATATCCTTTGCCCACTTTTTGTTGGGGTTGTTTGCTTTTTCCTCATAAATTTCTTTGAATTATTTGTCGGTTCTGGATATTAGCCCTTTGTCAGATGAGTAGATTGCAAAACTTTTCTCCCATTCTGGAGGTTGCCTGTTCACTCTGATGGTAGTTTCTTTTGCTGTGCAGAAGCTCTTTAGTTTAATTAGATCCCATTTGTCAATTTTGGCTTTTGTTGCCATTGCTTTTGGTGTTTTAGACATGAGGTCCTTGCCCATGCCTATGTCCTGAATGGTATTCCCTACGTTTTCTTCTAGGGTTTTTATGGTTTTAGGTCTAACATTTAAGTCTCTAGTCCATCGTGAATTAATTTTCGTATAAGGAGTAAGGAAAGGATCCAGTTTCAGCTTTCTACTTATGGCTAGCCAATTTTCCCAGCACCATTTATTAAATAGGGAATCCTTTCCCCATTTCTTGTTTTTGTCAGGTTTGTCAGAGGTCAGATGGCTGTAGATGTGTGGTATTATTTCTGAGGGCTCTGTTCTGTTCCATTGGTCTAGATCTCTGTTTTGGTACCAGTACCATGCTGTTTTGGTTACTGTAGCCTTGTAGTATAGTTTGAAGTCAGGTCGCGTGATGCCTCCAGCTTTGTTATTTTGACTTAGGATTTTAATGGCAATGCGGTCTCTTTTTTGGTTCCATATGAACTTTAAAGAAGTTTTTTTCCAATTCTGTGAAGAAAGTCATTGGTAGCTTGATGGGGATGGCATTGAATCTATAAATTTCCTTGGGCAGTAGGGCCATTTTTACAATATTGAGTTTTCCTATCCATGAGCATGGTATGTTCTTCCATTTGTTTGTGTCCTCTTTTATTTCACTGAGCAGTGGTTTGTAGTTCTCCTTGAAGAGGTCCTTTACATCCCTTGTAAGTTGGATTCCTAGGTATTTTATTCTCTTTGAAGCAATTGTGAATGGAAGTTCATTCATGAATTGGCTCTCTCTTTGTCTGTCACTTGTGTATAAGAATGCTTGTGATTTTTGCACATTGATTTTGTATCCTGAGACTTTGCTGAAGTTGCTTATCAGCTTAAGGAGATTTTGGTCTGAGATGAAGGGGTTTTCTAAATATACAATCATGTCATGCAAACAGGGACAATTTGACTTCTTTTTTTCCTAATTGAATACCCTTGATTTCTTTCTCTTGCCTGATTGCCCTAGCCAAAACTTCCAACACTATGTTGAAAGTAGTGGTGAGAGAGGGCATCCCTGTCTTGTGCCAGTTTTCAAAGGGAATGCTTCCAGTTTTTGTCCATTCAGTATGATATTGGCTGTGGGTTTGTCATAAATAGCTCTTATTATTTTGAGATACATTCCATCAATACCGAATTTATTGAGAGTTTTTAGCCGGAAGGGCTGTTGCATTTGTCAAAGGCCTTTTTTTGCATCTATTGAGATAATCCTGTGGTTTTTGTCTTTGGTTCTGTTTATATGCTGGATTGCATTTATTGATTTGTGTATGTTGAACCAGCCTTGCATCCCAGGGATGCAGCCCACTTGATCATGGTGGATAAGCTTTTTGATGTGCTGCTGGATTCGGTTTGCCAGTATTTTATTGAGGATTGTGGCATCGATGTTCATCAGGGATATTGGTCTAAAATTCTCTTTTTTGTTGTGTCTCTGCCAGGCTTTGGTATCAGGATGATGTTGGCCTCATGAAATGAGTTAGGGAGGATTCTCTCTTTATCTATTGATTGGAATAGTTTCAGAAGGAATGGTACCAGCTCCTCCTTTTACCTCTGATAGAACTCGGCTGTGAATCCATCTGGTCCTGGACTTTTTTTGTTTGGTAGATTATTAATTGTTGCCTCAATTTCAGAGCCTGCTATCGGTCTATTCAGGGATTCAATTTCTTCCTGGTTTTGTCTTGAGAGAGTTTAAGTGTCCAAGAAATCATCCATTTCTTCTAGGTTTTTTAGTTTATTTGTGTAGAAGTATTTATGGTATTCACTGATGGTAGTTTGTATTTCTGTGGGGTCGGTGCTGATATCCCCTTTGTCGTTTTTTATTGCGTCAGTTTGATTATTCTCTCTTTTCTTCTTTATTAGTCTTGCTAGCGGTCTATCAATTTTGTTGATCTTTTCAAAAAACCAGCTCCTGGATTGATTGATTTTTTGGAGGGTTTTTTGTGTCTCTATCTCCTTCAGTTCTGCTCTGATCATTGTTATTTCTTGCCTTCTGCTAGCTTTTTAATGTGTTTGCTCTTACTTCTCTAGTTCTTTTAATTGTGATGTTAGGGTGTCAATTTTAGATCTTTCCAGCTTTCTCTTATGGGCATTTAGTGCTATAAATTTCCCTCTACACACTGCTTTAAATATGTCCCAGAGATTCTGGTATGTTGTATCTTTGTTCTCATTGGTTTCAAAGAACATCTTTATTTCTGCCTTCATTACGTTATGTACCCAGTAGTCATTCAGGAGCAGGTTGTTCAGTTTCCATGTAGTTGAGTGGTTTTGATTGAGTTTCTTAGTCCTGAGTTCTAGTTTGATTGCACTGTGGTCTGAGAGACAGTTTGTTATAATTTCTGTTCTTTTCCATCTGCTGAGGAGTGCTTTACTTCCAACTATGTGGTCAATTTTGGAATAAGTGTGATGTGGTGCTGAGAAGAATATATATTCTCTTGCTTTGGGGTGGAGAGTTCTGTAGATGTCTATTAGGTCCACTTGGTGCAGAGTTGAGTTCAATTCCTGGATATCATTGTTAACTTTCTGTCTCCTTGATCTGTCTAATGTTGACAGTGGGGTGTTGAAGTCTCCCATTATTATTGTATGGGAGTCTAAGTCTCTTTGTAAGTCTCTGAGGACTTGCTTTATGAATCTGGGTGCTCCTGTATTGGGTGCATATATATTTAGGATAGTTAGCTCTTCCTGTTGAATTGATCCCTTTACCATTATGTAATACCTTCTTTGTCTCTTTTGATCTTTGATGGTTTAAAGTGTGTTTTATCAGAGACTAGTATTGCAACCCCCTGCTTTTTTTTGTTCTCCATTTGCTTGGTAAATCTTCCTCCATCCCTTTATTTTGAGCTTATGTGTGTCTCTGCATGTGAGATGGGTCTCCTGAATACAGCCAACTGACGTTTGTTGACTCTATCCAATTTGTCAGTCTGTGTCTTTTAATTGCACCATTTAGTCCATTTGCATTTAAGGTTAATATTGTTATGTGTGAACTTGATCCTGTCATTGTGATATTAGCTGGTTATTTTGCTCGTTAGTTGATGCAGTTTCTTCCCAGCATGGATGGTCTTTACATTTTGGCATGTTTTTGCAATGGCTGGTACCGGTTGTTCCTTTCCATGTTTAGTGCTTCCTTCAGAATCTCTTGTAGGGCAGGCGGTGGTGACAAAATCTCTAAGCATTTGCTTGTCTGTAAAGGATTTTATTTCTCCTTCACTTATGAAACTTAGTTTGGCTTGATATGAAATTCTGGATTGAAAATTCTTTTCTTTAAGAATGTTTAATATAGGCCCTCACTCTCTTTTGGCTTGTAGAGTTTCTGCCGAGAGAGCTGCTGTTAGTCTGATGGGCTTCCCTTTGTGGGTAACCCGACCTTTCTCTCTGGCTGCCCTTAACATTTTTTCCTTCATTTCAACTTTGGTGAATCTGACAATTATGTGTCTTGAGTTGCTCTTCTTGGGGAGTATCTTTGTGGCATTCTTTTTATTTCCTGAATTTGAATGTTGGCCTGCCTTACTAGGCTGGGGAAGTTCTCCTGCATGATATCCTGAAGAGTGTTTTCCAACTTAGTTCCATTTTCCCCCTCACTTTCAGGCATACCAATCAGACGTAGATTTGGTCTTTTCACATAATCCCATATTTCTTGGAGGCTTTGTTCCTTTCTTTTTCCTTTTTTTTTCTCTAGACTTCTCTTCTCACTTCATTTCATTCATTTGATCTTCAATCATTGATACTCTTTCTTCCAGTTGATCAAGTCGGTTATTGAAGCCTGTGTGTTTGTCACATATCTCTCATGTCATGGTTTTTATCTGTGTCTGTTCGTTTATGGCCTTCTCTGCGTTGATTATTCTAGTTATCCATTCTTCCATTATTTTTTCAAGATTTTTAGTTTTTTGCTCTCGGTACGTAGTTCCTCCTTTAGCTCTGAGAAGTTTGATGGACTGAAGCCTTCTCCTCTGAACTCGTCAAAGTCATTCTCCGTCCAGCTTTGTTCCATTGCTGGCGATGAGCTGCGTTACTTTGGAGGGGGAGTTGCGCTCTGATTTTTTGAATTTCCAGCTTTTCTGACCTGCTTTTTCCCCATCTTTGTGGTTTTATCTGCCTTTGGTCTTTGATGCTGGTGACGTACTGATGGGGTTTTGGTGTGGGTGTCCTTTCTGTTTGTTAGTTTTCCTTCTAACAGTCAGGACGCTCAGCTGTAGGTCTGTTGGAGATTGCTTGAGGTCCACTCCAGACCCTGTTTGCCTGGGTATCAGCAGCAGAGGCTGCAGAAGATAGAATATTGCTGAACAGCAAGTGCTGCTGTCTGATTCTTGCTCTGGAAGCTTCGTCTCAGGGGTGTACCCCGCCGTGTGAGGTGTGAGGTGTCGGTCTGCACCTAGTAGGGGATGTCTCGCAGTTAGGCTACTCAAGGGTCAGCGACCCGCTTGAGCAGGCAGTGTGTTCATTCTCAGATCTCAACCTCAGAGCTGGGAGATCCACTGTTCTCTTCAAAGCTGTCAGACGGCTGTCAGACTCCACCCAGAGGTGGAGTCTTCAGAGACAGGCAGGCCTCTGTGTGCTGTGGTGAGCTCCACCCAGTTCGAGCTTCCTGGAGGCTTTGTTTACCTACTTAAGCCTCAGCAATGGCAGGCACCCCTCCCCCAGCCACGCTGCTGCCTTGGCCTTAGATCTCAGACTGCTGTGCTAGTAATGAGGGAGGCTCCATGGGTGTGGGACCCTCCAGGCCTTGTGTGGGATATAATCTCCTGGTGTGCCGTTTGCTAAGACCCTTGGTAAAGCACAATATTATGGTGGGAGTTACCCGATTTTCCAGGTGTTGTGTGTCTCAGTTTCCCTTGACTAGGAAAAGGGATTCCCTTCCCCTTTGTGCTTCCCAGGTGTGGCGATGCCTTGCCCTGCTTCAGCTCTTGCTGGTCAGGCTGCATGAGCTGACCAGCACTGATTGTCCGGCACTCCCCAGTGAGATGAACCCAGTAACTTAGTTGAAAATGCAGAAATCACCCGTCTTCTGTGTCGCTCATGCTGAGAGCTGGAGGCTGGAGCTGTTCCTATTTGGCCATCTTGCTCCCGACCGTCTGTCTTGTAGTCATATAACCACCTCTGTGGAGAATACCAGAATATCCCATATGAGAAGAGCTATCTAAAAGGCAAAGAGTGTGAAAAGAAAGGTAATAGAAAGCCACTTTTATAACTGTCTCAAAAGTACAACCCACACTTCAAAAGTATATAATCTTCAATGGAATACTATTCAGCCATAAGAAAGAATGAAATCCTGTCTTTTGCAGCCAGATGGATGGAACTGGAGGCCATTATCTTAAGTGAAACAACTCAGAAACAGAAAGACAAATACCTCATGTTCTCACTCATAAGTGGAAGCTAAATAATGTGTACATATGGAAATAGGATGTGGAATGATAGAAAATAGAGACTGGTATGGGTGAGGGGGTGGGAGATGGGTGGATGATGAGAAACTACTTAGTAGGTACTATGTACATTATTCAGGTGATAGATACTCTTGAAAGCCCTAACTGCACCACTGTGCAACCTATATCCATGTAACGAAATTTTACTTGTACTCTGTGAATTTATACAAAAATTTTTACAAGAAAAAAAGTGTTTAGTCTTTAACACCTGGCTACATTATAGACTACCTGTGTGACTTTGGTTAATCAACTGCCTCTGGTAGTTAATCGACTATCCCGATCTTATTACCTATCTTACAAATTTATTGAGAAAATAAAATGAAATAATATACGTGAAAGCATGTTGTAAACTCTAAAATGCTGTGTAAATTGTGTCATTATCACCTTTCAGTACTCAAAGTAGCAAAGATAATGACAATTGGCTGAAGTAGTTTTCCCTACATTGTCATAAAGGACATTCCCCCTTTACTTCAAGAATCACATGGCAACTTTTAAGGTATTCAACTTGCAGAAAGTCTTTGTTTCAAGTTTTTCATTATGGCTTGTTTCTGTCACTGTATGGGAAAATAGAATTAACCCATCATAATAATACCAGAGAATACATGTTAATAATAGGAAAACAAAATAAAAATTTGTGATGGAGCTTTGTGTTTTTGAACCTTTAGAAATGGATAAAAAGATAGTATAAACACTGATTTTTTTTATTTCAGTTATTTACCTCATATTCTACCATGCCATCTTTGTGTTCTTTACCTGGACCTACTGGAAGTCTATCTTTACACTCCCACAGCAGCCAAACCAGAAGGTAAGAATATTGGTTACTTCTTAAATGATAAGAACAGAGAAAAGTAGAAATGACAATAAAGCAAGAAGAGACAAAAATCTTAAAGAACTCCTAGTGATAAAGGTGAATTGAGGGTAGGATAGGCTATTGAAGGAGTTTGTGAAGTCACCTGCTCTGGATATCTTTAATACTAGGAAGCCAACTGGGTGCTGTGGCTCACACCTGTATTCCCAACATTTTGGGAGGCTGAGGCAGGAGAATCACTTAAAGCCAGGAGTTTGAGACCTCAGCAAAAAAGTGAGACCTTGTCAATACACAGAATTTTTTAATTAGCTGGGCATGGTGGAGCACACCTGTGTTCCCAGCTACTCAGGAGGCTGAGGCAGAGGATTACTTAAACCCAGGAGTTTGAGGCTGCAGTGACCTGTGATGGTGCCACTAGACTCCAGTCTGAGTGAGAGTAAGACCCTGTCTCAAATTTTAAAAAGAGTAGGAAACCACTACCTGCATTGGTGAGATAATTAGAAAACAAGGACCCACTTGGACTCTGAGGCCTCATCTAATTCAATTCTATGAAACTATTATTTTAGTGATTGTTTTATTTATTTAGTGCTGTTATTTCATTCCAGTGAGACTCTGAAATACAAATGAGAAAAAAGCACAATAGTTAAATCAATCATTTTCAGACTGTGTTACCTTAAATACAAGTGTTTCATGCAATATTTGTAAGTGTTCATGAAATAATTTGTGATTATGTTAGGTATTTGTAATGTGTAACTACTCTAAATTAAGGTAGGTTCCAAAGTAGAAAAAGAACAATAGGGGAAACTTTCCAGCCTCTGAACATTGGGAAAAATACTGTCTCCTTAATGAAACCAAAATGATGCACAAGAAAAATAAAGTTAACTACAGAGAAAAGCAATAATGTAGGAATTGAGGAATGTAAGAGATATGAGATATGAAGAAAATAAAGAGGAAAATGATAGAAGTTATTCATAATAAGTAACTGCTTGAAACATAAATGGATTAAACTATTCAATTAAAAGGTTGAGATTGACAGAATGGATAAAAAATTGTGATTTACCTTTATACTGTTTACAAAATCTAACTTTAGAACCAGAGACATAAATAGGTTGAAAATGTAAAGCTAGAAAAAGATATTCCTAGTAAATAGTAATCAAAACAGAGCAAGGGTGGTTATATTAATATCATACAACAAAGACTTTTTTAGTAAAAAAAAGGTTACAAGAGACAAAGAAGGACATTATATATTTACAAAAGAGTCAATTTATCAAGAATATGTGACAGTTATAAAATATATGCATGTAATAAGAGAGCCCCAAATTATAAGACGAAAAAACCAACAGAAGTAAAGAAAAAAAATACACAATAACAGTTACATAGTAATAGTTGGAGACTTCAGTACTCCACTTGCATTAATGGACAGAATAACTAAACAGAAGGTCAATAAGGAAATGGAGAATTTGAACACCACCACACGAGCTATGTATAACACACCTGTATAGATCACTCCACCCAAAAAGAGCAAAATGTACTTTCTTCCTAAGTGTACATGGAACATTTTCCAGTATAGACTATGTTAGGCCATAATACAAGACTCAATAAATATAAAAGACTGAAATCATACAAAATATCTTTCTCTGACTGTGATGGAATGAAACCAGAAATCAATAACACAAAGAAAGCTACAGTTTCATAAATATGTGGAAATTAAACACATGCTTAACAAATGAATCAAATAAGAAAGCATAAGGGAAATTAGAAAATATTTTGAGATGAATGAAAACAAGAAAAAAACTTACCAGAAATTAGGGGATGCAATAAAGCAGTACTCAGAGAAAAATTTATGGCTGTAAACACCTACATTTAAACAGGATAAAACTTTCAAAATGGTCTGACTTTACAACTTAAAAAAAATAAATAAATAGCAATCTAAAACCAAAGTAATCAGAAGGAAATAATAAAGATTAGAACAGAAGTAAACAAAATATGGAATAGAAAATAATATAGAGACCCAACAAAACCAGAAGTGAGACTCTAAAAAGGTTAACAAAATTGTCAAACCTTTATTTAGCTAGACTGAAAAGGAAAGGAGGGAAGAGAAGGGAAAAGAGGAGAGAAGGGAAGGAAGGGGAGGAAGAGGAGGAGAGGAGAAGAGAGGGAAGGGAGGAGAAAGGAAGATAAAAAGAGTACAGGCACAAATTACTTATATTAGAAAGGAAGGGAGGGAGGGAAGAAAGGAAAGAAGGAACAAAGGAAGGGAAGGAGGGAGGAAAAAAAGAAGACATAAGTTACTAATATCAAAAGTGAAAGTGGAGGTGTTACTACCAACTTTAAATAAATTGAATTATAAGAAAATAATATGAAGAATTATGTGCCCCAAAATTTGATAACCTAGATGAAATGGAAAAACTTTTAGAAAGACACAAACTGCCAAAACTGACTCAAGAAGAAATAAAAAATCTGAATAGATTTTTAACAAGTAAAGATATAGAATTAATAATCAAAAACCTGCCACCAAAGAAAACCCAAGGACCAGAAGGCTTCACAGATGAATTCTATCAAATATTTAAGGAATAGTTAACATCAATCCTTCCCAAATTTCTTTAAAAAAAATAAGAAATGCTTCCTCTGGCCAGTGCAAGTAGGCAAGAAAATCCAATAAAAGGCATTGAAATTGAACAGGAAGAAGTAAAATTATCTCTGTTTGTAGGTGTGATCTTACATATAGAAAACTGTAAATATTCTACATGTAAAAAACTATTATAAATAATAAATGAATTCAGCAAAGTTGCAGGATACAAAATCACCACATCACACAAAACCAATTATGTTTTGATATGCTAACAATGAACAATCTGAAAGGAAACTAAAAAATCAATTTTATTTATAACAGCACCAAAAATAATAAAATACTTAGGAATAAACATAATCAAAAAGGTGAAAGACTTCTAAAGTGAAAACTAAAAAATGTCACTGAAGGAAATTAGACGTGAATAAAGGGAAAGGCATCCTGTATTCATGAATTGGAAGAGTTAATATTGTTAAAATGTAAACACTAACCAAATCATTCTATAGATTTAATGCAATTTATATCAAAATCCCAACGATTTTTTTGCAGAAATAAAATAATCATTTTCTAAAATTTATATGGAATATCAAGAGATCCCACATACCCAAAACAGTCTTGAAAAAGAACAAAGTTGTAGCTTCACACTTACTTATTTCAGAATTTACTACAAAGCTACAGTAATAAAAACTATGTGGTACAGGCATAAGGCCAGATATGTAGACCAGTGAAATAGGATAAAGAGCCCAACAACAAACACTCGCATATTTGGTCAGAAATCTTCAACAACCATGCTGAAAGCATTCTAATGGAGAATGCACAGTCTTCAACAAGTGGTGTTGGGATAACTGGATGTCCATATCCAAAAGAATTATATAGAACCCTTACCTCACACCATATACAAAAATTAACTCAAAATAGATCCAAGATCTAAACTTAAGAGCTAGGATTATAAAACTTAGAAAAAAAAACACAGAGGAATATTTTTATAACATTGGTTTGGCAATTTCTTGGATATGACACCAACACTGTAAAAAAGTAAACATACATAAATTGGACTACATCATAATTAAACATTTTCGTATGTCAAAGGATACATTTAAAAGAGTGAAAAGGCAGCCTACAGAATAGCAGAAAATATGTCATATTTTAGATTAAGAGTTAATATACAGAATATTTAAAAACTACAACTAAACAAAAAACTCATTTTTTAAAATAAATTCAATATTTATTTTAGTTTCAAGGGTTATATGTGCAGATCAGTTTTAAAATGGGTAAAGAACTTGACAGTTCTCCAAAGAAGATATCTCAATGATCAGGAATATTTTAGTCAGGGTTCTCTAGATGGACAGAACTAATAGTATATAATATTATATATATAATACATATATAATATACATATATAAAGGGGATTATATACACACACACATATATGGGAGTATATAAAAGTATAATAGAAGTACATATATAAAGGGGAGTTTATTAAGTATTAATTCACACAATCACAAGATCCCACAATAAGCCATCAGCAAGCTGAGGAGCAAGGAAAGCCAGTCTGAGTCCCAAAACTGAAGAACTTGGAGTCCGATATTCGAGGGTATGAAATTCCAGCACAGGAGAAAGATGTAGGCTTGGAGGGTAGGCCAGTCTAGTCTTCACATTTTTCTGCCTGCTTTATGTTTACTGGCAGCTGATTTGATGGTGCCCACCCAGATTAAGGGTGGGTCTGCCTTCCCAAGCCTGCTGACTCAAATGTTAATCTCCTATGGCAGCACCCTTACAGACACACCCAGGATCAATACTTTACATCCTTCAATCCAATCAAGTTGACACTCAGTATTAACCATCACAAGTCCACCCCTTGTCAAGTTGAAACCATACACATCTCCTGAGATCATACATAATCTTCAAATAAAGACAATAATAAGGTCACAATTATGCCTGACATGATACAACTATCCTTCATGCAACCCGAAATGCACCAATACCCAAAACAAATGCTATTACATAAAGCTAACAGTACTTAAATGCTGATATGAAGTCAATAAATCTTATGTCACATGGTAAAGGAAAAAGGAAATAGAAGGAAGATATTTTCTTAGTACAAGTGTATACATGCACAAATATGTTATTAAGAAAAGAAGGAGGAAATATGACAATTATAGTTCTTGTTTCTGCAACTGGTCATGTGGTTGTAGCTGGAATTGATGACCACCTTCTTCTACTCCTGTATTACATGCACACTCTTTCTTACCTCTGTTGTGGAGTAGTAAACTGATTTCATCTTGATAGTCTGGGTCAGTCACCCCAGGGAACACTATAGCTCCATTCTTAGCTTGTTGATTTAAAAGTAAGAGGAGCCCAAAGTGTCCAGGCAATCTTAACTTCCAGTTTAATGGAGTCATTGTTGTGTCTCCTGGTGGCAGTGTTCCTCCATCTGGAACAAAGACCTCTTGGCAAGCAGAACGTAATGTTGTGGGAACAGGAAGCAAAAATTTTGCTAGTGGATCACTAGGGGTGATAGTGAGTGGTGCCACTTCCACTTCCACCACTTGATTTCTGGACACATGAATCCTGCCTATGCAAGAAAGAGTACCATATATTGGACGCTGATTCAAAGCATACATGGCCTTCTGGAGAACTGTGCCCCAGCTCTGCAAAGTATTGTCACCTAGTCGACATTGTAATTGTGATTTCAAAAGGCCATTCCACCGTTCTATCAATCCGACTACTTCAGAATGATAGGGAACATGGGAATTCCATGAGCATGAGCCCACTGCCTCTTTAGCCGTAAAGTGAGTGTGTTGGTCAGAGGCAGTGCTGTGTGGATTACCATGATGGTGGATAAGGAATTCCATGAGTCCATGGATTATAGTATTGACAGAAGCATTGTGTGCAGGATAGGCAAACCTATATTCAGAGTAAATATCTATTCCAGTGAGGAAAAACCTCTGCCTGTTCCTGATAAATGAAGTCCAATATAATCAACCTGCCACCAGGTAGCTGACTGATCACCCCGAGGAATGGTGCCAGTTTGAATGCTGAGTATTGGTCTCTGCTGCTGGCAAAATTGGGCACTCAGCAGTGGCCATAGCCAAGTCGACCTTGGTGAGTGGAGGTCCATGTCACTGAGCCCATGCATAACCTCCATCGTTGCCACCACAGCCACTTTTTTCATGGGCCCATTGGGCGATGACAGGGGTGGCTGGGGAAAGAGTCTGAGTGATGTCCACAGAACAGGTCACCCTATCCACTTGATTATTAAAATCCTCCTCTGCTGAAGTCACCCGTTGGTGACCACTCACATGGGATACAAATAGCTTCACAGTTTATGACCACTCAGAGAAGTCCATCCACATACCTCTTCCTCAAATTTCTTTGTCACCAATTTTCCAATCATGCTTCTTCCAAATCCCTGACCATCCAGCCAAACCATTGGCTAGAGCCCATGAATCAGTATATAATTGCACATGTGGCCATTTCTTCCTCCATGCAAAGTACACAACCAGCTGTGCTGCTCAAAGTTCTGCCTCTTGGGAAGATTTCTTTACACTGCTGTCCTTCTGGGATGTCCTAGGAAGGGGCTGTAGTGCTGCAGCTGTCCACTTTTGGGAGGTGCCTGCATTTCATATAGAACCATCTGTGAACCAGGCCCTAGTAATCTCTTCCTCTGTCAACTGATCATAGTGAACCCCCCATGAGGCCATCAGTGCAGGCTTGGGGAGAGAAGGTAAGATGACAGGAGTGGAGACCATGGGCATTTGAGCTACCTTCTCATGTAACTTGTGCCTTCAGGACCTGCTCGAGCATGATCACATATATACCACTTCATTTGATGATAGAATACTGATGTGCACAACCCACTTTATGGCTAGATGGGTCACAGAGTGCCCAGTTCATGATAGACAGTTCGGGTCACATGGTGACTTTATCACCCATAGTCAATCGTTCAGTTTCCACCAAGGCCCAGTAACAGGCCAAGAGCTGTCTCTCAAAAGGAGAGTAGTTATTTGCAGAAGATGGCAGAGCCTTGCTCCAAAATCCTAGAGGCCTCTGCTGTGATTCACCTGTGGGAGCCCGCTAAAGGTTCCAAACAGCATCCCTGTCTGCCACTGACACTTCAAGCACCATTGGATCTGCTGGGTCATATAACCCAAGTGGCAGAGCAGCTTGCACAGCAGCCTGGACCTGTTGCAGAGCCTTTTCCTGTTCTGGACCCAACTCAAAACTGGCAGCCTTTTGGGTCACTCGATAAATGGGCCAAAGAAACACGCTCAAATGAGGAATGTGTTGCATCCAAAATCCAAATAGGCCCACTAGGCATTGTGCTGATTTCTTGGTTGTAGGAGGGGCCAAATGCAGCAACTTATCCTTCACCTCAGAAGGAATATTTTGACGGCCTCACACCACTGGACCTGTAGAAATTTTACTGAGGTAGAAGGTCCCTGAATTTTAGTCGGATTTATTTCCCATCCTCTGGCATGCAAATGTCTCAGCAATGAGTCCAGTGTATTTGCTACTTCTTGCGCACTGGATCCAATCAGCATAATATCATCAATGTAATGGACCAGTGTGATATCTTGCAGAAGCAAAAAACGATCAAGGTCTCTCTGAATAAGATAATGACACAAAGACAGAGTTGATATACTCCTAAGGTAGGACAATAAAGGTATGTTACTGACCTTGCCAGCTGAAGGCAAATTGCGTCTGGTGGGCCTTATGGACAGGAATGGAGAAAAAGGCATTTACCAAGTCAATGGCTACATACCAGGTACCAGGAGATGTGTTAATTTGCTCAAGCAATGAAACCACATCTGTTACAGCAGCTGCAATTGGAGTCACCACTCGGTGAAGCTTATGATAATCCACTGTAATTCTCCAAAATCCATCTGTCTTCTGTGCAGGCCAAATTGGAGAGTTGAACGAGGATGTAGTGGGAATCACCACCACTGCATCTTTCAAGTCCTTGATGGTGACACTAATCACAGTCCCTCCAGGGATGCAATATTGTTTTTGATTTACTATTTTTCTAGGTAGAGGCAACTCTAATGGCTTCCATTTGGCCTTCCCCACCATAATAACCCTCACCCTACCAATCAGGGAGCCATTGTGGGGTTCTGCCAGCTGCTAAGTATGTCTATGTCAATTATGCATTCTGGCACTGGGGAAATGACCACAAGATGAGTCCAGGGACCTACTGGACACTGGACACTGTAAATCGGACCTGAGCTAAAACTCCATTAATTACCTGACCTCTATAAGCCCCTACTTTAACTGGAGGACCATAATGACATTTTTACTTGCCTGGAATCATCAGCTCAGAGCCAGTGTCCAGTAGTCCCCAAAATGTCTGATCATTTCCCTTTCCCCAATGCAGCTACCCTGGTAAAAGGCCACATGTTTCTTTGGGGGAAGGATGGGAGAAAGATTCTGTGTTCATTAGTTCTCCACATATAGTCAAAGGTATTATGTATAGTGTCACTAAACTCCTCGCCTCTCACAAGCTGTGAAACTTCAGGAGTTTGTTAAGTATTAACTCATACAATCACAAGGGCCCACAATAGGCCATCTGCAAGCTGAGGAGCAAGGAAAGCCAGTCTGAGTCCCAAAACTGAAGAACTTGGAGTCCGATGTTCGAGGGCAGGAGGGGTCCAGCGTGGTAGAAAGATGTAGCCTTGGAGGCTAGGCAGTGTAGTCTTTTCACGTTTTTCTGCCTGCTTTATATTCGCTGGTAGCTGATTAGATGGTGCCCACTCAGATTAAGGGCGGGTCTGCCTTCCCCATCCCACTGAGTGAAATGTTAATCTCCTTTGGCAGCACCTTTGCAGACACACCCAGGATCCTTTGCATCCTTCAATCCAATCACGTTGACACTCAGTATTAACCATCACAGGGAAGCACATGAAAAGATGCTGAATATCATTAATCATTAGATTAATGCAAATCAAAACAATGAGATACCACCTCACACCCTTTATTAAAACCTTTATTAAAAGGCTTACTATAAAAAAAAAAAAACACTGGAAAACAGCAAGTGTTGGTGAAGATGTAAAGAAATTGGAACATTTGAGGGCTGTTGGTGGGAATGGTAAAATGGTGTAACTACTATGGAAAACAGTATAATGGTTCCTCAAATAGTTAAAAATAGCACCACCACAGGGTCTAGCAATTCCACTTTTGGGTTTATACCCAAAAGAGTTGACAGCAAAGTCTCAAATAGATGGCTGTATACCTATGTTTATAGCACTATTCACAATAGCCAAAAGGTGGAAGCAACCCAAATGAATTGGTAAGTAAAATCATGTATATACATACAATGGAATATTATTCAGCTTTTGAAAGAGAAGGGAATTTTGACACATACTATTACATGGATGAAACTTCAGGACATCATGCTAAGTGAAATAAACCAGTAACAAAAGGCAAATATGTATGATTCTACTTGTATGAGGTACCTAAAGTAGTTGAATTCACAGAGAAAAAGTAGAATGGTCTTTGCTAGGACTGGGAGGAGAGGGAAATGTGGAGTTGTTTAATGAGTATAGAATTTCAGTTTGGGAAGATGAATAAAGTTCTGGAGATGGATGGTAGTGATGGTTGAACAATAATGTGAATGTACTTAATGCTACTGACTATATACTTTAAAATGGTTAAGTTTTTTGTTACGCATATGTATCACGTTATTTTTAAAAGGACCAAATAATTAAATGTAAGACCTAAACTTACAAAACTCTTTGAATAAAACTTAGGGGAAACTCTTTATTATCTTGGATTTGGCAATGAATTATTTGATATGACACCAAAAGCACAAGCAATAAAAGAAAAAATGGATAAATTTGACTTCATCAAAGTTAAAAAAATCCTTTTGTACATCAAACAACACTATCAAGAAAGTGAGATGATCATCCAAAGAATGGGAGAAAATATTTGCAAGTCATGTATCTGATGTGTCAAGTGTTTAGAATATATCAAGAATTTCTACAAATAAACAACAAGAAAACAAACAACCCAATTTAAAACTGGTGAAAGGATTTGAATAGACATGTCTCCAAAGAATATATACAAATAGCCAAAAAGCACATGAAAAGATGCTTGACATCATTAGTTATTAGAGAAATGCAAACAAGACTGTGATAGATACCCACTAGGATAGCCAAATTAAATAAATGAATGAATGAAAAATAATAACTCTTGGTGAGGATGTGAAGAAATCAGAATCTTCATACATTGCTTCTAGGAATGTAAAATGGTATGACTGATGTGAAAACAGCTGTGCAAATTTTCATGAAGTTAAATATATAATTACCATGTGACCTAGAAATCCCACTCCTAGATATATACCCGAAATAATTGAAAACAAGTGTTCAAATAAGTACTTATACATGACTGTTCATAGCAGCACTATTCACTATAGCCAAAAGGTAGAAACAGTCCAAATTTTCATCAGTGAATAAATGGATAATGAAGGTGTTGTGTGTCCATACACTGGCTGGAATTTTATTCAGCCATGAAAAGGAATGTAGTACTGATACATGGTACAACACGGATGAACCTTGAAAACATTATGCCAGGGCTGAGCGTGTGGCTCATCCTGTAATCCCAGCACTTTGGGAGGCCAAGGCAGGCAGATCACCTGAGGTAGGGAGTTCAAGACTAGCCTGACCAACATGGAGAAACCCCTTCTCTACTAAAAGTACAAAATTAGCTGGGCATGGTGGTGCATGCCTGTCATCCCAGTTACTTGGGAGTCTGAGGCAGGAGAGTCGCTTGAACCCAGGAGGCAGAGGTTGCTCTGGCTGCCTGAATATTTTCTTTATTTCAACCTTGGAGAGTCTGATGATTATGTGCCTTGGAATTGATCTTCTCATGGAGTATCTTACTGGGGTTCTCTGCATTTCCTGAATTTGAATGTTGGCCTGTCTTGCTAGACTGGGGAAGTTTTCCTGGATGATATCCTGAAATATATTTTCCAACTTGGTTCCATTAACGCCATCTCTTTCAGGTACCCCAATCAGTTGCAGGTTTGCTCTCTTTACATGATTCCATATTTCTCAGATTTTATTCATTCATTTTACTCTTTATTCTCTATTCTTGTCTGTCTTGTTTCAGAAAGATAGTCTTCAAGCTCTGAGATTCCTTCCTCTGCTTTATTTATTCTGCTCTTCATACTTATGATTGCATTGTAAAGTTGTCATATTGTGTTTTCTAGCTCCATCAGGTCCGTTATATTCCTCCCTAAACTGGCTATTCTGGCTATCAGCTCCTGTATTGTTTTCTCATGATTCTTAGCCTCTTCGCATTGGGTTACAACATGCTGCTTCTAGTTCAGTGAAGTTTGTTATTACCCACCTTCTGAAGCCTACTTCTGTCAATTCAGCCATCTTAACCGCAACCCAGTTCTGTGCCCTTGCTCTAGAGGTGTTGCCTTCATTTGAGAGGGGTAGAGACACTCTGGCGTTTTGTTTTCAGCATTTTTGTGTTGATTATTTCTCATATTTGTGAGCTTATCTACCTTTGATCTTTGAGGTTGACCTTTGAATGAGTTTTTTGTGGGGTCTTTTCTGTTGATGTTGTTTTCTGTTTGTTTTTCTTTTAACAGTCAGGCCACTCTCCTATAGGGCTGCTGTGGTTTGCTGCAGGTCTGCTCCAGACCCTACTTGCCTCATTTTTATTTTTATTTTTTTCATACCTGGATGTATCACCAGTGAAGACTGTGAAACAGCAAAGATGGCAGCCTTCTCCTTTCTCTGGAAGCTCCATCCCAGGCGGGTACTGACCTGTTTCTGGCCCAAATGCACCTATAGGAGGTATCTCGAGACTCCTGTTGGGAAGTTTCACCCAATCAGGAAGAATGAAATCAGGAACCCACTTAAAGAAGCAGTCTGGCTGCTTTTTGGCAGAGCAGGTTTGCTCTACTGGAGGGAATCCACTCTTGTCCAGAAAATTTGAAGTCTGCAAAGCCAGCAGACTGGAATGGCTGAATCAACTGCACCACAGAGATGACAGCCACCCCTCCCCATGGGAGCTCTATCCCAGGGAAAGTTCAGAACCCTGTCCCTATAACCCTAGGTGGAGTGGCTGAAGACCCCACAGGGAGGTCCTGCCCAGTGAGGAGAAATGGGTCGGAGTCCCACTTAAAGAAGCAGTGTGGCCAGGCACGGTGGCTCATGCCTGTAATCCCATCACTTTGGGAGGTCGAGGCGGGTGGATCACCTTAGGTCGGGAGTTCGAGACCAGCCTGACCAACATGGAGAAACCCCGTCTCTACTAAAAATACAAAATTAGCCAGGCATCATGGCCCATGCCTGTAATCCCAGCTACTTGGAAGGCTGAGGCAGGAAAATCACTTGAACCTGGGAGGCAGAGGTTGCAGTGAGCCGAGATTGTGCCATTGCACTCCAGCCTGGGCAACAAGAGTGAAACTTCATCTCAAAAAAAAAAAAAGAAAAAGAAAAAGAAAGAAAAACAAAACAAAACAACAACAAAAAAGAAGCAGTCTGGCCACAATCTGCCAAAGCAGCTGTCCTGCATTGTGTTGTATATATTTAGCATGAATAGATAAGTCCAAAATTTTCCAAACTGACCCTTCCTCATCGGGACAATTTTCACTCTCTAAAACCAGCAGGCTGAAATGGCTGAGTTCACTGAACTGCAGAGATGGTGGCTCCTCCACCTCCCAAGAGCTCTGTCCCAGGGAGAAATTAGAGCTCTCTCTGTATAACCTTGGCTGGAGTGGCTGAAGTCCCCACAGAGAGGCTTCACCCAGTGAGGAGGAATGGATTGGGGTCCTGCGTAAGAAGCAGCCTGGCCACAACCTGGCAAAGTAGGTATGCTTCATTGTGGGGGGTCCTTACTCCTCCGGACCATTTGCACTCTCCAAAGCTGGCAGGCTGGAATGGCTGAGCCGACTGAACCACAGAGATGGCAGCCACCCCTCCCCACAGGAACTTTATCCCATCTCAGGCAGACTTCAGCCTGTTGCAGTTGGCTGGCTAGAATTACAAGCCAGTGTGTCTTAGATTGTATAGTGCCATGGAAGTGGGGCCTGCAGAACGACACTGCTTGGCTGCCTGGATTTAGCCCTCTTCTTAGGTATATGTACAAATGGATCTCCCACCTTGCTGGGGATACTGGGGCTGGAGTATGTAAAACTCCCGGGTCTCTGTGTGTGGCTGAGCAGCTGCTCTGCCATGACTCCACACAGCTTTGAGTATCGGACCCAAGGCCCTGGTGGCATGGGATCACCAGAGGATCTCCTTATCAGCGGGTTGCAGTGATCTGTGGGAGAAGCATGATTTCCTGAGCAGGGTGGCACAATCATTCATCAATTCCCTTGTCTCGGGGTGGGGCTTTTTGTTTGTTTGTTTGTTTGTTTGTTTTTTGGCTCTGTACCACTCCTGGGAGGGCTGTTTCCCCATCCTGCTTTTCTTCATTCTCTATGAGTCTAGTTGTTTGCCTAATCAGTCCCAATGCACAAACCTGTATATTTTAGTTGAAGGTGCTGAACTCACTCACTACTTTCATTCCTCTCCGCGAGTGCCATGGACTGCTGCTTCTAATCAGCCATCTAGGCCCCTCCAATACTACCTACTGACCTTTGAATGGGAAAAATAGGTGTGTGAATTTGTTCAGTTCATTGGAGAATCTTTAGCACCCTAGGCTAAGGATTAATTGCCTATAATGTACCACATTCATTGTAATTGCCAAAAATACCCCTACATATTTCCACATACCCCACACAGGGTACTTAATTCTCACTCTACCTGAGAATGACAGTACCATAAAAATGCACCACTAGGTGTGGTTCTGAAAACAGAGTGTTTGATTTTATATGTTTCCAATTTTTTAAGTTAGATATATTTAGGTTATCTCAAATATTTTATTATTTGTTCTGCTATTTTATAGAAGTATAACATACAGACTCTACTCCCAGAATTAAGTTTTAAAGAGAATAATTTGATGAATGTGTCCCCATATATTATACCTATGTAATCACTATCCAGGTTAAAATTTTAAACATTTCTAGTACCTCATAAATCTTCATGCCTCTTTTCAAATCAGCCTCCTCTCGGAGGTAACTACTACTCTAACTTTTATCACCGTAGATAGGTTTTGCCTGTTTCCGAAGTCCATAAAAAAGGAATCATAGTTGGTACTATTCTATGTATACCTTTCACTCAACACAGTGTTTTTCAAATTTATCCATGTTGATGCAGTTTTTAGTAGATTCCTTTGATTGCTGTTAGTTATTCCCTTTTATCACACTTGATTTAACCATTCAGCCATTGAAGTATGCTTGTTTCCATTTTTGTGTGTTATGAATAAAGCTCCAGTGAACATTCTTCTACATGTCTTTTGGCCTATAAATATAGTTGTTCCTCAGTATCCACAGGGGATTGGTTTCAGGACCTCCCATAGATACAAAAATTGCAGGTGCTCAGATTCCTTATATAAAATGGCATAGTATTTGCATATAACCCATTCACAGCCTCCTACATACTTTAAATCATCTCTAGATTACTTATACCTGAATGGTATTACCTAGGTTTTCTTCTAGGGTTTTTATAGTTTTCAGTCTAACATTTAAGTCTCTAATCCATCTTGAATTAATTTTTGTATAAAGTGTAAGGAAGGGATCCAGTTTCAACTTTCTACATATGGCTAGCCGGTTTTCCCAGCACCATTTATTAAATAGGAAATACTTTTCCCATTTCTTGTTTTTGTCAGGTTTGTCAAAGATCAGATGGTTATAGATATGTGGTGTTATTTCGGAGGCCCCTGTTCTGTTCCATTGGTCTATATCTCTGTTTTGTTACCAGTACCATGCTGTTTTGGTTACTGTAGCCTTATAGTGTAGTTTGAAGTCAGGTAGCATGATGCCTCCAGCTTTGTTCTTCTGGTTTAGGATTGTCTTGGCAATGTGGGCTCTTTCTTGGTTCCATATGAACTTTAAAGTAGCTTTTTCCAATTCTGTGAAAGTCATTGGTAGCTTGTTGGGGGTGGCATTGAATCTATAAATTACTTGGGCAGTATGGCCGTTTTCATGATATTGATTCTTCCTATCCCTGAACATGGAATGTTCTTCCATTGGTTTGTGTCCTATTTTATTTTGTTGAGCAGTGATTTGCAGTTCTCCTTGAAGAGGTCCTTCACGTCCCATGTAAGTTATATTCCTAGGTATTTTTTGATTTTTATTTTTGTATTATTATACTTTAAGTTCTATGGTACATCTGCACAACGTGTAGATTTGTTATATTTATATATACATGTACCTTGTTGGTGTGCTGCACCCATTAACTCATCCCAAATCAAAACCACAAAGAGATACCATCTCACACCAGTTAGAATGGCAATCATAAAAAGTCAGGAAACAACAGGTACTGGAGAGGATGTGGAGAAATAGGAATACTTTTACACTGTTGGTGGGACTGTAAACTAGTTCAACCATTGTGGAAGACAGTGTGGCGATTCCTCAAGGATCTAGAACTAGAAATACCATTTGACCCAGCCATCCCATTACTGGGCATATACCTAAAGGATTATAAATCATGCTACTGTAAAGACATATGCACATGTATGTTTATTGCAGCACCATTCACAATAGCAAAGACTTGGAACCAACCCAAATGTCCATCAATGGTAGACTGGATTAAGATTCCTAGGTATTTTATTCTCTTTGTAGCAATTGTGAATGGGAGTTCACTCATGATTTGGCTCTCTGTCTGTTATTGGTGTATAAGGATGCTTGTGATTTGCACATTCATTTTGTATCCTGAGACTTTGTTTGAAGTTGCTTATCAACTTAAATGGAGATTTTGGGCTGAGACGATGGGGTTTTCTAAATATACAATCATGTCATCTGCAAACAGGGACAATTTGACTTCCTCTTTTCCTAATTGAATACCATTTATTTCTTTCTCTTGCCTGATTGCCTTAGCCCGAACTTCCAATACGATGTTGAATAGGATTGGTGAGAGAGGGCATCCCTGTCTTGTGCTAGTTTTCAAAGGGATTGCTTCTAGTTTTTGCCCATTGAGTATGATACTGGCTGTGGGTTTGTCATAAATAGCTCTTATTATTTTGAGATATGTTCCATCAATACCTAGTTTATTGAGTGTTTTTAGCATGAAGGACTGTTGAATTTTGTCAAAGGCCTTTTGTGCATCTATTGAGATAATCATGTGGTTTTTGTCTTTGGTTCTGTTTATATGATGGATTATGTTTATTCATTTGCATTTGTTGAACCAGCCCTGCATCCCAGGAATGTAGCCAACTTGATCTTGGTGGATAAGCTTTTTGATGTGCTGCTGGATTCGGTTTGCCAGTATTTTATTGAGGATTTTTACATCGATGTTCATCAGGGATATTGGTCTAAAATTCTCTTTTTTTATTGTGTCACTGCCAGCCTTTGGTATCACAATGATGCTGGCCTCATAGAATGAGTTAGGGAGGATTCCCTCTTTTTCTATTGAAAGGAATAGTTTCAGAAGGAATGGTATCAGCTCCCCTTTATACTTCTGGTAGAATTTGGCTGTGAATCTGTCTGGTCCTGGACTTTTTTTGGTCGGTAGGCTATTAATTATTGCCTCAATTTCAGAGCCTGTTATTGGTCTATTCAGAGATTCAGCTTCTTCCTGGTTTGGTCTTGGGAGGATGTATATGTCCAGGAATTTATCCATTTCTTCTAGATTTTCTAGTTTATTTTTGTAGAGGTGTTTATAGTATATTCTGATGGTAGTTTGTATTTCTGTGGGATCGGTGGTGATATCCCCTTTATCATTTTTTATTGTGTCTCTTTTCTTCTTTATTAGTCTTGCTAGCATTCTAGCAGTCTATCACTTTTGTTGATCTTTTCAAAAAAACCATCTCCTGGATTCATTGATTTTTTGGAAGGGTTTTTTTGTGTCTCTGTCTCCTTCAGTTCTGCTCTTATCTTAGTTGTTTCTTGACTTCTGCTAGCTTTTGAATTTGTTTGCTCTTGTTTCTCTAGTTCTTTCAATTGTGATGTCAGGGTGTCGATTTTAGATCTTTCCTTCTTTCTCTTGTGGGCATTTAAGTGCTCTAAATTTCCCTATACACACTGCTTTAAATGTGTCCCAGAGATTCTGGTACGTTGTGTCTTTGTTCTCATTGGCTTCAAATAACATCTTTATTTCTGCCTTCATTTCGTTATTTACCCAGTAGTCATTCAGGAGTAGGTTGTTTAGTTTCCATGCAGTTGTGCGGTTTTGAGTGAGTTTCTTAATCCTGAGTTCTAATATGATTGCACTGTGGTCGGAGAGACAGTTTGTTATGATTTCTGTTCTTTTATGTTTGAGGAGTGCTTTACTTCCAACTATGTGGTCAATTTTGGAATAAGTGCGATGTGGTGCTGAGAAGAGTGTATATTCTCTTGATTTGGGGTGGAGAGTTCTGTAGATGTCTATTAGGTCTGCTAGGTGCAGAGCTCAGTTCAAGTCCTGGATATCCTTGTTAACCTTCTGTCTCGTTGATCTTTCTAATGTTGACAGTGGGGTATTAAAGTCTCCCATTATTATTGTGTGGAGTCTTAGTCTCTTTTTAGGTCTCTCAGGACTTGCTTTATGAATCTGGGTGCTCCTGTATTGGGTGTATATATATATTTAGGATAGTTAGCTCTTTTTGTTGAATTGATCCCTTTACCATTATGTAATGGGCTTCGTTGTCTCTTTTGATCTTTGTTGGTTAAAAAAAAAAACGGATAAAGTCTGTTTTATCAGAGACTAGGATTGCAACCCCTCCTTTTTTTTTGGTTTTTGTTTTTTTGTTGCTGTTTGTTTTTTTTGTTTTGTTTTGTTTTTTTTTTTTTGCTTTCCATGTGCTTGGTAGATCTTCCTCCATCCCTTTATTTTGAGCCTATATGTGTCTCTGCACGTGAGATGGGTCTCCTGAATACAGCACACTGATGGGTCTTGACTCTTTATCCAGTTTGCCAGTCTTTGTCTTTTAATTGGGGCATTTAGCCCATTTATATTTAAGGTTAATATTGTTATGTGTGAATTTGATCCTGTCATTATGATGTTACTTGGTTATTTTGCCTGTTAGTTGATGGAGTTTATAATTTGGCATGTTTTTGCAGTGGCTGGTACCAGTTGTTCCTTTCCATGTTTAGTGCTTCCTTCAGGAGCTCTTGTAAGGCAGGCCTAGTGGTGACAAAATCTCCAGCAGCAACGTCAAATATTTTTAAACAATTCAAAAATTAGACTTCTAAAGGAGATTTTTATTTACCTATTATTATCCGGCACTTCTGCACCAATATTATGAAGTAGATATTATTTCTTCTATTTTACAGACGAAGAAACAGATTGAGAATGTCTGATTTTGCAAAGTGATTTTCTATTAAGTGATAGACATGAGACTTAAACCCAGAAATTTTGACCCCATATCCTTTTTTTCAACTCAGTCTACCCTTTGGCACAGATAGAATAAATGCTTTCAGGTTCATATTACTTTTGAAGATCATTGGTATATATTTTGCAAGATTAGCAAAATATGGCACCATTGCAGCAACAAGCTCCATACCAGACTAAAAAAGTATTCAATAGTGAGAATATCTAAATTTCCACCTATTTACATGATTAGAATATGCAGACAATGTTACAAGCAGTCTCATCCAGCTTCTCCAAGGGTGTTATCAGTGTCATCTATGAAAACTCTTGCAACTTGATAAGCATGGTTAATTATCAACAGGGCCCTGGCAAAAATATGTTACACATCTGTATGCAACATCATATTATGAATCAATGGAAAGGGACAAGTATTGAAATCAGATGAATTGAGTTTGAAGTCCAACATTGCCACTTGTTAGTTGATTGAGTGCAACTTTAGGCAAGTTACTTAATCTCTCTGTTTTATTTTCTTTATAAAACAATACACATATCTCATGCTTTTGATGATTGAGATAAAAGCCAGATTATTGAAATAATTATCCAGAGAACATTTTAAGACAAAGTGGTACCTGAGCTTCAAGGGTAGGTAACAAATAATTTCATTAAAGTAGTTATTGTTGTTGGTTTTAATCTTTTCTATTAACCTTAGATAATAAAGTCTTACCTTTCACTCCTGCTTCCAGTTCCACTTGTCCTACACAGACAAGGAGCGCTATGAAAATGAAGAGAGACCTGAGGTCCAGAAGCAGATGCTTGTTGATATGGCCAAAAAGCTACCGGTTTACACAAGAACTGGAAGTGGAGGTCAGTTCATTCAAAGGCAGCTAGAGAGGCAGCTCAGCAAGTATCTCAGAAAGGCTAAGTCATATATGTTCTCAAACTAGCCCCTTTTTTATCCTCCCATCTTCTGAAAACCGCTATGGAGATTTTTCTCTACATTTTATTTTTTTAAAATTTTAAACACATATCAAAGCTGGAAGAATTGTATAGTAAACACCTGTATACCCCAAACTGGATTCTACTGCTAACATTTTTCTGTGTTGCTTTATCACATATCTGTCCACATATGCATATCTCTATCTTTCGTCAAGCCATCTTATTTTTCTGATGCATTTCAAAGTAAATAGCTGACATCAGTAAGATATCTACCTAAATATTTTATTCTGTTTTGGTAAAATGTACATACAAACACATGCATAATCTTAAGTGTACAATTCCGTGTGTTTTGAAAACTGTACACATCTGTGTAACTAAACCCCCAATAAAATTGCCATCACCTCAGAAAGTTCCGTCATGCCTCATTTCCAGTCAATCCCACCCCACCCTACTCCCCACAGACAACCACTATTCTGATAGCTTTTCACTATAAATTAGTTTTGTCTGCTCTCAAATTTTATTTAATTGGAATCACAGAGTATATACTCTTGCATCTGGCTTCTTGTTATTCAACATAATGTTTGTAAGATTCATCCATCTTTTTTGTGTATTTTTTTATTGCTGAGTAGCATTACATTGTATGAATGTATCAAAGTTTATCCATTCACTAGTTGATACATATTTGGGTTGTTTCTAGTGTTTAGTTATTATGAGTCAATCTGCTATGAATTTTACTGTATAAGGATCTGTGCAAAGACATATCTTCTTTTTTCGTTAGTAAATATCCAATACAGAATTTTACTCTTAGGTTTCATCTGCATGACTAAAACAGTACTTGCTGAACTAATTCTCCACCTTTTAAATTTTGAAAACCTACAGAGTTATGGGGAATATGTTAAAAAGTTTGAAAACCATAGTTCTTCTGATATGTCATCCTAATGTTTCTAATAAGGATAATTTTATTTCACATTTCAAGGCTTTAGAAAGTTTACTCTCAGACACATATTCATTTGTTCATCATTTATTCAGCAAATATTTATTAAGATATATGGCAATTGGGGAAATTTTACTATGTTCTTGGTATTATATGATATTAAGGACTTGCTGTTAATTTTGTTAGAGCAATAATATAGTGGTTATGATTTTTAAAAATCTTCATGCATATGGAAATATTTATGGTTTGAAGTGACACAGTGTTTGGGATTTGTTTAAAATGATCAAGTAAAAAGCCAGTTGAAGAGATAGGTGAAACAAAAATGACACAGTGTTGATAATTGTTGAATTTGGGTAATGGTACTTACCATGGTACCTTTGCTACTGACTATTCGCTGGAACCTTGAGGTATTTGCAGCTCCCGGGATAGGCAATAATAGGAAAGGCTTCTCTGAGGAAATACCATTTGAAGACTTAAATGATAAGGATTTAGCCATGTGTATTAGTCAGCGTTCTCCAGATAAATAGAGCCAATAGAATTATGTGTATATGTGTGTGTGTGTGCGTGTGTGTGTTGTGTGTGTGTGTGTATACATATATACAGAGAGAGAGAGAGAGAGAGATTATGAGGAATCAACAAATGATTATGGAACCTGAGAAGTCCCATGGTTTGCCATCTGCAAGCTGGAGAATCAGGGAAGCTGGTAATGTAATTATAGTCTGAATTAAATGGTTTGAGAACCAGTAGTGCTGATGGTGTAAGCCCCAATCTCATGGCAGAAAACTGATGTCCCAGCTCATGCAGTCAGGCAAGAAGAGTAAATTCTCTCATCCTCTACATTTTTGTTCTGTTCAGGTCCTCAAAGGATTGGATGAGGCCCACCTGCATTGGAGAAGACAGTCTGCTTTGCACAGTCTAGATTTGAATGCTAATCTCACCCAGAAACACCTTCACAGAGACACCTAGAAATAATATTTAACCAAATATCTAGGTACCCCATGACCCAGTAAAGTCGACACACAAAATTAACTATCACAAGTCCAGCCCTTGTCAACTTGGCACCCATACACATCTCCTTAAACCATACTCTCCACTTAAAGACAATAACAAGGTTACAGTTTTACTTAACATGATACAAGTATCATGCATTCAACTGAAAACACACTAACCCCTTCCACAGAAGAATAGGTATTCTTAAGTGAGTTTACTTTTCTCCTTGCTATTTTGTTAAAAACGATTTAAATACTATGATATAAAATTAACAATACTTAAATACTATGATGTAAAGTCAATACACCTTATATTACATGATAAGGGAATAAGAGAAGGAAGAAAACAAAGATATTTGAGATACACACATACAATTGTATTCATAACAAAATAAGAAGGAAACACCCATAACATTAACAGACCTTGTTTCCGTAACTGGTCATATGGTCATAGCTGGTATTTATAGCTACTTTCTCCCACCATCCATTCTGTACTCCCTTTGCCTTTAGCAAACACCTCAGCTGGTACTGGTTTTTTACCTGATGTGGTGACCCAAATCTTCAGTTCTGAAGAGTCTGGGTCATTAATAGTCCTGCCTGAATTGGATTGTTGTGGTTTTCCATTGACCTAATCACTAGGCATGGTAACACTAAGAGATGCCCTAAGGCACTTCCTGTATTCTTAACATACTCTTTATTTCCTCCATTGCAGAGTAGTAATAGTCCAATTTACACTTAATAGTCTAAAAGTCTATTATACCAGTTTACACTCCCATTTCCACCCCTTGATTTCCACCCAGGACTCAAGGGGTGGAAATGGAAGTGGCAGCACTCACCATTACCCTTAGTTACCCACTAACAAAATTGCACTATGAAACCTAATATACACTTCGTAATCTGGATCAGTTATCCCAGCCAACATTGCACCTGCCTCTTGTCCTACTGATTCAGAGATATGAGGATTCCAAAGTGACTAGATGGCAGTCTTAACTTCCAGTTCAGTGGAATCATTGTTGTGTCTCCTGGTGGAAGCATTCCTCTCTCTGGGACTAACACCTCTAGGCTAGCAAAGCACAAGGTTGCAGGAACAGGAAGAAAACATTTTGTTAGTGGGTCACTTAGGGTAATGGTGAGTGGTACCACTCCCATTTCCACCCCTTCATTTCTGGACCTGTGAATCCTAACAGAGAATCAGCATCATCTATTGGACACTGATTCAGAGCATATACAGCTTTGGGGAAAACCTTGCCCCAGCCCTGAAAGGTATTGACACCTAACTGGCACTGTAACTGACACTTCAAAAGACCATGTCACCACTCTGTCACGCCAGCTGCTTCAGGATGATGGGGAACATGGTAACACCAGTAAATTCCACAAGCACAGGCCTATTGCAGTACTTCTCTTGCTGTGAAACGAGTTCCTTGATCAGGTGTAATGCTGTGTGGAATATCATGATGGTGGATAAGGCATTTTGTAAGTCCATGGATGGTACTTTTGGTGGAAGCGTAGCATGCAGGGAAGACAAATCTGTATCCAAAGTGTCTATTCCAGTAAGGACAAAACACTGCCTCTTCCATCATAGAAGCACTCCAATGTAATCAACCTGATACCAGGTTGATGGCTCATCACCCCAGAGAAGGTGCTATATCAGGTGCTGAGTGTTGGTCTCTGCTGTTAGCAGATTGGGTAGTCAGGAATGGCAGTAGGCAGGTCAGCCTTGGTGAGTGAAAGTCCATATTGCTGAGCCATGTAACCTCCATCCCTGCCACCATGGCCACTTTGTTCATGAGCCCATTGGGCAGTAACTGGAGTGGGTGGGAAAAGATGCTGACTGGTAATCAAAAACAGGTCATTCTGTCTGTTTGATTATTAAAATCCTTCTCTTCTATAGTGCTATTTTCTGAATGTTTGTGTGCCCCTGTCCCCAAGGGGATGATATTAGGAGGTGAGATCTTTGGGGAGGTGGTTAAGCGGTAGAACCCTCATGAATGGGATTAGTGTCCTTACAATAAGGTTCCAGAGAGCTGCTTTGCCCCTTTCACCGTGAGAGGGCACAGCAAGAAAGCACTGTCTATAAAAGAGGCCCGCACCAGCACTAAAGCTCTTGGTACCTTGATCTTGGAACTCCAAGCCTCGAGAGCCATGAGAATAAATTTGTTGTTTAGAAGCTACCCAGTCCATGGTATTTTGTTAGAGCAGCCCCAAATGGAGTAAGACATGTGATCAAACATGAGTGAGCATTCACACGAGGCACAAATATCTTCACACTTTTTTTTCCATTCAGAGAGGTCTTTCCACACACTTCTTTTCCAAATTTCCTTGTCACGAGGGCTCTCTTTACAAATGTATTTCTCACAGTGTTAGTGAAAGGTACATTTTCTATTCCTTCCCAGTGTGAGTGAGCAGAACTATTCTAACCTTCCATTCTCCTTAAGCCTTTGAATCCTCCTCTCAACATTAAACCAAGGCAGGTCCAGCATTTCCAATTTACTCACTGTGGGCCACCTTTTCATCATGTTTTAGCAAACCAACCAACCAAATTGTTAGAATGTTTTCCAACTCCCTGAGCTGCAACATTAAAATCAGAATCTCTGCTTAGTAGGCCCCTATCAATAAATTTGACCAGATTCAACTTTATGTTTTTTCCAACATTAGTATTTGTTTCCACATGTGTTCCCTAGATTTCTAGCTGTATAAATTGGAAAATTTGAGTAGTTCTTTTGGAGTGTAGTACATGTCTTTGTGGGTCACACTTTGTACCTTACCTTTAGGGATCTGTTAGGGCTTGATTCCTATTATAGGTCTTAGAAGCAAAGACGGTGGGTCCAGAGGAGAATCAACATTGTCCTGTATAGTGGCCTGGGTTTCCTCAAGCAATGCAGTGTTGATCCCTTCAGACAGGATTGGAGAGGCCAATACCACGGGCAGTTGTAAGCTGCTTCCATTGGTTGCAGGGAGGCCTCCTCTCCTGGCAAAGAAGATGCATTGGAATTTAGGCACTCAGTATCCCTGGCTTCATAAGGGTCTTCCCACACATCCCCATCCTAACTTACAGGATCCAATTCTTTCCAAATCAGTGCCCTCATTTTAACAGTAGATACCCTGCAAGACTGGGAGTTCAACTATCATTGTAATTCAGCTATTTACAGATGAAATTCTGTGGTTTTCAGCAATCTCAGTCCTGTGGCTACATGCAAGAAGCATCTCCTTTAGGAGATACATAGAAGCTTTCAGGTCATTTATCCAGCACTTTGGCTGGGAATTCCTAAACTGATCTTTTTCTTTTCGCACTTTTTTCAATCATGTTAGAAGCTACAAGCCAACCTCATTTTATTCATTAGTTTTTCAAAAATGTTAAAAATTATCATATATAGTCACCCAGCTACTTGCTTCTCATAAATAGTTGATTAAGAGCATCTATTGAAGATACTTTGCATATTTCCATTGCCAGATCATGCCACAGATTACCAGTGCTCTCTTTATTACTTGATACAGTGTCACTCTTTATTACTTGATACAGTGTCATTAGCATCATCAAAACTAATAAGATTGAAGAGCCAATTCCAGAAACTTCAGAACCAATTCAGAAAACTCATTCCTAAAATTCTGTTTCTTTGGAATCACTATCAGTAGGGTTCTCTATAGAAAAATAACAATAAGATATATGTATATAAATTATTATTATTTACATTGAGGAATTAGCTCACATAATTATGGAGGCTAAGAAGTCCCACTGTCTGCCATCAGCAAGCTGGAGACCCAGGAAAGGTGGTGGTGTAGTTCTACTTTGAGCCCAAAGTGTAAGCACTAGGAGAAACAATGGTATAAGTTCTACTCCAAGTCCAAAGGCCTCCTGAGAACCTGAGAGCCAAAAGTGTAAGTTTCATTTTGAGTCCAAAGTTCTGAGAACCAGGAAACCTGATCACATAAGTCCCAGTCTAAGGACGGACTGATGTCTTATCTCATGCAGTCAGGCAGAGAGAACAAATTCTCCCTTCCTCTGAATTTTTATCCTATTCAGGTCCTCAAAGGATTGGATGAAGCCTACCCACATTGGGGAAGACAATCTGCTTTACTCAGTCTACTGATTCAAATGCTAATCTCACCCAGAAACACTCTCACAAAGACACTTAGAATTAATGTTTAACCAAATATCTGGGCACCCTATGACTCAGTCAAGTTGACACATAAAATTAACCATCAGAATTAAAACCAGACAAAAAAAATCGCAGATAGGAGGCAGGACCAACTTGCAGCTCTCACTTGGATGGACAAAACATGTGGAGACTCACACCATGAACTTTTGCTCTAAGAACTACCACAGGAACATACCAGGAAAGCAGAAAGAATTCACAGATTCTTTGAAAGAAGCATCTTGCCACTGCAAGCTCCATGAGACAGCCAAAACCTGTGAGTGCCCAAAGTGTGAGAGGGGGAAAGTCCACCTCTGAACACGCATCCTCACTGGGGAATCTGAAAATTCTGATCATGGGAAAAGGATTTAACCTTAGAGCTGAAACAAATTTGGAGAGCCAAGAGAAATATAAAAGTAGAGAAAGCAGTGGGAAGAACCCTGTAGGCACTCAGTCTTCAGGGAAGCCCAGGCTAGCCTTTTCCTTGTCACTAGGGCTCTCTTTATTTCAAGGGTTCCTTGGAGAAGGGCCACAGGGAGAAGGAAACTGCTGAACTTTGTTATAATTTCAACTGAGCATGAATTTTCTTGGACATAATCCAGGGAGGTGAACGGGAAGTACAGATATGAGCACAGAAGCTGTGGCAGGCAGGGAGGGCCAAGGCCTGAAAGCCCTGCTTGCTTTCTCCGTGGGGACGCTTGTAGCAAGGCAAGATGTCAGCCCTGCAAACCAGCTTCCTGGATATAGACTAGGTGCTGTTGGTGGGGCTCAGTGAGAGTGAGACTGGCCTTGCTGGCTGCATGGGAGTTGGGGGAGGTCTGTCACTGCTGGCTTTTCTCCACTTCCCTGGTGACCTATATGATGTAGCAGAGGCAGCTATAATCCTCCTGGGAACATAACTCCATTAGCCTGAGAACCACAGCCCCATTTCCCACAGCAACCACAGCAAGCCCCACACAAGGAGAGTCTGAGCTCAGACATGCCTAACCTGCCCTGATGGCCTTTCTCTACACGCCATGGTAGCTGAAGATAAAATCTCCTGGGAGCTCTATGTCCCTGCCCATTACCTGAGAAACCAGAATACTTATCCAGGTGACCCTAGGGAAAGATTGAATCCCCACTATACTACCACAGCTGATGCTCTCTTGAAAGCCCCACCTCCTGGCTGGAGGCCAACCAACTCAAGCTGTTACAACAACACATAAAAGAACAACCCTGCTCCAAGAAAGGAGAAAACAACAGCTAATTCCACTGCCTGGGACATCCTGGCTAACCAGAGGTCCTGAGTTTGTCCACGTAATAGCTTCACTGTTAGCACAAATGGCATTTGAGAAAACCAGGGCCATAAAAAAAACTACAATCAAGGATCCTCACAGAATCCACTTCAGCTCCCCTCCTGCCTCCACTGGAACAGGTGCTGGTATCCATGAGTGAGAGAACTGAAGACGGATCATATCACAGGACTCTTTGCAGACACTCCCCAGTACCAGCACAGAGTCTGGTAGCTCTGCTGGGTGGCTAGACCCAGAAGAGCAAATAACAATCACTGCAGTCTGGTGCTCAGGAAACCCCATTCCTGATGGGGAGAACACCACATCAAGGGATCACCCAGTGGAAGAAAAGAATCTGAACAGCAGCCCTTGAGCCACAGAATGTTCCTCTGACATAGTCTACCCAAATGAGAAGGAACGAGAAAAACAATTCTGATAATATGATAAAGCAAGGTTCTTTAACATCCCCCAAAGACCACACTAGGTCACAAGCAATGCATCTAAACCAAGAAGAACCCTGTGAATTGCCCAGAAAAGAATTTAGAAGGTCAATTATTAAGCTGTTCAAGGAGGGACCAGAGAAAGATGAAAAATAACTTAAAGACATTTTAAAAATATTACAGGATATGGATGAAAATATCTCCAGAGAAATAGACAGCATAAATAAAAAACATCCACAGTTTCTGGAAATGAAACACACTTAGAGAAATGCAAAAGAAACTGGAGAGTTACAACAATATAATTGAAGAAGTAGAAGAAAGAACATCAGAGCTCAAAGAAAAGGCTTTTGAATTAACCCAATCTGACAAAGACAAAGAAAAAAGATTCAAAAAACAATGAACAAAGCATCCAAGAAGTTGTGTGATTATGTTAAATAATTATGTTATTCTGAAACCTAAGAGTAATTCGTGTTCCTGAGGAAGAAGAGAGATCTAAGTGTTTGGAAAACTTATTTGGGGGAAAAACCGAGGAAAATGTCCCTGGTCTTGCTAGAGATACAGACATCGAAATACAAGAAGCTCAAAGAACACCCAGGAAATTCATAGCAAAAAGATCATCATATAGGCACACAGTCATTAGGTTGTCTAAAGTCAAGACAAAGGAGAGAATCTTAAGAGCTGTGAGGCAAAAGCATCAGGTAACCTATGAAGGAAAAACTATCAGGCTAACATCAGATTTGTCAGCAGAAACCCTACAAGCTAGAAGGGATTGGGTCCTGTCTTTTGCCTCTTTGAAGAAAATAATTACCAGCCAAGAATTTTGTATCCAGCGAAACAAAGCTTCATAAATGAGGGAAAGATAAAGTCTTTTTTAGACAAACAAATACTGAGAGAATTTGCCACTACCAAGGCAGAGCTACAAGAAATGTTAAAAGGAGTTCAATATCATGAAACAAAACCTTAAACTACAGCAAAATAGAACTTTCTTAAAGCATAAATCTCACAGGGCTTATAAAACAAAAACACAATGAAAAAAAGGCATTCATGCAACAGCTAGCATGAAGAATAGAATGATACCTCACATCTCAATGTTGAATGTGAATGGCCTAAATCCTCCACTTAAAATATACAGAATGGCAGAATGAATAAAAATCTACCAACCAAGTATCTGCTGTCTCAACTCACCTAACACATAAGGACTGACATAAACTTAAGGTAAAGGGGTGAAAATAGATATCCAATGCAAATGGACACCAAAAATATTCAGGGTTAGCTATTCTTATAACAGAAACAAACAGACTTTAAAGCAGCAACAGTTTAAAAAGACAAAGAGGGAAATTATATAATGATAAAAGGACAGTTAAACAGGAAAATATCACAATCCTAAATATATATGCCTAATATATATATATATGCCTAAATATATATGCCTAATACTGGAGCCCGCAAATGTATAAAACAATTACTATTAGACTTGATAAATGAAATAGAGGGCAACACAATAATAGTGGGGGACATCACTGCTCCACTGACAACACTAGACAGGCCATCAAGACAGAAAGTCAACAAAGAAATAGCAAAGAATCAATAGACTTAAACTATACAATAGAACAAATAGACTTAACAGATATTTACAGAACATTCTACCCAACTACTGCAGAATATACATTCTATTCATAAGCACATGGAACATTATTCAAGATAGACCATATGATAGGCCACAAAACAAGTCTCAGAAAATTTAAGAAAATCAAAATTATATCAAGTACTTTCTCAGACCACAGTGGAATACAATTGGAAATCAACTTTGATAGGAACCTTCAAAACCATGCAAATATATAGAACTTAAATAATCTACTCATGAATGATTGTTGAGTCAACAATGAAATCAAGATGGAAATTTTAAAAATTCTTTGAACTGAATGATAATAGTAACACATCTTATCAAAGCTTCTGGGATACAGCAAAAGCAGTGCTGAGAGGAAAGTTCATAGCATTAAGTGCCTACATCAAAAAGTCTGAAAGAGCACAAATGGACAATCTAAGCTTACACCTCAAGGAACTAGAGGAACAAGAACAGACCAAACCCAAACCCAGCAGAAGAAAAGAAATAACAAAAATCAGAGCAGAACTAAATGAAATTGAAACAAAAAATAAGAATACAAAAGATAAGTGAAACGAAAAGCTTGTTCTTTGAAAGATACAATTGATAGACAATTAGTGAGATAAACCAAGAAAAGAAGATCCAAATAAGCTCAATTTGAAACAAAAAGGGAGATATTACAACCCATAACAGAAATACAAAAGATCATTCAAGGCTACTAAGGATACCTTCATGGTCACAAACTTGAAAACTTAGAGGAGATTGATAAACTCCTGGAAATATACAACTCTCCTAGATTAAACCAGAAAGAAATGGGAACTCTGAAGAGACCAGTAACAAGCACCAACAAAAAAGTCCAGGGCCAGATGGATTCACAGCTGAATTCTATCAGATATTCAAAGAAGAAATGGTACCACTCCTACTGAAACTATTCCAAAAGGCAGAGAAAGAGGGAATCCTCCCTAAATTATTCTATGAAGCCAATATTACCCTAATACCAAAAACGAGGAAAGAACATAGCTAAAAAAGAAAACTACAGACCAATATCCCTGATGAATATAGATGCAAAAATCCTCAACAAAATATTAGCTAACCGAATTCAACAGCATATCAAAAACATAATCCATCATGATCAAGTGGGTTTCATACCATGGATTCAGGGTTGATTTAACATAGGCAAGTCAATAAATGTGATACACCACATAAACATAAGTAAAAACAAAAATCACATGATCATCTCAGTAGACGCAGAAAAAGCATTTGACAAAATCCTGCATCGCTTTATGATTAAAATCCTCAGCGAAATCAGCATAGAAGGGAAATAAGGTAATAAAAGCCATCTATGACAAACCCACAGCCAAATTATACTGAATGGGGAAAAGTTGAAAGCATTGCTCCTGAGAACTGGAACAAGACGAAGATGCCCATTTTCACCACTTCTATTCAACATAGTACTGGAAGTCCTAGTCAGAGTGATCAGACAAGAGAAAGAAATAAAGGACATCCAAATGAATAAAGAGGAATCAAACTGTTGCTGTTTGCCGATAATGTGATCATATACTTAGAAAACCCTAAAGACTCTTCCAAAAAGCTCCTGGATCTGATCAATGAATTCAGTAAAGTTTCAGGTTAGAAAATTAATGTATACAAATCAGTAGCAGTGCTATACACCAACAGCAACCAAGCTGAGAATTAAATCAAGAACTCTACTACTTTTACTACAGTGGAAAACAAACAAACAAACAAACAAAACTTAGAAATATACCTAACCAAGGACTTGAAAGACCTCTACAAGGAAAACTACAAAACACTGCTGAAAGAAATCATAGACAACAGAAATAAGTGGAAACATATCCCACGCCCATGAATGGGTATGATCAATATTGTGAAAATGACCATGCTGCCAAAAGCAATAGACAAATTCAATGCAATTCCCATCAAAATACCATCATCATTCTTCACAGCACTGGAAAAAAACAATTCTAAAATTCATGTAAAACCATAAAAGCCCGCATTAGCCAAAGCAAGAGTAAGCAAAAAGAACAAATCTGGAGGCATCACATTACCTGACTTCAAACTATACTACAAGGAGGCTATAGTCACCAAAGCAGCATGGTACAGGTATGAAAATAGGCACACAGACCAATGGAACAGAATAGAGAACCCAGAAATAAGCCCAAATACTTACAGCTAACTGATTTTTGATGAAGCAAACAAAAACATAAAGTGTGGAAAGACACCCTGTTCAACAAATGGTGCTGGGATAATTGGCAAGCCACATGTAGAAGAATGAAACTGGATCCTCATTTATCACTGTATACAAAAATCAACTGAACTCAAGTTGGATCAAAGACTTAAATCTAAGACCTGAAACCATAAACATTCTAGAAGATAACATTGGAAAAACTTTGCTAGATATTGGCCTGTGCAAATACAACACAAGCAAAGGCAAATGCAACACAAGCAAAGGCAAATGCAACACAAGCAAAGATAAATTGATGGGACTTAATTAAACTAAAAAGCTTCTGCACAGGAAAAGAAATAATCAGCAGAGTAAACAGACAACACAAGGGCTGGGAAAAAAATATCCACAAACTATGCATGTGACAAGGGACGAATATCCAGAATCTACAAGGAACTGAAATCAGCAAGAAAAAAACAATCCCATCAAAAAGTGGGCTAAGGACCTGAATAAACAATTCTCAAAAGAAGATATACAAATGGCCAATAAACATGTGAAAAAATTCTCAACATCACTAATTTTCAGGGAAATGCAATTCAAAACCACCATGCAATACCACCTTATTCCTTCAAGAATGGCCATAATTTAAAAATCAAAGCATAATAAACATTGGCTTTGGTGTGGTGAAAAGGGAACACTTTTACACTCCTGGTGGGAATATAAACTACTACAACCACTATGGAAAACAGTATGGAGATTCCTTAAAGAACTAAAAGTAGATCTATCATTTGGTCCTGCAATCCCACTCCTGGATATTTACCCAGAGCAAAAGAAGTCATTATATGGAAAAGACACTTGCATAGGCATGTTCATTGCAACACAGTTTGCAATCACAAATTATATAAATATGGAACCAGCCCAAATGGCCACCAATCAGTGAGTGAATAAAGAAAATGTTATATCTATATATATATGTATATATAGCCATAAAAATATACTGTGTGTATATATAATATAACATATACTGTATATATATACAGTATATTATATATTATATATACAAATTATATCTTTTATATATATACACTACTCGGCCATAAAAAGGGAACAAAATAATGGCATTCTCAGCAACCTGGATGGAGTTGGAGACCATTATTCTACGTAAAGTAACTCAGGAGTGGAAAACATAATATCATATGTTTTCACTTATGAGTGAGAGCTAAGCTATGAGGATGCAGAAGCCTAAGAATGATATAATTGACTCTGGGGACTCAGGGGAAAAGGTAGCGGGTGGCAAGGGATAACAGACTACATATTGGGTACAGTGTATACTGCTCAGATGATGGGTGCACCAAAATCTCAGAAATCACCACTAAACAACTTATCCATGTAACCAAACACCACCTGTTCCCCAAAAACCTATTGAAGTTTTAAAAAATAAAATTAAATTAACCATCACACCAGCAGGGGGATGATTATCCCAGGCAAAAGGAACTGCAAGCACAAAAAGCCCTGAAGCAGGAGCAAGCTTGATTACAAGAGCAGATAGGCAGCCAGTTTCACTGGAACATAGTGTGAGGAGAGTTTTGCAAGATACATTTGAAGAGATAGGCAGAGGTTAGATGATACAGGACATGGTAAGGAGTTTGGATTTTATTCTGAAGGTGTTGGAAATCCATTGAGAGTTTTAAGTGGAGAGTGATATGATCTGATTTACATTTTGTTTTTTTGTTTTTTTGTTTTTTTGTTTTTTTTTTTAGAAACAGTATCTTGCTCTATCACCCAGGCTGGAGTACAGTGATTCACTGTACTCCATGGATTACTGCAGCCTCGAACTCCTGGGCTCTAGTAATCCTACTGCCTCGGCCTCTCAAGTAGCTGAGGCCACAAGTGCGTACCACTATGCCTGGCTAATTTATTTTATTTTATTTTTTGTAGAGACAGGATCTTACTACGTTGCCCAGGCTGTTCTGGAACTCCTGATCTCAAGCAATAGTTGTGCCTCAGTCTCTCAAAGTGCTGGGATTATAGACATGAGCCACTACACCAGATCTGATGTAGATTTTGACAGATCACCCAGCTACTCTGTATAGTAGGTCTTGTGAGGGGCGAGTATGAAAGCAGAGTGATAAATTACACAGCTATTGCAGTCAACTAGCTAAGAGACAATGTGGCTTAAATGAGGATGGGGCATTGACAGTATATTTTAAAATATGCAAAAAGACCCAGATATGCATGTTCTTCTCCCTCCCTCTTTGACTCAATTACGCCCACAACTTTAGTCACTCACATACCTCCATTAGTAGAAGTGAACACAAATCTCTGCTGAATTAACTGTCTATTGTGTTGAATCAGTAATATGTGTATAATGTACACTTTAGATGAAATTATTATATTAGTTCAAATTATTCATCATTTTAGTTTTTATACTTAATAATCACATTAAACACAGTCATACTCTATCAATGAACATCTAGAAAATGAGAGGGAAAGTAAAATACCTTTCATCTAAAGGGAAGGGAAGGGAAGGGAAGGGAAGGGAGGAAGGGAGGGGAAGGGAGGGGAGGGGAGGGGAAGGGAAGGGAAGGGAAGGGAGGAAGGGAGGGGAAGGGAGGGGAGGGGAGGGGAAGGGAAGGGAAGGGAAGGGAAGGGAAGGGAGAAGGGAAGAAGGAAGGAAGGAAGGAAGGAAGGAGGGAAAGGAAGGAAGGAAGGAAGGAAGGGAGGAATGATTTTTAATATCAGACTTACAGAGTTAAAAGAATCCTAAAATAAGAAGTCATCAAAACTGTACAGGTCACAGCCCTGCCAGCAACTTGCTGTGTGATCCTGGGCAAATCAGTTGATATGGCCCAGATCTTTACTTCCTTTATCTGTGAAATGATCAATTAAACTAATTGTTCTAGAATGTCTCTTCTGTTCCCCAAATTATTATTCTAGAAACCACTCTCTTTACCATGTTTTAGGAGTGTTATCCACCACATACAATCCAATCTCTGGAGACAGGAGATAAATTATGAATCCTTATTTTCAGATCAGAAAGTTGGGGGTAAATAGAGGCTAAATGATTTTTCAAGATCCCTCAAGCATTTGGTAGTATAGTTTGTTTTATAATGAAAGATCTTATGACAGATATCCAGGTAAGAAACTTTTCCCCTTCCTTTCAGCCCCCAAAAGTGCTTTCAAAATTGGATCCAACGAGGAAAAGAATATATACCCCAATTCTCTTATGCAATCTGCCTTTTGCTTGGTAACTTGAGATGAGTTTGACTATCTATAATCAGTGCATAACAAGTCATTCAGATAAGCTAGTAAGATATAAGGTCTTGTATTGAACCCTAACAAGTGCTTACCACCTTATTTTTTTTATAGCTGTACGATTCTGTGACCGGTGTAATCTGATCAAGCCAGACCGCTGCCACCACTGCTCTGTCTGTGCTATGTAAGTGACGGCCATATTTCTCCTGAGCTGGGCTTGGCCACTGATGGTTGCCTAGACAACAAAATGACTGATCCTAACATGTAACCATACCTAGATAAGAGCATTTCCTTTCAATCATAATGAGCATATGCCAAAACCCCTCACACGGATGATGATGATGCAAGCTACTCTAAAGATAAGTAAGCGAAGTAAGACCACATTTTAAAAATAAACATTTTATTTGTGGACAATTTTAGACTTACAGATTTTTTGTGAAGATAGTTCTTATATGTCTCACACTCAGTTTCCCTTGTTGTTAACATCTTATATTTGTATGGTACATTTGTTACAATTAATGAACTAACACTGATACATTATTTTTAACTGAAGTCTACATTTAGATTTCCTCAGTTTTTCCATAATGTCCTTTATCTCTTTCAGGATCCCATCCAGGATACTACATTACATTTAATAGTAATGTCTCATCTCCTTAACTTCTCTTAGCTGTGGCAGTTTCCCACACTTGTTTTTGATAACCTTGACAGTTTTTAGGATTAATGGTCAAGTAGTTGTAGAGTGTCCCTTGATTCAGATTTATTTGATGCTTTCCTCATCATTGTTAGACTCGGGTAATATGATTTGGGGAGGAAGATCATAGAGTAAGGTGCCATTCTCATTACATCATATTAAGGGTACCTATAAACATGACTTATCACTGAAATGTTAATTTTAATCATCTGGCTGAGGTAGTTTGTCAGGTTTCACCACTGTAAAGTTGTTCTTCCTTTCTGTGCTTTACTCTTTGAAAGGAAGTCACTATGCACAGCCAACACTAAAGGAATGGGAAGTTATGCCCTCCATCCTTGAACACAAATTATTTCAAGTTATTTTGCTTGGGACATTTATCTCTTCTCTTCATTTATTTATCTATTCAATCATTTATATCAGTATGAAAGCATAAATATTCATTTTATATTCTGCGTTATAACCCAATACTACTTTTTTGTTGCCCAAATTGTTCCAGCTTCATAAACCCCATTTTTATGTTGATACATGTAATCTTCGTGCCTTTTGTCTTAAGTACTTATTCCACCCATATTTTTCTTACCCTTGATTCAGATAGAGGCTATAGCCATATATTTTCTTCTGTATTTTTATTAAACTAAGTATTAAATAAAATGATAGGAGACATAGTGGACCTGTATTAATAATCTGGAGCTTCCAATCCCTTTGAAAGATTGGACTTATAAGCATGTAACTTGCTGCTGGCATGATCCCATAAAGTGTTGTTGTGATTACCTCATCCTAGGAATAACTGAGGGCCACAGTTTTGGAGTCACTATAGTGGAAATCTGAGAATGGGTGTATTGGAACCATGTAAAAATACTGGTGAAACCTTGAGTTTAATTATGAGGTGTTGCTTCATTTCTATAGCCTCACTTATCACACTGTATTTTGTCCCCTTCGTAGGTGTGTGTTAAAAATGGATCATCACTGCCCTTGGTATGTCTGTTTGGTTAATTTCTTTTCTCTAAAAGGGTCAAAGTTGCTCAATATATGCACTTTTCTAAGCACAGTTGTCACATGCCTGTTTCTGCTGCCATAATTCACTGGGTTTTATATTTCTGTAGGGGACAGGGGATGGGTAACATTTAAAATGAAGAAAAAATATAACACCAAAGGTATGGTGGTGAATTCCTGGAGTTACAAAGCTAATGGTCTCCTATTCATTACTTTAGCAATTGAGCATAGTAATGAAATACAGCACAAACATTTCTCCTTTTAACACTACACAATTCAGTTCTGTTTCTAGCTGGCTTGATGTTTGAAATATTCTAGAATGTTAAATTCAGCAATTTCCCAAGTTTTGTATATCAGACCCAGCAGGCCAGTCTGAAATCACCTAACTACAAAAAGAACATGCCACAACTGTACCAAATGTAGCTGCTAAAACCGTAATACATTTTTAGCAACCAGGATCCAGGTTTGCTTGGATGTGCCAGGAACTAGTCCAGAGGTATTAGGTAGGCCAGGTGTTGCTGTGCCTGTAAATGAAAGAAGAAACAAGTGAGACATGAACTTGTTTTTTCCAGTTTGTTCTTATTAAGGGACTTCTATCTCTATTGGGTTTTTACACTACACATAATGAAGCAGCAGAACTAGCATGATTCCATTGCCTAGTTCACTTATGTATCACTGTGCTCTCAATCAAGAGGTCCTGATTTCAAATTAGTTTTTCTTTTTTTTAGGGTTAATAACTGCATTGGATTTTCCAACTACAAATTCTTCCTTCAATTCTTAGCTTACTCTGTTCTCTACTGCCTGTACATTGCTACAACAGTCTTCAGCTATTTCATCAAATACTGGAGAGTAAGTTAAAAAATATCCTGAAGGGTCCCCCTAGAACAAATGCACACCCACTCCAACTTGTGACATTGTTCACCCTCTATCTTTTTACATTTTAAAATAGCTAATACTGTTGAAGTAAATGGAAGAGAAGGCACTAAAAACAGGTTTTCCATATTGAATACTCTGAGATTTAGGAAGCTGTTATTTAAAGATTCTAGCAAAACAAGTTTCTGCCATACATGAGAATCTTGCTAAGGCCTTCAGGAACCTAATCTCTTGACTCCTACTGATTCTTTACAATGTATTTCTCCAGCTGAGTTTTAAAAATACACTTCTTACCAGTTATAGATTTGAAAAATGTTGAAACTAATTTTAAATCCCTAGTTTCCTAAGAAAAAGGCTAACAAATCACTCCCCTGTTGTTAGAAAATACTTCCTAATTCCCTATTCAAAGGAGAGTTGCAGAATTCCTACTGTACAGAAAGATATACTGACTAATCTTCACATAACGGGGAGGGGTTTTTTTGTTTTGTTTTTTAACTTTGTTTGACAAACACTAGGTTAGCAATTAGGAGAATGGAGATCGAATACTGGATCTCTTACCTGCTTCACTGGCTCATTGCCAAGATCAAATGAAACAGATGTTGAAAGTGCTTTACCTTTCAAAATGTGATTCAAATAATTATACTGAAATATCAAAAAAGTTATTTCATCCACTTGAAGATATAAATTATATCCAACTACTTCCAAAACAGAAAAACAGACTTAAGGCAGATTTTTTTATTTACAAATGTGTACAAGGTCTAGCAGAAGTATAGTGAAATATGTTCTTTTTAAATGTCTTACTAGTGGACCCCAGGAGATATCCCTTCCCCACAACTCCAGTACAATTACTAAGACATCCATGATGAAGACTGTCCAAACTGAACCTGAATATCAAAAGGCAGATGTGGACAGAGCTACTAGTTATTAGGGATTGCACAAGAGACTATATAACATGAATATCTCACCTCAAATGGAGACATAAAGCCATAGAGAAAGAACATGAATTCAGTGACCAGAATATAGATTATAATAAACTGAAGAAAAAAAGGAGAAGGATAAGGCAATAGGAACCTAAATAGCCAAGAATATTTAAATTATTAATCAGTGCATTGGTCCCTAGTAATATAGAAAAGATAGTGTAGAAAATTATAGTGATGTGTGTTTTCCATTTCCCTTTCAACTTGCTGAATCAGTTCAGATATTTAATAACTTTAGGAATAAGGAATTATATAATAGATGTCATAATCATCAACTCAGGGATACAACCAAAACTTTATGCAGAAGTAAAACTTTTTCATACATTTTCTATAAATATAAAATGCTTCATCATCTCTTCCTTTGTCCATTTCCACAGCACAGGATTGTTGTAAAGTTACAATAATTTTAAAATATATTATAAAATCCACATACTGAGCTACTACCCTGAATGTAAAGAAAATCTGCTATGTCCCATCAGCAGGGAAAGTGTTGGCCTTGGTCTTCACTACAGACCTTTCTTGGTGCTTAACACAGTAGGCTACTGTTTAGGAACCACTTTTTACCCTCGTAACAAAATAAACAATATTGCATTTCACACATTTTGCCTTTAGCCCACCTAGTCAACCAATAATCAAATATCACAATGCCAGCCAGGTGTCATGTGCTTTTTTCATTCTTGAATTAATCATCAGAAATGTGCCAGTATTCACAAGTAATACCAAGAGTGAACATAACCTTGTTCTCTTTATATTCCCTCATGTTTTTTTCTCCACAGTAGGCTAGCTCATGCCTCATAGATCAGAGGCAAGGAAATGTGTCCTGGCTTGCCCTAAAATGAAAAGGGCATTGACAGTTCAGAGAAATGCTTCTTTGCAGTCTCTTTAGCCAGATAACACTTTAATGTAGTTTAGGGATGGCTTTCTCAGTTTAAATTGAATATCCCCTTAAAATAAAAAGTAAACACTGCCATGTATTTTGAAAGCCATGTATCAAGGAGACAAGCTGTGCTCCTATCAATAGCAACCTTCGTTTGTATGGCACTTTACAGTTTTCGAAGCACTTTTATACCCCTTATCTCATCTGATCCTTACCACAACCCTGTGAAGTAGGCAGAGCATGAATTATCAGTCTTATTCAAAGATGATAAAAACTGAGGCTCATAGTAGTTTAGTGACTTGTCTATGATCACCCAGCTTGTAAATTTCAAAGTTAGGACTTTCACCTAAGTCTGACCCTAAGCCCCATAAACTTACACACTGTACCATGTCCTACTGCCCATTATGGCTCTGCTGTGGAGAGCTCTAGCTCCATGGGAATAAGAATTCAGAAGACCAATAGATTATTTATCTCCTCTGTATATTGAACAATAGCTACTTTGATAAGAGATTGATCTTTTCCTTATGCAAAAAATAGTAATACATTCCTCACATATTGGGCCATGGATCTCCTCACAGAACTATGAATTATTTTAGAATCAGGAAAATAGCATTATTCTGCCAGTATTCATCTGATCTCTCTCTGATGGCTATTACTTTGAGTGATTTAGCTTGGTTATCTCCTGAGAAGGTATTTTTGAACATAGGGCTATCACCCTCTTCTAACAAAAAAAAAGTTTAAGAACTCTATCAAGGGGCAGCACAGTAGATATGCTTTGGCAGACAGAAAAATGTTCTTCAAGAGTAATTGGGCGGGGTGAGGGAAGAGACTTCAGCTCAGCCAGACAGACTGTGGACTGACTTTGTATCAGTCCCTCTTGTCTAGCCATTTTCTACTATCCATTTATATGTGAAAAAATAAGAAGTAAAATAAATGTGAGCTTTAAAATATTTTTAAAACATTCTTTAAAAACTAAAGATTGTGAAAGCAAAAACACAGTCAAGGCAAAACCCACTGCAAAGCAATATATGGAGTTTTTTCTGTAAGTTCAAAATAAAACAAAAACCAATCTAATTCAGTTTAGGTGCTTAGGCCAAGAATTTGTAGAGGGATCATTTCAAAAAAGAGAGTTTCAGGTAAATATTCTTGAAGGTTGAAGTTCTTGAGGTAGCTCTTTGCTGGGCTGCTCTGTCCCTATGCAATTTTCACTTGGACCCCCACTCAGCTGGCAGCATCTGACTGGCTGAAGATAACGGGAAGCATCCTTATCTTCATCCTTCAGTATACAACCTGGAAGATTCCCAATATTTCCACACATAAAAATGAATAAAAATATTATCTCAGAGAAGAAAAAAATCTGTACTATCTGAACTTGCCAAGTGTTGCCAAGCCTTAACTTTCTCCTTCCAAATTGGAGTAGAACTAGATCACTCAGAAGTTAAGGTCCACTTAAGAATCACATTTAACTTTATTACTAGAGAGAAATTGGAAATATTTCAAAGTGATTCATCACACTGAAACAATAATTATCACAGGAAAGGAGGAAATAAATAATAGTCATTCCCCCAACTGTTCACACCAAAATTGAAAATGTTTTCTAAGATTCTCTGCAGAAAATAAATGTTACATGCTGCGCATGTTACAGAACTTTATAACATTCATTCTGGTCTAGGCTGCATGTCGGAAAAAAAGGCTGGTGCCACATGGAAAATAAGATGTCCTAGATAACTATAAAAATCTTTAGCCACCTAGTTTTACAGTTGCTTGTAAAAATTCTGCTTGATTTTTACTGTCTAAACAGCTGTTTCACAGGAGGTAATATATCAGCACATTCTACCTCAGCTATAAAAAAACAACCACACAAAATCTATAACAACTTTAAAATCAGGTTATGACTTATGGGTAGGACATTTTAAAATTTTACCTATATGTTTTAACTTCTTACATACGTCACCATGACATTTTCAACATACACATGCCCAAGGAAACATGATATACAAAGAATTCCAGAATAACTTACCCTGAGACAAGAGGATAAGGCATATGAGTTCAAGATCTGAAACTAAATTGACTACAAGCTCTGAGAGGTTGCATACTAATTATGGCCCGAGAATAACCTTTTCACATTACCCTTTTATAATTGGTATCTAATATACTCTATTTTACACTGAACCGCACTTAAGCAAGGATCCATTTTAGGCTTTGTAGGCTGAGAGCACACTCACAGGTATCATCATTAACAGAAAGAACCATATTATAAAAATTTTACAGAATCTATTTTTTAAATTATAGCTAGACACTTTATACATGTGAAAAACTACTAACCTATATATTTTTAAAAACTAGCCATCCCCTTTTCCACTTTAATCTTTTGCTTGTTTATTATTTCTTTTCTAGGGGGAATTACCCAGTGTTCGCTCTAAGTTCCATGTCCTTTTTCTTCTCTTTGTGGCCTGCATGTTTTTTGTCAGCCTTGTGATTCTCTTTGGTTACCATTGTTGGCTTGTCAGCAGAAACAAAACCACCTTAGGTAAGACTTAATATTAAGATTAGGAAAAAACATATTAATGTGTATCAGAGGGACCTGTGGATTGTTCCCAAGTAAAACTTCCAGTGAAGCATTTTAGCTGCATGACATCCCTCTACCCCCAAACTGAGACAGATGAAAATATATTTTACCAAAATAGAAAGGCATAGTGAATGAAGCTTATAGGCTAATTATGAGAATATTTTTTAATGAAACCCCACACAGAAACAAAAATGGCCATTGTTCTTTATAGTGCATACTGGGTAATAGCTCCCAAGGTTAATAGCTCAGAAGATTTCTAAAAGGTGTTCACATGAGGAAATTAAAGAAAGAATCAGTACAGAAGGGGATGTCAGAAGGGAGAAGTAAAGGTTGATAAAGACAGTAGGATCTAATTTATTATGCACATCTAAAACCAGAGCCCTGAGAAAAAATCCAAACCAACCACAACAAGATTCCAAAAGTCTTGAGAAACAAAAAAAAAAATCAGTAAATATCTGTAATCATCAAGGGGCTGTTTAGGTACTGTGGGAATGAGATAAACACATTGAACAAATGATTCTCTAGAAAATAAGTAAAATAAATGAACATATTTTCTGTCAGTTACTCTATAGGCTGTTATTTGGAAAACTATATTTCTGATGGATTCCAGTACATTTTATTTCATCTATGATGAAATAAGTATTTACATTCTGTACAAATCAGTACATGAGGAGTGAGGACAAAGTGTTCAAGTTTTGAATGTTGAATGTTTAGCTAGGATAGATTTGAGAAAAGTTTAGTGCAAAAGCTACTACACATTGGGAATTTATTTGCTAATAATGCTAACAGCTAAGAAAGTATTTGCAATCTATTGGCCGTGCATGATGGCTCACTCCTGTAATCCCAGTACTTTGGGAGGCCAAGGCAGGAGAATCACTTGAGCTGAGGAGTTTGAGACCAGCCTGGGCAACAAAACGAAACCCCATCTCTACAAATAAAAATAAAAATAATTAGCTGGGCGACTATTCACAATAGCAAAGCCATGGAATCAGCCTAAAGGTCCATCAATGGCAAACTAGATGAAGAAAATGTGGTACATATACACCATGGAATGCTACACAGCCATAACAAAGAATGAGATCCTGTCCTTTGCAGCAACACAAATGAAGCTTGAAGCCATTATCCTAAGTGAACTAACTCAGGAACAGAAAATCAAATACTTCATGTTCTCACTTACAAGTGGGAGCTAAAGACTGAGTACACATAAACACAAAGAATGGAACAACAGACACTGGGGCCTATTTGAGGGAGGAATATGGGAGGAGGGAAGGGTTCAGAAAAATAAAAATTCACTCGGGTACTATGCTTAGTACCTGGGTGACAAACACCAAACCCTCAAGTCACAAATTTACCTATATAACAAACTTGTACATTTACCCTGAACCTAAAATAATAAGTTACAATATTTTTAAAATAATAATCATTAGCTGGGTGTGGTGGCATGTGCCTGTGGCTGCAGCTTCTCCGTAAGCTGAGATGGGAAGATTGATTGACCCTGGCCAGGAGTTTAAAGCTGCAGTGAGCTAAGATTGTGCCACTGTACTCTAGCCTGGGTGACAGAGCAAGATCCTGTATCTATTAAAAAAAATAAAGTATTTGCACCCATTTTCTTAACCAAATATATATGTAGCCCCTAGTTGCTAGGATGGTAGATTAGCACATTTGGCTTAGAGACCAGCTACAAAGTGGAAAACCACTAAAAGCTTCATAATAACAGAGTCTGAAAACAAAGAACAAATGAGAAACAGTCAGATGCAGCCAGAGTCCAACAGTGAAATCATTTACTTAATGGGATAAATGTGTGTCTAAAAATAATGTTCTCTAACATGGTCCCATTCCTTACAGTCTTTGAAGTGATTATGGCTCACCAATTGACATTTTATCTGAAGTAAAACTCAGTTTCTTACATTGTAGGCTTCAGCATGAACACTTTCATTTTTGAAATGTTTCAAAACCAAATCAATGTTATTACCATCTCTTTATGTCATTATTTTCTTCCCAGCTCTAAAGACGGTAGCCATTCGGTTGTTGTTGCCACTTAGATTCAAATAAAGTGCTGTTAAATCTGTTCCTATACTCTAAATTCAGCAGTACAAAATACATACTACCCCCATGGCTGCTTAATTATTTTTACCACCATGTGTTTCCCCTGTCTTTTAAAAAGAGAATTCTAATTCTTTATATGCAGTAACAAGCTTAGTTTGTGTTAAGTGATTAAACTGGTTTTTACTAAGTAATTTGGCAATATCTAAAAATTGCTAATCAATATTAGCAAATAAAAATTGCTAAGCAATATCTGTGCTACCATAGCAAAAAGATATGATAGAACCAAGTCACATACATGGAGAAATGTAAATCATGACTATGCTGAAATGTTTCTTTATTGTTTTCTTCCTCTTTTCTTCAACTCTCCTGCCCTGCCTTAGAGGCCTTCTGCACTCCAGTGTTTACAAGTGGCCCAGAGAAAAATGGGTTCAACCTTGGCTTCATCAAGAATATCCAGCAGGTGTTTGGAGATAAGAAGAAGTTCTGGTTAATACCTATTGGTTCCAGGTGAGTAAATATTACCACTGGAAGAAGTTAGTACTGGACCATCCCTTAAACCAGCAAATTCAATTTTGATTGTAGTATGCAGCAGGTATCAGTCCAATGTGAAACTCTATTCCCCAAGTTCTTCATTTCTAGGTTAGTAAAGACAAATAAAGAGGTGAGGGTCTGATAAAATAGATATTCTCATGCTTTCTTGGTGGCAATGTGCAGTGGCACTACCAATCTTTTATAACCGAATTTGGTAATATCTATCAAAAAACATAAGAATCTACATGTCCAACATCCCAGTAATTCCATTTCTGGGAATTGAATCTACCCTAAAGACAGAGACAAACTATGCACAAAAATGTCCATCACAGCATTATTTGTAGCCAATAATTAGGAAACAACCTAAATATCCAAACATATGGGAATGGATAAGTGTGTGTGTGTGTTGCGTGTGTGTGTGTGTGTATATATATATATATATATATACACACATATATATATATGTGTGTGTATATATATATATCTCTCTACTGGATGGAATACTACACAATCAAAAGTAATGGTTATAAAGACTATGTCACAAAAGGGAAAGTGCTTACTATATTTTAAGTGGAAAATGAAAAATCCAGTACACTGTGATTAAAAACATAAGTATATATGGAAGAAAAACAGCAGAAGAGAAATATAGCAAAAAATGTTTAAAAAGGTACTATATTTTAAGTGAAAAATGAAAAATTCGATACACTGTGATTAAAAACATAAATATATATAGAAGAAAAACAGCAGAAGAGAAATATACCAAAAAATGTTAAAAATGGTAAGGGCAATAGTCTTAGAAATTATTTATCTTTTCTCCATTTTACATATTTTGTGGTTAATACTAATTTTATGAATAAAACATATAAAAAGCAAGAACAAAGATTAATTTGAGGTTATAGGTAATTCTTTTTTATTATACTTTAAGTTCTGGGGTACATGTGCAGAACATGCAGGTTTGTTACATAGGTATGCACGTGCCATGGTGGTATGCTGCACCCATTAACCCATCATCTATGTTAAGTATTTCTCCTAATGCTATCCCTCTCCTAGCCCCCCAACCCCCGACAGGCCCCGGTGTGTGATGTTCCCCTATCTATGTCCAAGTGTTCTCATTGATCAACTCCCACTTATGAGTGAGAACATGCTGTGTTTGGTTTTCTGTCCTTGTGTTAGTTTGCTGAGAATGATGGTTTCCAGCTTCATCCATGTCCCTGCAAAGGACATGAACTCATTTTTTTGTGGTTACATAGTATTCCATAGTGTATATGTGCCACATTTTCTTTATCCAGTCTATCATTGATGGGCATTTGGGTTGCTTCCAAGTCTTTGCTATTGTGAACAGTGCCGTAATAAACATATGTGTGCATGTGTCTTTATAGTAGAATGATTTCTAATCCTTTGGGTATATACCCAGTAATGGGATTGCTGGGTCAAATGGTATTCTCATTCTAGATCCTTGAGGAATTGCCACACTGTCTTCCACAATGGTTGAACTAATTTACACTCCCACCAACAGTGTAAAAGTGTTCCCATTTCTCCACATCCTCACCAGCATCTGTTGTTTCCTGACTTTTTAATGATCGCCATTCTAACTGGCATGAGATTGTATCTCATTGTGGTTTTGATTTGCATTTCTCTAATGACCAGTGATAATGAGCTTTTTATAATATGTTTGTTGGCCACATAAATGTCTTCTCTTGAGAAGTGTCTGTTCATATCCTTCGCCCACTTTTTGATAGGGTTGTTTGGTTTTTTCTTGTAAATATGTTTAAGTTATTTATAGATTCTGGATATTAGCCCTTTGTCAGATGGATAGATTGCAAAAATTTTCTCCCATTCTATGGGTTGCCTGTTCACTCTGATGATAGTTTCCTTTGCTGTGCAGAAACTCTTTAGTATAATCAGATCCCATTTGCCAATTTTGGCTTTTGTTGCCATTGCTTTTGATGTTTTGTTCATGAAGTCTCTGCCCATGTCTATGTCCTGAATGGTATTGCCTAGGTTTTCTTCTAAGATGTTTATGGTTTTATGTCTTATATTTAAGTCTTTAATCCATCTTGAGTTAATTTTTGTATAAGGTGTAATGAAGGGATCCAGTTTCAGCTTTCCACATATGGCTAGCCAGTTTTCCCAACACCATTTGTTAAATAGGAAATCCTTTCCCCATTGCTTGTTTTTGTCAGGTTTGTCAAAGATAAGATGGTTGTAGATGTGTGACATTATTTCTGAGGGCTCTGTTCTGTTCCATTGGTCTATATATCTGTCTTGGTATCAGTATCATGCTATTTTTGTTACTGTCGCCTTGTAGTACAGTTTAATTTGAGGTTATAGGTAATTCTTAGAACTGCAACCATTATGCAGGGAAAGTAGTGGATGAGAAATAAACAGTCAAGCTTGTGTTCTGTGAATGACTTTGTGAACCAGATTGAACCACCATCAACTAAACTAATTCTGGAGCAGAGCTTGCTTTTAGCCTTCTTGTAGCCCCCTTTCGGTCCCCTCCTTAGACAGGGATACATTCATGTTCACTTAGTTGAGGAAACTTTGTTGGGGGTAGGGTGGTAATTATGGAAAAATTTCTGCTTGATTGATTGCCTTGATACTTCCTGTGTAGCAGTTAGTATTTTACAGACTCATTTATTTCAGAGATGTGGTGTATCCAACTAACCTGTCTATAAATCACAAGGCAAAACTATGTCAGTGGGTAATATTGATTAATAACTGTTACCAGGTATTACCTACACCCTATTCACATACTCACAAACACAAATATACACACATCATCACCACATCAAACGGAGGTATAAAATGAGTCTTCTCTGGAATAAAGAACAAAACCAAAAATCAAGGCCCATTCATTTATAATCAGTACACTTACATTCTCTTTAGAGTGCTATCGATAAAATCTGTCAACTTTCAATTTACCATATACGTGAACAGGAGAAAAGGCATAGATAACATCAAAACTCATTCAGACTCAAAGGTGGAATGCATTCAGATATCTAAACTGAAATGTTCAAACTAACCTCTTCTAACTGGGGCCAGCTCAGTTCCTTCCAATGCATCCCATCTGTTAGTGGACAGAAATTAACCAGGGAGTTGACCCTAGCTTACCACAGGTAGCCACAAAGCGAGACCCCACATGTGGATAATTGCCCCCAAAATCTGCAGTCTAGAGATGCCTCACTCTGGCTCTTTCCCCTAGTTCCTAATAACCTTTCTGCCATGCAAACCAAATAAATAACAGTGCATTCAGGCATTATCTTTCACCAATTCACACCAGCTTATCTCCACTGTATTCAATGTTTCAGAGACTGGTCATCTTTCTTGAAAACTTAGAATCAAAGCAGTAAGATAATGGGATATAAATTTGTATCGTCATCATTAAGTGATATGTATGAAGCTTGCTGTGTGTGCATATTGCCATACTGGGCATTTTGGGAACCAAACTACAGAGTTGCTTACAAACAAGAAGTTAACACTGATGCAGACACACAAATAAGATATGGAAATCGAGAGCAATATGGCAACTAAATGATGCTATTGTAAGAGTCCATTCCGCCACGGCTTTAGACAATAAGACTAAATATGCCTAACAACCTCCCTCTTGTTTTTAAGAGGATTATAACCTTCACAAAAGTCTATGTCAGCTGCAATAACTCACTGCCTTTCTTTTCCCACCAGCCCTGGTGATGGACACTCCTTCCCTATGAGGTCTATGAATGAGTCACAGAACCCACTGCTAGCAAATGAAGAACCCTGGGAAGACAATGAGGATGACAACCAAGGTAAGTTGGGTCAAAGACTATGAAGTCCACGTTAATACAACCAATGTAATGTGGTGAGTAAATAGTGTCCAGAAAGATTTTATAAGCATGTCAACCTCATAAGTGTCCTCTGGATGGAGGAGAGCAAGTATGGCCAGATTTGTTTAGTAACCATGGGAAATTTAGATAAGATTAGATTGCAGCTTGGGAGATTCCTTACTAGCTTTGTGATTCCGTGATTTATATCACCAGTCAGATATACATCTGGATATATATGGATTTCTAAACAATCCTGCTGGGTAGTCACTTGTAGTGCTTTGCTTGAATGTGGAGTTCAATTTAATCGATGGGCAACAATTGACCTTTCTCCATCCTCCTTCATTCACATTGGTTAAATTTTCTTTAAAATCCTATGCTCAGTCTCTTTTTAGAATGGTTTAAATACACTAAAAACTAAAAGATAGTAATGGGAGAAGCCTACACATGCATGTAGTCTACTTTTCTAAAAGGAAGAGGGGCAAAGGAAAATAAGTTCCAACTTTCTACTACCAGGTCACTGGGTCATCCTAAGGCATTTTGTAAAGAATTAAAAGTTGAGTTCTCATGTAATGTATCCCCATTGCCAGCCCTATTCCTTGTCTCCACCTGTTGCTGTGCCTACTTTTGTGCCTCCAACATTTACTTATGTTGCTAATACCAACCATTAGAGAGTCGTTTTGGCTACTGTTCCCAATAATGCAGTAGCTGGCAGCAATTTTGAGTAGAAACTTGTAGTAGCTATCACAAACCTGAGGTGAAGGAGGCTAAATGAGGACATGGAAAAGCATTGAAGTGGGAGCAGCAGTGGAGAGCAAGTCTTTCAAATTTTTTACTCAGTTGGATTATCCAGGCCCTGATTACCAGGAAATCTAGTTTTAGAGAAAAGCATGTTACTAGGTCCAAGGAATACAAAATAGCCACAAATCCATAGATAGAAAAAAAAAAACAGTTATTGCCCATCCCAAAGAACTTACAACAAGGGCAACTCCCTTACTTCCTCCTGCTGACTGTTGGAAAATTGACTATATTTTGACCTATCTTCCTTCAGTCTTCAGTCTTTCTGAACTGACTTTTACTTACAGCAGTCACAAGTTATAACAACTCTTATTTCGGTATTAAACCCAAACTCTAATAGAAGCCAAATACTTATCAGGTCTTTACCTGGTTTGAAATAATTCACAATGGAAAAAGGTATTCATATCTGACCTTTGTGTTGGCAAGTGGAATACTTTAAATGTAGATATAGCACCACATCATAAAGAGGTTATGTTTTGAAGCAGTCTCCAATTCCAGACCTTTTCAAAAATATTCAACCATTAAAAAATTAGTATGTTATTTTATAGTTTACAAAGTGCTTTCCTATACTTTTTCTTCATATCCTTTGACCTGCACAACTTTCAGGTTAGATAGGCAGTGTTATTAATAGCATCCCCATTTTATAATTAAGAAACTAAAATTGAGAGATGTTAATCTCACATGTCAAGGTATCTTGATTCCAAATCCTAGGTTTTTTCCACTACAATGCTATATCTCTCTTTTGGACAAGTACATATGAGACACAGTGCTGTAATTGCATGCCATTTAGTTATCTGAAGTGTTCAGCTGCTTCTTACATAATCATAAAATCATAAACTGTAAGATGCCTTTAGCTTTAGCAAGACCACTATGCCATCTTAGATAGCTGAGGGTTTTTTTTAAGTTCATTGAAGGAGACACCACAATCCTCCTTTGTAACCCATTCTAGTATCTAATGCAAGTTCTCATGCTGTATTCTTTGTTAAGTTGGTTCTATGTTATCTTCAGTTGTTCCCATTTTCTGTGCATAACTGTCAGATACAAACAGTTCTTACACTTTTAACACCTTAGATTCCTAGGAAAGATGCTGTAAGTTGAAATTACATGTGTGTATTGAACTTAATTTCTTTTAGGAATCAAGTGGAATTTTTATTCCTAGCCCAAAATACAACATTTCATTTAGCATAAATGTACTCGTACAGCCGGGTGCTGTAGCTCATGCTTGTAATCCCAGCACTTTGGGAGGCTGAGGCGGGCGGATCACCTGAGGTCAGAAGTTCAAGACCAGCCTGGCCAACATGGCAAAACCCCATCTCTACTAAAAAAGTACAAAAAAAATTAGCCAGATGTGGTGACAAACACCTTTCATCCTAGCTACTTGGGAGGCTGACACAGGAGAATCACTTGAACCCGGGAGACGGAGGTTACAGTGAGCTGAGATCGTGCCACTGCACTCCAGCCTGGGCAACAGAGGGAGACTCCATCTCAAAAGAAAAAAAAAAAACATGTACTTGTACATTGCATAATGTAAAACAAACATTTGGCCAGGCACAGTGGCTCACGCCTGTAATCCCAGCACTTTGGGAGGCCGAGGCAGGCAGATCACGAGGTCAGGAGATCAAGACCATCCTGGCTAACATGGTGAAACCCCATCTCTACTAAAAATACAAAAAAAAAAAAAAATAGCCGGATGTGGTGGCGGACACCTGTAGTCCCAGCTACTTGGGAGGCTGAGGCAAGAGAATGGCATGAACCCAGGAGGCAGAACTTGGCAGTGAGCCAAGATCGCACCACTGCACTCCAGCCTGTGTGACAGAGCAAGACTGTGTGACAGAGCGAGACTGTGTCTCAAAAAAAAAAAAAAAAAAAAAAAAAAAAAAGATAAAATATGCTAACAATAACCTGTTAGGTACAAATGTAATATCACAGTCAGGAACTACGTAAAGTCTTTGTGATCTTTGAAATCCCGGCCTTATATTAGCACAGCAAATTATAAGGTAAAGAAGCACCTTTATGAAATCAAGGGATTTAAATAGGCTTCTCTGATGTCATTTTTGAAAATAAAAGGTTTAATTAATGCACAAATATATAGAAAATGCTTAAATACCCAGTGTATAGATCCATGTAGTCTTCTGAGGAGATTTAACAGGCATCTTTTTAAAGACTTTTGAGTCTTGGGGCTATATTTTAGCTTCTTGAGGAAATGATCCAAAGATATCTGTTATATTACTGCTTTTGCTCATTATAAATTTTCCTGTAGCTTACATAATAAAAATTAAAGATTACAGTATAATTCTTTCTGCTGTATTCAAATTGGGATCCATTTTCTTAAAATTGGGTAGGTGGCATCTATGGCTCTACCTAAGTATCATGAAAAATAAGTTGGGTATGATTGTCAGGGTGATTCTTAAATGAAAACTGCTGTGGGTCAGAGCTTGCCTATATGTGAAACCCATAAAGAACTTCTTCAGCTTTCTTGGGGTCAGGGGCTGGGAGTAATCCTAGTTCCTTAATATTTCTTGTACAGCTGATTTCTCAATTTTTTACATCTTTATGGCTCTGGTGCCTTTTTGAATGTTCTGTGTTTCTTTTTTTTTTTTCCCCCTTGAGATAGAGTCTCACTCTGTCATCCAGGCTGAAGTGCAGTGGTGCAATCTCGGCTCACTGCAACCTCTGCCTCCCGTGTTCAAGTGATTCTCCTGCCTCAGCCTCCCAAGTATCTGAGACAACAAGTGCGCGCCACCATGCCTGGCTAATTTTTGTATTTTTAGTAGAGTTGGGGTTTTGCCGTGCTGGCCAGGCTGGTCTTGAACTCGTATGTTTCTTTATTGTTTCAGTAGTAACAAAGGCTCTGCCATTTTCCAAGTGTCACTCCTTTCAAATTAGTTGCTGAACTCTTTGATTGTGGTCATTTATTTGAGATGCAGTATCCCTGGAAATCTGCAGGAGATAGCCACAGTTAATATTCTCTATGCAGTAAAGTTAACAGAGATGTCGACAAAGACTCCAGCAGCAGAGCAATGTTTTTTTCTATTTGCAAAGGAATAACTCTAGTTTTTAAATATGTATACTTTTATTTGTTTTCTTTCATTGTAAAAATTTAAGATGTATGACATGATGTTTTGAAATACAAATACATAGTGAAATGATTACAGGTAAGCAATTTAACAAGTACATCATCTAACATAGTTACCTTTTTTATGTGATAAGAGTACTTATAATCTATGCTCTTAGAAAATTTCCAGTATACAATACAATATTATTAACTATAGCCCCCATGCTATACTTTAAATTTCTAGATTTGTTCATCCTGTGTAACTACTTAATTTGTACACTTTGGCCTACATTTCCCCCAACCCTGCCTGCTTCTGGTAACCACTGTTGTATTCTCTGGCTCTCTCTTTGTCTGAGAATCCACATATAAGAGAGATCATGCAGGATTTTTCTTTCTGTGTCTGGCTTATACCACTTAACATTATCCTCCAGGTTCATCCATGTTGTTGTAAATGGAAGAATGGCCTTCTTTTTAAAAACCGAATAATAGCCGGGCATGGTGGCTTACGCCTATAATCCCAGCACTTGGGAGGCCAAGGTAGGTGGATCACGAGGTCAGGAGATCGAGACCATCCTGGCTAACATGATGAAACCCCGTCTCTACTAAAAATACAAAAAATTAGCCAGGCATGATGGCATGCGCCTGTAATCCCAGCTACTCAGAAGGTTGAGGCAGGAGAATCGCTTGAACCTGAGAAGTGGAGGTTGCAGTAAGCCAAGATCTCACCACTGCACTCCAGGCAGGGCAACAGAGCGATACTGTGTCTCAAAAAAAAAAAAAAAAAAAAATCAAGTGTATATCTATCCCGCAATTTTCTTTATACATTCATGCATCCACAGAGACATCCGTTGTTTCCATAGCTTAGTTACAGTGAATAATGCTGCAGTAAACATGGGAGTGCAGATATCTCTATGAGGTACTGATTTTATTTTATTAGATATATACACAGAAGGGGGATTGCCAGATCATATAGTAGTTCTATTTTTCAATTTTTGGAGAACCTCCATACTGTTTTCTGTAATGGCAATACCAATTCATATCCCCTCAACAATGGATAAGGATTCCCTTTTCTCCACATCCTCACCAACATTAGTTATCTTCTGACTTTTTGAGAATGACCATCCTAACTGGTGGAAGGTAATATCTCATGGTGGTTTTGATCTGCATTTCCATGAAGATTAGTGATGTTGAGCATCCTTTCACACACCTGTTGGCCATTTGAATGTCTTCTTTTGAGAAATGTCTATTCAGGTCCTTCACCCGTTGTTTAATCTGTGTATTTGGGGGTTTTTTTATTTTATTATTTATTTATTTATTTATTTTGCTATTGAGTTGGATGAGTTCTTCATATATTTTGGATATGAACCCCTTATCAGATATATAGTTTGCAAATATTTTGTCTCATTCTGTAAATTGCATTTTCATTTTTTTAAGATTTCAAAATTCCAGTTTCTTGTTTCTTTTTTTAAAATTTTGGATGTATCACTATGAGGAAACCATACTTATTTTACTTAAAATTATTATCACAAATAATCTAGGAACTCAAAATTGCACTGTGGTTTTAAAAATATTTTTATAATAGAGGTACTTATTTGAGGGGTACATGTGATATTTTTGTACATTCATAATGTGTAAAGATTAAATCAGGGTAATTGGAATATCTATCACTTCAAATATTTATCTTTTATTTAGACTAGGAACATTCAAATTATTCTCTTCTAGCTATATTGAAATGTACAGGCTGGGCGCGGTGGCTCGCACCTGTAATCCCAGCACTTTGGGAGGCCAAGGCAGGCAGATCACGAGGTCAGGAGATCAAGACCATCCTGGTTAACACGGAGAAAACCCGTCTCTACTAAAAATACAAAAAATTAGCCGGGCATGGCGGTAGGCGCCTGTAGTCCCAGCTACTCGGGAGGTTGAGGCAGGAGAATGGCATGAACCCGGGAGGCGGAGCTTGCAGTGAGCCTAGATCGTGCCACTGCACTCCAGCCCGGGCAGCAGAGCCAGACTCCGTCTCAATAAAAAAGCAAAGAAAGAAAAGAAATGTACAATAGATTATTGTTAACTATAGGCAACCTACTGATCTATCAAACACAAGGTCTTATTTCTCCTATCAAATTGTATACTTACACCCATTAATCAACTTCTCTTTATTCTCCTCTCCTCCCTAATCTTCCTGGCCTCTGGTAACAACCAATCTACTCTCTGTCTTTGTAAGATCCACTTTTGTAGCTCCTACATGTGAGTAAGAATATGAATATTTGTCTTTGTGTGCTTGGCTTATTTCCTTAACGTAATGACCTCCAGTTCCATCCATGTTGCTGCAAATGACAGGATTTTAACGTTTTTATGGATGAATAATATTCCATTGTGTACATATACCACATTTTCTTTATTCATTTGTCCACTGAAGAACATTTAAGTTGATTCTAGTATTTTGGCTCTTATAAATAGTGCTACAGTAAACATAGGAGTGCACATACGTCTTTAACACACTGATTTCCTTTCTTTTGGATATATACCCAGTACTGGAATTGACGGATCCTGCGGTAGTTCTATTTTTAGTTTCTATTGAAACCTCCGCACTGTTTTCCATAGTGACTGTACTAATTTACATTTCCACCAACAGTGTGCAAGGGTTCCCCTTTCATGTGCTTGGTAGCATCCATTATTCACTGTCTTATTTTAACAAGGATTACATGGTATCTCACAATGATTTGATTTTCATTTCCCTGAAGATTGGTGATGTTGAGCATTTTTCATATACCTGTTGGCCATTTGTATGTCTTCTTGTGAGAAACATCTATTCAGATATTTTGCCCATTCTAGAATCAGAGTACTTGGCTTTTTTTTTTTTTTTTTTTTTTTTTTTGCTATTAAGTTATTTGAGCTCCTTATATATTCTGGTTATAAATCCTTTGTCAGATGGATAGTTTGCAAATACTTTCTCCATTCTATGTGTTGTCTCTTCACTTTGTTGGTGTTTTCTTTGCTGTGCAGAAGCTTTTTACTTTTATGTAATCCCATTTGTCTATTTTTGCTTTGGTTGCCTGTGCTTTTAACGTCTTGTCCTAGAGCATTTTCCCCAAGTTTTCTTCTAGTCCTTTCATAATTTCAGGCTTTAGGTTTAAGTCTTCAATCCATTTTGATTTGACTTTTGTATATGGAGAGACAGATGGATCTAGTTTAATTCTTCTGTATATGGTTGTCCAGTTTTCACAGCACCATTAGCTGAAGAGACTGTTCTTTCTACATTGTATGTTCTTGGCACCTTTGTCAAAAATGAGTTGGCTGTAAATGTGTAAACTTAGACCTGGTTTCTCTATTCTCTTCATTGGTCTATGTCTGTTTTTATCCCAATACCATGCACCATGCTGACTTACTTAACATTGCTTTGTAGTTTTTTTTAATTTTTATTTTATTTATTTATTTATTTTTTTGAGGCAAGGGCTTCCTTGGTTGCCTGGGCTGGAGTGCAGGTGGCACAATCTCAGCTCACTGCAATCTCCACCTCACAGGTTCAAGCAATTCTCCTGCCTCAGCCTCCTGAGTAGCTGGGATTACAGTCATACACAACGCCTGTCTAATTTTTGTTTTTTAGTAGAGACAGGGTCTTGCCATGTTGGCCAGGCTGGTCTCAAACTCCTGGCCTCAACTGATCTGCCCACCTCAGCCTCCCAAAATGCTGGGATTACAGGCCACAGTGCCTGACCACTTTGTAGTATATTTTGAAACCAGGTAGTGTGGTGCCTCCAGTTTTGTTCTTTTTGTTCAGGATTGCTTTGGCTATTTGGGGTCTTTTTTTTGTTGTTCCACATACATTTTAGGATTATCTCTTCCATTTCAGTAAAGAATGCGATTGGTATTTTGATAGGGATTGCATTGAATCTGTAGATTGCTTTGGGTAGAATGGACATTTTAACTATATTGATTCTTCTAGTCAATGCACATGAAATATTTTTCCATTTTTCCTTTATATCCTCTTTAATTTTTTTCATCAATGTTTTATAGTTTTCCTTCTATAGATCTTTCACTTCTTAAATTAATTCCTAGGTATTTTATATACTTTGTAGCTATTTGAAATGGAATTGCTTTCTTGATTTCTTTCTTAAGATTTTTGCTGTTGGTGTGCATAAATTCTACTGATTTTCGTAGTTTGATTTTGTATCTTGCAACTTTACTAAATTCATTTATTAGTTCTAACAGTTTTTTGGTAGAGTTGTTAGGGTTTCCTAAATATAATATCAGGTCATCTGCAACCAAGGATGACTTGGCTTCTTCCTTTCCAGTTTGGATCCCCTTTATTTATTTTTCTTATCTGATTGCTTTGGCAAGGATTTCTAGTATTATGTTGCATAAAAGTGGTGAAAGTGGGCCTCCTCATCTTGTTCCGGATCTTAGAGGATCAGCTTTCAATTTTTCCCATTCAGTATTATGTTAGCTGTGGGTTTGTCATATATAGCCTGTGTTAATTTGAGATATGTTCCTTTTATACCCAGTTCGTTAAGGGTTTTTATCATAAAGAGAAGTTGTATTCTATCAAATGCTTCTTCAGCAGCTATTGAAATAATCTTGTGCTTTTTTTTCTTGGTTCTGTTAATGTGATGCATCAGATTTATTGATTTGTGTTTGTTGAACCATCCTTGCATCCCTAGGATGAATCTCATTTGACTGTAGTGATTAATCTTTTAAATTTGTGATTGAGTTCAGTTTGCTTGTATTTTGTTGAGGATCTTAACATTTTGTGTTCATCAGTGATATTGGCCTGAGTTTTCTCTTATCATTGTGTCCTTGTCTGGTTTGGGTATCAGGGTAATGCTGACCTTGTAGAGTTTAGGAGTATTCCCACCTCTTCAATTTTTGTGATAGGTTAAGTAGAATTGTTATTAGTTCTTCCTTAAACGTTTGGTAGAATTCAGCAGTGACGCCATCAGGTCCCAGACTTTTTTTTTTTTCTGATGGGAGACTTTTTTTTTAGACTCTCAATCTCATTACTCCTTATTGGTTTATTCAGCATTCTGTTTCTTCATGGTTCAACCTTGGTAGGTTGTATGTGTCAAGGAATTTATCCATTTCTTCAAGGTTTTCCTATTTGTTGGTGTATAGTTTTTCATTATAATCTCTAATGATTCTTTATATTTCTGTGGCATCAGTTGTAATATCCCATTTTTCACTTCTGATTCTATTTATTTGGGTCTTCTCTCTTTTTTCTTTGGTTAATCTTGCTAACATTTTGTCAATTTTATCTTCAAAAATCCAACTTTTTGTTTCATTGATCTTCTATATTGCTTTGGAAAATATTGATTTTATTTTGTTTCTGATCTGGTATTTATTATTTCTTTCATTCTACTAATTTGGTGTTTGGTTCATTCTTGCTTTTCTAGTTCCTTAAGGTGCATGGTTAGGTTCTTTTTTCAAGTCTTTCTCCTTTTTTGATGTAGGCATTTATATAAACTTCCCTTTTAGTACTGCTTTGGTGTATCCTATAGATTTTAGTATGTTGTACTACCATTTTCATTTGTTTCAAGAATTTTTTAAATTTCTTTCTTAATTTTCTTCATTGACTCATTGGCCCAGGAGCATGTTTTTTAATTTCTATGTGTTTGTGCAGGTTCTAGGGTTCATCTTATTTATTTCTAGTTTTATCCATTGTGGTCAGAAAAAATACTTTTTAAAAATCAGGACAGAAAATGAATCTCGAGAAAACATAGTTGACATGATTTCTACTTTTTAGAATTTGGTGATGCTAGTTTTGTGGCCGAAGATCTGGCCTATTCTAGAGAATGTTCTATGTGCTGAAGAAAAGAATGTATATTCTGTAGCAATTTTATGAAATGTTCTATAAATATTACTTGGGCCTATTAGGTCTAGTGTGTAGTTTAACTCTGATATCTTTGTTGATTTTCTGTCTGGATGATATTCCCTTTACTGAAAATGGGGTGTTAAACTGCCCTACTGTTATTTTATTGCAGTCTATCTCTTCCTTTAGATTTATTGATGTTTGTTCTATATACTTCAGTACTTCTGTGTTGAGTGCATTGATATTTACAATTGTTGTATCATCTTGCTGAATTGACCCTTTATCATTATATAGTGACCTTCTGTGTCTCTTTTTATATCTTTTATTTGTAATTCATTTTGTCAGATATAAGTAAGTTACTCCTGATCTTTTTTGGTTTCCAGTTGCATGGAATATCATTTTCCATTTATGTACTTATGTGTGCCTTTATAGGTGAAATAGGTTTCTTGTAGGCAACATAGTTAGGTCTTGTTTCTTATTTTTATTTTTTATTTTAGGTTTGGTGGTACACGTGGAGGTTTCTTATATAGGTAAACTCATGTCATGGGGATTTATTGTATGTATTAGTACATCGCCCAGGTATTAGGCTTAGTACCTAATAGTTATCTTTTCTGCTCCTCTCCCTCCTCTCTGCCCTCAAGTAGACACCAGTGTCTGCTTTTTCCTTCTTTTTGTTCATAAATTCTCATCATTTAGCTCCCACTTATAAGTGAGAACATGCAATATTTGGTTTTCTGTTCCTCAGTTAGTTTGCTAAGCATGATAACCTCCAGCTCAATCCATGTTCCCACAAAAGACATGATCTTATTCTTTTCTATGACTTAATAATATTCCATGGTATATGGGTGCCACATTCTCTTTATCCAGTCTGTCATTTATGGGCATTTAGGTTAATTCCACATCTTTGCTATTGTGAACAGTCCTGTAGTGAACATTTGTGTACATGTGGCTTTATAGTAGAATGTTTTATATTCCTCTGGGTATATACCCAGTAACGGGATTGCTGTGTCAAATGGCAGTTCTGCTTTTAGATCTTTGAGGAATTGCTATAGTGCTTTCCACAATGGTTGAACTAATTTACACCCCCACCAGCAGTGTATAAGGGTTCCCTTTTCTCTGTAACCTCACCAGCATCTGTTATTTTTTGACTTTATTATAATACCCATTCTGACTGGTATGAGATGGTATCTCATTGTGGTTTTCATTTGCATTTCTCTAATGATGAGTGATATTGAGCTTTTTTATATGTTATTTTGCTGCATGTATGTCTTCTTTTGAGAAGTGTCTGCTCATATCCTTTGCCTACTTTTTAATGGGGTTGTTTGTTTCTGTCTTGTAAATTTACTTAAGTTCCTTATAGATGATGGATATTAGACCTTTGTCAGATGCACAGTTTGCAAATATTTTCCTCCATTTGGTAGGTTGTCTGTTTACTCTGTTGATATTCTCCTTTGCTGGGCAGAAGGTCTTAGATTTAATTAGATCCCATTTGTCAATTTTTGCTATTGTGATTGCTTTCAGTGTCTTTGTCATGAACTCTTTATCCATTCCTGTGTCCAGGATAACATTGCTTAGGTTGTCTTCCTGGGTTTTAATAGTTTTGGGTTTTATACTTAAGTCTTTAATCCATCTTGAATTGATTTTCATATATGGTATAAGGAAGGGGTCCAGCTTTTATCGTCTGAATATGGTGAGCCAGTTATCCCAGCACCATGTATTGAATAGGGAGTCCTTTCCCCATTGTTTATTTTTGTCAGCTTTGTCAAAGATCACATGGTCATAGATGTGTAGCCTTATTTCTGGGCTCTCTATTGTGTTCCATTGGTCTATGTACCTATTTTTGATTATGCTGTTTTGGTCACTGTATCCTTGTAGTATAGTTTCAAGTCAGCTAACATGATTCCTCCAGCTTTGTTCTTTTGGCTTTGGATTGCCTTGGCTATTCAGGCTCTTTTTTGCTTCCATACGAATTTTAAAATATTTTTCTAGTTATATGAAAAATGACATTGGTAATTTGATGGTAATAGAATGGAATCTGTATATTGCTTCAGGCAGTGTAGCCATTTTAATGATATTGATTCTACCTGTCCATCAGCATGGTATATTTTTCCATTTGTTTGTGTCTTCTCTAATTTCTTTGAGCAGTAGTTTATAATTCTCATTGTAGAGATCTTTCACCTCCCTGTTTAGGTGTATTTCTAAATATTTTACTTTTTAAAAAAATTTTTTTGACAAGCACGTTATGCACATGTACCCTAGAACTTAAAGTATAATGATAATAAAAAAAAAGAAAGTAATATTTTACTTTTTTGTGGCAATCGTGAATGGGAATTCATTCCTGATTTGGCTCTTAGTTTGACTGTTGTTGGCATATAGGAATCCTAGTGATTTTTGTACATTGATTTTATGTCCTACAACTTTGCTAAAGTTGTTTATCACCTGAAGGAGCTTTTGGGCCAAGACTGTGGGGTTTTCTAGATAGAGAATCATATCATCTGAAAACAGATATAGTTTGACTTCCTCTCTTCCTATTTGGAGGCCACTTATTTATCTCTCTTTCTTGGTTGCTCTAGCTAGGACTTCCCATACTATGTTGAATAGAAGGGGTGAGAGAGGACAAACTTGTCTTGTGCCGGTTTTCAAGGAGAATGCTTCCTGCTTTTGTCCATTCAGTATAATATTGGCTGTGGGTTTGTCATAGATGGCTCTTATTCTTTTGAGGTATGTTACTTCAATACCTAGTTTATTGAGAGGTTTTAACATGAAGGGATGTTGAATTTTATCAAAAGCTTTTCTTGAATCTATTGAGATAATCCCATGATTTTTGTCTTTAGTTCTATTTATGTGATTAATCACATTTATTCATTTTCATATGTTGAAACAACTTTGCATTCCGGGAATGAAATCTACCTGATCATGGTGGATTGGCTTGGTGATATGCTGCTGGATTCAGTTTGCAAATATTTTACTGAGGATTTTTGCAACGATGTTCATCAAGGATATAGACCTGAACGTGATTTGTTGTTGTGGCTGTTGTTGTGTCTCTGCCATGTTTTCGTATCAAGATAATGCTGGTCTCTGAGTTGCAGAGGAGTCCTTCCTCCTCAGTTTTCTGGAATAGTCTCGGTAGGAATGGTGCCAGCTCTTCTTTGTAATCTCGTAGAATTTGGCTTTGAATCTATCAGGTCATAGGCATTTTCAGTTAGCAGGCTGTTTATTACTGATTCAATTTTGGAGCTCATTCTTGGTCTTTTCAAGGAGTCCATTTCTTCTTTGTTCTGCCTCAGGAGGGTGTGTGTGTCCAGGAATTTATCTCTTTTGGGTTCTCTAGTTTGTGTGCATACAGGTGTTCATAGTAGTTTCTGATGGTTTTTACTTCTGTGGGGACAGTAGTAACATTCTCTTTGTCATTTCTAATTGTGTTTATTGGATCTTCTCCCTTTTCTTCTTAATTAGTCTAGCTAGTGGCCTATCCATTTTTTTAATTTTTCAAAAAAAAAAAAAAAAAAAAAAACAACTCCTGGATTTGTTGATCTTTTGAATGGTTTTTCATGTCTCGATTTCCTTCACTTCAGCTCTGATTTTTGTTATCTAGTGTTTGGGGTTTATTTGTTCCTGCTTCTCTAATTCTTTCAGTTGTTATGTTAGGTTGTTAATTTGAGATCTTTCTAACTTTTTGATGTGGGCATTTAGTGCTATGAATTTCCCTCTTAATATCACCCTAGCTGTGTCCCAGAGATTCTGGTATGTTGTATCTTTGATCTCATTATTTTCAGAGAACTACTTAATTTCTGCCTTAATTTCATTATTTTCCTAAAAGTCATTCAGGAGTATGTTGTTTAATTTCTATGTAATTTTATAGTTTTGAGCAATTTTTATTGTGTTTACTTCTATTTTTGTGGCACTGTGGTTCCAGAGTGTGTTTTGTAAGATTTTCATTCTTTTACTTTTGTTGAGGATTGCTTTGTGTCCAACTATGTGCCTGATTTTAGAGTACATGTCATGTGGCAATGAGAAGTATTTATATTCTGTTGTTTTGGGGTGGAGACTTCTGTAAAGCTCTCTCAGATCCATTTGGTGCAATGCTGAGTTTAGGTCTTGAATATTTTTGTTAATTTTCTGCCTCAGTTATCTGTCTAATACTGTCCGTGGCATGTGGAAGTCTCCCACTATTATTGTGCAGGACTCTGTGTCTCATTGTACATCTCTAAGAACTTGCTTTATGAATCTGGGTACTTCTGTGTTGGGTGCATGTATATTTAGGATACTTAGGTCTTCTTGTTGAATCGAAACCTTTACCATTATGTAATGCCCTTCCTTGTCTTATTTTTTTTTATATTTGTTGGTTTGCAGTCTGCTGTCTGAAATTAGGATTGCAACCCCTGCTTTTTTCTGTTTTCCATTAGCTTGGTAGATTTTTCTCCATCCCTTTATTTTGAGCCTATAAGTGTAATTACATGTGTGATGGGTCTCTTGAAGACAGCATACCATTGGATCTTGCTTTTTCATTCAGCTTGCCACTCTGTGCCTTTTAAGTGGGGCATTTAGCTCATTTACATTCAAAGTTAGTATTGATATGTGTGAATTTGATCCTATCATTGTACTATTAGCTGGTTACTATGTTGGTTTATTTGTGTGCTTGCTTTACAGTGATACTGGTCAGTGTGTTTAAATGTGATTTTCTATTAGCTGGTAGCAGTCTTTCCTTTCTATATTTAGTGCTCCTTTCAAGATCTCTTCTGAGACAGGTCTGGTGGTGGTGAAGTTCTTCAACATTTGCTTATCTGAAAAGGATCCTATTTCTCCTTCACTTAGGAAGCTTAGTTTGGCTGGATATGAAATTCTTGGTTGAAATTTTTTTCTTTAAAAATGTTTAATATAGGCCCCCAGTCTTTTCTGGCTCATAGGGTTTCAGCTGAGAGTTCCATTGTTAGCCTGATGGGGATCCCTTTGAAGGTGACCTGCCCTTTCTCTCTAGCTACCTGTAACATTCTTTCTTTCATTTCTACCTTGGAAAATCTGATGATTATGTGCCTTAGAAAGCATCTTCTTGTGTAGAATCTTGCAGGGGTCCTCTGTATTTCTTGCTTTTGACTATTGACCTCTCTAGCAAGTTTGGGGAAGTTTTCATGGACAATATCCTGAAATATATTTTTCAAGTTATTTGCTTTCTCCCCCTTCCTTTCAGGGATGCCAATGATTTGTAGCTTTGTCCACTTTACATAATCTCATACTTCTTAGAGGTTTTGTCCATTCCCCTTTATTCTTTTTTCTTTATTTTTCTCTGATTGTCTTATTTCAGAGAACCAGTCTTCAAGTTCTAAGATTATTTCCTCAGCTTGGTTTATTCTGCTGTTAGTACTTATGATTGCATTGTGAAATTCTTATATTGTGTTATTCCATTCTGTCAGACACATTAGGTTCTTTTTTATACTGGCTATTTTATCCTTCAGCTCCTGTATCACTTTATTGTGATTCTTATTTTCCTTGGATTGGGTTTTACCATCCTCCTGGATCTTGATGATTTTTGTTCCTATCCGTATTCCGAATTCTACGTCTGTCATCGCAGCCAGTTCAGCCTGGTTAAACACTCTTTTGGGAGAAGTTGTACAGTCATTTGGAGAACATATGACACCTGGGCCATTTGAGTTACCAGAGTTCTTGCGTTGGTTCTTTCTCATCTCTGTGTGTGGGTGTTTCTTTAACTGCAGCGTAGCTTGAGTACAGTCAATATACTTCTTTTCTGGATGTTTTCACTGAGCTGAGGCTTTGTGTAGTGTCTTTATTTGAAGCTGATTTACTGTCTCTAGTTTCAGAGGGGGGTATTTTAGTGATGAATTTTTCGTGTTTAAGTTTTGGGGTATGAACCAACAGGTGACACTCAGGCTTACTGGTCATTTGGTAGAGTCTTGCTCAGTTGTGTGGCTCTCCTATTTTTTCTCACAGTTGCAGCCATATTTCCTCTCAGTGCTCTGAAAGTGAAGGTTCCTCTTCCCCTTGAGTGCTGGCTGTAGTTCATGACTTGCCATAGTTGGGCTGCCCACTGGAACTCGGGTGATCTTAGTGCTTATGTTCCTTCCCCATTGTAGAGGCAGCAGAGGAAGAGATCTTAGGAGTGGTTGTGGCCAAGGGTCATTTACTTGACTCCTGGGGGCTTTACCCCAGAGAGATACAGGTCAGCAATTGCTCAGTGCAGTCAGCCCAAGGTGGAGGGTTTATGCCCGAACCAGGGGTTCCCTGTCTGGTAATGAGTCATGGGTGGTATTTAGGACCTGTGGGAGATGGACTGGCTTCCTCTCCTTGGGTCAACTACAGCTTGTTGGAGGTATGGATAAGACACTTAGGGTCTTTGCTCCTTTGTTACTCCAAAGGTAGCAAGAGTAGTTCCACTGCAGAGGCAGTGGCCAAGAGGCTTTGCTTTCAGTTGCCCTTAAGAGGCTTTGTCCAGGGAGTTGCTGAGTTAGTACTAGCTTAGTAGTTCTGGTGGGGGGTGGCTGGAGGGCCAGGCCTGGAGGACCTACCCATTGAGGAGATATGAAAATGAGCATCCACATAACAGGCTGGCCACTTTTTCATAGGGCTCCTGTGGTATGCTTGGGGCCTACTCCAGACCCTAGTCACCTCAGATTTTCCAGAACCTGGAGGTGTCACTGGTGAAGGCTGTGAAACATCAAACATGGCAACTTGTCCCTATTTCAGGGAACTTTGTCCCAGGGAGTTACAGACCTGTTGCTGGCCCAAAGGCACCTGTCGGAAGTGGTTGGAGACCACAGTTGGGAGGTCCCACCCAGTCAAGACAAACAGGATTGGGAACTGCTTAAAAAAGCAGTCTGATCCTGTTTTGGTAGAGCAGCTGTGTTGTGCTGGGGGTCCACTTCAGCCCTTGGTCACCTCACACTCTGAAGCCCAAAGGCTGAAATGGGTAAGATGCCCAAAGAGCAATTATGGCAGCCCACCCCTTCCTGTGGGAGTGCTGTCCCAGGGGGAGTTCAGATCTCTGTTGACTGGAGAGCATGGGTGGGGATAGCTGGAGGCCCCAGTTGGGAGGTCCCGCCCAGTTAGGAGGAATAAGATCAGGACCCACTTATAAAAGCAGTTCGGCCATATTTTGGTAAAGCAGCTGTGCTTTGCTGGTGGGTCCACTTCAGACCCTGGTCACCTCAGACACCCCAAAGCCCAAAGGCTGGAATGGCTAAGTCATCCAAAGAGCAAAAAAAAAAAAAAAAAAAAAAAAAAAAAAGAGTATACCCCCCGCTGGGAATACCTTTCGTGGGGGAATTCAGATCTCTGTCAGTTGGAGATATTGGGTGGTGGTGGCTGGAGGCCCTGGTTGGAAGGACCTGACCAGCAAGGAAGAACAGGATCAGGCACCGACTTAAAGCAGCAGTCTGGATTTGTTTTGGTAGAGGAGCTAGGCTGTGCTGGGGTATCCCTTTTGCCCCAGGTCATCTAGACTCTCAAAGCCTGAAGACTGGAACGGCTAAGGCACCTGAAAAGCAAAGATGGTGGCTTGCCCCTCCCGCCAAGGGCTCTTTTTTAGGGAGGTTCAATGCTGCTACTGCTAGCTGACTGGAATTCCAAGCCAGTGGGTCTTATCTTGTGAGGTGCCATGGAATGAGGCCTGTGGGCTGTTATTGCTCAGCCCCCTGGATTCAGCTTCTTTCTAGGGGTATGTACAGGAGTCTAACCTCCCACTTTGTGGGAGTTGCAGCTACTTTTGCCAAAAAGTCCAAGTTTCTAAGGCTCTAGTGTCTCCACACATGCCTGAGTGGCTGCTCTGCCAAGACTCCATGTTACTCTTTTTGTCAGACTGAAGACTGAAGGCCCTGGTGTGGTGGGTTCACAAGGAAATCTCCTTATCTGATGGTTGCAAAGATCTGTGGGAGAAGCATGGCTTCCCTGGGTGGAGGAGGATTCACCTGCCTCCGTGTTGCTCCCAGATGGGCTGTTGTCCTCTTGCTTTTCTTTGTTCTCTGTGGGTCAAGTTGTTTCCTAGATTAATCCCAATGTGAGTACCTGAATATTTCGGTTGAAGGTCTTGTATTTATTTGCCCCTTCTGTTCCTCTTTGTGAAAGCCACACAGCCTAGCTGCTTCTAGCTGAGCATCTTGGCCACTACGCCCCAGGTTGTGTCTTTATTCATTCAGCCTCTATATGCCTTTTAAAACAAGTTTTTTATTTTTAATTTTTCTGGGTACATAGTAGGTGTACATATTTATGGGGTATGTGAGATATCTTAATACAGGTATACAATGTGTAATAATCAAATGAGGATAAATTGAATATCCATAACTTCAAGCATTTATCCTTTATTTCTGTGGTAAACAGTCCAGTTATACTTTTAGTTATTTTAAAATACTAAATCTTGTTTATTCTAACAATTTTTTTTTTGAGACGGAGTCTTGCTCTGTTGCCCAGGCTATAGTGCAGTGGTGTGATCTCAGCTCACTGCAACCTCCGCCTCCTGGATTCAAGCGATTCTCATGCCTCAGCCTTCTGAGTAGCTGGGATTACATGCACCACCATGCCTGACTAATTTTTGTATTTTTAGTAGTGATGGGGTTTCACCATGTTGGCCAGGCTGGTCTCGAGCTCCTGACCTCAGGTGATCCACCCACCTTGGCCTCCCAAAAGCTGGGATTGCAGGTGTGAGCCACTGCACCCAGACAATATTTTTATAAGCATTAACCATCCCAACTCTCCCCCACCCCCAAACACCATTCCCAGCCTCTGGTAACTATCATTATACCTTCTATCTCCATCAATTCAATTGTTTTAATTTTTAGCTCCCCAAAATAATTGGGAACATGTGACTTTTATCTTTCTGTGCCTGGCTTATTTCACTTAACATAATGACCTCCAGTTCCATCCATGTTGTTGCAAATAAAAGGATTTCATTCTTTTTTATGGCTCAGTAGTACTCCATTGTATATATGTACTACTTTTTTATCTATTCGTATGCTGATGGACACTTAGGTTGCTTTTAAATCTTGGCTATTGTGAGTTGTGCTCCAATAAACATAGGAATGCAGATATCTCTTCAATATACTGATTTTCTTTCTCTTGGGTATATAACTAGGAGTAGAATTGCTGGATCATATGTTAGCTCTATTTTTACTTTTCTGAGGAACCTCCAAACTGTACTCCATAGTGGTTTTACTAAAACATACATTTGCACCAATACTGTTCAAGGGTTTCCTTTTCTCCACATCCTCACCAGCATTTGTTATTGCCTGACTTGTGGATAAAAGCCACTTTAACTGGGGTGAGATTTTGTCTCATTATAGTTTCAATTTTCATTCATCTGATGATCAATGATGTTGAGCACCTTTCCATGTACCCGTTTCCCATTTGCATGTCTTCATTTCAGAAATGTCTATTCACATCTTTTGCCCGTTTTTAATCAGATTATTAGATTTTTTCCTATAGAGTTGTTTGAACTCTTTATATATTCTGGTTATTAATCCCTTCTCAGATGGGTAGTTTGCAAATATTTTCTCCTATTCTGTGGTTTGTCTTTTCACTTTGTTTATTGTCTTCTTTGCTGTACAGAAGGTTTTTAACTTGATGTGATCCCATTTGTCTATTTTTGCTTTGGTTGCCTGTGCGTTAGGAGGTATCACTCAACACATTGTTGCCAATTCCAATGTCTGAAGAATTTCCCCGAAAGTTTTATTTCATAGTTTCATATTTTGAGGTCTCAGAGTTAGGTCTTTAATCTATTCTGATTTGACTTTTATATATGGAAAGAGGTAAGGGTGTAGTTTCATTCTTCTGCATATGGATATCCAGTTTTCCCAGCACCATTTATTGAAGAGAGTGTTCTTTTCCCAGTGAATATTCTTGGCATTTTTGTTGACAATAAGTTCACTCTTTATTCTCTATTCTGTTCCGTTGGTCTATATGTCTCTTTTTATGCTAGTCTCATTCTGCTTTGCAGTCAGGTAATGTGATTCCTAGAGTTTTGTTTATTTTGCTCAGAATAGCTTTGGCTATTCTGGGTCTTTTGTGGTTCCATATAAATTTTAGGATTATTTTTCCTATTTCTATGAAGGATGTCATGGGTATATTAAGAGGGATTGCATTTAATGTGTAGATTGCTTTGGGTAGTATGGACATTTTAACAATATTAATTCTTCCAAATCATGAACATGGAATATCTTTCTTTTTTTTTTTTTCCTGCTTCCTGTTCAATTTCTTTCAATGTTTCACAGCTTTTCTTGCAGATATTTTTCACTTCTTTGGTTAAGCTAATTTATGGGTATTTATTTTATTTTAACTTATTGTGAAGGGGATTGCTTTCTTGATTTCATTTTATGTTGTTCACTGTTAGCATACAGAAATGCTACTAATTTTTGCATGTTGATTTTGTATTCTGCAACTTGACCGAATTTGTTTATCAGATCTAATGTTTTTTTGTGGAATCTTTATGTTTTTCCAAATATAAGATTTTATCATCTGAAAACAAGGATAACTTCACTTTTTCCATTCCAATTGGAATGTGTTTATTTCCTTCTCTTGTCTGACTGCTACAGCTAGGACTTCTAGTACTGTGTTGAATCACAGTGGTGAAAGTGGGCAGAAATTTTTCACTTCCCTTCTTAATTTCTTTATTGATCTGCTGGTAATTCAGGAGCATATTATTTAATTTCCATGGGTCTGTATACTTTCCAAACTTCCTCATTAATTGATTTCTAATTTTATTCCACTGTGGTCATAGAAGGGATTTGATATTATTTCACTTGTTAAATTTTTTTAACGTCATCTAACATATGGTCTGTTCTTCAGAATGATCCATGTGCCAAAGAGAAGAATATGTATTCTGCAGCTGTTGGATGAAATGTTCTGTAAATATTTTTAGGTTCATTTCATCTGTGGTGCATATTGTCTGATGTTACTTTGTTGATTTTCTGTCTGGGTGATCTGTTCAATGTTGAAGGTGGGGTACTGAAGTCTCCAGCTATTATTGTATTGGAGTCTGTCTCTGTTAAGCTCTAATAATATTTGCTTTATACCTCTGGGTGTTCCAGTGTTGAGTGAATGTATATTTAGAATTGTTATATTCTCCTGCTGAATTGACCCCTTTATCATGATATAATCACCTTCCTTGTGTCTTCTTATAGTTTTTGTCTTGAAATGTATTTTCTATGATATTTTTGTAGCTACACATGCTCTGTTTTTGTTTTCACTTGCATGGAATATCTTTTTCCATCCCTTTATTTTCAATCTATTTTTGTCTTTATAGATGAAAGGTGTTTCTTGTAGGTAACAGATCATCGGGTCTTGTTTTTTTGGTGGTTGTTGTTGTTGTTGTTTTCATCCATTCAGCCACTTTTTCTCTTTTGATTAGAGTTTACTCCATTTACATTCAATTTTATTATTGAAAATAGCTTGCTCCTACCATTCTCTTATTTGTTTTCTGGTTGTTTCATGGTTTTTTTTGTTTTGTTTTTGTTTTTGTTTTTTGTCCTTCCTGTCTTCTTTTAAGTAAAGGTGATTTTCTCTTTTGGTATGTTTTAATTTCTCGCTTTTTATTTTTTCTGTATCTGTAATATGTTTTTTGATTTGCAGCAACCATATGATGGTTAATACAGAGTGTCAACTTGATTGCTTGAGTGGGTTGAAGTATACAAAGTATTGATCCTTGGTGTGTCTGTGATGGTGTTGCCACAGGAAGTTGACATTTGAGAATCAGTGAGTTGGGAACAGCAGACCCATTCTTACTTTGGGTGGGCACAATCTAATCAGCTGCCAGCATGGCTAGAATATAGGCAGGCAAAAAAATGTGAAAAGATAGACTGTCCTAGCCTCCCAGCCTACATCTTTCTCCCATGCTGGATGCTTTGTGCCCTCAAACATCAGACTCCAAGTTGTTTGGTTTTGGAACTCGGACTGGCTCTCCTTGCCCCTCAGCCTGCAGACAGCCTATTATGGGACCTTGTGGTGATATGAGTTAATACTTAATAAACTTATATATATATATATATATACACACACACACTTAATAAACTAAGAGTTAATACTCTTATACTTACTCTAAACTAATTAAGAGTTAATACTTAATAAACATATATATATATATATATATATATATATATATATATATATATCCCATTAGTTCTACAGATTTTGGTACCAGGAGTGGTTCTAGAAGAACAGAATATTAAGGATGGAGTTCTTTTGTTGGTTTGGGGGTTTCTGGAATTGGCTGCTTAGTATGATTAGACACAAAAATGTTAAGGACTCTACTTCTAATAGTATGGAGAACACTGACGGTCCTTGGCATGAACTGTTTAGAGAGTTAGCAAAATAAATACGCTTGACACTCCTGATTTATTCCTTGTGAGAGGCAAGGAGTTTAGCGACTCTATACATAATACCTTTGACCTTATGTGGAGAACCAAGGAATATAATGAAGTTGGTTGGCTGCTCCTAAGTTCAGTGGAAAAACTGGTGAAAGAAAATGATGAACTCAAGGATTCTGTCTCCTGGCATCAGAAGCAGATACTGAGTCTCAAATCTGCTAAGAGTGCCCTGAGTGAGAGTCTTATTTCAGAGGGAGGAATGCTGCCACCAGGAGACACAACAAGGATTCCATTAAATGGGAAGTTATGATTACCACCTGGACATTTTGGGCTCCTCCTACCTTTAAGTCAACAGGCCAAGAACGGAGTTACAGTGTTGGCTGGGGTGATTGACCCAGACTACCAAGATGAAATCAGTCTACTACTGCACAATGGATGTAAGGAGGAGTATGCATGGAATACAGGAGATCCATTAGGGCGTCTGTTAGTATTACCATGCCCTGTGATTATGGTCAATGGGAAACTACAACACAATCCAGGCAGGACTACAAATGACCCAGACCCTTCAGGAATGAAGGTTTGGGTCACTCTATCAGGAAAAAAAAAACACAACCTGTTGAAGTGCTTGCTGAAGGCAAAGGGAATACAGAATGGGTAGTAAAAGAAGGTAGTCATCAATACCAGCTACAACCACGTTACCAGCTGCAGAAACAAAGACTATAATTGTCATCAGTATTTCCTCCTTCTTTTGTTTAAAAAAAAAATGTTTGTGCATATATACACTTGTACTAAGAAAATATCTTCATTTTATTTCCTTTCTCCTTTATCATGTGACATAAGATTTATTGACTCCACATCAACATTTAAGTATTGTTAACTTTATGTAATAGCATTTGGGTTGGGGATTGGTACAGTTCCAGTTGTACAAAGTATAGTTGTATTATGTTAGGTGTAACTATGACCTTATTATCATCTGTATTTTAATATTATGTATGATCTCAGGAGATGTGTATGGGTTCAAGTTGACAAAAGGTGGACTTGTGATGGTTAATACTGGTCAACTTGATTGGATTGAAGAATACAAAGTATTGATCCTGGGTGTGTCTGTGAGGGTGTTGCCAAAGGAGATTAACATTTGAGTCAGTGGGCTGGGAAAGGCAGACCCACCCTTAATTTGGGTGGGCACAATCTAATCAGCTGCCAGTGTGGCTAGAATATAAGCAGACAGAAAAATGTGAAAAGAGAGACTGGCCTAGCCTCCCAGCCTACATCTTTCTCGCATGCTGGATGCTTTCTGTCCTTGAACATCGGACTCCAGATTCTTCAGTTTTGGAACTCGGACTGGCTCTCCTTGCTCCTCAGCCTGCAGACAGCCTATTTTGAGACCTTGTGATCATGCAAGTTAATTCTTAATAAATTCCCCTATAGATATATTCCATTAGTTCTGTCCCTCTAGAGAAGCCTGATTAATACAAACTGTTAGGCTTGCAATAATATAACCCATTATTTTAAACTGATGACAACACTAATTGCATAAACAAACAAAGATAAAACTAATAAAAACTACAACTGAACTTCATCCTCATGCTTTTAATTTTTGTTACGTCTATTTGTATCTTATTGTACTGTCTACGCCTTCCAAAGTTGTTATACTTATTTTTGATCAGTTCATCTTTTAGTCTTTCTACTCAAGATATGAGTAGTTTACATGTTACACCTACAGTGTTACAATATTCTGTGTTTTCTGTGTGCTATTACCAGTGAGTTTTGTACCTTCAAATTATTTATTTTTGCTCATTAACATTCTTTCATATCAAAGAACTCCTTTTAGCATTTCTTATAGGACACTTCTGCTGTTGATGTAATTCTTCAGTTTTTGTTTTTCTGGGAAAGTGTTTATTTCTCCTACATGTTTGAAGAATATTTTTTGCTATATATACTATTCTAGGGTAAAAAGGGATTTTATTCCTTCAACACTTTAAATATGTCATGCCAGTCTCTCCTGACCTGTGAGGCTTCCACTGAAAGCTCTGCTGCCAGATATATTGGAGTGTCATTATATGTTATTTGTTTCTTGCTGCTTTTAGGATCCTTTCTTTATTTTTCACCTTTGGAAGTTTTATTATCAAATGTCTCGATGTAGTCTTATTTGGCTTAAATCTGTTTGGTCTTCTATCACCTTCTCATAATTGAATATTAATGTCATTCTCTAGGTTTGGGAAGTTCTGTCATTATTCATTGGAATAAACTTTCTACCCCTATCTTTCTCTCTACCTCCTCTTTAAGGCCAATAACTCTTAGATTTGCCAGTTTTAGGCTATTTTCTAGATCTTGTGAGTGTGCTTCTTTTTTCTTTACTCTTTTCTTTTGTCTCTTCTCTGTGTATATTTTCAAGTAGCCTGTCCTCAGGCTCACTAATTCTTTCTTCTGTTTAGTCAGTTCTGCTGTTAAGAAACCCTTTTTCATTCATCAGTATTCAATTTAATTTTTCAGCTCAAGAATTTCTGCTTGATTCTTTTTAATTATTTCCATCCCATTTTAAAATTTATCTGGTAAGATTCTGAATTCCTTCTCTGTGTTATCTTGATTTTCATTGAGCTTCCTCAAAACAGCTATTTTGAGTTCTCCTGTCTGAAAGGTCTACTATCTCAGTCTCTCTGAGATTGGTCATTATGCTTAATTTACTTTGTTTGGTGAAGGCATCTTTTCCTGGATGTTCTTGATACTGTGGCTGTTCATCAGTGTCTAGGCATTGAAGAGTTAGATATTTATTGTCATCTTCACAGTCTGTGCCTGTTTATGCTTGTCCTCCCTGGGAAGGCTTTCCAAATATTCACAGAGACTTGGGTGTTGTGATCTAAGTCTTTGATCATTGCATTATATGTACATTTGGTGGCTCCTCAAGCCCAATAATGCTGTGGCTCTTGCATACTCATATAAATACCATCTTGGTGGTCTTGGATAAGATCCTGAAGAATTCCATGGACAGAGGCTCTCGTTCTCTTCCCTTACTTTTCCCCAAACAAATAATGTCTCTCTCTGTGTTGAGCTGCCTGGAGCTAGGAGAGGGTAACACAAGTGCCCCTGTGGCCACCACCACTAGGGCTGTGCTGGGTAAGCCCTGAAGCCTGTACAGCACTGATTCTCACCCAAGGCCCATCGTAACTACTGCCTATATTCTCTCAAGGCCCTAGAGCTCTACAATCAGCCGGTTGCAAAGCCAGCCAGATTTCTGTTCTTCCTTCCTGGGTGGTGAATTCCCCCAGGTTCCAGCCAGTTCCAGAGATGCCATCTGGGAGTCAGCACTTGGATTCAGAAGTCTTAGGTATCAACCTGGTGCTCTGTTCCAATGTGGCTGAGCAGGCACCAAAGCCAGAAGACAAAGTCCTTTTCACTCTTCGCTCCCCTTTCCATAAATACACAGTTATCTCCCTGTGGCCACTACTGCCCCAGGCCCACAGCACCTACTGCCTGGCTACTGGAAATGTTCACTCAAGGCCCAAGGGCTCTTCACTAAGGGTATGGTGAATCCTGCCTGATCTGGTACTCACCCTTCAGGACAGTGGGCTCCACTCTGGCCCTGGGTAGGTACAGAAATGCCATCCAAGAGTCAAGGCCTAGAATTGGGGAACCCCCACTTGGTGCTCTTCCTCACTGTGGCCAAGCCAGTACCTAACCTGCAAGGCAAAGTCTCCTTTATCTTCCCTTTGCTTTTATCAAGCAGAATGAGTCTCTGCTCATAGTCACCATAGCTGTGCATATGTTGGGTGACACCTGAAGGTAGCATATCTCTGAATCTCACCCAAAGCCCATGGTAAGTACTGCCTGATTACCACTAGTGACTATTCGAAGCCCAAGGGCTCTTTAGTTAGCAGGTGATAAATCCTGCAGGACTGGCTCTTTCACTTCAAGAGAGCATGTTCCCTTCTGGCACAGGGTGTGTCTAGTAATGTCACCCATGAGCTAGGACCTAAAATTGAGGCCTCAGGACTCTTCCTGGTAACCTAATCTACTGTGGCTAAGTTGGTATCCAAGTTACAAGACAAAGTCCTCTATTCTCCCTTCTCCCCTCCCCAAGCAGAAGGAAGGAGTCTCACTTAGAGCTGCAAGCTGCACTACCTGACGTTGTGGGAGGGGTTACACACGCACTCCCTTGACCACCCTGGCTGGTATCTCACTAGGTCATGTGTACCCCACATTCACTGGCTCTGAGCCCAACAAAGCTCCAGGATTTGCCCAGGAATTGCAGTCCTTTTGCCCTAGACTGCCTTTCAAGTTTATTTAAGACCCCAGAGACTTAGCTTACAGTAGCAGTGCTTTCTACAACTCAGGTTCTGACCACTGGGATTGGCATTTCTTACCTGATTAGGGCTTGTCTAAATGCTTCCTCTGTGGGCACCAGCTGAGTTCTTCCCAGTGTTGCTTTCTGCTGTGATAGGGCAGCACTGAGTTCCAACACAAACTGCCACAGTCACTGCACTCTCCCTCTCCCAAGTTCACAGAGTCTCTCTCCATACCATGCAACCACTGCTAGGAGATGGGAGAGGGGTGGTGTAGGCAATTCAAGACTGTCTTCCCTACCGTCTTCAGTGCCTCTTTGCTTAAAATGATGTTGAAACCAGGTACTGTAATCTCTCATATGATTTTTGGTTCTTATGACGGTGCTTTTTGTGTAAGTAGTTGCTCAATTTGGTGTTGCTATGGGGAGGATGATTGGTGGAGGCATCTATTCAGCCATCTCGCTCCACCCAGTCTCTTCTATGCCTTATAATTGGAGAATTGAACCCATTTACATTCAATGTTGTTATTGGCAAGTAAGGACTTTCTACTGCCCTTTTTTGCTTGTTTTCTGGTTGTTTTGCAGCTCCTCTCTTCCCTTCTTTCTTTCTTCCTTGGTAGCTATGTTATTTTCTCTGGCATTAAGTTTTAATTGCTTTTTATTTTTAGTGACTCTGTTATAGGTTTTTGCATTCTGGCTGCCATGAGGCTTACCAAAAACTATGTCATAGATGTAACAAGTTATTTTAAGGAGAGGACAGCTTATCTTAAATCACAAAGAAAATAATAGAAACAAAGAAAAAAATTCTACAATTTAACTTCATCTCCTCTACGTTTTGATTTTAATCATCTCTACTTATGTATTTTTATACTACCTATCTTTTAACGGGTTTCTTCAGTGATTATTGTTTTTGATAGATTTGTATTCTGGGTTGGATACTAGAGTTTTGAGTTGATTACACAATTACAGTAGTAGAATACTCTGTGTTTGTCCATGTACTTAATTTTACAAGTGGATTGTATACCTTCAAATGTTTTCTTTTCACATGCTTTCAAATTGAAGAGCTCCTTTACTATTTCTTGTAAGATTGGTCTGGTGATGGTTAATTCTCTCAACTTTTGTTTGTCTGGGAAAGACTTTTATCTCTGCTTTATTTTTGAAGGATAACTTTGCTGGATACAGTATTCTTGGATGACAGCTTCCTGCTCCCTGCCCCCCAGTAGTTTGAAAATGTCATCCTACTCCCTCCTGACCTGTATGGTTTCCATTGAGAAGTCTGTTGCCAAATAAATTGAAGCTCCTTTATATGTCATTCACATCTTTTCTCTTGCTATATTTAGGATCTTATCTTTAACCTTGACCTTTGAGAGTTTGACTATTATATGCCTTGGAGTAGTTTGAGTATTATGTGCCTTTGGGGTAGACGATTTTGGTTGAATCTGTTTGGTGTGCTCTGACCTTACTATACCTGGATATTTATCTTTCTCAAGTTTTGGAAAGTTTTTGTTATTATTTCTTGAATTATGCTTTTAATTCCCTTGCTCTTGCTCAACTCCCTCTTGTACACAAATAATTCTTACATTTGATGTTTTGAGGCAGTTTTCTGTATCTTGTAGGTGATCTCTTTTCCTTTTCATTCTTTTTCTCTCCTTTATTTTCAAAAAACTTTTCTTTGAGCTCACTGATTCTTTCTTCTGCTCCATTTTGTTATTGAGAGCCTCTAATGATTTTTTTCAGATTAGCAAATGTATTTCTCAGTTTCATGATTTCTATCTGATTTTCTTCTATTTAAATTTTTATTAACTTTTTCTGATAAATTTCTGAATTGCTTCTCTGTGTTATCTTGGAAATCACTCAGTTTCCATAACGTTGCCATTTTGAATTGCTGATCAGAGGGCTCAAATATTGCTGCTCATTAGGGTCAGTCACTGGTTCCTTGCTTTGTGCATTTGGGAAGGTTATGGTTCCCTGTTCAGTATTACTTCTTGTGGATGCACATCTGTGTTTTTGCATTGAAGAATTATTTATTCCAGTCTTCTCTGTCTGACTTGTTTTGGTTTTTATTCATTATGTTTGCTTAGAGATTCTTTGTAATTTACCTGTTGGATTTCAGTTTTTTTTCCCCATTAGGTCACTGTCTTCTTTTCAGTAGTAGATGGTGCCTTAAGCTCTGTTTTTCCTAGGCTTTAGTAAACAGTGGGAGCTCTGCCCATCCCAAATGTGGAAACTTCCAAAGCGGAACTGTCAAATTTAATTATATCATCTCTATCCATTAGGCGTAGTTCATTTCCTAGTAAGGAAGGTAAAGTCAGTTTCTCTCCTCACTGAGCTCTTCTGTCAGCCTGGTTGAAAATCCAGTAGAGAGCTCCAGGTCATAGTCAAGCCCCGGGTACATGATAATTATGCATAGCTTATTCCAGTTACTCTCTATCAGTATACTAACCATGACAAGAAAAAATAATTTTAAAAGAATCCAGCTGGCCAGGTGCAGTGGCTTATGCCTGTAATCCCAGCACTGTGGGAAACTGAGGCTGGCAGACTGCTTGAGCCCAGGAGTTTGAGACCAGCCTGAGCAACATGGTGAAACCTCTTCTCTATGAAAAAAATACAAAATTAACTGGGTGTCATGGTGTGCATCTGTAGTCCCAGCTACTCAGGAGGCTGAGAGGTGGGAGGATCGTTTGAGCCCAGGAGGTCAAGGCTGGAGTAAACTGACCACATAACTGCACTCCAGCCTGGGCAACAGAGTGAGACCCTGTCTCAAAAAAAAAAATCGAGCAATAAAAGAACTGAACTTTTCTTAACTAAACAGCGGCTTTTACCTTGAGCTAATGTGACTATAAATTGCCTCTTTATTTTGATAATTTTTATAGAATATATCCTAGAAGGGATATTTTTATCAAGTAAAGGTATAATACAAAAACAAACATTTTCTTGAGTGTGCTAATACAACCTTCCAGGGTTAATGATAATCAGGACTCGGGGGAATTAATCCCCTTCCTGTGAAATGCTGGACACTTGTCCTGAAAAAATACTGACATCAGACTCAAGTGTATTAAATGTTTTATATATTATAGCCTATTTCCTCTTTCTTTCTTTCTTTATTTGGATAAAACTTTCTTTGTACGACACCCATTAATGCTGCTCACAGTAGAAGAAATTTCTGATTTATTTTCAATCTGATACTTTCTGCTGCCATGACAAATAACCTGTTAGAAAGAATAACAGAAGAAATAAACTAATATTTATTGAGAGAATATTAAGGTTATGAGATTGGACCCAGAAGGGGTGTTCAGGCAATACAATATATTGTCTCAGCTCAAGGGTCTTTTATTTATTTGGGGAGATAAGATACATACATAAAAAGTTCCCTAACAGAACACAATACAGGATACATTATTTGCCAAATGATTAAAACCATAAAATTTGTGCTATACGAATTCAAAGGAAAGGTGATTTGCTATGGGCCAGGGTGGTCAGAAAAGGCTTTACATAGGTAGAATTTGGACCTTGAAGATTAGATAGGATCTAGATTGGTGGCAAGGAATGAAGAGGTCAAAGGTAAAAGGAAAGTCACAGGTTGTAATGCACAACACCCCAAGCTAAGTGAGGGGGACATGAAGAAAGTAGCCTGACTCCAGTAGAAATTTTGGGCAGTAAGGGAATAGATGAGAACTCATTAAAATAAGAGAACTCATCATCTTTATTTCAATATTCTCTGCACCTCTTTCAAAACAGGGTTACATATAGAAAATGATTATTAGATTAATTCAGCAGGTAAATTGACATCAGGTTGGGTGGGACTTTAGACACAAGACTAATAAATTTATTCTGTGAGTGATGGGGAACTACTGAAGGTTTTTGAGCTGGGGCATGATGTGAAGAAAATGTTTCAGGAAGATGAGGAAGTGATTCTCCTATCAAAACACACTTTCATCCTATGCCAGAGATTGCTGTAATCCCCGGACCTTCTGAGAGGATTGGTGAGAGCCCTTCTCTTCATCAGAATTCAGACTCTCCAAGTACATCCTGTATACAAGAGCTCTGGTTCAGAGATGAGAGGCCTTTCACATCAAGAATTTTGTTGTTTAGAAGCATCTGTGGGTGACATTCTGTGCAATCATCTCCCAGTCAGAGACAATGATTAAATCTTGCTTGAAGAAAAAAAATTACTTTATCACTTATTTCTTCAGACCTAACCAGATCTGTACGATTATTCCTAGGAATTTCAAAACTGCCACAGGACTTTGAGACAGAGTCATAAGTTAAATTAATGCCTTCTGTCTCAAAGAATGTACTTCTTCAAGGGTACCAAATTGCCCTTATGTATTTCCATGCATATTGGTGATAGGTAGTGCCAATGATGGAAGAGTCTTTAGTCTTAGTCAATTATTTACCAGCTTTCTATATAGGAATTCAAGATACCTTGGCCTATACTAACATCTTAACAATATAGTCTTCACATGAGTTGTATACTTTTGATTACATATTTGGGATGATTAGATAAGTGGATGTTTTCCAAAAGATTTTTTCTCTTTTATTCCCTCATATGAGGAATGAAGAGGCATTACCATTCTGGGGTAGGATGGCTGTCTGGTTGACCAAGAATATCATAGGAAAAAGGAGAGAGAATAGGGAAAAACTAACATTTCTGGCTGGACACGGTGGCTCATGCCTGTAATCCCAACACTTTGGGAGGCCGAGGCAGGCAGATCACGAGGTCAGGAGATCAAGACCATCCTGGCTAACACGATGAAACCCCATCTCTACTAAAAATACAAAAAAAAAAAAAATTAGCTGGGTATGGTGGCAGATGCCTGTAGTCCCAGCTACTCGGGAGGCTGAGTCAGGAGAATGGTGTGAACTCGGGAGGTGGAGCTTGCAGTGATCTGCGATCGCAACACTGTACTCCAGCCTGGGTGACAGAGTGAGACTTCGTCAAAAATAAATAAATAAACTAACATTTCTGAAAGTTGGGGTAGTGGGGGTGATAAAATACATACATGAAAAGCTGCCTAACAAAACACAATACAGGATATGTTGTTGGTCAAATGAATAGAACTATAAAGTGTGTGCTATCAAAATTCAAAGGATACGATGATTTCCTGTGGGTTGGTTTGGTCAGAAAAGGCTTCACAGAGAAGGTAGAATTTGGGCCTTGAAGACTAGCTAAGATCTGGATTGTCAGTGAGGAGTGCAGAAGCAGAAGGTATAAGGAAAATCACAGGTTGTAGTGGACAAGACCCCAAGATAAGTGAAGAGGACATGAAGAAAGTAGCCTGGCTCCAGTAAAGAGTTTGGGGACTATATGGGAACTCACTGGAGTCAGAGACATCATCGTCTTTATTTCAGTACTCTCTGCAACTCTTGGAAAATAAGATTGCATGTAGAAAATGATTGTTAGATTATTTCAAAGTGTGCAAGTAACATTTGTTGAATACCAATTATGTGCCAGGTGATCTACAGGGTTTGTAACATTTAATAGGTATAACCACTTTGTGAGTTATAAACATTAAATAACCCCATTTTATAGATGACAAAACTTAAGCTCAAAGAAACCCAAAGTCACACAGCTAGCAAGCAACAGATCCTGGCTCAAAAGTCTAAACTCTTAACAACTATACCACCCAGTATCTCTCCTTTGTTCCTATTTACCTTTCAGTTTATGGATCTTTTATGGACCACTTGAAAGACAATTATTTTAGTTCCTGTACCTCTCACCAGAAAGAGAAGGTGGAAAAATATGGATAGAGCTCTAGCATGGGAAGCATCTCCCACCTCTGCCACTAAGTTCAATGCATGACTTTTGGAATGCCTCTTCTCTTTGGACCTGTTTAAATTCCATGATCTTTAAGCTATCTTCAGCTATAATATCACATTTTGATACCACCTTACATTGATGGGACAGATGTCAAGCTGACTAACCTCAACTTGATATCTTTCACCAAATGGCTCCAACCTCAACCTGATATCTTTCACCAAATGGCTCCTTTCCTTTTTCAGAAGGAATGCTATTATAAACTAGAGGCCACTGTAAACATGCATAATTTATATATCTTCCACATTCTGGAACCAAATTTCTTTCTTCATGTATTCTCTCCATATACACTTACTTGTTCCCTCTTAACACATCTACCCTAGCATTTTGGCCACATGCCTATAAACAACCTGTTCATACACTTGTCATTTGCCTTTGCATGAGAGTAGGAAACCTAGGCCTCATTTCTGAAAACATCAAATGCAATACACTGGGTTATAGAAGGGTACTCCTTTGGGTAGCGAGGCATTTTCCAAATGACTTTTTCCCTGTGTTTCTAGATAAGAATGTATCCATACTCTCAGCTCTTGGAAAATTTACTTCATGCAGTAATATCATAGATGTTCATTTTACTCCTTTACCTTTGTTGTCAAACCCTAAGCTCTAAATTGGTGTGTGTTCCTGAAATAAGGCAAGTCTCTAATCAATTAGTTCAATTCATAAAGCATTTCCTGAGGGTACACATCAAACAAGGTCCTGTGGAGGGACATAAAGATAAATAAAGGGTGGCCTCTGTCCTCAAGGAGTTTGCAATTGCAGGGAAAGATAATCTAACACAAGACTTGGTGTGCTCATTGCCATAAAAATGATGCTACTAATTACATACCTAATATAGGCTTAGCTCTGCATTAAGCAATGTGTGATACGTGTGGAAATTGTGTAATTGTTAGTGATGCTTAAACCTGAGTATATCAGTAAAGGAGGGAAGTGGGCTATTCTGGTGAGAGTTTCAAGGATGAGTCAGGACTTAAGCTAGATGTTATTGGAATGAGAAACATCAGGATAGATGCTGGGAAGAAGGAATTAACATTCCAGGAAAGTGGGCTGTTCTGGTGAGAGTTCTGAGGATGAGGCAGGACTTAAGCTAGGTGTTGTTGGGATGGGAAACATCAGGATAGATGCTAGGAAGAAGGAATTAGCATTCCAGGTAAGAGTTACAACATGAATGTGGTAAGAACACTGGAGCATAGGGTGGACATTGTGGTTGTGGGCTATAGTCTTAGAGAGGTAAGATACGGCCAGATGATAGAGAGTTTTGTAGACTTGATACATTAGAAAATAGCTTTTAAGTTTATGATCTTGAGTGACATATTGATATAAGGAAGGATTAATTTTAGAAAGATTACTTGGGTGCTAGTATGCAGGACGGATTGGAATTTGGAGAGACAAGAACTGGAAAGAACAGCAAAAAACTGTGCATGTGTTGCAATGGATTCATGAGTGGTAGTAACACTACAAATTGAGAGGAATGATCAAAGCCAAGAGACATTTTAAGTATCTGGAAATAGTCCCACTGACTAGAGAGATCTGGGAGTCATTTTTATAGAAATGGCAGTTAAATCCATGGAGGTAAAGAGGAATCAGCAAAGACAGAATAAAACTAAGGAAAGAAGATAAAATGTAAAACTAGTAATCACCTAAGCAGTGTTGACATGCATCCACATGGACGAGGAAATAAATGGGGATGAGAAAGCCAGAAGGTCAAGAATAGAACATTAGACAATGCTCATGGTTTGGGGTGGAGTATCCCAAAAATACTATGAATGAAAGAGTATTGCCTCTGTTTTATAGATGAAAAAGCTGAGGCTGGGGAGGTAATGTGACTTATATAAAGTCATAAAGCAGTGGTGACTCAACCTAAGTTTTCCCAGACTCCATTCTGTCATTATCTCTGCTTTTCCCAATCTCTGAGAACCAATGGCTAGAAAGAAGTGTACATATACTGCCAAAGTCACTTCACACAGTATCAAGGGTTTATTTGAGAACCTAGAGTTTTAAATTAAAGGAGGTCTAGGAAAAGATAGGAAGAGAGCCAGAGCTTAACCAGCACACACTAAGACTAAAATAACATCATTCTTGGTTCAAGTAGACATATATTGAGTAAGTGAAATCACTACTACATAGGCAGCAAGGGCAGGTGTAGTTGGGGGAAGCAGTATAGGTGCAGATGGTAGGAGGTGAAGGTGAATTGACTCCCTAAATTCTGTGTTTGTCTTCTATTACCCAGAGCCTGATTATTTTAGATATCTTCCTTTTTTAATTTAGTCCTCACCCGGTGAGCTACCTTTGCAGCCTTAGCTTAATGTTACCCTAGGAGTAAAACCACAAAGTTGATAATTGGGTTTTCAGCTCAAGCCTCAGTGTCTACAAGAGCAGGATTTTAATTCAAATAATTGCTTGGAGGAAAAATTTTCTATGCCAAATAAGAGTATAAGTTGCAGTAGGAAAAGGTAAAATCATCCTAAAAGCAGAATCCAAACAGCCAACTTTTGGAAAAGTTCATCACCAAACCACACCTAAAAATTCTGAAATAGCCAACCATCAGCAAGGAGTGAACATTGAAAGAATTAGCATCACTTCATTGGAACAGCAAGGCAAGGAAATTTATTGCACTTTCGGAATTGTCTTTCACTATTTTTCAGTTGCCTTCTTAGTAGAAATGTTGGGTAGGCGAGATGAGATATATTCTTAAGCACTTGCAACTTATTTTTGTCTTTATTTAATAAACATAAAGTTATTTTCTGTATATCTTTCACTGATGACCTAGGCCAATACATTTGCTTTCTGCCCAGACTTAAGGGGAAGAATACCCTAAGGCTAGGATTCCAGACAAGACAGAATGTTGGGCCTACCATGAGGTCATGATTCCAAAGAGACATTCTCAGAGCCACTTTCATTTTTCCTATTTTCCTGGAAGAAAGCAACCTAGTATCTGGAATCTGCCTGTTTAACTCAGTGGCATGAGAGCTTGCAGCCTTCTGTGGCAAGGCCACACTGACTGGCTGGCCTCTATCTTTGGGAATCTAGATTTCACACTTAAGAAAGCACTCTGAATGGCACATAAAAGACACTGTACTGTGCAGAAACTGTAGGGGATGGCTACTGTCAACTTTTTTATTCTCAAAATGCCAAGTATATTATTATGCTGTGAGTATGAGAAAAGTGATTACCTATACATTCAGCAAGCTGATTCAGAGTGTGCTCTCCCAAAAGGTTGGAGGTCAGAAACAAAAACATTTGTACCATAAATGATGTTGCTTGTTAATCCCAAAGCCTCTTATTTTCTATATACTCCTTCCTTTTTTAGAAACACACCGTCACCTGAAGTACTGTAATAGCTATCTCAATTATGTCCAGTGGAATAACAGCAAAACAGGGTAATTTTGTGGTTATCAAGATGCAAAACATTCCATTAAAGTCAGATTATGTTGAGCTGTCATCATGGCTATTTAAGTCAAATACCAGCCAGTATTATAGATCAGATAATGCTGATAAATAATCTTAGTTAATAGTATAGCAGGCTGACTATTCTTAAAACGTGAATGTCTGGTTACAAATGCTTCTTTGTTACACATCAGTCTTTAGAGGTTTGCAGATATCTGTTGCCTGCAGAGACTGGACAAGAAGGAAAACTGCCAGTGAATGAATACCCACCCATATAAGGCACGGGGACATTTGATCATCTTCACATTTCAACCTTGCAGATTATCCAGAAGGCTCATCATCTCTTGCTGTGGAAACGGAAACGTAGCAGTTTTCACATTTCCTGCATCTCTCAGACAGGTCAGTATTCTGAGGGAGACACATACAGTGGCACCTGGACTGCTAAGAAGAAGGCTTGGGAGAAAAACTAGAAAAGAAATAAATTCTTATCCTGGGTGAAAAAGATTTTAAATTCTTCACTCTTGTAATGCATGCATAAGCAGAAGTTCTGTACATAATTTCCCTTGGCAGTGTACTGAAAAAAAAAAGATGCCCTTATTCCCTGCAAACTCACACTTATGTCACTTGTGCTAAAAAAAACCTCCAGGGATCCAGACACCCAAACATTCCATTAAGGTTATTTACTCTTATACTGTGAATTATAAGCCTCCTCCTGTTTCATTCCAGGTCTCTGAAATGGTGCAGATTACAAATAGCTTTCTTTTGCCTGACTGCATTATGTCAGTTAATAACCTACTCGTACCCACTAAGGGCAAAAAAGCATCCTTCCTACACTCTAACCCTCCTAAAATGCTATGAGTTTGTTAAGCAGTGGCAGACAGCTTTACACATGGGATTCTCTTTGGCCTGCTGAAAAGCTCAACGACCTTCTTTTTGCAACACTCGCAGGTATAAACCCAGTGTAATTAAATATTAAAAGAATGTTAGTAATAGAAATAACTATTACAGAGCTTATAGCTCTGATCTGATGAAACTTGTAATCCTATTCTCATGAAAAAAGCTAGCAATTATTCAGAAGCTTATCAATCTGTTCATGGGTTCTCAGGTCTTCAGTTCTTTCCCTTACAGAAATTCTACTGTGTACAAGTGTAGATATTGTATAAAACTTTGTATATGCCAGACACTTTGGTGTGTACTTGATATACATGATCTTATTTAATCCTCACATCAACTGTAAGATGAATGTTACTATTCTCATTTTACTTACGAGAAAACTGATGTGCAGAGAGGTTAAATCACTTATCCAACCTAAGTGGCCAACCTAGGGTTGTAACTCAGGTCTATCTGACATCAAAGCATGCTGTTTCCACCATGGCACTACATTTCAAAATCTGAGTTATTTGTGATGTGTCTTTATTTATTATCAAAGATTAAAAGAGGAGAGAACTAAGTCTGTTTCCTTTTCCAAAGCCCTGATGAAATGTTTGATGTTTAGGTAAGACAACTTGTATGATAGGAATATCTAGATTTGGATTATCTGTGGTGCTAATCTGTCTATTTTATTTTAGTATTTTCCTAGGGAAAACACTACTACTTTGGCATGGTAACAGATGTTAAAGGGAAGAAAAAATATCTGGTGAATAAATTTATAAAATCCTATGTAAGTAAAATTAGAAAATTGGCTTTAGTGTAGGAATTCTCAGGGGTTTTACTACACTATTGAATTTTGTGACTCACCAAAAGGAGGTTGTAGTGGTCCCTTAAATTTTATTTAACTGTTGGATCCTTTCTTTTTTGTGCATATCGTGGAACCTAGTATTTAGTGCAGTACTTATCAGGGCCTTTAATGTGCTAAGGAACTTTGAAATGCATTTTTTATATGCTTCCCTAGATAAGCAAAATTGCCTTCAAGCAATGCCTTATGCCTTTTAAAGGGCACTCTATCCAAATATATTAATAAAGTGATTCACTTTGTGGAAATAGCAAACTCATATATATATATATATATATATATATATATATATGTAGTTGTTGTTGTTGTTGTTGTTGTTGTTGTTGTTGTTGTTGTTGTTTGAGATGGAGTCTCACTCTGTTGCCCAGGTTGGAGTGCAGTGGCGTGATCTCGGCTCACTGCAACCTCTGCCTCCCAGGTTCAAGTGATTCTTCTTCCTCAGCAACCCAAGTAGCTGGGATTCTAGGTGTGTGCCACCATGCCTGGCTACTTTTTGTATTTTTGGTAGAGATGGGGTTTCTCCCTGTTGGCCAGGCTGGTGTCTAACTCCTGACCTCAAGTGATCTGCCCACCTCGGCCTCCCAAAGTGTTGGGATTAGCCACCACACCGGGCCTCATATTCTGATAATAATAGAAAACAACTTGAATGTCTATCAGTAGAAGAATGCATTAATTATTTGGACATATATAATGTATTAATGCATTCTTCTACTGATAGACATTCAGGTTGTTTTCAGTTTGGATCTTAATTTTCTTTTGAAGTTTTTTAAATAAAAAAGGATGAAAGATAAAATGAATCCCATGTGTTTAAAACTTAGAATAAATGCTGTTTTTTTCATTTTGCCTCAAAATTTTATATATAAAAAATTGCCATAATTTTACCCCAAAAATACACTTATTCTAGATTATATTTTCTTCAAAATGAAAAGACAAACTTGAAAAATATTTGCAACCTATACAACACACAAAATTTAGTATGCTTAATTTACAAAGCTCTTGCAAATCAGTAAACAAAAGAAAAACACAACAGTTAGAAAATGGACAAAACAACAAAAGCAATCAATGAGGATAGAACTCTCTATTCAATTAATGATGCTGGGATAACTGGCTAGCCATATGCAGAAGACTGAAACTGGACCCTTACTTTTCTCCATATGCAAACATTAACTCAAGATGGATTAAAGACTTAAATGTAAGACTTCAAACTATAAAAATCCTAGAAGCAACCCTAGGAAATACCCTTCTCAACATTGGCCTTGGCAAAGAATTTTTGGCCAAGTCTCCAAAGGCAATTGCAACAGAAACAAAAAATTAACAAGTGGGACCTAATTAAACTAAAGAGCTTCTGCATAGCAAAAGAAATTATCAGTAGCAAAAACAATCTACAGAATGGGAGAAAATATTTGCAAAGATGTATCTGATAAAAGTTTAATATCCAGAATCTGTAGGGAACTTAACAAGCAAACAAGCAAAAAAAAAAAAAAAAAAAAACAAAAACAAAAAAAAAAAAACCACTAAAAATGGGCAAAGGACATGATGAACAGATGCTCATCATCACTAATCGTCAGAGAACTGCAAATCCAAACCACAATGAGGTACTATCTCACATCAGTCAGAATGGCTATTATTAAAAAGTCAAAAAATAACAGATGCTGGTGAAGCTCCAGAGAAAAGGGTATGCTTATAAACTGTTGATGGGGATGTAAATTAGTCCAGCCACTGTGGAAAGCAGTTTCAAGATTTCTCAAAAACACTTAAAACAGAACTGCCATGCCACCCAGCAATCCCACTACTGGGTATATATTGAAGGAAAACAAATCCTTCTAACAAAAAGACTTATGTACATATATGTTCATCACAGCACTATTCACAGCAGCAAAGATATGCAATCAACCTAAGTGTCCATCAACAGAGGAATGGACAAAGAAAATGTAGTACATATACACTATGGATACTACACAGCCATAAAAAATAATGAAATCTTATCCTTTTCAGCAACATGGATGCAGCTGGAGGCCATAATCCTAAGAAAATTAACACAGAAACAGGAAACCAAATAATGCCTGTTCTCACTCATAAGTGGGAGCTAAACATTGAGTACACATGGAAACAAAGATGGCAACAATAGACACTGAGGACTACTAGTTGGGGGAGGACAGAAGGGGGTGGGTTGAAAAACTACCTATTGGGTACTATGCTCACTACCTAGGTGATGGGATCTATACCCCAAACCTCAGCATCACACAATATACCCATCTAACGAACCTGCACATGTACCCCCTGAATCTAAAATAAAAGATGAAATTATTTTAAAATTTTGGAAAAAGAAAATGGGCAAAGGATGCAATTAACGAAATAGAAATTAAAATGAAAAATAAACATTAAACTTGTTCAACTTCACTGTAAAGAAATGCAAATTAAAATAACCTAAAATACTATTTTTTGTCTATTAAGTCAGCCAATTTTTACAAATTACACTACCTATTGTAGGCAAGGACATGCTGAAACAGATGTTCTTATACATTGCTGATGTAAGTTAAAATTCATAGATCATTTTTTAAGTGCAACTTGGAAACATCTATAAAAACATTAAAATCTCATATTTTTAATTCAAAGAAACATACTTTAATTTTATTGTTCTGCATTTTTTGTGCCTTTATACTACAAAAAAACTATATACTTTTATAATATACAATCTGGTGCATTTCGAAATACGTTTACATCTGTGAAACCATCGCTACAATCAAAATAATGAACATATCCATCTCTCCCAAAAGTTTTCTTCTGAGCTTTCATAAATAACCCCTGCCCCATCACCAGGCAACCACTGATTTATTTCGTTACTATCAGTTTTTATTTTCTAGAATTTTAAACAAGTAAAATTGTACAAATGTATTTTTTTTGTTTTATCTGGCTTCTTCCAGTCAGCATAATTGAGATTCACCTTTGTTGCTGTGTGTAAGAATAATTCATTTCTTTTTATTGATGAGTAGTATTCCACTGGAGAGAGATACACACACACACACACACACACACAAATTTACTTTTCCATCTATTAATGGATATCAGAGGTGTTTCTAGTTTTTTGCTCATACACATAAAGCTGCTATAAACATTTGTGACCAAGACTTTGTGTAAACCTGTGCTTGGGTAAATACCAAGGAGTGGGATGGCCAAGTCATATGGCAAGCATAGAATTTTTTTTTTAATGAACCATTTTTCTGTCCTGTACCTGTGTGTGGTAGATGCTCACTCTCTCATACTTTCTAGATGGCTTTATCAGATTAAGGAAGTTCCATGTTTTTTAAACTATACTTTAAGTTCTGGGATACATGTGCAGAACGTGCAGGTTTGATACATAGGTATACATGTGCCATGGTGGTTTGCTGAACCCATCAACCTGTGATCTATCTACATTAGGTATTTCTCCTAAGACTATCCCTCCCCTCGCCCCCCAACCCCTGACAGGCCCCGGTGTGTGATGTTCCCCTCCCTGTGTCCATGTGTTCTCATTGTTCAGCTCCCACTTATGAGTGAGAACATGTGGTGGTTGGTTTTCTGTTCCTGTGTTAGTTTGCTGAGAATGATGGTTTCCAGCTTCATCCATGTCCCTGCAAAGGACATGAACACATCCTTTTTATGGCTGCATAGTATTCTATAGTGTATATGTGCCACATTTTCTTTATCCAGTCTATCATTGATGGGCATTTGGGTTGCTTCCAAGTCTTTGTTATTGTGAACAGTGCTGCAATAAACATATGTGTGCATGTGTCTTTATAGTAGAATGATTTATAATCCTTTGGGTATATACCCAGTAATGGGATTGCTGGGTCAAATGGTATTTCTGGTCCTAGATCCTTTAGGAATCACCTAAAATAGTTTCCAAAGTGGTTGTGTATTTTACATTTCCACTAGCATGGAATGAGAGTTCTAGTTGGCCCACATCCTTGAAAACACTTGATATTATCAAACTTTTAAATTTTAGCCCTTCTATTGGGCTTATAATTATATCTCATTGAGATTTTGATTTGTATTTTCCTAAAAATTAATGACGTTTGGCACCTTTTTCTGTCATAGTTTGCCATCTGTATATCTTATTTAATAAAGTGCCTGTTCAAATAGTTTGTCCATTTAAAAAATTGGGTTATTTTTATATTATTAAATTGTAAGAGTTCTCTTATTTATTTTTTATTTTTTTCATTAAAGTAAGATTTTTATTTCGTAAGATTTTTCGCTGGGTGCAGTGGCTCACGTCTGTAATCCCAACACTTTGGGAGGCCAAGGCGGCCGGATCACCTGAGGTTGGGAGTTCAAGACCAGCCTGACCAACATGGAGAAACCTCATCTCTACTAAAAATTCAAAATTAGCCAGGTGTGGTGGCATATACCTGTAATCCCAGCTACCCAGGAGGCTGAGGCAGGAGAATTGCTTGAACCCAGGAGGCAGGGGTTGTGGTGAGCTGAGATCACGCCATTGCACTCCAGCCTGGGCAACAAGAGCGAAACTCCATCTCTAAATAAATAAATAAATAAATAAATAATTTTTAAAAGATATTTCTCAGGATTCTTTTTCAAATATAACCTTTTTTTTTATTTCAGTAGGTTTTTGGGGAACAGGTGGTGTTTGGTTACATGAATAAGTTCTTTAGTGGTGATTTCTGAGATTTTGGTGCACCCATCACCTGAGTAGTGTACACCATACCCAATGTGTAGTCTTTTGTCTCTTGCTGCCCCTATCCTTTCCCCCAAGTCCCAAAACTTCAACGTATCAGTCTTATGCCTTTGCATCCTCATAGCTTAGGTCCCACATATAAGAACACACAATGCTTGGGTTTCCGTTCCTGAGTTACTTCGCTTAGAATAATAGTCTCCAATTCCATCCAGGTTGTTGTGAATACCATTATTTCATTCCTTTTTATGGCTGAGTAGTATTCCACATATTTCATATATATATATACACACACACACACACCACATTTTCTTTATCCACTCGTTCATTAATGGGCATTTGGGCTGGTTCCATATTTTTGCAATTGCAAATTCTGCTGCTATAAACATGTGTGCAAGTATCTTTTTTGTATAATGACTTCTTTTCGTCTGCGTAGATACCTAATAATGGGATTGCTGGATCAAACAGTAGATCTACTTTTAGTTCTTTAAGGAATTTCCACACTGTTTTCCATAGTGGTTGTACTAGTGTACATTCCCATCAACAACATAAAAAGTGTTCCCATTTCACCACATCCATGTCAACATCTTTTTTTTTTTTTTAATTTCGTGATTATGACAATTCTTCCAGGAGTGAGGTGGTATCGCTTTGTGGTTTGATTTGCATTTCCCTGATAATTAGTGATGTTGAGAATTTTTCCATATGCTTGTTGGCCATTTGTATATCTTCTTTTGAGAATTGTCTATTAATGTTCTTAGCCCATTTTTTGATGGGATTGTTTGTTTTATTCTCGATGATTTGTTTGAGTTCTTTGTAGATTCTGGACATTAGTCCTTTGTTGGATGTATAGATTGTGAAGATTTTCTACCACTCTGTGGATTGTCTGTTAACTCTGCTGCTGTTTTTTTAAATAATAATAATAATAATTATTATTATTATTGCTATGCAAGAGCTTTTTAGTTTAATTAAATCCCATCTACTTATCTGTGGTTTTGTTGCATTTGCTTTTGGGTTATTGGTCATGAAGTCTTTGCTTAAGCCACTATCTATAAGGGGTCTTCTTATGTTGTCTTCTATAATCTTTATGATCTAAGGTCTTACATTTAAGTCTTTAATTCATCTTCAGTTGATTTTTATATAAAGTGAGAGATGAGGATCAAGTTTCATTCTTCTACATGTGGCTTGCCAAGTATCCCAGGACCATTTGTTAAATAGGGTGTCCTTTTCCCACTTTATGTTTTTGTTAGCTTTATTGAAGATCAGTTGGCTGTTAAGTGTTTGGCTTTATTTCTGGGTTCTCTATTCTGTTCCATTGGCCTATGTACCTGTTTTTATACCAGTACCATGCTGTTTGGTGACTATGGCCTTATAGTATAGTTTGAAGTTGGGTAATGTGATGCCTCCAGATTTGTTCTTTTTGCTTAGTCTTGCTTTGACTATGCAGGCTCTTTTTCTGGTTCCATATTAATTTTAGGATTGTTTTTGTAGTGCTGTGAAGAATGATAGTGGTATTTTTATGGGAATTACATTAAATTTGTAGATTGCTTTTGGCAGTATGGTCATTTTCACAAGATTGATTCTATCCATCCATGAGAATGGGATGTGTTTCCATTAGGTTTTGTCATCTATGATATCTTTCAGCAGTGTTTTGTAGTTTTCCTTGTAGAGGTCTTTCACCTCCTTGGTTAGATATATTCCTAAGTTTGTTTTTTTGTTTCTTTGTTTCATTTGGGTTTTTTCTGCAGCTATTGTGAAAGGGCTTGAGTTTTTTATTTGATTCTCAGCTTAGTTGCTATTGGTGTATAGCAGAGATAGTGATCATGTACATTAATTTTGTATCCTGAAACTTTGCTGAATTTATTTTTTGTTGTTGTTGTTGTTTTGTTTTTGTTTTTGTTTTGTTGTTGTTGTTGCAGTGGCAAGATTTATTAAAGCGAAAGTAAAGTGAAAGCAAAGGTAAAGCTTCCACGCGGTGGAAGGGAACCTGGAAGTGATGCTGTTTCTGGCTTGGGTGTCTTATGCTTATATCCCCTTATGACTCCTCCCCTTTTCTTTTTTCTACTTTATAGGATTAGCTTATTTTCTATCCATTTGTGGGTTGGTGAGCCTGACTGGTTAAAAACATCAAGTTGCAGCTAGAGTTTAAACTCCCTATATGATTGGTTGATGCTTCAATCCCTAACTTGCAGCTGTGACTCATTTTAGCTTAGGGGTAAATCCCCTTTGATTGGTTGAAGTTTTAATCCCTTACTTTGCTGAATTTATTTACCAGTTCTAGGAGCTTTTTGGATGAGTATTTAAGGTTGTCTAGGTATATGGTCATATCGTCAGCAAACAGTGACAGTTTGACTTCCTCTTTACCAATTTGGATGCCCCTTCTTTCTTTCTCTTGTCTGATTGCTCTAGCTAGGACTTCCAGCACTATGTTGAATAAAAGCTCATACATTTTTATCTGGTAACTACTCCATTTTAGGAATGCATTTTAATGAAGTCTGCACATCTGTTTATCATCAATATATTATAAGAATAGAAAATTTTAAAAGTACATCTCGAGTAATAGAGAAATGGTGAAATAAATTGCTACTTCATCATGATAAAATATTATGCGACTGTTATAAATAATTATTTTGGTTGGGTACAGTAGCTCATATCTGTAATCCCAGCACTTTGCAAGGCCATGACAGGAGGATCATTTGAGCCTAAAAGTTTGAGACCAGCCTAGGCAACATAGTAAGACCCTGTCTCTACAAAAATTAGAAAAAAATAGCTGCACATGTTGGCACAGACGTGTGGTCCCTGCAACTCAAGAGCCTGAGGCAAGAAGATTACTTCAACCTGGGAGGTAGAGGCTGCAGTGAGCTGTGATTGCACCAATGCACTCCAGCCTAGGCAACAGAGTGAGACCCTGTCTCAAAAAAATAATAATAATAAAGGCTATTATGATGATGATGATGATGAAAAATTACTAGGGTTATTTGAAAAACCTGTATGAGTGCAGTTTAAATTTAAAAGTTTATTTATTATGTTTATTGAGATACAATTCACATACCATATAATTCGACCACTTAAACTGTACAATTCAGTGGTTTTTAGTATATTCACAGAGTTTTACAACCATCACCATACACAATCAATTTTAGAACATTTTCATTACCCCAAAAAGAAACCCCATACACATTAGCAGTCACTCCCCATTTCTTTCACTCCCATTCCTAGGCAATTGCTAATCTACTTTCTGTCTCTATAGATTTGTCTATTCTGGAATTTCATATAAATTGAATCATACAATATATGGTCTGACGAGAAAATATTTGCAAATCAAATATCTGATAAGATATTTGTGTGGAGAATATATAAAGAATTCTTACAATTCGATAATAAAAAGAAAAACAATGCATGTTTGTATATTGGCAAAGGATCTGAATAGACATTTTTCCAAAGAAGATACACAAATGATTAATAAACACATGAAAAGATGCTCAACATCATTAGCCATTAGGAAAATACAAATCAAAGCCACAATGAGATACCATTAACATCCACTAGGATGGCTATAATCCAAAAGACAGATAACATGTGTTGGCAAGGATGTGGAGAAATAAGAACCCTGATACATTGCTGTTGGGAATGTGAAAGGTGCAATCACTTTGGAAAACAGTTTGGCAATCCCTCAAAATGTTAACATAATTACCATATGACACAGCAATTCTACTCCTATGTATGTAACCAAGGAAAATGAAAACATATATCCACCCAAAAACTTGTACTTAAATGTTCATACCATTATTCATAATAGCCAAAAGTGGAAGCAACCCAAATGTCCATGTATTGATGAATAGATAAAGAAAATGTAGTATATCCATATAATGAAATACTATTTGGCAACAAAAAAGATGCATGTTACAACATGGATGAACCTTGAAAACATTAAAATTGAACTCATGGAGATAGAAAGTAGAAAGATGGTTACCAGAGGCTGGGAAAGGTAGTAGGGGGCTGGGAGGGAGGTGGGGATGGTTAATGGGTACAAACAAAAGTTAGAAAGAATGAATAAGGCCTACTATCTGATAGCACAACAGAGTGACTAAAGTCAGTAATAACTTCATTATACATTTTTAAATAACTCAAAGGAGTTATAATTGGATTATTTGTAACTCAAAGGATAAATGTTTGAGGAGATGGCTACTCCATTTTCTATGATGCATTTATTTCACATTGTATGCCTGTATCAAAACATTTTCATGTACCCCATATATACACCTACTATGTACCCAAAAAACTAAAAATTAAAAAAAAACTAAAAATAAAACCAGAAAACTAAAAATAAATAAATAAATCATTCTGTAAAGCTATAGTAGTCAAGACAGTGTGGCGTTCACTGTTATTCACCACAGTACTAGAAGGCCTAGCTGGAAGAGTCAGACAAGAAAAAGAAATAAAGGGCATCCAAACTAGAAAGGAAGAAGTCAAATTATCATTGCTTGCAGATGATACGATCTTACATTTGGAAAAACCTAAAGACTCCACCAAAAAACAATTACATAAACACATTCAGTAAAGTTGCAGGATACAAAATCAACATATAAAAACCAGTAGCATTTTTATATGGCAACAATGAACAATCTGAAAAAATAAGAAAGTAATTCTATTTACAATAACTACAAATAAAATTAATACCTAGGAATTAACCAAAGAAGTGATAGATCTCTACAATGAAAACTATAAAACACTGATGCAAGAAAATGAAAAGTAAACACAAACTATGGAAAGATATTCCATGTTCATGGATTGGAAGAATCAATATTGTTAAAACGTCCATATTACCCAAAGCAACCTGCATATTTAATGCAATCCCTGTGAAAATACAAATGACCTTCCTCACAGAAATAGAAAAAGAATCTTAATATATATATATAACCACAAAAAGAAACAGAATAGCCAAAGCTATTTTGAGCAAAGAGAACAAAACTGGAGGAATCACATTACCTGACTTCAGATTACACTACAGAGCTGTAGTAGCCAAAATAGTATGGTACTGTAATGGAACAGAATAGAGAACCTAGAAAAAAATCCATACATCTACAGTGAACTGATTTTTGACAAATATTTCACAAACATGCATTGAGAAAACTGGGTATCCATGTGCAGAAGAATGAAACTAGACCCCTATTTTCACCATATGCAAATATCAGATAAAAATGGATTAAAGACAAGTCTAAGACCTCAAACTATGACACTACTACAAGAAAACACTGGGGAAACTCCAGGACATTGGACTGGGCAAAAATTTGTTAAGTAATATCCTACAAGCACAGGCAACCAAAGCAAAAATAGACAAATGGGATTATATCAAGCTACAAAACTTCTGCACAGCAAAGAAAACAATCAAGAAAGTGAAGAGACATCCCACAGAATGGGAGAAAATATTTGCAAACTACCCATCCAACAACATATTAATAAGCAGAATATAAAAGGAGCTCAAACAATTAAATAGGAAAAAATCTCATAATCCAATTAAAAATGAGCAAAAGATCTGAATAGGCATTTCTAAAAAGAGGACATATGAATGGCAAACAGATATAGGAAAAGGTGCTCAACACCATTGATAATCAGAGAAATACAAATCAAAACTAAGAGGAGATATCTCACCCCAGTTAACGTGGCTTTTATCTAAAAGTCAGGCAATGACAAATGCTTGCGAGGATAAAAAAGAAAAAAAGGAGGAAAGGACATAAACAGACACTTCTCCAAAGAAGACATACAAATGGCTAACAAACATATGAAAAAATGCTTAACATTTTTAATCATCAGAGAAATGCAAATCAAAACCACAGTGAGATGCCATCACACACCAGTCAGAATAGCTACTATTAAAAAGTCAAAAAATAACAGATATTGGCGAGGCTTCAGAGAAAAGCAAACCTTCCTACACTGTTGATGGGAATGTAAATAATACAACCACTATGGAGTACAGTTTGGAGGTTCCTCAGAAAACTAAAAATAGAGCTACCATATGATCCAGCAATTCTACTCCTAGGTATATACCCAAAGGAAAGGAAATCAATATATTGAAGAGATACCTGCATTCCCATGTTTATTGCAGCATGATTCACAATAGCCAAGATTTGAAAGCAACCTAAGTGTCCACCAACAGATGAGTGGATAAAGAAAATGTGGTAGATATATACAAAGGAGTACTACTGAGCCATAAAAAAGAATGAGATCCTGTCATTTGCAACATGGGTGGAACTGAAGGTCATGTTAAGTGAAATAAGCCAGGCATAGAAAGACAAACGTCACATGTTCCCACTTATTTGTGGGAGCTAAAAATTAAAACAATTGAACTCACGGAGTTAGAGAGTAGAATGATGATTACCAGAGGCTGGGAAGGGTAGTGGAGGGGTGAGTGCTGGAGGGGAATTGGGGATTGTTAATGGCTACAAAAAAAAAGAAAAAAAAAAAAAACCAGAAAGAATGAATAAGACCTAATATTTGCTAGGGCAATAGGGTAACTATAGTCAAAAATAATTTAATTGTACATTTTAAAATAACTATAAAAGTATAACTGGATTGTTGGTAACACAAAGGATAAATGCTTGAGATGATGGATACCTCATATACCAAAATGTGATGATTATGCATTGCATGCATGTATCAAAGCATCTCATGTAATACATAAATATGCATACCTACTATGTACCCATAAAATTAAAAATAAATTTAATAAGATACATTATCCAATTTTCCATAATTATAAGGTTGTGAATAATATCACTAAACATAAATCTTTCTCCTCATTTATAATCATTTCCATAGGATAGAATCCTGGAAGCAAAATTACTGGTATGAATTTTTTAAAGGGTCAATGGATAAGGCCAAATCATTTTCCAGAAAGCTTAAACAAATAGCTACTTGAGGGCCTACTATATGCCAGATATTGTTTCAGGCAGATTATACCATTTTACAGATGAGCAAACTAAGATCCATTGACATTATTTTTCTAGAGTTATGGAGATAAGAGGCAAAGCTAGAATTCAGATTCATAATTGCCCAGTTTCAATGCTCTTGTTATTTCTATGTGGATTTCAAAAATAGTATTTTTGAAGTATCAAATTATATATTTACTAAAGAAAATGTGGAAAATGCAAGTAGAAAGTAGAGAAATGAAAATAAATTACCCATGAATCCACCACTTTCAATAGTTCAGTGTATTTCCTCAGTCTCTTATTACAAATATAATTTTGGGGGTTAAAAATATAGCATTGTAGGCCAGGCTTGGTGGCTCACGCCTGTAATCCCAACACTTTGGGAGGCTGAGGCGGGTGGATCACGAGGTCAGGAGATCCAGACCATCCTGGCTCAGACGGTGAAACCCCGTCTCTACTAAAAATACAAAAAATTAGCCGGGCATGGTGGCAGGCGCCTGTCGTCCTAGCTACTCAGGAGGCTGAGGCAGGAGAATGGTGTGAACCTGGGAGGCGGAGCTTGCAGTGAGCCGAGATCACACCACTGCACTCCAGCCTGGGCGACAGAGCAAGACTCTGTCTCAAAATAAATAAATAAATATATATATAGCATTGTATATATAATTTTATATACTGCCTTTTTCACTTAACATTTTTCAGTGCTGATCTATACTCTTCATAAATGTAATTTTAATGGTTGCATATTATTGTCAAGTGGGTGTTACCACATGAATATTTACAGTTGTTCAGCTCATCTGTGAATTTCTTCTCTTCATTCCCAGGACTCACCATCTCTGCCTCCCATGAGGCTTACAGAGTTCAATGTTGGAAATCATTGTAATCTTCAAAATAAGTCACCGTGTTGGATTCAAAGCTTCAAAATTTGAAAGAATTCCATCAAATACTTGCTGTGTAAATGTTTCTGGACTTCATATTATTTAATTTACGGACTGAAATCCAATTTGGAATTTGACAGCAGTTAATTCAAGCCAATTTTTTTGTTTCTTCATTTCCCCTCCCCCAATCCATGAAAGCCTACATGTAAAATACATCTTTTCATTCATCTTATCAGGTAAAAGGAAATTCAGAAAATTTCCTTGGGGTCTTTAATTCCCCCACAAAGATTATTAATCACATATATAGGGCCTTTTTGGTGTTGAACCGAATCGGACTACATTTGCTGTTTGTGTGCATGTGCATTTGTGAACATGTACAGCATATCTATACAAAATTCTGCTATGGTGTGAAAATCAAGGCTAAAAACCTGAAGCCTTTGTTTAATTATGCTTTTCCTCTAAATTGCAACTTAAATATTTGCTGGACTTTGAACCATCGCTATATCAAGTATCTAAAATTTGGGAGGGTGATTCAGTACACTGTGACCAACGTCCTCAAATTGGAATTTGAACAACAATGTAAAACCTGTTCTGTCACAAATGTTCCTGAAAGCACCACAGCTACTCAAGAAGATCAAAATCAGGACATAAACTTTATTAAACATAATAATCAGTGTTTTAAAGACTTTTTTGTCAGGGTGCGGTAAAATTCTCCAATTACTTTTATTCATTTATCTGCTACCTAGTTTTTTTTTTAATTTATTTATTATTATTATACTTTAAGTTGTAGGGTACATGTGCATAATGTGCAGAACAAATTTACAAGAAAAAAACAAACAACCCCATCAAAAAGTGGGCAAAGGATATGAACAGACATTTCTCAAAAGAAGACATTCATACAGCCAACAGACACATGAAAAAATGCTCATCATCACTGGCCATCAGAGAAATGCAAATCAAAACCACAATGAGATACCATCTCACACCAGTTAGAATGGCGATCATTAAAAAGTCAGGAAACAACAGGTGCTGGAGAGGATGTGGAGAAATAGGAACACTTTTACACTGTTGGTGGGATTGTAAACTAGTTCAACCATTATGGAAAACAGTATGGCGATTCCTCAAGGATCTAGAACTAGATGTACCATATGACCCGGCCATCCCATTACTGGGTATATACCCAAAGGATTATAAATTATGCTGCTATAAAGACACATGCACACGTATGTTTATTGCAGCACTATTCACAATAGCAAAGACTTGGAATCAACCCAAATGTCCATCAGTGACAGATTGGATTAAGAAAACGTGGCACATATACACCATGGAATACTATGCAGCCATCAAAAAGGATGAGTTTGTGTCCTTTGTAGGGACATGGATGCAGCTGGAAACCATCATTCTTAGCAAACTATCACAAGAACAGAAAACCAAACACCGCATGTTCTCACTCATAGGTGGGAACTGAACAATGAGATCACTTGGACTCAGGAAGGGGAACATCACACACCGGGGCCTATCATGTTGAGGGGGGAGGGGGGAGGGGGGAGGGATTGCATTGGGAGTTATACCTGATGTAAATGACGAGTTGATGGGTGCAGCACAGCAACATGGCACAAGTATACATATGTAACAAACCTGCACGTTATGCACATGTACCCTACAACTTACAGAATGGGAGAAAATTTTTGCAATCTACTCATCTGACAAAGGGCTAATATCCAGAACCTGCTACCTAGTTTTATTTTAGCCTTTATGAATTATTTTTATGATGAAAGAAAATCTATAAGCCTAAGTTATGGCCCATAGGTTTTGTTAAGGATTTTCAGAGTGACTTTTCAAGTTTAATTTCACTGCCTTTCATAAGGGTAAAGTTTCACAGCTGACATTAGCCTGAGGATTAGCACTAAAGAGCTGTGTTTTCATAGCAGGGGCTATTGTACAGACAGTGATAACCAAATAGTAATATGCCAATTCTTTCTTCTTTTTTTAGCTTCAGTAGTAGCTAAACCATTAATACAGTTTGCATCAATTTACCCATTTATTTATAATCAGCCTTTCTTTTAGTCCTAGTGCCTGAATCAATGAGTGAGAATACTAGTACTGCTTCTTTGCAATAATAATATCTTAAGAGTATTGATGTTTTTCATTTTTTTCATTCAGCAGTCTAGTGCCCAGCTGCTGACAATAAAAGCTCCAACTCTTATAGAGATCAGTGGAAGTTAGAAGCATCTTACAGATATCAAGGAATTGAGCTTCTAGAGGGATGGTTTGGCTTACTAATTTATCATCCCTGAAATATTTTCGAGTAAAAAAGAGTTGCCTGCCACAATTTAGTGTTGGGGTTGCAGTGGAGCTGAGAAAGTGAACAATCCAGCTACTTAAAGCAACAACAAAAACCTGTTCATCTGGACCCCTAGGTAATTTTGAACAAGGTGAGACTTTTGTCATAAATTAAATAGATTGTGGTCAGCATTACATTTGAGAGAATAGTAGACATGATTACACTTGTTAGGACTGTTTCTTAAACTCAGAAGCTAAAAAGCAGCCTAGATGACTGTGCACACACTGGGTTTCATGATGAAGTCTTCTTATATATTCAGATGGAAAAAAAATTTCCCCTTACACTCTTTCTCAAAATACTCTCTTGTTTGAGTTTTTCTTGAAAGCTTATTTGGCCATCCCCATGGTTTTATGACAGACAAGCCTTGTCTTCTATTCATATAGATATGCACCTTTTCTACATGTATGGCCTTTACTTACTACACAGTGAGTAGGCCTCAAAGTAATCTTCCTCTTTCCCATCAATCATCTGCCAAGCATTCAGGCAGAGCAGCTGTTAACTATGATTCAAAGTCAGAAAAACATCAAGAACTTCTTTGATGCATAGGGTGTATCAGCACTCAGCTCCCACAGAAGTCAACTCACAAAATATAGTATCAGTTAACTATAAGGAAGTTCTGGAGAGGTAAAGCTCAGGAAAGCTATAATGCAAAGCTGATTGTTTAATGTCTTACAGATTTACACTGTCTTTAAAAGGCCAAATAAGGCTGGGCGCGGGGCTTACGCCTATAATCCCAACACTTTGGGAGGCCGAGGTGGCCAGATCACCTGAGGTCGGGAGTTCAAGACCAGCCTGACCAACATGGAGAAACCCCGTCTCTACTAAAAATACAATAATTAGCCAGGAATGGTGGTGCATGATTGTAATCCCAGCTACTCGGGAGGCTGAGGCAGGAGAATTGCTTGAACCTGGGAGGCGGAGGTTGTGATGAGCTGAGATTATGCCATTGCACTCCAGCCTGGGCAATAAGAGTGAAATTCTGTCTTAAAAAAAAAAAAAAAAAAAAAAGCGAAATAAGTCAGCATTTTATCAGGGGGCTCAGAGATAAAAAGAAACCCTATTCCTATTGTAGCATTTTGGTCTCATTGGTTTATAGACTCTGATAATATCTCCATCCATGGATAATTTGAGTGTTGACTAATGTACATAGGTACCCAACTGGTTGATTATTAATCAAGAATACAGAGTTCTGTTTAATAATTAGCACACCCTGATTGGCTTCTTTGCTTGGTTTTCCTTGGATCCCTGTCCAGTAACCTCTGTGGAATCTCATTCCCTAATCGTTGATACTCATTTTCTCCGTTTGCAAAATGAAGATACTCATTGCTAGGATCCTACTGCTGAAGGGTGCTATGTAACTTTCTAGTGCTCTTACATGTCTTTAATTATAGGACTGGAATGAAAAGTTTAACCATACAGTATTTCTAAGCAAAATAGTGTACTCCATTCTTTTATCCGTGCTCTCATTGCTGATTTGTTCTTGCAGAACTTAGAACACTTTGTTAATGTTCTTCCATTCACTCCAATAGGGTCCTCAGAAAGAGACAGAATAAAAAAAATGTTCCCCATGGTATAGCTGGAAATATTAAGGAGAAAAGAGTTTAAGTGATCCCCAATGGAACACAGCTGTCTTATGCAGGGCTCACAGTTACCATGTACAGTACACTGTTAAAGTAACTTGGCTTCCCAGGACTGGAATTATCATGGAGCAGTTAGAATTTTGAGAGTTTTTACAACAGGATTGCATTCTGAAAGAGTCACATTTTGTCAAAAATCTGAAAAGTATGCAATTTGTACAACTCTTACTTTCTATGTGATAAGAATGTAATATGTGCCTCTTTCCCCTATTGGCCCCATGTGACACATATTTTTCACACTATGTGGCATCAACCAGTGCCATTACCTCCTGTGGCAACATAGAGCCCAATCTCAAGGCAGACATTGCCAAGGTAAAGAATGCGCTCCATGTTTATGCCAAATTGCACAAAGTATAGACATTGAGGTTAATGGAGATTTAAGCACAATCCTAGCAAGTAAGTTTTAAGAATATTGAATATTATACATTATTGTAACATGAACCTAAAATTTAGCAGGGCCCAAATTCATAGGAATGTAACAGTCATTGAAAGCCTATTTTCACCTCTTATCACACATATCTACATACATGTATGCACATGTACACACACACACACACACACATTTTCTCCAAAGCAGGCTGCCTGGTCAGCAGGAGCAAATACTTTAATTTAAAGGAATGATTCTCTGTTTTCTCCTTTTAGAAAAAGAGTCTAAGAATCACAGCATATGAAGAACATTCAATTTATACATTCCAGAATCTCTGCTCTCAGAGTAGCTAAGAGAATCGGTACAAAAGATGTTCTATGCAGAAGCACAGAGGGCATCTAACAAGATAGTCAGGCCCTTGGAAAAGATCCATATTCTTAGAAAATTAATGAATTCCATCTCATTAGGAATTGGTTGATGAGGTATCATACATCTGCATTTCTTTAACCATAGCTGTAATGTACCATATTAAATTGTAGCCTTTTGCATGCGGGATTGTATAATATAATAATGAATGGGTGGCTCCTAGTAGCATGCAACCCATGACTGTTTACGTCCCCAGAAGGGCTAGGTCTGTGTCCTGCACAGTATTCAAAACCATTAAATGTGTTATTTGTAGGAGGATGGTACACAGCCATCAGCAGAATGAGTTAAAACCAACAATGAATTCAATATATCAGGAAATAGATTCTTAGTAGGGAATGGCATTAAAGAGAAAAAAAAAAAAACAATTAGATAAGATGCATTCAATGAATAATTACTTTCACTCTGCTGGCTTAATCAGTGAAGGAACAGAGAAGGAAAGTTGGCAGTGGGTCTTGGTAATATATGAACTATATTGGAGTGCCAGAAAAGGAGACCTCAGTAGTTAAGCCCAAGTTGCCAATTTGCTACAATTATTTTTCCCACCAATCTGCTCAAAATGACTGTATATAGTATTCTTAAAACCATGTGTCTTGGTGCAGAAATATTGACAAACGCTGGCCAGCTTTATCTCCCTATATCCTTTATTAAAAGTATATGCATATAATTGTTGGGTTTTTTCCTAAATTGTGGCTTTGTTAAACAATGTTGGCAAACCCTAAAGTTTCAGACTACTCTAAGGAAGTTTCTATACATCTAATTTCATGGGGGTATAGTGCCGTTTATTCACTCAGGTTGATTGGTACGTGTGGTATGTTGACTCCTCTGTAACATCTCACCTTCTGAGCAGCCCCTTCCATGCGTTCAGTTTTTCTGTCTTTTTTTTTTTTTTTTAGACAGAGTCTCCCTCTGTCACCCAGGCTGGAGTGCAGTGGTGCAATCTCGGCTCACTGCAAGCTCCGCCTCCCAGGTTCACGCCATTCTCCTGCCTCAGCCCCCCAAGTAGCTGGTACTACAAGCACCCGCCACCACGCCTGGCTAATTTTTGTATTTTTAGTAGAGACAGGGTTTCACCATGTTAGCCAGGATAGTCTCGATCTCCTGACTTCGTGATCCGCCCACCTCAACCTCCCAAAGTGCTGGGATTACAGGCGTGAGCCACCATGCCTAGCCAGTATTTCTGTCTTATGTTCCTACATGAATATGAATTGGGAAATTAGCTGCAATGGCTTTTAGATAGAAAGTTGACCAGTCTAGTGACAATCACATTCAGTCGTCTCTATTCAGCCTCTCACATCTTTTGCCTTTCACTCTACCATTGCGATGAAAGGAAAAAGAAAGAACTTTTCTTATGTGCCTAAGGGTGAAGTGAACTCTGGATTGCTTTTTCTTACACTGAAGTCTATGTGTACTATTCTCCAGATGCATGTCACCTGAAAAAAGACACATAGAGGGTAGCAACAGACACTGGGACCTATCAGAGGGTGAAGGGTGGGAGGAGGGAGAGGACCAGAAAAAGTAACTAATGGGTACTAGGCTTAATACCTGGGTGATGAAATAATCTGTACAACGAACTCCCATGACACAAGTTTACCTATATAACAAACCTGCACATGTACCTCTGAACTTAAAATAAAAGTTAAAATAAGCATAAACAAAACACACTAAAAAAGAAACACAGTAGCCCACTTATTCCTAAATCATACATTACCCTCAGAGAAATATTTGAGGAGACCCTCATTAAGGTAAACCCCAAATAAGGTTTCCCTCAATTGATGCACCATTTGCAGGAAAAGTCCTTTTTCAGACAGAATGGAGAACGCCCCCAATTAGCCAACCAGGAAGGCAGAAGTCATTGAAAATGCAGGGCATTGGAAGCTGAAGTTTGGAACAGTCATTGCTGACTTTCTGACTAATTAATAATGGAGAACTTGAATCACTGAAAAGAGGCCCAACCCATAGAGGTCAGGCTTAACACAAAACCAGAAAAAAATCTTTTATTCCAGCTAAACTTATTTTTTTTAAAAGTAATTACTTTGTCCTAGGTAAAGACCTCAAATATCTCTGTAGAAAATCCCATGTCATCTATTCCAGTGAATCAGTTACAAACAGCTCATATTACAAACAGTGTTACTGGAAAGGGGTCCGGAACCAGACCCCAAAAGAGGGTTCTTGGATCTCATGCAAGAAAGAATTTGAGGTGAATCCATAAAGTGAAAGCAAGTTTATTAGAGAAGTAAAGAAACAAAAGAATGACTACTCCATATCCAGAGCAGCCCTGAGGGCTGCTGGCTGGCCACTTTTATGGTCATTTCCTGATTATATGCTACAGGAGGGGTGGATTATCCATGAGTTTTCCAGAAAAGGGGTGGGCAATTCCAGGAACTGAGGATTCCTCCCATTTTTAGGCCATATACTGTAACTTCCTCACATTGCCATGGTATTTGTAAACTGTAATGATGCTGGTGGGAGTGTCTTTTATAGTGCTAAGGCGTTATAATTAGCATATAGTGAGCAGTGAGGATAACCAGGTCATTTTCATTACCATCTTGGTTTTGGTGGGATTTGCCTGGCTTCCTTACCACATGCTATTTTATCAGCAAGGTCTTTGTGACCTATATCTTGTGCTGACCTCCTCCTACTCATCCTGTGACTTAGAATTTCTAACCACCTGGGAATGCAGCCCAGTAGGTTTCAGACTCATTTTACCCAGCCCCTATTCAAGATGGAGTCCCTCTGATTCATATGCCTCTGACATATTTTTCCCCTCCTTTTTATAAGAGAACATTTAATCCTAAGGTTTGTAGAGGGACGAAGATCCATCTTCTGTAACTTTTTCTGGCTGAATAGGGGTGATGATATTCCTGCCTATTAGGGTCTCCTGTAGTTGGGGTAGAGAGGAGCTCAGTCAGAAAGTGTCAGTATGGTGAGGGCCATTTATAACTCTGACAAAAGGTGATATCTGGAATATTAAAAAGTGTTCCATTTAAATGAAACATTTAGTAAGCTTATCCTGTATTCCTACAAAAGGGTACAACAGCAATATATTCCATAACAGTAAAGCAAAATAAGTAATACTATCTCAAGTAAACTAAATAAGAAGGTTTTCCATGAACTGGGCAACTGTTGGAACCAAGCTGATATGGGGTTGCCAACTGATTCCAGTGTGCCCAGAATTAGAATATAGATCCTGATTTTTAACTACCCATCCCTCTTGTTTCTTCTGTGCAGCAGTCAGAGATTATGGATTGGTTCACAGGAATAAGCAGGGTTAGTCTAAATTGCAGGAAAAAAAAAACCTCAAAAACAACCAATGAGACTAGAATCTAATAACAGGTGTACCATAGTTCTTGAAACATAATTGTTCTCTCTCCAGTTTCCCATTTTTACTAAAGACAAATTATAATAGGACCAATTCATTTACAAAAATAAGCCTTAGTCTTATAATTGGCCTGAATATTTGTATAAAGTGCAGCAAGAATATTTTTTTTTTCCATATAGGCATTTTAAATTGGCTTTGTTGAAACTCTGTTTCATAAGGAATCTCAGATACGAATTTTTTTAAGCTGAACCCAGCCATGGGTTTGTACCCTCAAATACCAATGAGTTGAGTAAATTCCTCTCCTCTTGAGGTCCCAAGATAATTTGAACCTGCTAAGCCTATCAGAAAGGGACATTCTTTACTTATCACAGGTTAGAAACCCTCAACAGGGACTTTGCAGAAAAGGCATGAGGCCAGTTTTCCCAAGGGGCTTTTATTGGATCTACAAGTTAAGTTTGATCCTTAAAAAGAAGCATGCCATTCCAGTCAAAGCCTTGGTAAAACCAGATTCTCCAATTGTGTCCTGCTGCAAAAGAAAACATTCCTATTGCACTTATGCAAATAACTATATTTTTATAAATTAAGAATACTCACAAATAGTTTCCAAATTCTAGAGAAATTAAGTAGAGAGAAACAAATATGCTCCAAATTTTGTTCACCGGAGTATATTTTATTCAATTGTTAAAAGCTGTAAAGAGCTCAGAAAAACTTTCCTTGACTCTGAAAAACAAAACAAATGATCAGCAACATTTTAAGCAAAAAGTTTAAAAATATTGCTTCAGACTTTTAGTTTAGTCCATGCAGTTAGCTCCTGTTCTACTTGATATTCATGAACATTTCAGCTCTCCATGAGAGTCTTTAAAGTTTTTCCAGGATTACCATAAGTTATGATAACCTGGGATTCTATGTTGTTATTTAGCCAAATTGATAACTTAAAAATTTTTTAAAGGCAAAAACCTTTACTTGTGAAGATGGAAGACTTAACTTTCCAAACAACCTCTCTCTTTTTTTTCCCTTCTTTTTCCTGCAGTTTATTCAAAAGGCAAACAAAAATTTTTATTATCCTTAAATATTATATAAAAATGTTGTTCAAGAGAGAAATACAAATTTCACCTTTTGCATTAGTGTACTATTAATGCAAACCCCAATTTTCAATAATATCTGATAGACAAATCTACACAATTTTAATGTTTGACCATAAGGTTAAGATTTTCATTAACCTTTTATAACGCTTTACAAATTTTTGTTAAAAAAAAGATCAGTCCTCTAAGCAAAAGGTGTTATGCTTTTATTCCAATGTTCAATTTATGGAAGACCTAAACAATTCCCTTTTAATTTTAGCCAGTATGTTCACACACAATTTCTTTCACAAAATTAATTTTTCACAAACCTTCCACAACTTGCTCAAACCTTCAGCTTTATCCTATCTAACTTAAAATAATCCTTTAACCCTTTAGGCAGAAAAATCCACATTCCCATGCCTTTTTATAATCTTTTACCAAAAACGTATTTCGCTATCCTTACACACCATGCATGTAAAATGTTTTATTTCCCAACAATTACTAAAGTCATGTAAACTGAAGGCATAACGATTTTTATTTTTCTGATAAAATATTTAAGCTCTTTTTAAAAAAACCAACTAGTCAATGCTCTTTCATATTACACACACATCACATATAAATATACAGACACACAGAAGGTTCAATAGTTGTAAGGGTGTTCATTCTCCCATTTCTTAATTAGATTACTAGCTTCTGGGTGGAGCCCTTGGAGGAGCAGGGCCAGGAAAGCATTACAGTTTCTACAGCCTAATAAGCAGGCACAGCTGGAAGGCAAAAACAAATTCCAAAAATTAAGGGTCCCATTTTTATACTGGATACTGGATCCCCAAAAGAGAAGTGCTACAGAAAAAGACAGTGCAATGATTTTACCATGTATTTTTTTGCAAAGCAATCCAAAGCCAATTAGCCTATTCTTTGATTAGCTCATCCCCTATGGGAGGCTTATCTCTCAGTGGGCAGGGGAACATCTCCATACCTTCTGGGTGGCCAAGAGCATACTACTTTGATCCAAAAGTGCAAGGAGCTGAGTATCCCCCTATAACTTTCATTAGTTATCTCCAAAACTATATTTCCTACCTAGTTATTACACACCAAAGTTCTGTCATAATGTAAAGTAACTTCTGATACCCCCAAAAGTAAAAAATGTCAGATAATGCAATGCAAAATAGAACAGAGCCTTAGATTTTGAGAGGGATCTATTTGCTTTTAATTCCTGGGGTTGCATGATGAAAACAGAGGGTTTTCCCAAAATGGGGACTGTGGCACATCCTCTGTTTTTCCCAAGGAGTCCCAGGCTATTAGAACTTGAATAAGGAGACTTTTAGATATAGCACTTTTTAAAAAAAGTTTTAAAAATTTCTTATTACCCAACTTTTGCCATGCCAAACAGCCAATATTTCCGGCTTTTGAACTGTACCAAAGGTAACCTCCCAGGTGCTCAGAGAAAGGAAAATTCAAAATGGTCCGTGGAGGGGAAGAGAATCAACAAATGGTAAAGGTTACAGAGCTATCAAATGAGAAAGGACTCATTCCCTAAGCCAGGATTGAACCCTGAACCCAGGCCACCATTGTGAAAAGACAAAGCCTTAGCTACTAAGCTACGAAGCTACAGGATTGGGCAGTTTCCATTGCCCTTCCCAGAAGGAGCCTAGAGCAGCCAATTTTGAGCTTGCAATGGTTGTTAACTGCTCAAGATAATTTTTAGAGCTAGGTATGACATGCACCCCAAAATTTCTGTCTGCTGGATGGCAGAGACCAAGAGAAAGTACCACCATGTGGCTACAAGGTCAAGCTCCCAAAGACATAAAACAAGACTAAAGGGAAACTTCATCCAGTTTTTCCCCAACAGGGACCTGCGGCAAAGTTGGTAACTGACCAGTTTGCTGGGCTGTCTTGAACAGCAGGCTTATGGAGGCCTAAACCCGTGTTCTATCCTAAGGAATTCCTCTTTATGACAGAGTGATACAGAAAGACAAATTTATAGCACAAAGTACACAAGATTTGCTACAGCAGCCACTCCACTTAGTATCCAGTGTCAAACTGGCAAAGCTCAAACTTGCCTCCGGATTGGCCCTGTCATCTTTAATCCAACAAACAACCAGGAGTTAACATACGGTCTTTGGGCAAGATGGTCACCCTGATTAACAGAAAATACAGGAAAGGGAAAGGCGAGAAAGACAGAGAAAAAAGCATTGCCTGTGGCAGAGTGGGAAAGGTGAAGAGCTCAGGGAGGCCAGAGAAAGACCCACCCACTGCAGTGACATGGAATCAAAAGTTCAGGTGGCCACTTGTCAGTGGCAAAGGGATCTTTTCCAGCAGTCCCATCAGGTCTCAAGTTTCCCCTTTTGGGAAGATAAAAGCTTCCCATGTCCCAAGATCCTGTACATGCCTAACCCTGTCACCTATAGCCATTAGCAAAGAGTGCAAGACAGATTAATCCAAAGAGAATAGTGGTTAACATTCCATAATGCCAAATCCATTTTTTAGTTGAGAGGGATTTTCCTGAGCAGGATCTCTAACCCCCTAAATCTTAGGAAGGACTCTAAACTTTGTAAGTTTGGCCTCGAACACAAGTTAGTTTAAGCATGCTTGCCTTTTTCATAAGAGGATCCTTTAACCCATTCCATCTTAGGAGAGAGTATAACTCCCCTAGGTTGGGCCTCTAACCCAATCACACCCTTTACCCAGGTAAAATGCACCCCACTTACCCAAAGTCACCAATTGGTGTTGCAGTTTATTTCCTTTGGGTCGGGGGTCTCCTCAGTATCATCCTTTCATGGTTACGAGGAAGATGTTACTGAAAAGGGGCCCCAATCCAGACCCCAAGAGAGGGGTCTTGGATCTCACACAAATAAAAATTCAAGGCGAATCCATAAAGTGAAAGCAAGTTTATTAGAGAAGTAAAGAAACAAACGAATGGCTACTTCACAGGCAGAAAAGACCCAAGAGCTGCTGACTGGCCACTTTTGTGGTCATTTCCTGATTACGTGCTAAACAAGGGGTGAATTATTCATCAGCTTTCCAGGAAAGGAGTAGGCAATTCCCAGGACTGAGGGTTCCTCCCCTTTTTGAACCATATAAGGTAACTTCCTTGTGTTGCCATGGCATTTGTAACCTGTCAAGGCACTGGTGGGAGTGTCTTTTAGCATGCTAATCATTATAATTAGCATATAATGAGAATGACCAGGTCCCTTTCATTGCCATCTCAGTTTTGGTGGAATTTGGTCAGCTTCTTTACCACATGTTGTTTTGTCAGTAAGGTCTCTGTGACCTGTATCTTGTGCTGACGTCCTCCTCATCCTGTGACATGCTTGACCACCTGGGAATGCAACCCAGTAGGTCTCAGTCTCATTTTACCCAGCCCCTATTCAAGATGGAGTCGCTCTGGTTCAAATGCCTCTGACAAAAGGACAACTGATATCTTTCTAGATTTAAAAAGGCATAAAAGAGGAAACTTCTGTACAAGAATCTTATTTAAGTAAAGGTTACTGAGGAAATTTAAGGCATAAATGTCTAAAAGGAAACTTTATAGATATAAATAAAACTATATGTATAATATTTTATACAGGAATGTGCAAATATATTCACATGCATTTTCTTTATGTTATAAGCAACATTTTTCAAATCTAATGTTCTCACTATGTCCAGTGATATTGAACAATTTGTCAGTTTGTCTTTTAATATTACAATATTCATTTTTGCACAGTAGCAAAATATGTCAGTTTTTAGACTTCCAAATCTAGAGGAGTAAAACAATTGTGACAACAAAAAGTACATTTTAAGCAAACATTTTTAAAAGAAAGAATCTGAATGTTTATGGTTTTGAAAAAAATATTCTCATCAACTTTAACTGAAGTACTCATATCAATTTTGCACATTAGCACAGTCTCAGACCCAGATCCTGACAGTGTTGGCAAGCTCTAAAATAAATCTGGATATAGCATATAAGAAGTTCAATGAAAATAAAACACAAATCACTACACAGGCAAAGCAAAAGTTTTGTTATTGGAACATTAAAGAATGTAGTAATAATTAGTCAAAAATTATGATTAGGTTATACTTACCAATCCACTGTCATGCTATACATAAATTACCCTGGACAATTAGAAAGCACTTATTAGAATAATGTGGTTCAGACAGACCCAATACAAATGCAAATCTGAAGTTAACTCTGAATCACAAAAAGTCTGTGTGTGTGTGGCTGGCTACCACATTCTGCATATTGAAGGTCCTGTAAAATATAAAAGATCAAAGGGGAATACTGGGGAAATGAGGCAAGATGAGATAGGAAACACTAACATTTTTAACCCACTTTCCACTTCATTGTCATTTCCCCTAAACTTTGAGGACTTCTATTTTCTACTTATGTATTTTCAATCTATAAAAATTATAGTTTTGTTGAGAGCGAAATTAATTTACCTCTTCTATGTCTCATTAGCTGAAAATAACCAAGAGAACTTCAGACATGCATTTCTACCATTGCCTCACTGATTATCTTAACAGAACCACCTGGAGCACCTATTACTGAACATTATTTTTAAATACTTTCATTTGTCATGAACATATAAGGTTTCTACTCTTTATTCACTTGTAAGTTTTGGACAACCTCAGTTCAGCCAAAGTAATCAGAAACAAGTTTGCATCTATATGGCTATTTATAAGGGGTGTAGACACTACAGTCCCAGTTTCTAAATTGAAAACTATATAATATGGAGTCTCTCTCATGTTGCACAATCTAGATTTTAAGTCTACTTCTTCATAGTAATTGTCACTGCCATAAGCTATCATCTTTGTTAACACTGTTAACAAGAAAGAAAGGGAAGACAGTAGAAAGGGAGAGAAAGGGAGAGTGCCTGAACTCATTTGAGGTTGCCTAAAACATTATTTTGGTCATGCACCCCTTTCAGAATCTGAAAAAAGCTATGGACACTCTCCACATAAAAATACAAGCATACGCAGGCACACATACACACACGCACATGTGCACACACAATTTTACAGTTTCAGAGTGTTTTAAATGACTCTGAAATTACGTAAGTTAGTTGAGAATTCCTACCTTAAATTGTGTCCCATCTTTATACAATCATCAAATCAAATAAGTGCACTCGAATGTGACCCTGGGCTACACGGTGAAACTGGGCTACAAGTTGCCAATTAATACAAAGTCTATTACTGAGTTTATTTTATTTTCATAATTTGTTATTTCCACAATCTTCCACTCCATTACTTGAGGCTTTGGAGCAGTTAGATGTGAGCAGCAGTATGGTCGTTGCTAAGGATATCAGAGAGATGGGCTATGTATACAACAGGTACTATATAAAATCCTCTCTTCAGACAACAAGGGGCCAAATGTTTTTCATCACATTAAAGGAGCCTTAAGATGATAGATGTTAGCATATTTAGCTCATGTCAGTGTTATTTTTAGTAACACTGACATTGGTTTTTTTTAAATGTCAGAAATGGGTTTTCAAAGAAAATTTTATATTATAAGCATTATATTCATTTTTACTCTGAAACCCTCTGTTATTTATTGGATCTTGGAAGGTGCATGCTGAAAGTTTTAATAGCTCTTTTAATTGTGTGTTAATTAATACTACATGGCAGTGGCTCTCCAAAGTGGGGAACCTAAAGAACCACCCAAAAGCAGTATGGGAAACAACCTCTGGACCTCATACAGTGCCAGAAACAGTTCATTTCACCCTCCACCAGAGGGTGAAAACCTGGTAATACATGGTCAATGGGCTAGAAAATTCACAAGGGTTTTATGTAGTGAGTAGTAGGGAAATTTTATGCCTAAGCTAAAGAGTGTTCTGGACCTGCCCAGAAAAGCTTAGAAGCAAACCTTATAAGGATCAAATTGTTCACAAGTAACTTCACTACATCTCAGAATGAAACTCAATATTAATGATAACAAACATATCTAGCACCCAACATGACAAATTTCACACTATCTGGCATACAATAAAAAATTGCCAGGCATTCGAAGGAGCAGTAAAATACAACCAATGAACAAGAAAAAAGTAAATCAGTAAAACCAGACCCAGAAGTAATAGGGACAATGGAATTTGTAGAAAAAGTATTAAAACAGTTATTATATCAATTTTCGATACGTTCAAAACGGTAGAAGAAAATATAAATATGTTAAGGAGAAAGATGAAGGATTTAAAAAAATGACAGAGGTGAAAAAACATGCCAGATGGTATTAACAGATGATTAGACACTGCAGGAAAATAATTTAGTGCTTCATCACATAGCAAGTTTAGATAGTTTAGAAACTACCTAAAATGAAACAGAAAAAAAGACAAATAGAACCGATAATCAGTGAACTCTGGCACATCCTCAAGCTGTTTAATATAAGTGTAATTGTAGTCCTCAAGAAAAGGGGGCAGAAAAATATTTTGAAGAAATAATGGCCAAAGGAGATTAGTTCTAGAATGGTGGTGTAAGGAATTCCACAGACACTCCCCCCAGCAAAAGCATCATAACTGGTAAAACAATATTTTTAAATAAATATTTTAAGTCTCTGAAAATTGTCTTAAGAGCACATAGCAAATGAAACAATGATTCAAGAAAATCTATCAAATCTCACTATGAACAGTAAGACTCTAGCACTTGAAACACAGCCTGCTCCCTCCATTTTCCCTCCACTCCACCAGCTCAGCCTGATCCAAGCTCTACTCCAAGTGGGTGCAGCCAAAAACACAGACTACTCCCTACTTCTTACCAGTGAAGACTTCAGTATCTGCCCTGGAGTGGCAGGCCACCAACATTTTTAACCCCTCTCTAGTTCCACATGACAGAAGCTCTATCCTAGGCAGGAGCGACTTAGAACTTTGAGATTCTTCATTCACCAGCCCACAACCATAGGGGAGAGTTCTACCCAAGGCAAGACAGGCTAAGAATACCAGTGCCACAACAACTTTCATGACAACACTCAAAATATTTGGAATAGAAGGAGACTTCATAAACATAAAGTACATTTATAAAAAACTCACAACTAACCTCATACTTAATGAAAGACTGACAGTTTTTCCCGCAAGATTAGGCACAGGATTCCTGATTTCGCCACTGCTTTTCAACACTATACTGGAAATTCTAGCCATAGAAATTAGACAAAAAAGAAATAAAAGTCATCCAAATTACGAAGGAAGAAGTGATAGTATCACAGATAGTGCAGTGAAACTATTCACAGATGATGTGTTCCTATATAAAGAAAATCCAAAGGAATCCACAAGAAAGCACCTAGAGCCAGAAGTGTGGGCTAAGGCCTGTAATCCCAGCACTTTGGGAGGCCAATGCAGAAAGATCACTTGAGGCTAGTTCAAGACCAGCTTGGAAAACATAGCAAGACCTCATCTCCACAAAAAAAAAAAAAAAAAAAATTTAATTAGCTGGGCATGCTGGTGTGTGGCTAAAGTCCCAGCTACTTGGGAGGCTTAGGCAGGAGCATCACATAAACACCCAGGAGTTCAAGGCTATGATCATACCACTGCACTCCAGCCTGGGTGACAGAGTAAGACTGTATCTCAAAAAATAAAAATAAAAAAGAAGGAAATAATAGCTAATAAATAAATTTAGCAAAGCTATAGAGTATAAGATAAATACACAGGAAATTAAGAAAGCAATTTTATTTACAATAAAGAATACCTAGAAATAAATTTAACTAATGAAGTAAAAGACTTACACACTGAAAACTACAAAACCTTCTTGAAAGAAATTAAAGAAAACCTAAATAAACAGAGATATCTGGTGCTCATGGATGGAAATATTTAATAGTGTTAGGATGTCAATATTACCCAAAGTGATTTACAGATTCAACAAGATTTCAATATTCCAATAGCATTTTTGCATTTATGAAAAAAGCTGATCTTCAAATTCATATGAAACTGCAAGGGGCCCTAAATAGCCAAAATAATCTTGAAGAAGCAGAACAAATTAAGATTCACATTTCTCAATATGAAACCCTACTACTAAACTACAGTGATTAAAACAGTTTGCTATTAGCATAAGGACAGACACATAGACAATGCAACAGAAATAAGAAGCCTGAAATAAACACATATATCTATGGCCAAATAATTTTTTACTAGGGTGCCATGTTCAACCAATGGGAAAAAAGTCTCTTCAATAGATAGTGCTGGTACAACTGGATCTCCACATACAAAAGAATGAACTTGAACCCCTACTTTACACCATATAATAGGGAACTTCAAATAGTTCATGGAAAATGCATATTATAATAAAACTATCCACAGCATTCAAAATTCTTTTACATCAAAATAAACCCATGCTGTTATGTCTGAACAGGATTTAGCTTGAGGCACTCAGAATGATAAGTCCCTATCACAGCAACATGAAGTCTGCTAAATTTGAAGCAAGAACAAATATCAATATTATAGTGAAGCTTGAGTGAAAGAATAGTGAAATCACTGATGCTTTATGAAGATTACGAGAACAACGCCACCAAAAAAAATAGATATTTGAAAATGAATAACTCATTTTAAGAAGGGACAATACAACATTGAAGATGAAGCCCATGGCAGCAGACCATCCACATCAAATTGTGAAGAAAAAATTCATCTTGTTCATGCTCTAGTTGGAGAGGAGCAGAAACAATAGCCAACACAACAGACATCTCAATTGTTTCAGCATACACAATTCTGACTAAAAATTAAAGTTTAGCAAACTTTACACTTGATGAGTGCCATAACCATTGCACCCAGATCAGCTGCAGACAAGAGCAGAGTTTTCAATGGAAATTTTAAACAAGTGGGATCAACATCCTAAAGCATTGCTTCAAAGACTTGTAACAGGAGACAAAATGAGGCTTTACCAGAACTATCTTGAAGACAAACACAATCAAAACAATGGCAAAAAAGAGGCCGAAGGGGCCCAGTCAAAGCAAAAGTGGACCAGTCAAGAGCAAAGGTCATGGACACGGTTTTTTGGGTTGCTCAAGGCATTTTGCTTCTTGACTTTCTGGAGAATCAAAGCACAATAATACCTGTTTATTATTAGAGTATTTAGGGTTAGCCAAAGCTTTAGCATAAAAATGCCCAGGAAATCATCACGAGAAAATCCTTCTTCACCACAACAATGCTCCCACTCATTCTTACCAAACAAGGGGAATGTTGGGAGAGTTTCAGTGGGAAATCATTAGGCATCCACCTTACAGTCCTGACTTGGCTCTTTCTGGCTTCTTTTATTTCAGAATCTTAAAGAATCTGTAAGGGAATTTTTCTTCAGTTAATAATGAAATAAAAGACTGCATTGACATGCTTAAACCCCCAGGACCCTCAGTTCTTTAGGAATAGACTAAATTATATCACAATTCCCGAGTCCTTTCAACTATCTGGAAAGCCTTCTGAAGAGGGACGGGTGCAAATAAAGCCAGACTGCAAAGACTAAAATAAATATCTAACTCTTCACTACCAAGACACAGGCAAACACCTACAACTATTAAGACAATCGAGGAAAACATGACTACACTGAATGAACTAAATAACCAGGGAGCAATGCTGAAAAAATAGAGATATATGACCTTTCAGACAGAGAATTCAAAATACCTGTTTTGAGGAAACTCAAAGATATTCAAGAGAACACAAAGAAAGAAATCAGACTTCTATCAAATAAATTTAACAAAGAGATTGAAATAATTAAAATGAATCAAGTAGAAATCATGGATGTGAAAAATGCAATTGGAATACTGAGGAATGCATCAGAGTCTTTCAATAGCAAAACTGATAAAGCAGCAGAAAGAATTAATGAGCTTGAAGACAGGCTATCTGAAAATACAGTCAGGGCCAGGCATGGTGGCTCACATCTGTAATCCCAGCACTTTGGGAGGCCGAGGTGAGAGGATCACTTGAAGTCAGAAGTTTAAGACCAGCCTGGCTAACGTGGTGAAGCCCCATCTCTACTAAAAAAAAAAAAAAAAAAAAAATTAGCCAGGCATGGTGACAGGCACCTGTAATCCCAGCTACTCAGGAGGCTGAGGCAGGAGAATCACTTGAACGCGGGAAGTGAAGGTTGCAGGGAGCCAAGATCACACCACTGCACTCCAGCCTGGGTGACAGAGTGAGACAGAAAGAAAGAAAGAGAGAAAGAGAGAGAGAGAGAGACAGAAAGAAATGAAAGAAAGAAAGAAAGAAAGAAAGAAAGAAAGAAAGAAAGAAAGAAAGAAAGAAAGAAAGAAAGAGAAGAAAGCAAGGGAAGAAAGAAAGAGAAAAAAGAAAGAAAGGGAAGAAAGAAAGAAAGAAAGAAAGAAAGAAAGAAAGAAAGAAAGAAAGAAAGAAAGAAAGAAAGAAAGAAAGAAAGAAAAGGAAGGAAGGAAGGAAGAAAGAAAGGGAAAAAAGAAAACACAGTCATAAATGACCAAAAAAAAAAAAAAAAAAGGATAAAAAACAAGCTCACCTATGGGATGTAGAAAATAGTTTTAAAAGGCCAAATCTAAGAGTTATTGGCCTTAAAGAGGAAGTTGGGGGGGGGGGTTGAAAGTTTATTCAAAGAAATAATAAAAGAGAACTTTCCTAACCTAGAGAAATATATCAATATTTAAGTATAAGAAGGTTATAGAAGACCAAACAGATTTACCTCAAAGGAGACTACCTCAAGGCATTTAACAAACTCTCAAAGATCAGGGATAAAGAAAGGATACTAAAAGCAGCATGAGAAAAGAAACAAATAACATACAAATGAGGAGCAGACCTTACAGTGGAAACCTTACAGGCCAGAAGAGAGTGGCATGACATATTTAAAGTGCTAAAGCATCAAAAAGCTTTTACCCAAGGACATATATCTGATGAAAATATCCTTTAAACATGACTGAGAAAAAAAGAGTTTCCCAGATAAACAAAAGCTTAGGAATTTCTTTTTATATTTATTTTTATTTATTTTAATCATTCTATTTTTTCATAATTCTAAGTACATTCAGAAGGCAAAGGGATTTCATTATTACCAGATGTGTCCTACAAAAAAATGCTGAAGGGAGTACTTCAATAAGAAAATAGAACATTTATGAGCAATAAGTAATTACCTGAAGGTGCAAAACTCACTGGTAATAGTAAGTACACAGAAAAACACAAAAATATTATAACACTGTAACTGTCATGTGTAAACTATTATCCTAAGAAGTAAGACTAAATTATGAACCAATCAAAAATAATACCTACAACAACTTTTCAAGACATATGCAGTAAAATAAAATATAAATAGAAACAACAAAAGCTTAAAAATTAGGAGGACAAAGTTAAGGCATAGAGATTTTATTAGACTTCTTTTTGCTTCTTTGTTTATTTATGCACAGTGTTAAATTGCTATCCACTTAAAATAATCCCTTGTAAGATGCCATTTGCAAGCCTCCTAATGACTTCAAACAAACAAAAACAACAGATACAATAAAAAATTAAAAGTAAGAAAATAAATCATATCACCAGAGAAGATCAGCATCACTAAATAAAAGACAAGACAAGAAAAGAAAACAACAAAAGAACCAGAAAACAAACAACAAAATGGCAGGAGAAAATACTTATCAAAAATAACATTGAATGTAAATGGACTGAACTCTCCAATCAAAAGACAGAGATAGGGCTGGGCGTGGTGGCTCACACCTGTAGTCCTAACACTGGGAGGCTGAGGCAGGTGGATCACCTGCACTCAGGAGTTTGAGACCAGTCTAGCCAAAACAGTGAAACTCTGTCACCCCTAAAAATACAAAAATTAGCCAAATGTGGTGATGCATCTCTGTAGTCCCAACTACTCAGGAGGCTGATGCAGGAGAATCACTAGAACCAGGGAGGCAGAGGTTGCAGTGAGCCAAGATTTCACCACTGCACTCCAGACTGAGTGACAGAGCATGACACAGTCTCAAAAAACAAAAAAGACAGAGAGAGGCTGAATGGATTAAAAAGACAGACACATTGATCTGTCATCTGTTGCCTGCAAGGAACATGCTTCACCTATAAAGACACACATAGACTGAAAATAAAGGGAGGGAAAAGGATATTTTATGCCTACGGTAACAAAAAAAAGAGCAAGAGTCACTATGCTTTTATCAAACCAACTAGATTTTAGATAAAAACTATAAGAGACAAAGAAGGTCAATATATAATAATAAAGGGGTCAATTCAGCAAAAGAATATAACAATTATAAATATATATGCCCAACACTGGAGCACTCAGATATATCAAGAAAACATTATTAGAGCTAAGGAGAGAGATGGACCCCAATAAAAAGAAAATAGCTGGATATTTCAACACATCACTTTCAGCATTGAACAGGTCTTCCAGAAAGAAAATCAACAAAGAAAGATCAGACTTCATCTGCACTATAGACCAAATGGTTCTAATAGATATTTACAAAACATTTCATCCAATGGCTACAAAATACACATTCTTTTCCTCAGCACATGAATCACTCTCAAGAATACGTCATATATTAAGTCACAAAACAAGTCTTAAAATATTCAAAAAGATTGACATAATATCATCTTCTCTGAAGACACTAGGAGAAAATTAGAAATCAATAAAAACGAATTTCGGAAACTACACAAATAGATGGGAATTACACAATATGCTCCTGAAGGACAAGTGGGTCAATAAAAGCTACAGAAAGGTGGTCAAACTGTTAAAAGAAAAACCAATCCAAAGGTCAGCAGCCTCAAGACTGAAGGTAGATAAGCCCACAAAGATGAGAAAAAAAAAAAATAAGAAGTGTAAGAACACCGAAAACAGAAACCCAGAGTGCCCTCTTTCCTCCAAATTGCCACATCACCTCTCCAGCAAGTGTTTGCAATGGGGCTGAGGCCGAGATGGCTTTAATGACAGACGCAGATTTCAGACGATGGATAGGAATGAAGTTCATTGGCAAAAGGAGCATGTTGTAACCCAATGAAACAAAACTAAAAATCATGATAAACATTGCAGGAGCTGACAGACAAAATAGGCAGTATAGAGAACAAAAAAACCATCCTGGTATAGTTGAAAAAACACTACAAGAATTTCATAATGTGCTCACAGTATTAATTGCATAATAGAGCAATAGAAGGAAAGAGTCTTAGAGCTTGAAGACTGCCTTTCTGAAGTAAATACTCCTCAGCAAATACAAAAGAACAGAACTCATAACAGTCTGTCAGACCACAGTGCAATCAAATTAGAACTCAGGATTAAGAAACTCACTCAAAGCAGCACAACTACAAGGAAACTGACCAAACTGCTCCTGAATGACTACTGGGTACATAACAAACTTAAGGCAGAAATAAATAAGTTATTTGAAACCAATGAGAACAAAGACACAATGTACCAGAATCTCTGGGACACAGCTAAAGCACTGTTCAGATGGAAACATATAGCACTAAATGCCCACAGCAGAAAGCAAAAAAGATCTAAAATCGACACCCTAACATCACAATTAAAAGAACTAGAGAGGGAAGAGAAAACAAATTCAAAAGCCAGCAGAAGACAAGAAATAACTAAGATCAGAGCAGAACTGAAGGAGATAGAGACATGAAAAACCCTTCAAAATCAATTAATTCAGGAGCTGGATTTTTGAAAAGGTTAACAAAATAGATAGACTGCTAGGCAGACTAATACAGAAGAAAAGAGAGAAGAATAAAATAGACAAAAAAAGGATAAACAGGATATAAGCACTGATCCCACAGAAATACAAACTACCAACACAGAATACTATAAGCCCCTCTACACAAATAAACTAGAAAATCTAGAAGAAATGGAAAAATTCCTGGACACATACACCCTCACAAGACTAAACCAGGAAGAAGTCGAATCCCTGAATAGACCAATAACAGGTTCTGAAATTGAGGCAGTAATTAAGAACCTACCAACCAAAAAAAGCCCAGGACCAGATGAATTAACAGCCAAATTCTACCAAAGGTATAAAGAGGAGCTGGTACTATTCCTTCCGAAACTATTCCAAACAATAGAAAAAGACGGACTCCTCCCTAACTCATTTTATGAGGCTAGCATCATCCTGATACCAAAGCCTGGCAGAGACATAAAAAAAAAAAAAAAGAAAATTTCAGGCCAATATCTGTGAAGGACATCAGTGCAACAATCCTCACTCAATAAAATACTGGCAAACCGAATCCAGCAGCACATCAAAAAGCTTATCCACCATGATCAAGTTGACATCATCCCTGGGATGCAAGGCTGGTTCAACATATGCAAATCAATAAATGTATTCCATCACATAAACAGAACCAATGACAAAAACCACATGATTATCTCAATAGATGGAGAAAAGGCCTTCAGTAAAATTCAACACCTTTTCATGCTAAAAACTCTCAATAAAGTAGCTACTGATGGAACGTATCTCAAAACAATAAGAGCTATTTATGACAAAGCTATGGCCAGTATCATAGTGAATGGGCAAAAGCTGGAAGCATTCATTTTGAAAAGTGGTACCAGCCAAAGATGCCCTCTCTCACCACTCCTATACAACATAGTATTGGAAGTTCTGGCCAGGGCAGTCAGGCAAGAGAAAGAAATAAAGGTATTCAAACAGGAAAAGAGAAAGTCAAATTTTCTCTGTTTGCAGATGACATGATTGTATATTTAGAAAGCCCCATCATCTCAACCCAAAATCTCCTTAAGCAGATAAGCAACTTCAGGAAAGTCTCAGAACACAAAATCAGTGTGCAAAAATCACAAGCATTTCTATACACCAATAACAGACAGCCAAATCAGAGTGAACACCCACTCACAATTGCTACAAAGAGAATACCTAGAAATACAACTTACAAGGGATGTGAAGGATCTCTTCAAGGAGAACTACAAACCACTGCTTAAGGAAATAAGAGAGGACACAAACAAATGGAAAAACATTCCATGCTCATGGAAAGGAAGAATCAATATTGTGAAAATGGTCATATTACCCAAAGTAATTTATAGATTCAATGTTATCCCCATCAAGCTACCATTGACTTTCTTCACAGAATTAGAAATAACTACTTTACATTTCATATGGAACCAAAAAAGAGCCCATATAGCCAAGACAATCCTATGAAAAAGAACAAAGCTAGAGGCATCATGCTACCTGACTTCAAACTATACTACAAGGCTACAGTAACCAAAACAGCATGGTACTGGTACCAAAATAGATATATACATCAATGGAACAGAACAGGGACTTCAGAAATGACACCACACATCTACAACTGTCGGATCTTTTACAAACCTGACAAAAACAAGCAAAGGGGAAAGGATTCCCTATTTAACAAATGGTGTTGGGGATAGTGGCTAGCCATACGCAGAAAACTGAAACTGAACCCCTTCTTTACACCTTATACAAAAGTTAAGATGGATTAAAGACTTAAACATAAGACCTAAAACCATAAAAACCCTAGAAGAAACCTAGGCAATACCATTCAGGACATAGGCATGGGCAAGGACTTCATTTCTAAAACACCAAAAGCAATGGCAACAAAAGCCAAAATTGACAAATGGGATCTAATTAAACTAAAGAGCTTCTGCACACCTAAAGAAACTATCATCAGAGTGAACAGGCAACCTACAGAATGGGAGAAAATTTTTGCAATCTATCCATCTGACAAAGGGCTAATATCCAGAATCTACAAAGAACTAAACCAGACTTACAAGAAAAAACAACCCCATCAAAAACTGGGCAAAGGATATGAACAGACCCTTCTCAAAAGAAGACATTTATGGCGCCACCAAACACATGAAAAGAAGCTCATCATCACTGGTCATTACAGAAATGCAAATCAAAACCACAATGAGATACCATCTCACACCAGTTAGAATGGCAATCATTAAAAAGTCAGGAAACAACAGATGTTGGAGAGGATGTGGAGAAATAGGAACGCTTTTACACTGTTGGTGGGAGTGTGAATTAGTTCAACCATTGTGGAACACAGTGTGGTGATTCCTCAAGGATCTAGAACCAGAAATACCATTTGACCCAGCAATCCCATTACTGGGTATACATCTAAAGGATTATAAATCATTCTACTATAAAGACACATACACACATATGTTTATTGCAGCACTGTTCACAATAGCAAAGACTTGGAACCAACCCAAATACCCCTTAATCATACACTGGATGAAGAAAATGTGGCATATATACACCATGGAATACTATGTAGCCATCAAAAAGGATGAGTTCATATCCTTTGCAGGGACACAGATGAAACTGGAAACCATCATTCTCAGCAAACTAACACAGGAACCAAAAACCAAACACCACATGTTCTCACTCATAATTGGGAGTTGAACAATGAGAACACATTGACACAGGGAGGGGAACATCACACACCAGGGTCTGTTGGGGGGTGGGAGGCTAGGGGAGGGATAGCATTAGGAGAAATACTTAATGTAGATGATGGGTTGATGGGTGCAGCAAACCACCATGGCACGTATATACCTATGTAACAAACCTGCATGTTCTGTACATGTATCCCAGAACTTAAAGTATAATAAAAAATTTAAAAAGAGAGAGAGAGAGAATTATGGGAGCTACAAGATAAGATTTGGGTGGGGACACAGAGCCAAACTGTATCATTCTGCCCCTGGCCCCTCCCAAATCTCATATCTTCACATTCCAAAACCAATCTTGCCTTCCTGACAGTCCCCCAAAGTCTTCAGTCATTTCAACATTAACACATATGTCCACAAAGTCTCATCTGAGAAAAGGTATGTCCCTTCTGGCCATGAGCCTGTAAAGTCAAATGCAAGTTAGTTACCCCATAGATACAATAGAGGTACAGCCATTGGGTAAATACAGCCACTCCAAATTGGAGAAATTAGCCAAAACAAAGAGGCTACAAGCCCCATGCAAAGTCCAAAATCCAGCAGGGCAGTCAAATCTTAAAGCTCCAAAATGATATCCTTTGACTCAGTGTCTTGCATCTGGGTCACACTGATGCAAGAGGTGGGTTGCCATGGTCTTGGGCAGTTCTGCCCCTGTGGCTTTGAGAGTATAGCTGCCCTCCTGGCTGCTTTCATGGGCCAGCGTTGAGTGTCTGTGGCTTTTCCAGGTTCAAGGATGCAAGCTGTTGGTGAATCTGCCATTCTGGGGTCTGGAGGACGGTGCCCTCTTCTCACAGCTCCACTATGTGGTGCCCCAGCAGGGACTCTGCATGGGGGCTCCAACCCCACGTTTCCCTTCTGAACTGCCCTAGCAGAGATTCTCCATGAGGGCCCCACCCCTGCAGCAAACTTTTGTCTGGGCATCCAGGCATTTTCATACATCCTCTGAAATACAGGCAAAGGTTTCCAAACCTCAATTCTTGACTTCTGTGTACCTGCAGGCTCAACACCACGTGGAAGCTGCCAAGGCTTAGGGCTTCCACCCTCTGAAGCAACAGCCCAAACTGTACCTTGGCCCCTTTTAGTCACAGCTGGAGTGGCTGGGATTCAGGGTACCAAGTCCCTATACTGCACACAGCAGAGGGACCCTCAGCCTGGCCCATGAAACCATTTTTTCCTCCTAAACCTCCAGGCCTGTGATGGGAGGGGCTACTGCAAAGATCTCTGACATGCCCTGGATACATTTTCCCCATTGTCTTGGAGATTAACATTTGGCTCCTTGTTACTTATGTAAATTTCTGAAGCCAGCTTGAATTTCTTCTCAGAAACTGGGGATTTTCTTTTCTATCACATTGTTAGGCTGCAAATTTTCTGAACTGTTATGCTCTGTTTCCTATTTAAAAGTGAATGCCTATAACAGCACCCAGGTTACCTCTTGAATGCTTTGCTGCTTAGAAATTTCTTCCACCAGATACCCTAAATCATCTCTTTCAAGTTCAAAGCTCCATAAATCTCTAGGGCAGGGGCAAAATGCTGCCAGTCTCTTTGCTAAAACATAACAAGGGTCACCTTTGCTCCAGTTCCCAACAAGTTCTTCATCTCCATCTGAGACCATCTCAGCCTGGATTTCATTGTCCATATCATTATCAGCATTTTGTCAAAGCCATTCAACTAGTCTCTAGTGAGTTCAAAACTTTCCCACATTTTCCTGTCTTCTTCTGAGCCCTCCAAACTGTTACAACCTCTGTGTCTTACCCCCTCTAAAGTCACTTCCACATTTTTGGGTATCTTCAGCAATGCCCCACTCTACTAGTACCAATTTAGTGTATCAGTCTGTTTTTATGCTGCTGATAAAGGCATACCTGAGACTGGGAAGAAAAAGAGGTTTAATAGACTTACAGTTCCACATGGCTGGAGAGGCCTCACAATCATAGTGGAAGGCAAGGAGGAGCAAGTCATGTCTTACACGAATGAGGGCAGGTAAAAAAAGAACTTGTGCAGGGAAACTTCTGTTTATAAAACCATCAGATCCCATGAGACTTATTCACTACCATGAGAACAGCATGAGAAAGACCCATGTGGTTCAATTATCTCCCACTGGGTCCCTCCCACAGCATGTGGGAATTATGGGAACTACAAGATAAGATTTGTGTGGGGACACAGCACCAAACCATACAAAACTCCCACACAGTAATAATGAGAGAATTTAACCCACTGAAAATATTAGACATATCATTAAGAGAGAAAATTAACAAAGATATTCAGGACCTGAACTCAGCACTGCATCACTGCATCAAATGGACCTGGGGTGTGTGTGTGTGTGTGTGTGTGTGTGTGTGTGTGTGTGTGTATACACACATACAGAATGCTCCAGCCAAAAACAACAGGATATACATTTGAGTCAATGCCACATGTCACTTACTGTAAAACTGATCACATTATCAGAAGCAAAACACTCCCCAGCAAATGCAAAAGATGTGAAATGTGTGTGGTATCTCAAACCACAAAGCAATCAAATTTTATATTGAGACTAAGAAATTCACCCAAAACCATACAATTACATGGAAATTAAATAGCCTGCTCCTGAGTGACTTTTAGGTAAATAATGAAATTAAGGCAAAAATCAAGAAGTTCTCTGAAACTAATAAGAACAAAGATACTACACACCCGAAACTTTGGGACACAGATAAGGGAGTGTTAAGAGGGAAATTTATAGCACTAAATGTCTATATCAAAAATCTAGAAAGATGTCAAATTAACAACCTAACTTCACAACTGAACTAGAGAAGCAAGAACAAATTGACCCTGAAGCTAGCAGAAGACAAAAATTAACCAAAATCAGAGCCGAACTGAAGGAGATAGCGACATGAAAAAAACATTCAAAAGATCAGCAACACCAGGAATTGGTATTCTGAAAAAAATAATAAAATAGATAGACACTGAGCTAGACTAATAAAAAAGAAAAGAGAAGATTCAAATAAACACAATCAGAAATGAAAAGGGGAATATTACCACTGACCCCACAGAAATACAAACAACCATCAGAAAATATTATTAATACCTCTATGCACACAAACTAGCAAACCTAGAAGAGACAAATAAATTTCTGGACACATACACCCTCTCAAGATTGAACCAACAAAAAATTAAATCCCTGATCAAACCAATACCAAATTCTAAAACTGAGGCAGTAATAGCATACCAACCGCAAAAAAAAAAAAAAAAAAAAAAAAAAAAAAAAAAAAAAAAAAAAGCCCAGAACCAGATACATTCACAGCTGAATTATACCAGATGTACAAAGAAGAGCTGGTACCATTCCTACCGAAACTATACCAAAGAATTGAGGAGGACGGACTCCTCCCTAACTCATTCTATAAGGTCAGCATCATTCTGAAAACAAAACCTGGCAGACCAAAAAAAAAAAAAAAATTCAGGCCAACATACTAGAACATCAAAGCAAAAATCATCAATAAAATATTGGCAAATCAAATCCAGCAGCACATCAAAAAGCTTATCCACCACAATCAAGTAGGCTTCATCCCTGGGATGCAAGTTTTGTTCAACATACACAAATCAATAAATGTAATTCATCTCATAAACTGCACTAATGACAAAAACCACATTATTATCTTAATAGATGTAGAAGAAGCCTTCAATAAAATTCAACATCCCTTCATGTTAAAAACTCAATAAACTAGGTATTGATGGAACATATCTCAAAATAATAAGAGCCATATATGACAAACCCAGAGCCAATATCATACTAAACGAGTAAAAGCTGGAAGCATTCACCTTGAAAACAGGCAAAAGACAACAATGCCCTTTCTCTGCTTTTACACCATTGGTGGGAGTGTAAATTAATTCAACCATTGTGGAAGACAGTGTGGTGACTACTCAAGAATCTAGAACCAGAAATACCATTTGACCCAGCAATCTCATTACTGGGTATATACCCAAAGGATTATAAATCATTCTACTACAAAGACACATGCACATGTATGTTTGCTGCAGCACAATTTACAATAGCAAAGACTTGGAACCAAAACAAATGCCCATCAATGATAGACTGGATAAAGAAAACGTGGAACATATACACCATGGAATACTATGCAGCCATTGAAAAGGAATGAGCTTATGTCCTTTGCAGGGACATGGATGAAGCTGGAAGCCATCATTCTCAGCTAACTAACACAGGAACAAAAAACCAAACACCACATGTTCTCACTCATAGGTGGAAGTTGAACAATGAGAACACACAGACACAGGGAGTGAAACATCACACACCGGGGCCTGTCAGGGGTTGGGGGACAAGTGGAGGGAGAGCATTAGCACAAATACCTAATGCATGTGGGGCTTAAAACCTAGATGATGGGTTGATAGGTACAGCAAACCACCATGGCACATGTATACCTATGTATCAAACCTGCACGTTCTGCACATGTATCCTAGAACTTAAAGTAGAATTTTTACAAAATACCCTTTCTCATCACTCCCATTTAACATACTATTAGAACACAGAAGCAGAGCATAGAAAGTTCTGGCCAGGACAATCAAGCAACAGAAAGAAATAAAAGGCATGCAAATACAAATAGAGGAAGTCAAACTATCTCTGTTTGGAGATGATGTGATCCTATATCTAGAAAACCCCATAGCCTCAGCCCAGAGGCTTCTCGAGCTGATAAACAACTTCAGCAAAGTCTCAGGATACAAAATCAATGTCACTAGCATACCAACAACAGTAAAGCCAAGAGCCAAATCAGGAACAAACTGTCATTCACAATTGCCACAAAAAGAATAAAATACCTAGGAATACAGCTTATGAGGGAGGTAAAATATCTCTACAAGGAGAACTACAGACCACTGCTCCAAGAAATCAGAGATAACACAAACAAATGGAAAATCATTTCATGTTCATGGACAGGAAGAATCAATACCATTAAAATGGCCATGCTGCCCAAAGCAATTTACAGACTCAATGTTATTAAACTACCTATTAAACTACCATTGACATTCTAAACAGAACCAGAGGAAACTATTTTTAAATTCCTATCAAACCAACAAGGAGTCAGAATAGCAAAGGCAATCCAAAGCAAAAAAGAACAAAGCTGGAGGCATCATGCTACTCAAACCTAAACTCTACTACAGGGCTACAATAACCAAAATAGCACGGTATTGGTACAAAAACAGACACATAGACCAAAGAAACAGAATACAGAAGCTAGAAATAAGACTGTACACCCAAAACTATCTGACCTTCGAGAAACCTGACAAAAGCAAGCAATCGGGAAAGAATTCCTTATTCAATAAATGGTGCTGGGATAACAGACTAGACATAGGCAGAAGATTGAAACTAGACCCCTTCCTTACACCGTATACAAAATTAGCTTAAGATGGATTAAAGACTTAAATGTAAAACCCAAAACTATAAAAACCGGGAAGACAACCTAGGCAATACAATTCAGGACATACACCCAGGCAAAGATTTCATGATGAAAATGTCAAAAGCAATTGCAACAAAAGCAAAGATAGAAAAATGAAATCTAATCAAACTAAAGAGCTTCTGCACAGCAAAAGAAATTATCAGCAGAGTAAACAGAAAACCTACAGAATGGGAGAAAATTTTTTGAAACTATGCATTTAACAAAAGCCTAATATCCAGTGTCTATAAGAACTTAAACAAATTTACAAGGAAAAAAACAACCCCATTAAAAAGTGGGCAAAGGACATGAACAGATACTTTTCAAAAGAAGACATACATCCAACCAACAATTATATGAAAAAAAGCTCAACATCACTGATCATTAGAGAAATGCAAAGCAAAACCACAATGAGATACCATCTCACACCAGTCAGAATGGCTGTTATTAAAATATCAGAATATAACAAATGCTGGGGAGGTTGTGGAATAAAAGGAATGCTTACGCACCGTTGGTGGGAATGTAAATTATTTCAGCAATTGTGGAAGACCATGTGGTGATTCCTCAAAGACCTAAAGACAAAAATACCATTCAACCTAGCAATCCCATTACTGGGTATATACCCAAAGGAATATAAATCATTCTATTATAAAGACACATGAACATGTATATTCACTGCAGCACTATTCACAATAGCAAAGAAATGGAATCAACCTAACTGCCCATCAATAACAGAATAAATAAAGAAAATGTGGTACATATGCACCATGGAATACTATGTAGCCATAAGAAATAATGAGATCATATCCTTTGCAGAGATGTGGATGGAACTAAAGGCCATTATCCTTAGCAAACTAACACAGGAGTAGAAAACCAAATAACTCATGTTCTCACTTTTAAGTGGGAGCTAAATGATGAGAATACATGGACACGTAGAGGAGAACAACAAACACTGGGGCCTTTCAGAAGGTGGAGGGTGGGAAGAAGGAGAGGATTAGGATAAATAACTAATGGGTACTAGGCTTAATACGTGGGTGATGAAATAATCTGTACAACAAACTCCTATGACATAAGTTTACCTATGTAACAAACCTACACTTGTACCCCGAACTTAAAATAAAAGTTAAAAAAAAGTACATATATACAATGCACTACTATTAAGCCTTGAAAATCAATGAGATCTAGTCATTTGCAACAACATGGATGGAACTGGAGGTCATTATGTCAAATTAAATGAGCCAGGCACAGAAAGACAAACTTTGTATGTTCTCACTTATTTGTGGGATCTAAAATCAATAGAGTTGTACCATGGAGATAGGGAGTAAAAGGTCAGTTACTAGAGGCTGGGAAAGGCAGTGGGGCTGGTGAGGGGATTTGATGATGTTTAATGGGTGTAAAATTGTAGTCAGAAAGAATGAAAAGACCTAGTATTTGATAGCACGACAAGGTGATTACAGTCAATAATTACTTTAGTGTACATTTTTAAATATCTAAAAGAGTATAATTGGATTGTTTGTAACACAAAAGATAAATGGTTAAGGGGGTGGATACCCCATTCTCCATGATGTGATTATTATGCATCACACACCTATATCAAAACACCTCATGTACCCCATAAACGTATATACCTACTATGTACCCACAAAAATTACAAATTAAAATTTTGTATAAAAAAATATGATATAGCTGGTCGGTCATAAACACAGGTAAAACCACTTGGGTATGCCACTGGCATGTGAAGTAAGAGGCAGTCTTGTGAGACTGAGCACTTAACCTGTGAGATCTGACATTATCTCCAGGTTGATAGTGTTAGAATTGAATTGAACTGATGTGTGTGCTGGTATATGCTGGATAACTGATTGCTTGGTGTGTGGACAGAAATTCCTACACATCTGGTATCATAAATGTTGTGTTAAGTGTGTGAGAGTAGAAAAAATACTGGCTTTTCCTATCTCTAATAGAATATTTAGCAGATTCTGGTAAGTTGAGATGTACACGGAGAGTCTAAAGTAACCCATAAGAAACTAATAAAAATGTAGTAAAGATAGAATAATTAAATTGTAACATTATAAAATATTCACTTAATGCAAAAGAAAGTAGAAAAAAGGGAACAGAGGAACAAGAAAGGTGCAACATATGCAGAAAAGAAAAAGCAAAATTGCAGACACAAATCCAACTATATTAATAATATTAAATGTAAATGGATTAAGCAATCCAATCAAAAGTCAGAGATTGCACGAATGGATGAAATAATATCCAACTGTATCTTATTTAAGGAGAGATACTTTAGGTTCAAAGATAAAAGTGGATAGAAAGTATAACAATGGAAAAAGGTATATCATACAAAGATAAACCATAAGAAAACTGGAGAGACTATACTTTTATAAGCGAAAGTAGACTTTAAACAAAACGTGTTAATAGAGATAAAGAGGTATATTTTATAATGATACTCAATGGTGAGAGTCTGAATTGTTTTCCCTAAGACCTGTAAGTACAAGGCTGTTTGCTTTCACCAATTTTATTAAACATTGTAATGGATGTTCTAGCTACAGCAATTAGAAAAGAAATAGAAAGCATCCAAATTGGAAAGGAAGAAGTAAAACTATCTCTATATGCTAATGACATGATCTTATATGTGGAAAATCCTAAAGAATACACACATCTAAAAAAAATAGTTAAAGCTAATAAATGAATTCAGCAAAGTTGCAGGATACACAGTCAACACACAAAACCTCTGTACATCTATACTAGCAATAAGCAATACAAAATGAAATGAAGAAAACAATTCCATTTACAATAGCATCAAAAAGAAGAAAACATTTAGGAATAAATTTAACAAAGGAGGTGCAAGGCTTGTACACTGAAAACTACAAAACATTATTGAAATAAGTTAAAGAAGACCTAAATAAAAAGGCATTCCATGTTTATAGACTGAAAGACTTACTATTAAGCTGTCAATACTACCCAAAATGACTTACAGATTCAATGCAATCCCTATCAAATTCCAAATGACCCATTTTGTAGAAATTGAAACGTTAATCCTAAAATTAATAACGAATTTCAAGGCCCAAATAGCCAAAACAATCCTGATAAAGAAAAACAAAGTAGGAGGACTCATAGCCCCTGATTTAAAAACTTACTACAAAACTACAGCAATCAAAACTGGTATAACAATAGAGACATAGAGCAATAAAATAGAATTGAGAATCCAGCAATAAACCCTTACATTTGTGGACAACTGATTCTTGTCAAGGATGCCAAGACAATTTAATGGAGAATGAATGGTCTTTTCAACAACTGGTGCTGGGACAACCAAATAACCACAGGCAAAAGAGTAAAGTCACCTTCTTTCCTTATATCATACATGAAAATTAACTGAAATTGATGAAATACATGATTCCATTTATACCAAATGTTCAGAATAGCCAAATCCATAAAGATAGCAGATTAGTAGGTTAAGAGTAATTTACATTGGTATACTCTGCCTGCCCTCACTCCAAGAATGGTTCAAAATAAGTTGTACCCTGTAGTGCAGTTCACAGAAATAGGAATCATTGTGAATTACACTCATACCTGCCATGAGAAAGAGATGGTACATAACAGTAAACAATTGAACATTTCAGTAAAATCATGACAATATGAATAGTTTTGTCCTCATATGTTATGGGCTGAATTGTGTCCCTGCCCAAAATTCCTATGTTGAAGCCCTAACTCCCAGTACCTCAGAATGTTACTATATTTGGAGATAGGGCCTTTAAAGAGTCAATTTAGTAAAAATGAGGCCTTTAGGATGGGCCCTAATCCAATCTGACTGGTGTCCTTATATGAAGAGAACGTTTGGATACACAAAGAGAAACCAGAGTCACATACACAGAGGAAAGATCCTGTAAGGACAAGCAAGAAGGTGGGTACCTGAAGCCAAAGAGAGATGTCAGAAGACACTAAGCCTGTCAACACCTTAATATTGGACTTCTAGCCTCCAGAACTGTGAGAAAATAAATTTCTGCTGTTAAAGCCACCCAGTCTGTGTTAAAGCCATCAGTTACCATCTTACTTGGAACCTGGAAATAAAGGAATCCTGGTCCCTTGTGATGACACCTCTCCCTAAGAACATCTGCTAAGTGGCCAAGAGCCAATTATGTTGGGTAAGGTATAATAACTCTTACTGACTTGTGGAATGAAACAGAACTGTATTACTACCATTGCATGATATGGTATAACATTAGCATTGTTGGTAAGATTACATTACCTTATGTTAATAGGTCATATAATACAAATAATGGTAATTTTATGTATTGTGAAATTTAATTAAAGCCTCCTCAGGATGTAATATCAGTGAAAAATTATTGGCTTGAGGAGGAACTAGATCTAGTTAACCACCAGCTAATTAATATGCTAAATAACTCTAGGTAAGTTTATCATAAAGCATAAATATCATTAGACCAAGGGAAGAAGCAATCAAATTACTACAAAAATATGAAGAAAATATGAAGACGTATACAATGGCTTTATGGGTGGATTAATTGCTTCTTCAGGTCTGTATCTTGCACCAGCTCCTCCAAATGTTGGACACTCTCATGCTAACATTATTAATATATCTATTATAAAATACAATAGTTTTCCTTTAAGAGAGTCTGAGCCTAGGGCCAGGAAGGTAGGCTGTACAGGAAACAGTTGACTCAGCAGGTCTGAGTTGCTCAAACTTGTACATTTTCAGAAGGGTCTATTGTCATGAATGGTCCTTGTCCAGCTACTGGGAATTGAGATCTTGGAATGTTCTAACTAATAAGGTTGTTTTGCATACTTGGAACTTTTACCCACAGTGTACGAATTTGTCTATATATCTGTGAGGGCCACTGCTTGCGCAGCATGTGGAAGACAGAGTATAGACCAGCCTGACATAGCCCACACCTGCCTTTACCCCTCCACCCTCACTGGTAGCTTGACACAAAACACAGAAACTTTTGGGAGCTCTATGGTCCCACCATTGCCTGAGACACCAAAGTACCTCCCCTGAGTAATATAAAGCAAGCACAAATCCCACCTCTACCACCACAGCTGGTGCTCTCTTGCAAGCACCATCTCTTGGCTGGAGGCCAACCAATACAGTCCACTACAACATCTCCACATAGAATAACCATGTCTAGAAAGGAAAAAACTTGTGTGTGACCTCAGCTATCACCACTGCCTGCAGCACCCCGGCTAACCAGGAGGTCCTGAGTCTGTCTACATGACCAGATCATTACTACTGCAACTGGCATTACAGAAAGCCATCATACTAAGGCTATTTATAACCAAGGAATTTCAAAGAGTCGACATCACTCCCCTGCCACCCCCATCAGTGCTGGTGTTGATACCCACTGTTGGGAGACTTGAAGACAGGCCATATCACTGGATCCCTTGCAGACATTCCCCAGCACCAGCCTGGAATGTGCCAGCTCCAATGGGCAGCTAAACCCAGAGAAGCAGCAGCATTCAGAGTAGTCTGGCTCTCAGGGACTCCTACTCCTAGGGGAAGTGGCAGTGTACCACATCAAGGGAGCTCGCTTGTAGAACAAAAAAAAAAAAAAAAAAAAAAAAAAAAAAAAAAAATTCCAGATGGAAGGCCTTGCATTCCAGAAATTTCTACTTATGGGAAGTTTCCTTCAGCAGAGGCACAGGTATGGTGCTGGGCTCAGCAGGGAAAGTCTGTGGCTCTACCTTAACAGTCAGGCAGCCCTGGTGCTTGTGAAGGGTCTTGGAGAAGGGGACTTCTTTTCCCACTCATCCACCATTGAAGACAAAGCTTGGGCTTCCACCATGGGAGCTCAGCATGGGTGCATCTGTAGACAGCTTTTCTGGAACACTTCAAGGTGACTGTATCCCCACAGAAATAGTGCCCTCCAGGTTCGGGCTTACATGAGAAGTAGAGTCACAATACTTCTCTACTTGGAATATCAATATTCTTGCAGATAAAAACAGGTACCTTTCTGATCTGAATAGCTGAAACACTGAGTCAGGAGTGTGACTGGCAATGGGATTGCTTTCTGGCTGGCCTGGCAGGGGAGCTGACATGGCTTCCACCCTTCCCCCACAAGACCTTAGTGCATTACACTGAGAGCTCCTCCAGCCACTGTTTTCAAGGCTGGGACCTCTTCCTACCATGAGGTATTCTATTTATCCACCTGTTTTAGCCACAGCCAGTTTCTATCTGAGGACGCCCCCTCTACTGACCTAAAGCATAAACTATTCAACCCAATAAATATAATACAGAAGAAAAATAAATACATAAAAAAGTACAGGCTACAGGGGAAAGAGACAAGTTTCAAAAGATACCTCTGCCACTCCAACCCCACAGGAAACAGTGAATTTACTCATATAACAAGCACATTGCTACTAAAACAAGCATCTGGGAAAGTTAACATACAAAGACTCTATATAACCAAGGAACTCATACAGTCTTCAGCCTTGAAAGCACCAAGAACTGAATAGGCTACAATAAACTGTAATCATTAAACTCAAATCCTTAAGGGAGGAAAGAAATTTTTAAAACACAGCTGAATAAAAAAATCAATTCAAGAATAATCAGAAAAAATAGTCTAGCCAAATGAGAAGAAACCAAAAAAGTAATTTTGGCAATGTGACAAAATAGGGTTCTATAACACCCTCAAAAATTCACACTAACTCTCCAAGAATGGATACAAACCAAGAAGAAATCATGGAAAAAACAAATAAAAAATCCAAACGGTTGATTGTTAAGCTACTCAAGGAGATACAAAAGAAATGTAAAAACCAATATGAAGAAGAAATGTTAAAAAAAATTCAGAATATGAATGAAAAATTTTCTAAAAGACGGATATTTTAAAGAAAAAACAATCAGAACTTTTGCAAATGAATGACACATTTAGGGAATTACAAAATGTAGTGGAAAGTTTTAAGAATACATCAGACCTGGTAGAAGAATGAATTTCAGAGTTCAAAGACAAGGCTTTTGAATTAACTCAATCAGACAGTTTTTTAAAATATCAAAATAAATGAACAAAGTCTCCAAAAAACATGGGATTGTGTAAAAGGGCCACACCTAAAAAGGAATGGTGTTCCTGAGGGAGAAGAGAAAGCAAAAAGTTTGGAAAACTTATTTTAGGGAATAACTGAGGAAAAGCTCTTTGATAGAGATTTAGATATCCAAACACAAGAAGCCTGAGAGAAATCCTGAGAGATTCATTGCAAAAAGGATATCACCAAGGCCAATAGTCATTAGGCTTTCTAAACTCAAAGAGAAGTGAGAAAAAAGCATCAGGTAACCTAAGAAGGAAAACCATCAGACTAACAGCAGGCTTCTAAGCAGAAACTTTATAAGCCAGAAAGGATTGGGGTCCTATCTTTAGCCTCCTTAAACAGAATGACTATCAGCTAAGAATTTTGTATCCAGCAAAACTAAGTTTCATAAATGGAAGATAAACAGTCTTTTTCTGACAAACAAATGCTGAGAGAATTTATCACTAGCAGACCAGCTCTACAAGAAATGCTAAAATTAGCTCTAAATCTTGAAACAAAAGGTCAATATGCAACAAAATAGAACCTCTTGAAAGCATAAAACTCACAGGGCCTATGAAACAATAACACAATGAAGAAAACAAAATATAGGTATCAACTAATATGATTAATAGAACAGCACCTCACACTCCAACATTAACCTTGAATATAAATGGCCTAAATGCTCCACTTAAAAGATACAGATTGGCAGAATAGAGTTTAAAAATCACAAACCAAATGTATGCTATCTTCAAGAGACTTGCCTAATATGTAAGGACTTATGTAGACTCAAGGTACAAGGGATAGAATATATACTCAATGCAAATGGAAACCAAAAGAAAGCAGGAGTACCTATTTTTATATCAGAAAAAACAAATTTTAAAGCAACAACAATAAAAAAATACAAAGAAAGTCATCATAAAATGATAAAGGGATTGATCCCACACACAAAAAAAAAATTACAATCCTAAATATACATGCACCTAACTCTGGAGCTCCCAGATTCATAAAACAATTACTACTAGTCCTAAGAAGAGACATAGACAGCAACACAATAATAGTGGGGAACTTCAGCACTCCACTGACAGCACTGGACAGATCATCAAGGCAGAAAGTCAACAAAGAAACACTGAATTTAAGCTGCACTCCAGAACAAACGGACCTAACAGATATTTACAGAACTTCTACCCAAGAACAAAAGAATATACTTTCTCTTCATCAGCACATAAAACATTGTCCAAATAGAGCATATAATAGGCCACAAGTCTCAAAAAATTTTTAATAAATTGAAATCATACCCAGTAACTTTTCAGGCCACAGTGGAATAAAACTAGCAATCAACTCTGAAAGGAACCCTCAAAACTATACAAATACATGAAAATTAATCTGCTCCTGACTGACTTTTGGGTTAACGATGAAATCAAGATGGAAATTTAAACATTATTCAAAATGATTAATAATAATGACACAACTTATTAAAATCCCTGAGTTACAGCAAAAGCAGTGCTAAGAGGAAAGTCTATAGCACTAAATGCCTACATTAAAAAGTCTGAAACATCACAAATTGACAACCTAAGGTCACACCTCAAGGAACTAGAAAAACAAGAACAAACCAAACTAAAAGCTAGCAGAAGAAAAGAAATAACAAAGATCAGAACACAACTAAATGACACTGAAACAAAAATAAAATGATCTCAAAAAGATCAACGAAACAAAGACATGATTCTTTGGAAAGATTAAAAAAAATTGATAGAGCATTAGGTAAATTTACCAAGAAAACAAGAGAGAAGATACAAATAAGCTCAATTAGAAATGAAAATGGAGACATCAAAACTGACACCACAGAAATACAAAAGATCATCTGAAACTACTGTGAACACCTGTATGCATACAACTAGAAAATCTAGAGGAAATGAATAAATTCCTTGAAACATATGGCCTTCCTAAATTAAATCAGGAAGAAATATATACCCTGAACAGACCAATAACAAGCAGCGAGACTGAATCAGTAAGTTAAAAATTGCCAAACATAAAGCCCAGTTCCAGATGATTCACAGCTGAATTATACCAGACATTGAAAGAAGAATTGGTACCAATCCTACTGAAACTATTACAAAAGATTAACAGGGAAACTTCCCTAACTCATTTGATGAAACCAGTATCACCCTGATATGAAAAACATTAAAGGACATAAAAACAACAAGAAAAAAATGACAGACCAATATCCCTGATGAACACAGATGCAAACAACCTCACAAAAATACTAGCAAACCAAATCTAACAGCACCCCAAAAAAGATAATAAACCATGATAAAGTGGGTTTCATCCTAGGGATGCAGGAATGGTTTAACACAAGTCAGTCAATAAATGTGATACATCACATAAACAGAATTAAAACAAAAACCATATGATCATCTCAACAGGTTCAGAGAAAGCATTCAATAAAATCCAGCATACCTTTATGATAAAAATCCTTAACAAACTAAGCATAGAAGGGACATACCTCAAAATAATAAAAGCCATATATGACAAACCAACAGACCTTATCGTAGTGAATCAGGAAAAGTTGAAAGCATTCCCGCTGAGACTGGAAGAATTCAAGGATGGCAACTTTTACTACCTCTGTTCAACATAACACTGGAATTCATAGCCAGAGCAATCAGGCAAGAGAAAGAAATAAAGGGTATTCAAATTGGAAAAGAAGGAGTCAAAATATTGCTGTTTGCCAATGATAGGATTTTATACCTAGAAATCCCTAAAGACTCCTCCAAAATACAACTATATTTGATAAACAAACTCAGTAAAGTCTCAAGTTACAAAATCAGTGTACACAAATCAGTAGCCCTGCTATAACCAATGACCAAGTTGAGAAGGAAATCAGGAACTCAATCCCTGTTACAATAGCTAAATAAATAAATAAATAAATAATAAAATAAACTAGGAATATACTTAACCAATGAGGTAAAAGATCTCTACAATGACAACTACAAAAGTACTAAAAGAAATTGTAGATGACACAAATGAAAACACATCCCATGCTCATCGATTGAAAGAATTAATATGGTGAAAATGAGAATACAGCCCAAAGCAATCTACAGATTCAATGCAATTCCTATCAAAATCCCAACATTATTTTTTAAAGATTTAAAAAGTTAATCCTAAAATTCATAGGGAACCACAAAAGAGTACAAATAGCCAAAACAATTCTAAGCAAAAATAGCCAATCTGCAGTCATCACATTACCTAACTTCAAATTATACTACAAGACTATAGTTACTAAAACATCATAGTACTGGCATAAAAGTAGATACAGAAATGAAACAGAATAGAGAACCCAGAAATAAAGCCAAACACCTACAACCTACAGATCTCCAACAAAGCATACAAAAACATAAATTGAGAAAAAGACACTATTTAATAAATGGTGCTGGGTTAACTGGATATCCACATGTAGAAGAATGACACTGGATCCCTATATCTCACCTTACATAAAAATCAACTCAAGATGGATCAAATACTTAAATCTAAGATGTGAAACATTAAAATTCCAGGAGAAAACCTATGAAAAACTCTTCTGGACATTGGCCCAGGCAAAGAATTTATGAATATGTGCCGAGACTAGCTTGGTCGGGGAGACCCTAACCCAGTGGCACTAGAGGAATTAAAGATACACACAGAGAAATACAGAGTGTGGAGTGGGAAATCAGGGGTCCTTATGGGAAATAAAGAATGGGCCGAGGTAAAGGGATGGGCTCTGGCTAGTTATCTGCAGCATGAACATGTCCTTAAGGCACAAATTACTCATGCTTTTGTTTGTGGTTTAAGAATGCCTTAAGTAGTTTTCTGCCATGGGTGGGCCAGGTGTTCCTTGCCCTCATTCCGGTAAACCGACAACCTTCCAGCGTGGATGTCAAGGCCATCAAGAGCATGTCACAGTGCTGCAGAGATTTTGTTTATGGCTAGTTTTGGGACCAGTTTATGGGCAGATTTTGGGGCCTGTTCCCAACATGTCCCCTTTCTTTGTTTTGCAAAGCGATAAAAGCAAAGGCAGTTTTGTCATGGTGAGCTACTTCTCCCAGGAGTCAGGATCTGCATCTGCAGACTATATAAAAACAAACAACACAGATTAAAAGCACAATTATCATTGAAGTCACAGAGCTTCCAAGTATTGTTATCCATTTTAATGGGTTAGTAGCTGCCAATCTGTCTGCAGCTACTTCAAGCACTCCAGTTCCTGGCATTAAGGTCAGGTGTGCCTGGGATGCTTTAAATATTTGTTGTTTGTTGTTGGGTTTTGTTTTGTTTTGTTTTTTTTTTTTTGCAATATCCAAAGACAAGTTTGCAGAGTATCCTTCTAGATGCTTTTTTATTCTTTCCCAAATTTTGATTTTATTAAAAGCTATTAATAGTTTCCACAGATTCTTATGTTTAGCTCTTACAATGGGCTATATCATTTGAGGTTGAGGTGCCACTATACCGCCATGGTTCTAGATAATAGGAACTCTTGCTGTACTTTGTACCATTTGTACCATCTGACCATTTTGTTCAGACCAGCTGAACACAGTGTGGCTGTGACACACAGACTGAGAAATGCAATTCAAGCTAAACATCCCCTTAGGGGACCGATCAATAATGATTCCATAGGAATCATTGCGCAGCATCTCTGCCTGTTCTGCAATGCAATCTTCCTAAACAAGTATGTTCATTTTTTCTGGCCAAGTTCAAATTTGTTTACAAATAGGTTTTTGAGGGCGGTATGCCTCAATTATAGGAGCAGATTTATTATGGTAAATATTGAGACCAGAAAGCATGTGTAACTGTGTCATAGAGTAATCACATCCAGGCATTATTGCCAGCCAAGATTGATAAATATGCCCAATATGTATAATTGATCTCTGTGTCAGCCCTTGTTGAAGGAATACTCATGGCAGTGGTGATATGATATGCTATCATAGCTACCATTAAATTACTCATTGTGACTGGTTGTCCCACTTTCCTCAGGTTTTCTTCCACCATCTGTGACAGCTTCTTGATCTGTCCCAAGGTGGATGGCTGTGTTCGACGGGTGTTGTTCATGACAGTTGGGGTCCTCATCAGCTTCAGTCTCGACATGACTGCAACTGGGGGGTTCTCGGGATCCTCTTGGAATCTCTTCCTTGGCATCTGGCTCATGATAAGGTTTCAGGTTTCTTGATGGTATCCAAATCGGCTGTTGATTTTGGCCTGGAGAAACACAAGCATAACCTCTACCCCAAGTTATTATTTTACCTATTTCCCAACTTTTCGTTATTGGATCTCTCTACTAAACCAGTTGTTCTGCTTTTGTCTTTGCAGCTTGTTTCTGTAGATGCTGTTCAGCTGCTGATAACATCTGGCCTTTAGGGAGGCTCAAAAAATTTAAAGCTAACAATGTTAGATTCAATTATATATGGGCTGTCCTGTAATCCCTGTTTCTCCCCCTTGTTTGTTTTTGTCATCAGTTGTTCATCTGTATGAAATCGTAACTGAGCATTGTAATAAATCTCTTCCCCATAAATCTATAGGTACAGAAGTTATAATTGGCTGAATAGTCCCAGGTTGTTCATCAGGCCCTTCACAAGGCAAAATATAACTACTTGGATATACTTCAGGGGCTTTACCAACTCCAACTATGTTAAATTGAGTGGGTTGATGAACTGGCCATGTGGACGGCCAGTGCTGTAGAGAAATAATTGAAATGTCTGCTCCTGTATTTACCAACCCTTTAAATTTCTTTCCCTGAATAGTTATTTCACAGGTAGGACATTTATCAGTAATTTGATTCACCCAATAAGCTGCTCTGCCTTGTTTATTTGTGCTTCCAAATCCTCCTGTTCATTTAATTTCACTTCTCCCCATTTCCACATACGGCACAATCAGGAGCTGTGCTATATGCTTCCCTGTCTCTGCTTTCCAGGGAACAGAAGTAGATATAACAATCTGAATTTCCCCATTGTAATCTGAATCAATGACTCCTGTTTGTATTTGTACCCCTTTTAAATTTAAACTAGACCTTCCTAGAAGTAATCCCATCATCCCTGCTAGCAAAGATCCACAGACCCCTGTTGGAACTTTTTGTGGGAGTTCCCAGGAAGAACGCTCACAGCTTTTTTGCAGCATAAATCTACTGCGGCACTACTGGCTGTGGCAGGGGACAGACATTGTACAGGGGTGAGGGAATGGCCTGAGCCAGAAATGTCCCAGTTTGGAATGGGGTCTGGGATGGGCCCCTCATGGCGTTTCCCAGTTTTAAAAGGAAAAGGCTCAAATGTAGCTATAATATTTCCCTGTTGATCTGGGTGGTATATTCTAACAGGGAACTGCCAAGCCTCTAAATCACCCCCTCATCTAGTTTGCTGAATTCCTGCCTGAATAGAACTGAGAGTGGTTGCTCAAGGCGCTGCTTGAACAGTCACTGAGGAAACTATTTTCACCCAGTATCCTCCAGAAAAGAAAGGTCTGCAGGGCCAGACCACTCTTTTTCTTCAAAATAAGGAGGGGGTGGAGAAGGGTAAGGATGAACCTCTCCCTCCTTTGCCGCTTTAGCTGGCAAACAAACCTGCTCTGTCACCTCTTCTGTTACTCATTATACTTCCCTTCCTCCTCATCATTAGTGTGAAAAGGTTCCAAGGTGGAACGAACCAGAGTCCACACTTGTCCCATTGTTACCCTGATGCTTCCAAGCTCCCCTATTTCTATAGATTATAGATTAACTAAAAGTATTCCTTATGGGAAATAAAGGGATGGGCCGAGGTAAAGGGATGGGCTCTGGCTAGTTATCTGCAGCATGAACATGTCCTTAATTAAGGTACAGATCGCTCATGCTATTGTTTGTGGTTTAAGAATGCCTTAAGTGGTTTTCTGCCCTGGGTGGGCCAGGTGTTCCTTGCCCTCATTCCAGTAAACTGACAACCTTCCAGCGTGGGTGTCAAGGCCATCACGAGCATGTCACAGTGCTGCAGAGATTTTGCTTATGGCCAGTTTTGGGGCCAGTTTATGGCCAGATTTTGCAGCCTGTTCCCAACAAATATGACCTCAAAAGAAAATGCAACAAAAACAAAAATAAATAAATGGGACCTAATTAAAGTTTCTGCACAACAAAAGAAATAGAGTACACAGACAATGAACAGAATGAAAGAAAATATTTGCAAACTATGCATCCAACAAAGGTCCAATATCCAGAATATACAAGGAACTCAAACAAATCAGCAAAAAAAAAGTCCCATCAAAAAGTGGGCATATGACATGAATAGACATTTTTCAAAAGAAGATATACAAATGGCGAACAAACAAGAAAAAATACTCAACATCACTAATCATCAGGAAAAAGCAAATTAAAACCACAATCTGATACCACCTTACCCCTACAGGAAAGGCCATTATTAAAACGTCAAAAAAATAACAGATGTGGATGTGGATGTGGTGAAGAGGGAATGCTTAAACACTGCTGGTCACAATGTAAATTAGTACAACCTCTATGGAAAATAGTATGGAGATTTCTTTTTTTTTTTTTTTTCAGGTCTCCATTTCTGTTTATTTTTTAAAGTAATTTCTGTTCTTTACAATGTGTTATTATACACACATACATAACGTATGTGCACTTGTGCACACGTGCACACACAGGACTTGAGATGGATAAATAAGAATAGCCTCCACACATAATTTTTACAAAGTTCAAAGTAGATTACATTTATGTGCTTTTCATTCATTACACAATGTACAGATATGATCCGTTTAATGACTTAGGCTCCTCACATGGTTAAACAGTGAGGATTTCCTATGGAAGACTAGACATAGAAGTTTTTAGAAGCGGAGACTATTTTCTGCAAAAACCAACCTCAGGCATACATTTGTGTTTGTAGCAGTGCATAAATTCATTCTGTAAAAAGATCTGAAAGATGATTTTCAAGAGACTCTTAATGCATTGTGCTTTCAGGTAAAAATCGTTAGACAAAAGATCAGTTACTGTGACAGTAACAGTTAAAACTGCATATATGTGTTAGACATCAGAAGAGGCTATAAAGAAATGTAAATAGTTGTGCTTAGGGGATTTTTTTTTGGCAAAGTTGTCTTAATAATAAATAAAAACTTAAAAAAAATTCTCAGTGACTGATATAAAATCGACACAGCTATGAAGAGTTTCCTACACTTGGCTTAGAGTTTAAAGGTGAAAAATCATCTCCACATAAATCACCTGGTATCTGGTAATCCCAGTCTGGGCAAGTCAGGCGGGGAAGGGGCTTAGAAGAAAAGATAAAGTGATTTTTCCTTCTTGTTAACACAAAGCATTAACCAGAGGTAAAGCCAGGGTGAACCAACTAATTAAACAGATGCCTACCTTCCTTTAGAACTCTTAGGCCAAAGAGAGAGGTCACCCTACTTCCATTAGGTTTCTTTAAAAAACCCCTATGATTCTTGGTGTCTGGACCACAACCCATTCTGTAATTCACAAAATTAATATGTCCTGTCTTCTGTGAGACCCTAGGATAAGCATGATCCCTTAGTACTTTATGCTTTGTTCCCCTCTACACATAAATGGTAAAACACTTACTTTTAGAAACACCATGGCAACCGCTTATAATGATAGAGGGTAAGGTATGATTAACATAATAATGCTGATGTTTGTAGCTAGGGAATAAATGTCATTTTAGTTTTAAGCCGGTCACTTTGCTCTTTTAGTCCTGTAACTTTGAAGCATACATGACCCCTAGCAATCAAAGTGAACTGGAAAAAAAAGGTGAGCAAATAACAAATGTTTTAAAGTCTCTTGCACAACAGGTATAGGTATAAAAAGAATTTCTTCAAATAATTTCCTAGGTGTCACTCAGAAGCATCCTTGCTGTCTGTAAAATAATGTTCTGCAGTCCTTCAAATTAAATTATAATTTAAAATATATATTATACATCTGCAATTACTTGAAATCATTCAATAGTTTGTAGCATGTTAATGGAGTGAAATAGAGATAAAAGGCAGTCCACATTCATATTTTCAAGATAGAGTTACTTCAGAAGTCAACTGAAATCCTTGCTCATGTTCTAAGTATGGCCATTGTGATAAGACCTACGATATAAGCAGCCACTAATTTTTGATTCACACTTAAGTGGAGGTAGAGAGGCACCAGCGATTCCACATCCCCCATTGTAGGCAGCATCAGGGCTGCAATGCACACCACTCCCAGGAAGACAGTTAGTAAACTAGGTCCTGAGGAGACAGCTCTGTTTTCTGGTTGAAATGACTGCTCAAAAAATAAACTTTCAGTTAAATGTTCCTTTATTCTTTTTTCCTCTTCTTCCTTTTGTTGTTCTTTTGCTGATGGGAGAAGAGTAGCAACAACCTCTTTTCTTCCCAAAGCCTTCCTCTGGCTTTGCTCAGAAACTTGAAGACGAAATTTGTCTATTACACCATAGTGACAGGATCGAACATCTCTATGACGAATCACAATATCCACACAACACTGAGGCTTTACTGCATCTGCAGCATCAACGACAACATACTTATTTGGAGTAGTACACAAAACTTTGAACTTTAAGGCAAACTCATAGGGATTGTACAGTGTCAACACTTGCTTATGTGTTGACTGATCATCTGCATAAAATATGAGCTCCATGGGGAACACGAAAACAGAAAGATTTCCTTCCACTAACTCTGGCTGTCTTTTTTGTTGATGCATTGGCACTGAATCCCCCTTGCTGCAGTTTCTGTTTTTACAGTCTCAAATCTATTTTGGACTTTTCTTAGATTCAGTTAAAAACTCCAAAGCATTTTGGCAATCTCGGCAACACCAGCTTCCTCGGAAAAAAGCCGAGATTTCTTAAAGAACTAAAAGTAGTAGATCTACCATTCAGTGAAGCGATCCCACTACTGCGTATCTACCCAAAGAAAAAGAATTAATTATATCAAAAATACACTTGTATGCATATGTTTATTGTAGCAAAATTCACAACTGCAAAACTATGGAACCAACCTGAATGTCCATCCACCAATGAGTGGATCAAGAAAATGTAGTAGGCTAGGTGCAGTGGCTCATATCTGTAATCCCAGAACTTTTGAAGGGCAAGGTGGGAGGATCACTTGAGTCCAGGAGTTCAAGACTAGCCTAGGCAACACAGTGAGACCTCATTTCTACTAAAATTCCAAAAAAAAAAAAAAAAAAAAAAAATTAGCCAGGTGTGAGGCGCATGCTACTCTGGGGGCTGAGGCAGGATGATCACTTTATGGGGGATAGTGGCTGCAGTGAGGCCTGATCATGCCATGCACTCCAGCCTGGGCAAGAGTGAGACCCTGTCTCAAAAAAAAAAAGTGTTACATATACAACACCATGGAATACTACTCAGCCATAAAAAAGAATGAAATAATGTCTGTTGCAGCAACTTGAATGGAGCCAGAGGCCATTATTCTAAGTGAAATAACTCAGGAATAGAAAACCCAAAACTGTATGTTCTCAGTTATAAGTGGGAGCTAAGCTATGGGTATGCAAAGGCATACACAGTAGAATAATGGACTTTGGAGACTCAGAAGGGGAAAGGTGGAAGGGGAGTAAGGGATTTTAAAAAACTACATATTCAGTACAATGTACACTACTCGAATGATGGGTTTACTAAAATCTCAGACTTCAACACTATACAATTTATCCATGTAACCAGCAATGACTTGTACACCAAAATATATTCAAACTAAAAAAAAATTTTTTTTAAAAAAACATAGTCTGAAAATAATGTGACTTATGGGGAACACCTGTTTTCTTTCTGGTGGTCTGTTTTGGTAACTGGAGTCAACCATGCAGGCACTGTGTGCCTATGTGACCAAACCCCACTAAAAAAACTTGAATATTAGGCTAAAATGAGCTCTCAGGTAAACCACACTTCACACGTGTTCCTGCAAATTGTAGATAGAGGAATTAAATGAATCCTATACAATTCCACTGGAAAAGTACTCTTGGAAGCTTGCACCTGCCTGGTTTCCTCCAGACTGTGCCACATTTGCCTATTCCCTGTGCTGATATTGCCTTGCATCTTTTTGCTGTAATAAGCTATAACCATGAATATAATGACTTCTGGGTACTATGAGTCCTAGAGTTGGTCTTGGGGATCTCCAAAACAGGTACAACAGAAAATAATCTAAATAACATAAAACAAGGCAGTAATGGAAATAAAAGACATATAGAAAACAAATAGCAAAATGGCAGATGTAAATCCTACGTAGTCAGTAATTATATTAAGTACAAATGGAAGAATAACAGCAGATTTCTCATCAAAGAAATCCAATAAAGACAGTGAAGAAACATTTTTAAAGTACTGAAAGAAAAAATGCTGCCAACCTAGGATTCTGTAACAGTGAAATGTCTTTCAAAAGTATAGGTGAACTTTTGCAACTTTTCAGACACACAAAAGCTGAAATAATTCATTACTGGGAGATGTGCACTACAAGAAATAAGAAGTCCTTCAGGTGTAAGAAAAATAATACCTAATGGAAATCTAAATCTACACAAACAGAAAACACCAAAAGTGGTAAATATGTAGGTAAATAAAAAAGAGCTTTTGAGATCTAGCAAAATGACTCAATAGGAACAGCTCTGGTCTGCAGCTCCCAGTGAGTACAACACAGAAGGTGGGTGATTTCTGCATTTCCAACTGAGGTATCTGGTTCATCTCATTGGGACTGGTTAGACAGTGGGTACAGCCCACGGAGGGCAAGCAGAGGCAGGGTGGAGCGTTGCCTCACCTGGGAAGTGCAAGGGGCCACGAACCTTCCCTTAAGGGAAGCCGTGAGAAATTGTGCTATCTGGTCCAGATAACTACACTTTTCTCACGGTTTTTGCAACCCACAAACAAGGAGATTCCCTCGTGTCCCCACACCACCGGGGCCCTGAGTTGTAACCACAAAACTGGACAGCTGTTTGGGAAGACACCGAGCTAGCTGCAGGAGTTTTATTTTATACCCCAGTGGCACCTGGAAGCCCAGGGAGACAGAACCATTCACTCCCCTGGAAAGAGGGCTGAAGTCAGGGAGCCACGTGGTCTTGCTTAGCAGGTCCCACCTCCATGAAGCCCAGCAAGCTAAGACCCACAGACTTGAAATTCTCGCTGCCAGCAGGGCAGTCTGAACTCAACCTGGAGCACTTGAGCTTGGTGAGGAGAAGGGAGTTAATCATTACTGAGGCTTGAATAGGCTGTTTTCCCTCATAGTGTAAATGAAGCTGCCAGGAAGTTCGGAATGGGTGGAAGCTACCACAGCGCGGCAAACTCACTGTGGCCAAACTGCCTCTCTAGATTCCTCCTCACTGGGCAGAGCATGTCTAAAAGAAAGGCAGCAGCCCCAGTCAGGGGCTTATAGATAAAATTCCCATCTCCCTGGGACAGAGCACCTAGGGGAAGGGGCGGCTGTTGGCACAGCATCAACAGACTAAATGCTCCTGCCTGCCAGCTCTGAACAGAATAGCAGATCTCCCAGCACAGTGCTCGAGCTCTGCAAAGGGATAGACTGCCCCTCAAGTGGGCCCCTGACCTTCATGTCTCCTGACTGGGAGATACCTCCCAGCAGGGGTCTACAGACACCTCACACAGGAACGCTCTGACTGGCATCTGGCAGGTGCCCCACTGGGATGAAGCTTCCAGAAAAAAAAAAAAAGCAGGGAACAATCTTTGCTGTTCTGCAGCCTCTGCTGGTGATACCCAGGCAAACAGGGTCTGGAATGGACCTCCAGCAAACTCCAGCAGATCTGCAGAAGAGGGGTGTGACGGTTAGAAGGAAAAATAGCAAACAGTAAGCAATAACATAAACATCAAAAAAAGGACACCCACGCAAAAACCTCATCCAAAGGTCATCAGTATCAAAGATCAAAGGTACATACATCCAACAAGATGAGAAAAAACAGCACAAAACTGCTGAAAATTCCAAAAACTGGAATGCCTCTTCTCCTCCAAAGGATCACAACTCCATGCACAAGGGCACAAAACTGGATGGAGAATGAGTTTGATGAACTGACAGAAGTAGACTTGAGAAGGTTGATAATAACAAACTATTGCAGCTAAAGGAGGATGTTCTAACCCAATGCAAGGAAGCTAAGAACCTTGATAAAAAGTTACAGGAACTGCTACTAGAATAACCAGTTTAGAGAAAAACAAAAATGATCTGATGGAGCTGAAAAACACATTACAAGAACTTCGTGAAGCATACACAAGTATCAATAGCCAAATCGATCAAGCGAAAGAAAGGATATCAAAGATTGAAGATCAACTTAATGAAATAAAGCGTGAAGACAAGATTAGAGAAAAAAAATAATGAAAAGGAACAAACAAAGCCTCAAAGAAATATGGGACTATGTGAAAAGACCAAACCTATGATTGATTGGTGTACCTGAAAATGAGGGGGAGAATGGAACCAAGTTGGAAAACACACTTCATAATAATATCCAGGAGAATGATCCAAATCTAGCAAGACAGGCCAACATTCAAATTCAGGAAATACAGATAACACAACTAAGACACTCTTCGAGAAGTGCAATCCCAAAACATAATCGTCAGATGCACCAAGGTAGAAATGAAGAAAAAAATGTTAAGGGCAACCAGTTAGAAAGGTCAGATTACCTACAAAGGGAAGGCCATCAGACTTATAATGGATGTCTCTGCAGAAACCCTACAAGCCAGAAGAGTGTGGGGGCCAATATTCAACATTCTTAAAGAAAAGAATTTCAACCCAGAATTTCATATCCAGCCAAACTAAGCTTCACAAGCAAATGAGAAATAATATCCTTTCCAGACAAGCAAATGCTGAGGGATTTTGTCACCACCAGGCCTGCTTTACAAGAGATCCCAAAGGAAATACTAAATATAGAAAGGAAAAACTGGTACCAGCCACTGCAAAAACATACCAAAATACAAAGAAAAACGACACTATGAAGAAACTGCATCAAGTAATGTGCAAAATAACCAGCTAGCATCATGATGACGGGATCAAATTCACATATAACAATATTGACCTTATGTAAATGGGTTAAATGCCCCAAATGAAAGACACAGACAGGCAAATTGGATAAACAGTCAAGACTCATTGGTGTGCTGTATTCAGGACACCCATCTCACATGCAGAGACACACATAGATTCAAAATAAAGGGATACAGGAATATTTATGAAGCAAATGGAAAGCAAAAAAAATTAAAAAGCAGGGGGGGGTTACAAACCTAGTCTCTGATAAAACGGACTTTAAACCAACACAGATCAAAAAAGACAAAGAAGGACATTACCTAATGGTAAAGAGATCAATGCAACAAGAAGAGTTAACGATTCTAAATGTATATGCTCCCAATACAGGAGCACCCAGATTCATAAAGCAAGTTCTTTGAGACCTACAAAGAGACCTAGACTCCCACACAATAATAGTGGGAGACTTTAACACACCACTGTCAATATTAGACAGATCACGAGACAGAAAATTAACAAGGATATTCAGGACTTGAACTCAGCTGGGCACCAAGCAGACCTAATAGACATCTACAGAACTCTCCACCCCCAAATCAACAGAATAAACATTCTTCTCAGCACCACATAGCACTTATTCTAAAATTGACCACATAATTGGAAGTAAAACACTCCTCAGCAAATGCAAAAGAACAAAAATCATAAAAACCAGCCTCTCCAGACCACAGTGCAATCAAATAAGAATTCAGGATTAAGAAGATCACTCAACAGCACTTTGGGAGGCCGAGGCGGGCGGATCATGAGGTCAGGAGATCATGTCCATCCTGGCTAACAAGGTGAAACCCCGTCCCTACCAAACATACAAAAAAATTAACCAGTCATGGTGGCAGGCACCTGTAGTCCCAACTACTCTACTCGGGAGGCTGAGGCACGAGAATGGCATGAACTGGGAGGCGGAGCTTGCAGTGAGCCAAGATCACACCACTGTACTCTAGTCTGGGCAACAGAGCGAGACTCCATCTCAAAAAAAAAAAAAATCACTAAAAACCACACAAGTACATAGAAACGGAACGACCTGATACTAAATGGCTACTGGGAAAATAACGAAATTAAGGCAGAAATAAATAAGTTCCTTGAAACCAATGAGAACAAAGACACAACGTACCAGAATCCCTGGGATACAGCTAAAGCAGTGTTTAGAGGGAAATATATAGCAGTAAATGCCCACAGGAGAAAGCAGAAAAGACCTACAATCGACACCCTAACATCACAATAAAAAGACCTAGAGAAGCAAGAGCAAACTAATTCAAAACCTAGCAAAAGACAAGAAATAACTAAGATCAGAGCAGAACTGAAGAAGATGGACACACAAAAAACTGTTCAAAAAAATCAATGTATCCAGGAGCTGGTTTTTAAAAGAACTAGAGGAGCAAGAGCAAACACATTCAAAAGCTAGCAGAAGGCAAGAAATAACCAAGATCAGAGAAAAACTGAAGGAGATAGAGACACAAAAAACTCTTCAAAAACTCAACGCATCCAGGAGCTGGGTTTTGAAAAGATCAACACAATTGATAGACTGCTAGTAAGACTAATAAAGGAGAAAAGAGAGAAGAATCAAATAGACACAATAAAAAATGATAAAGGGGATATCACCACCAATCCCACAGAAATACAAACTACCATCAGAGAATACTGTAAACACCTCTACGCAAATAAACTAGAAAATCTACAAGAAATGGATAAATTCCCAGCCATATACACCCTCCCAAGACTAAACCAGGAAGAAGTGGAATCCCTGTATAGACCAATAATAGGCTCTGAAATTGAGGCAACAATTAATAGCCTACCAACCAAAAAAAGTCCAGGACTAGACGGATTAATAGCCGAATTCTACCAGAGGTACAAGGAAAAGCTGGTACCATTTCTTCTGAAACTATTGCAATCAATAGAAAAAGAGGGAATCCTCCCTAACTCATTTTATGAGGCCAACATCATCCTGATACCAAAGCCTGGCAGAGACACAACCAAAAAAGAGAATTTTAGACCAATATCCCTGATGAACATCGATGCAAAAATCCTCAATAAAATACTGGCAAACTGAATCCAGCAGCACATCAAAAAGTTTATCCACCATGATCAAGTGGGCTTCATCCCTCGGATGCAAGGCTGGTTCAACACACACAAATCAATAAACGTAATCCAGCATATTAACAGAACCAAAGAAAAAAACCACATGATTATCTCAATAGATGCAGAAAAGGCCTCTGACAAAATTCAACAGCCCTTCATGCTAAAAACTCTCAATAAATTCGGTATTGATGGAACGTATCTCAAAATAATAAGAGCCATTTATGACAAACCCACAGCCAATATCATAGTGAATGGGCAAAAACTGGAAGCATTCCCTTTGAAAACTGGCACAAGACAGGGATGCCCTCTCTCACCACTCCTATTCAACATCGTATTGGAAGTTCTGGCCAGGGCAATCAGGCAGGAGAAAGAAATAAAGGGTATTCAAATAGGAACACAGGAAGTCAAATTGTTTCTGTTTGCAGATGACATGATTGTGTATTTAGAAAATCCCATCGTCTCAGCCCAAAAACTCCTTAACCTGATAAGCAACTTCAGCAAAGTCTCAGGATACAAAATCAATGTACAAAAATCACAAGCATTCCTGTACACCAATAACAGACAAACAGAGAGCCAAATCATGAGTGAACTCCCATTCACTATTGCTACAAAGAGAATAAAAGAATATAACTTAATGGGACGTAGAGGACTTCCTCAAGGAGAACTACAAACCACTGCTCATGGAAATAAGAGAGGACACAAACAAATGGAAGAACATTCCATGCTCATGGATAGGAAGAATCAATATCGTGAAAATGGCCATACTACCCAAAGTAATTTATAGATTCAATGCTCTCCCCATCGAGCTACCATTGACTTTCTTCACAGAATTAGAAAAAACTAAATTTCATGTGAACCAAAAAAGAGCCTGTATAGCCAAGACAATCCTAACCAAAAAGAACAAAGCTGGAAGCATCACCCTACCTGACTTCAAACTATTCTACAAGGCTACAGTAACCAAAACAGCATGGTACTGGTAGCAAAACAGACATATAGACCAATGGAACAGAACAGAGTCCTCAGAAATAATACCACACATCTACAACCATCAGATCTTTGACGAACCTGACAAAAATAAGCAACGGGGAATGGATTCCCTATTTAATAAATGGTGTTAGGAAAACTGGCTAGCCATATGCAGAAAACTGAAACTGGACCCATTCCTTACACCTTATATAAAAATTAACTCAAGATGGATCAAAGACTAAAATGTAAGACCTAAAACCATAAAAACTCTAGAAGAAAACCTAGATAATACCATTCAGGACATAGGCATGGGCAAGGACTTCATGACTAAAACACCAAAAGCAATGGCAACAAAAGCCAAAATTGGCAAATGGGATCTAATTCAACTAAAGAGCTTCTGCACAGCAAAAGAAACAAAAAAAAAAAAAAAACTGTCATTAGAGTGAACAGGCTATCTTTCGAATGGGCAAAAATTTTTGCAATCTATCTATCTGTCAAATGTCTAATATCCAGAATCTACAAGGAACTTAAACAAATTTACAAGAAAAAAAAATAGCCCCATGAAAAAGTGGGCAAAGGATATTAACAGACCCTTCTCAAAAGAAGACATTTATGCAGCCAGCAAACATTGGGAAAAAAGCTCATCATCACTGGTCATTACAGAAATGCAAATCAAAACCACAATGTGATACTATCTCACACCAATTAGAATGGCAATCATTAAAAAGTCAGGAAACAACAAATGCTGGAGAGGATGTGGAGAAATAGGAACGCTTTTACACTGTTGGTGGGAGTATAAATTAGTTCAACCATTGTGAAAGACAGTGTGGTGATTCCTCAAGGATCTAGAACCAGAAATACCATTTGACCCAGCAATCCCATTACTGGGTATATACCCAAAGGATTATAACTCATTCTACTATAAAGACACATGCACACGTATGTTTATTACAGCACTGTTTACAATAGCAAAGACTTGGAACCAACCCAAATGCCCATCAATGATAGACTGGATAAAGAAAATGTGGCACATATATACCATGGAATACTCTGCAGCCATAAAAAAGAATGAGTTCGTGTCCTTTGCAGGGACATGGATGAAGCTAGAAGCCATCATTCTCAGCAAACTGACACAGGAATAGAAAACCAGACACCACACGTTATCACTCATAAGTGGGAGTTAAAAGATGAGAACACATGGACATAGGGAGGGTATCATCACACACTGGGCCTGTTGGGGCATGGGGAGCAAGGGAAAGGATAGTTTTAGGACAAATGCCTAATACATGTGGGGCTTAAAACCTAGATGACAGGTTGATGGGTGCAGCAATCCACCATGGCACGTGTATACCTATGTAATAAACCTGCACGTTCTGCACATGTATCCTAGAACTTAAAGTATATTTTAAAAAATATAAAATGAAAAGACCTTTTTTCTTATTTCTTTTTATTATATCACTTTAAAAGTATTGAAAACAAACAAAATCCCACAATGTATTATAAGGTTTAACACGTGTAGAAGTAAAACATATGACAATAATAGGAAAAAGACTTGAGTGGAGGAATAGAAGTACATTAAGTTCTTATCTTACACTTGAAGTGGGCTGTGATAAATTAAAGTTATATACTATAAACCCTAAAGGAACCACTAAAAGAACAAAGCATTGTATCTAATATAATCCAAAGAGATAAAATGGAATAATAAATAACAATGCAAAAGAAGGTAGAAAAAGAGGAAAAAGTGAATAAAGAACAAATAGAACGCAAATAGCAAGATGGTAGATTTTAAACTAATCATATCAATAATCAAATTAAATAAAAATGGTCTAAACATCCTGATTAGAAGGCAGAGACCATCAAATTGGAAAAAAAAACAAAAAAACAAAAAAACACAAGACCCAACTCTAGGTTACCTATAAGAAACCCAGATTAAATATAAAAACAATTCAGGTGTGGTGGCACATGCTTGTCATCCCAGGCTACTCAGGAAATAGGAGTTGAAGTCCAACATGGGCAATATTGCAAGACTCTGTCTCTAGAAATAAAATTTTGAAATGTTTAATTTGAAAAATATATAAAAACACAAATAGGGCTGGGTGTGATGGCTCAAACATGTAATCTCATGGCTTTGGGAGGCTAAGGTGGGAGGATCCCTTGATGCCAGGAGTTCAAGAACAGCCTGGGCAACATAGAAAGACCCCATCTCTACAAAAAAATTAAAAATTAGCCAGGTGTAGTGATGCATGCCTGTAGTCCTGGCTACTTGGGAGGCTGGGGCAGGAGGATCACTTTAGCCTAGGAGTTCAAGGTTACAGTGAGCTATGATCATGACATTGCATTCTGGCCGGGATGATGGAATGAGACCATGTCTCAAAAAGCCCCACACATAAGTTAAAAGTAAAAGGATGAGGCCAGGCATGGTGGCTCACACCTGTAATGCCAGCACTTTGAAAAGTTGCGGTGGACAGATCACTTGAGGTCAGGAGTTCGAGTCCAGCCTGGCCAACATGGTGAAACCTCATCTCTACTAAGAATACACAAAGTAGCCAGGCATGGTGGTACATGTCTGTAGTCCCAACTACTTGGGAGGCTGAGGCAGGAGCATCACTTGAACCCAGGAGGCAGAGGTTGCAGTGAGCCAAGATCACACCATTGCACTCCAGCGTGGGTGACAGAGTGAATGAGACTCCATCTCAAAAAAAAAAAAAAAGAAAAGAAAAGTAAAAGGATGGAAAAAGATATGCCATGTTAATATTATTCAAAAGAAAGCCAGAATATTTATATTAACATCAGCCAAAGCAGATTTCGGAAGAATAATAACAGGGATAAAAGGGAATATTTCATGATAAAGAGTCAACTTATCAAGAGAACATAACAATCCTAAAAGTTTACACTCCTAACAACAAAGCTTCAAAATACATAAAGCAAAAACTGATAGAACTGAAAGGAGAAACAAACAAATATAAATTTTAGTCAGAGATTTCATCAATCCTCTCCCAACAATTGATAGAATAAGTAGACAGAAAATAGTAAAGTTGCCTCAGAAGGAGCAGACAAAAAAACAGAAAATCAGTAAAGTAGAAGACTTGAACACTATCAACCAACTTAACCTAATTGACATAGAACACTCTATCCAAAAACGGCAGGATAAAACATAGTTTTCAACCACGCATGGAAGATTTACCAAAAGAGACTATATTCTGGGCCATAAAACAAGTCTCCATAAATTTAAAAGGATTCAAATAATAAGAAGTATATTCTGTCACCACAATGGGATTAAATTAGGAAGCAGTAACAGAAAGAAATCTGGAAAATCCCATATTTGGAAATTAAATGACATGTTTCTAAATAACCCTGGGTCAAAGAAGAAATGAAAAGAAAAATGAGCAATTATTTTTATATAAATGAAAATGAAACATACTATATCAAAATTTGTGAGGTACAGCTAAATCAATATTTATAGGAAAACTTGTAACATTAAATGCTTCTATTATGAAAGAAATATCTTAAATCAAAATGTGGTCTCCAAAACAATATTAGCATCTCATGGGAACTTGTTAGAAATGCAAATCCTTGGACCCTAACTAAGACCTACTGAATCAGAAACTCTAAGGGTGGAGCCCAGCAATCTGTGGCCCTCTAGGTGATTCTGATGCACATTCAAGTTTTGAGAACCACTGCATATACTATTGGAGTGTTGTTTTTATTGTGCTAGGGTGTGTTCTTCAGTAAGGAATATACACAGTTTATACTGCTCTGAAGTTCATATCACTTAAAAACAATCTTGTTTTGAATAGTCTGTTAATCTTGTGTTAAATTTAGAATACTTAAAAATGTCCCATGCTCAAAGAGTCCTGCAAGTGATTAACCCTACAAATAATGCCTCATTTGCTAAAAAGACACAAACTTCAAAAGCCATAGGTATAATTTTCTTGAAATCTAGAAAGGGATAGAAGACAAACATCAGGGGGGACTATGACCTCATTGAATACTTCCTACTATTCATTCTAGGCTCTTCATGTGGGAACCAAATGTAGTCAACTAAATATCAATCAAGGAACAAAGACATGTTAAATCTAAATGGCTGGTAATACAAAAATAATTTGCTTAAAATATGGTTTTATATCTACACTTGAATGTAAATTTGTCTGCTGTTTTGGAAAGTCACCTCAAATGAAATACTGAAGCCCTAAAATAAGCACTAATTTAGAAGCATTAACTCCTATAGTGGTAGGTGTCATCTTTTCAACTAGTTTGATGCACCAATCTCAAGCATATCTGTTCTCCATCTAAATTTGCTGGTTCACATCTGTGCTGGGAGAGGGAGATAGAAATTCTGGCTTTAATGGGCTTTAGTTATAACTTCTGTTAGTCAGGAGTAAACAAAATCCACACTGTATCAAGACAGTTAACTGACGAGTATAGATGAGAATTTCAATAACAACTTGAAAGCAACATTTGCCATGGAAGAACTATAATATGAGTAATCTATTAATCTCAATGTATTACATGACAGTCTTCAAAAATAAAGGGAAAAACATACTGAAGTTCTTCTAGTATTCTAGTCTCCAAAGGAAAAATATAATCCAGTCTACACTAGGCTTCCTTCCTCTCCCCAATCTTTGCTGATTTCATCAGCTTTGGTTCTTTCTAAGACATTTCCTTCTGCTCTTTTCTGTGCTCTTGAACAGAGGCCCACAACAGCTGCCTATAGGGCCATGGGAGTATAATTAATCAAGTAATCAGCTAGCCAACACTGTTAAAATGTTTTAATATCAATATAAAATGAGATCAGAGTTTTACAAGCAGATTTCAGAACACCAACATTGATTTCCAAAATGGTTTCTCTCCTTTCAGAAGCCTAAAGATGAACATATACAAAACTTAGGCGTTTTTATAAAAAGCATGGTTTTTTTTTTCTATTTTAATACATCTACAGTTGACAAACATGCAAAATAACTAATTTCCAAATCAAAGGTCTCTAGCAGAAACATCCAAATTAAAAATGAAGCATTTAAATTTACTTACTGGCCATGAAATCCAGCAAGAAACCACCCTTTCTCCCACACTTCAGAAAAACCACCAATTCCTTCCTAGAGGATTGATGGCATTAACAGTACTTGGCTCTCCCTTGTCAGCTTCCAGACATCCCCGATTCAATCTTGTAAATTAATATTACAGTTCCAATTACTGAAAATGCCCCACCATCTTCTTCACTGCATTACAGCTTAGCAAGGCACCTACCAACAATGCAGTTTGGGAAATGAGCCATGAAGAACATAATGGCCTGAGAGTTAACCATACATCCTAGGTCTGCCAATTGAATGAGGACATTAATGGGAATGTAAAATTCCAGGAGACATTCTTTTATTCTCCTCTCCAAGTTACTAGCATGTCCAGTATCCGAAAGAAAACAGTACAGGAATGTGGCAATAGCCACATATATGAAGCCTTACTAGAGCTAAAACCAAACTAAAGAAAATGCAAACTACAGTGGGACAAAGAACTGACTCTCATTTGAGTTTTATTTGTGGCTTCAAGCAACCTCCAAACTAAGAGGCTCATAAATTACGAAATAATTTTAATGCACTGAGGATTCAGTAATTTGCATTAGAATATTATTAAAATTTATGTTTTGTAAGAGTTGCATGTACTTCATTGTTGAATTTGGTACCAACAGTAAACAAATAACTAAATGAGATATAACCTCAAATATACGCACTTCCAAAACTAAAAGGCATTTTAACACATTCTTCTCTGCCTCTCAATTGAATCAGTAAAACAAATAGAAAATCAAAACATGATTGTACTATTACACAAGATGATTATTTTACTTAAATAACTTAGTCTGTTCCAAAGTATTTCTGTCCAAAATGTGTAGGTGCAACAGGATGAACTTCAGTAGTTAAAATTGTGATCTCTGGAAACTCCTGAATGATTGATTTGGCACCTTCAAAAAAAAAAAAAAAGTTATTATGGTAGGATGTTTTGGTAACACCAATTGTAATTCAGGAATTTTGTAGTTATTGCCACTAGGTCTAAAATTGACAGAAGACAGAGAGCAATGATCTTTGAATACCTAATCAGACTTGGTTAATCTCTTCCTTTTTATAAAGTCTGAAAAGCTTTGACAGTAATCAAGACTATGCCTCCTCCATCTCACTAATACATTCTTAGAATTATTATTTTATACTCAAGTTGAAAAATATAGTTATTCAGTTACAGAAATTTCCCCCTGAAGAGTATTTTTTATTTTGTTTTATTTTAAAGGTGACTGTAATAGAGTGAATACAGTCCTTTTTAAAACGAAGATCACAGGCCAGGCACAGTGGCTCAAACCTGTAATCCCAGAGCTTTAGGAGGCTGAGGCAGAAGTATCACTCAAGGCCAGGAGTTTGAGACCAGCCTGGGCCACACGGCAACACCCCATCTCTATTAAAAAAAAAAAAAAATTAAAAAGGATCACATATAAGATAATGGTTTCCCAACTGAAACACTATGAAACAAGTGCAGTGTTTCATAGCATGCTTGTTTTTCACAGAAAAAGCTGATGTGTCAGAGCACACCAGCTTTTTAGAAGTTAGGACTCTAGCTTATCGAGAGAGGAACAGGTAGGGAAAGAAAACAAGGACTAGGATGTTCAGTGTAGAGTGATTTGGCATAAGAAAAAATGTGAAAGTATGTAAATAACTCACAATAAGGAAATGGTTAAATAAATAACATATATTCAAAGGATATAACTGTTAAATCATGTTTTTGGAAAATATTGAATGGCATCAAAAAATGTACATGGTAAATGTAAAAATGTAAAAAATGTATAAATAACAGCATTAGAATCACATAAAATGTTATCAGCAAGCTTAGAGATGACCAATACAAATTATGACTATTTTAATTACCCTGTCAAACTAAAAATCCATAGCAAATCCTGCCACAGAATACAATTTTTCAGCTATAAATGTAAAAGAATAGTACATCATTCTCATGTATACTATTAGAACTAAAACGAGTGCTTTTCCATTCTCAAAGGCAAAAATTTTAATAATTATTGGATTCTCTCAATTTTTTCAATGCCACCTGCGTTATATATATAAATGATAATTAAGCAAATCACCTTTTGTTACCACCAACATTTGAACTACAAGTAATAGTTGGTTATGAAACAGCAAAGTAATCAAACAGGCCATAATTCCTATCAATAACCTACTGAAACCAGCTTTCCCAACTAGATATACTGTAGCCTCTTCAGAACTGGCTAAGACTTAGAAATTTTGGAAATGAGAAAACACCTGACTAGAGAAACCATACATTGCCCTTTTTAAAAATTATGAAGCAAATACAAATTCACTGTAGAATACTTGAAAAATACCAATTTAAAGCTTAAAAATAAAATGAAAAGCACTTAAAATCCCACCAACCTAAGATAACCACTATTAACATTGTGTATGCATTTTGAAACCAAAATTGAAACAACATTGTCTGTCTAGCCTCTCATGCTAAGGAAAGATTTATTAGGTTCCATATTAAATCCAACTCTGATTTTTGTAATTAAAATAGTCATAATTTGTACTAGTCATCTCCAAGCTTGGTGATAACACTTTACCCTATTCTAATGTTATTTTTATACTGCTTTTTTACATTTACCATGTACATTTTTGGATGCCATTCACTATTTTCCAAAAACATGATCTAACAGTTACATAATAGTATATCCTCTGAATATATATTATTTATTTAACCATTTCCTTATTGTGAGTCATTTGTATACTTTCACATTTTTTCTTATACCAAATAACTCTACAATAAACATCCTAGAAGCTAAATTTCTACATGCACCTATAATTATTTTCTTAAAATATATTCTCAATTGTTCTATAATGTATGGCAAAAAACACTAGGATCTTAAGTTAGGTATACCTCCTTCAGGAAATGGAGAACACACAGTTCTCTCTGCCCTTTGAGCAGAAGTCTAACTTGAAAAACTTCCGCTCTTCACTTCATACTGCAAAGATTACTTCAGTAAGACTACAGGGCTAGCTAGAACCTTATATTTCTTGCTCTTTGTGAGCAGTTCTCAGGCCTCAGGGAAACCGGAACCTTTCAGTCATTTGCAGGCCAAACCAGGAAAACAACAGCAATTCTTTTAAATGGCGTTAGTTCATACTTCTCCATTTGCATTTGAACATTAGAATGGTATAAAATGTTATCAGTCAGCTTAGAAATGACAAACACAAGTTATAATTACCAAAATTAGATTCAGATTTAATGTGAAAGCAGATAAACTTTTCCTCCGGATTAGAAGCTAGAAAACGCATACTTACCCACCTCAGGTCTATCTGGAGCCCTAGTTACTGCCTCATGCTGAACTCACCATGAGGAGTGGAGAACAGACTGAGTAGGATGATAACACTGGGTTGAACTCCATGTTCTATAAGAACCTTTACAGCTTCAATTACAGTATTTCCAGTGCCTGAAATCAAAAGATAACCAAATGCATTAGCAACCTGAACATTAATTTTTAAAAGTCTTTTTTTTTTTTTTTTTTTTTTTTTTGAGACTGGGATTCACTCTGTCACTCAGGCTGGAGTGCAGTGGCATGATCTTGGCCCATTGCAGCCTTGACCTCCCAGGTTCAAGCCATCCTCCCACCTCAGCCTCCCAAGTAGCTGGGACTATAGGCACATGCCACCATACCCAGCTACTTTTCTATTTATTGCAGAAATGGGGTCTGCATATGTTGCCCAGGCTGGTCATAAACTCCTGGGCTCAAGCGATCCTTCCACCTCGACCTCCCAAAGTGCTGGGATTACAGGTGTGAGCCACAGCACCCGGCCACAAAATGTCTTTGAAGCAAGGGCAATATAGCAATCTAACATAAGAAACCACTTCATTTGAAGGTACTTGTTCTTTATCCGTGCTATTTTCAATAATGAACATGACACATACACTTTTGAGTTATCAAATACCAAGCCCTAAATTCATTTAGCATATGAGCTATCAAATTTAACATATTCCCTCTCACCTCCCTTAAAGACCATGCCAAGTGTGGTCTGAGTAAGCTTAAGAAAGAGAACAGAAGAGCAGGAAAAAATATTACCTCCAGAGAGAATAAATTATTGAGGAAAATCACTGCTGTACTCATTAGGCTAAAGAGGAGATATGTTTCAATATATTTTCTGAATTCCATATATTTTGCCTCATTAAATCATTTGTTTCAACGTATTCAAGACAGAAGCTTGTTGGGGCTAATAAGGTCTGACTACTGTATATTCTCTTATTATGCAATAAAACCTCTCCAGTGAACTGCCCGGGGCAGTTTTCCCAACTGAGAAAAACACATTTAGAAACTATTTTTGCGTTTTATATAAGGGTACCTAGGAGGCAGGCACTAAGTTGAATTTAAACCCTAACCAAAGGTTACAAATAAACGGAAGCCACTCACTGAGAATTGGATACATCAGAAGGACTTTTCTCCGGTAAATGTCTGGGGGGAATTTGGCATAATATACTTTAGCTCTTTGTGTCTCCTCATCACTCTGAATCAGGATCTTTCCAATTCGTATGGATCGACAGCAGTCTCGTAAACCTTGTTCCATTGCCTCACCTTGAAGAAGAAAAAAGAAAGAAAAAATATTAGGGGAAACAGAGAGAAAGTCCAAGAAAAGGCCAAAGTATAGTTTGTCACTGTTATTAATACAAAAAGGAAGGAAGAGGAAAATAATTATTCTGAAGCTGACAGTTTTTATTTCTGATATGCTCATATTTCATACTTAGTGGAGGTTAATGAAACCAGGTTAAGGGCTGGTTAATGAAACTAGAATAAGCTAATTTTATTGCTGGTTTACAAGTTTTAGAGCGGTCATGCTTCCGTGATTACAGGAAATAAAGCATTTTGTTGAGCAGTTCCCTGAGCTTTTTTAATATCAGGAATATTTTTATCTCTATTATTTTAAAGAGGCCTTTAAATCACCTAAATTTGTGACTTTTGTCTGAGAAAATGCAAAAGCTTTCTGGAAGAACAAAGGCTGTAGATCAAAAAGTCTTCTTTTAGGTCAAGGTAGCATCAGGGGACATCACTTAGCTCAACAATGACTTCTCAACAGCAAAGATATTGCTGCAAGCAGTGAAAAAGTTGTATATCGTTCCCCCTCTCCCAGGTAACAATAACTAGCACTACCACCGTTGGTTTCTGAACACAGAGCTATTTTTGACTCTGAATTCCTTTAAGGGGGTATTTGCCAAAAGGCAGTCATTCTCGTGCCATCTTCAAGATTTTAGGCCATATCAGAATTCTACCAATACTAGCATTTACTTAACATTTTTCTTAAATTTATTGTTTTCATTTAAATTTATTTTAAGAGAAAACTATATCACTAGGGTAAATATAAAACAAGTATCTTTCTAATATATATGAAAATCAACAAATGGCTATTAAGGTTATAAACAATGCTGTACATCACCACAAGTCATCTGGTATATACTAAGGGTGCAAGGACCATGCTTGTGTCTTTAGGGAAGAAGCTGAACTGAAACAGAAGAAACTGCACCTTAAAAGTCCATTGTCTTTAGCAGATTTTAAAACTTGAACATCATTGTCCTGAAATGTCCTGAAATGCTATCAATGCTTAAGAGCTACCTCCTAGAAAAAAGGAGTTCCTAGTTTACTTGAGGCATTTAATTGTTCACAAACAGAACTTCATAACCAAAAGAGAAAAGTGAATGTTTATATGTTAAAAATTAAACTATATGTATTCAGTGCAAACAAGTGGAGCTTCTACCACTTATGCAAAAAAATATAAATCTTATGCAAAACAATTAAGTTTGCTGAATGGAAAAAACCCCACATAACAGGTATAGGTTCTAATCACAGGCAAGTGATTTTGCTATACAAAGGTTGGTTTAGAAGGGTAATCAGTTGAACTCAAATACAAATATAACATTCATAAGACCAGCAAATGGAAATACCTAGTAGTAATGACAGTCAAGCACTTTTGCCTATGCGGTCACATAGTCATCACATATAAAGTTTAAAAGGATTAGGCCAGGTGTGGTGGCTCATGCCCATAATCCCAGCACTTTGGGAGGCTGAGGCAGGAGCATCACTGGAGGCCAGGAATTTTAGACCAGCCTGGGCAACATAGCAAGACCTCATCTCTACAAAAAAAAAAAAATTGCTTTTCAGTTTGCTAGGTATAGTGGCACGTGCCTGTAGTCCTAGCTGCTCAGGAGGCTGAGGTGGGAGGATTACTTGAACTCAGGAATTTGAGGTTACAGTGAACTATGATCATGCCACCATACTCCAGCCTGGACAACAGAATGAGAACCTGTCTCTTAAAAAAAAAAAAATTAAAAAAAATTAAAAATATCAAACAAATCATTTAGCCCAACAACAGAAATAAAAACAAAAGAAATATTTTCTCGTCAGGTACTCCAAGTTCTCCAGGCCCGAATTTATACCATATTCCCTCAGTCTTCAAACTGCCCTATTCTCCCCAAGATAGCATCATCACATCCTCCTATCCTCCCATCCTCCCCTGAATCTCTTTGAAAGGTGACTTGCCCATGGGAGCACTCTGTTAGGGAATACGCTCTAGTTAAAATTAGCCAAACCTAGCCTCACACAGGCCATGACTCCACAGCACCATGAGGATAGATAACACAGGGGGTGAGATTTAACTAAAGGCAGGCTGCAATTATGACAGACAAGCCTGCCTCTCTTCTGAAAAACAGCAACCATTTCTATGCATACAAAGAGACAAAAATCACACACATGTGAACCTACCGCTTCTCATTATGCTGACCCCACAATTTCCCTTCTCAAATTTCACTCCTTCATACTTGTACCCTGTTAGGAAATAAAACCAAATAATTTATCTTTCATCACTGGAGTAACCTACTTATTCTATAAAGCGTCTGTGGTTTAAAGTAGATGGGCACAAAGCAACCCTTGTTCAGACACACTGTATAATGCCTGAGATTCCCTGTGGAAGTAATGAGATGAGTCGTGACTTTTCAGTTACTTCTTAATTCTTCATAAGAAACCTGTGGGGATAATTGGGAGAGGCAGACTTCATTGAATGGGAATAGGACTTATTATAACATGATATTCACATACACATTCCTCAAACTGAATTCAAAGGAGAATCACTGCACTCCGAGAATGCTATATACCCCATCAATTCAAACTGGGACCCCACTGTGAGCCACAGCAGAAAGCCTCCTCATTCCATTCTTCTTTATGAGCCTCCATTCTTCCTTAAAAGCAGAAGAAAGTGGCTGAAGTAGTTATTAAGACATGCTCAACTCTTGGTCTCATCCTGAATTTGTGTCAATTATGATGCAACAAGCTCAGTCCCCAATTTTCATAAAGTCAACCCTTTGAATAGAACAGTTTTACATTATTTACTAAAGAACCAAATCATAATTTCAAATCCCTGAAACAGGGATCTTTGGCTACTTTCTATTAAAGGATAGAACAAAGCATCTTCTCCAATTCTTATCATTTTTAGTTTTCTTTTTTACTTTCTATCCTTTTTTACCATGTAATTTCAGTGCCAAAACAGACTTGCCCATTTGTGCTCACCAGCAGCTTTCCCATAGAGATGAAGATAAGCTGCCAGCAATTCTTAACTATGGTCCCAATGGGCTGTCATCAGAGGCAACACCTGCATGCTGAAGAGTATTTATTAACCTTTAACTTGAATTGACAAGCAAGCCATTAACAAAATGTCATCTACACAGATTTCTTTCCTAAATGCCTGAGAATTTTTTTTTTAAGATTTTAAAAGAATAGTTCCACCTAGGCTCCTCGTTTTGCATATTTATTTTACTTAGACTGCTTTTCTTCCATCTTTCCCCATTCTAGCTCGGAATTTTTATGAGGAAAATTTGAGAATAACAGCCCTAGTTACCTGTTGGAGTGGTCACCATGCATTCCTTATATGGCAGCTGATTCAATCCCTCTTCCACAACAAGTCTGATCTAGAGAGTCAAAGGAAAAAGAAGTTGAGAACCTGCTGGGAATCTCCTGTTAGCTGTTAGCTTCAGGAGCTGAACAGTAGGCAGAGTCATGAACACACTAGGCAAAGGTTTCACTTATGGAGGCAGGAAGGGGCCCCCTATCATGTGTTAGATACGGGGATAGATCCAAATGCCATGCTACTTGCTGCTAGGTATCCAGCCTCAGATAGGCACATGATTGCCACCAAAAGGCTCCAATATGCTTTCTGATTCTCACTCTGTCAGTCCAGACTGTGAAGGACACAAAACTCCAGCAAGTGACAACAGTCATGGCAGGCACTCTTAGAAGTAATATACTTCTTATTATTCTGGAAATAGTGCCCACTCGGAATTTCTCTGCTTTATTCAGTACCTTGGAAATCGTTAAGTCAGATGATTTTTAACAAAGGCCCACCATAATGTAAATAAAGCCTGAAACTTCTTTAGAGGAAATAAATGAGTGCATTGGCTGAACCAATTTACTGAGCTTGAAGGAGGATCTAGTAAAATGCACTGGGGCTTCTCAGCTAAAGAAAAGGCTCATATCAATCCTAATGTGTGGTACAAAGGAAAGCATCACTCAGAACTACTAGAAGAGCCTCCAAAAACAAGATATGGTAATCCCATGAACAACCAGAGCCAACTACAATAAAGGTAATGCTGAGTCTGCAATGCACATTTTATTCAATCAATATTACATTACTGATTGAGAATCTGCAACAGCAGGGAGAAGCACCAGGCCCCCATGCTCTGTTATCACAACATATAATAACACCCTGCTGCCATTAAAACAATCAATTCTAAATAAGCCAGGATTTTGTCAGCCTGTAGCATGAGACAGAGGGCCCAGGCACCTCATGAATACTGCATATGTGTGCATACTCACCTCCAGTCACCATCTTCTGTGGATATTTTTTTTTTTTATGAGCAAATTACAAGGGTAAAAGAGGATTCTTTTCTTTGAAGAGCCTAGATCTTTTCCTCCTAGTAACAGTCCTCTAATGAGTCTTACCTCCTATCCCCATCCCCTCCAACACTGGGACAGAAATTAGTGTGCCCAACTCTTACAGGAGAGCATAAAATCAGAAGAGCAACTAAAATATAAAGAACCCAAGGATCTGAGGGCCAAGGAAGCGAACCTTGACAAATTCAGGATAAAATTAATATATATAAAATAATATATATTAATGACATGTGCTGCAGGAGATAGTGTACTAGAAATCCTCAAGAAGATAAACTTAAATAGCTCCAGTCTCTACCACAACCACAACAGACCCTTTCTCACCCCATATCAGGACCTTCAAAGCCACCTGTAGAGAACAGAGAGAGGTCCAACTCATCATCCCCTCAGGCGAATTATGCCATAGGTCCTTACTATCTCATTGGGCTAAGATTATGCTTGTCCTTTCAGGGAAGCATCTTACAATAACCATGAACTTAACTCCTACTTTCTATAGAAAAAGAACATAAGAACAGCAAAAGAAAGAGGAACCATTTTCTACCAGTAAACACCAAAACAGCAGCCATTAAGATACAAGTTATTCGAGCCAGTTCTTTTGGTTTGATAAAAGCATAAAGAACAGAATGACCTAACTATTGCTCCAGGAATGTCATCCACATTTATCTTGTTACTATCCAAGGGTTTTTACTGCCACTGAAAACTCAAGTAATTTTAAATAAAATTGGTCTCTGAACCAAGAATATTTATGACCAAAAGCAGAACAGGAGTTGTCTATGCTCTTTTGGAATAAATTCCTCAGGCAAAACCTAAATGAAAAGTTTCATGCCTTTTTTTTCACATTCCTTTTAATCATCTACCTTAATCTGATTATAACTTTGGGGCTAAGAAGCCATGTTCATTCCTTTCTTTCCCAAACTAAATTTGTACTTAGTTTGTAAATCTGGTATTTAGATCATAAACACCATGAGATTAGGGACCATGCCTACCTTCTTCACTATTGTATCTCATCTATCTGGACACAGTCTAGCACAATGCCTGATTCACACAAGTTTAGTGAAATACATTCATGAAATATACACTAAACTTCATGAATATACACTAAATATAAATATACATTAGACTATATATAAATATAAATATACACTAAACTTTCCTGAATGTAATGTATTTTCTACTGTGGATTAAAACTAATATCCACAGCAGAAAACATGTCAACCTCACTCCAAGCACTGAGCATGCTTAGATATTAACACAAGAAGAAAACACAGTGCTTACCCTGAAGACAAACCACTTTGGACTAAGATCCTCTCAGATCACACTAGATAAACAGAATTGGGCTTGGTCAATCCTTAATAGGAAGTGCCTGAGGAAAGCATAGACAGTCAAATGTACTATTCACATGTGAAGGCTAGTACAGGAAAGAAGAGGCAAAATAAGCCTCCTCCCACTGCTGCCGTAAACTACAAGAAATATATTTTTGTACATTCGCTGGATACCACAAGTGTAACTATTAGGTCTCCTTACATTTTTGGTTTTCTTTTAATGTACTTCACTGCCCTAAGAGGAGGCACTTAAGAATTGCTGAGACTCAAGTTACCAAGATCCATTTGAGAGGTAGTGGTATCTCAGAAATACAGGGAATTAGTTCATGGGCAATGCTTTGTGGTGAAGAGTATTGAAGTAGACCTTTAATGCAACAGTGAAACAATACTTCATTAGCCTAGCAAGATGATGGTTACTTAGTACAATCTCTTTCAGCCCCAGAATGCTCTAGAACAAAAATACCCCTTAGTCTACCATGATTATATCACTAGGCAAAATAATGAAATGAAAATGAAAAGCCCGCACCTACCAAACGATCCGCAGAAAACATGAAGTCCCCTCTACTGGCTGTCCTAAAAAAAAGATAATACAAGTTTTAGTCTAAATTAGAGCTTTAAGGCAAAATGTTATTTAATATGTACAGTAACACTGATATTAAGACCTATAACATACTAAAAGCTTAAATGTTTACATGTACAGACTATTACCGAGGCTAGATACTTTTTACTAGGATACAGGCATCTAAATGAGATGACTTGATCAATAATGAAAATGCTTATTTGATATCAACATTAGAGACTGGAACTGAAAAGATCATGCAGTCCCCCGCTGAGCTGCCCAAGTACATATTAGTCAACCAGGAGATGAACAAGTTACCCCTGGAGGGTGAGAACAAGCCCAGAGCTAAAGTTGAGAGGAAACTTTGCAGTAAGAAAAGCACTTTCTCCCCATTTTCCCCCTCAATTCACCTTGATCTAAAACCCATATTACCAAGATAAGTAACCCATCTACTTTGTAATCTTTTCTGGAACTAGAATGGTATGAATAAATAAATCCTCTACTTTTGCCACTGCTTTCAAAAACATATAACCTAATTTCTGAGAACTCATTATCAAATAATTGATAATTTGTTCCTTTTGACTGTTTTTTCAAATGAGTACTTCATTCCCTAGATCTTTCTGCCATTTTCCTGTCCATTTCCTCTGGTCAGTATCCTAAGGTAACCAAGTAATAATAATCCAGGGCTACCTCTACCCACAAGCTGTTAACGAGCCAAAAAGGGAATGTTAAACAACTTATGTTATTTCTGTACATAAAAATGTAGTATTGTTCCTCATCCTTCTTCCATATAAGTTAAATGATCTGACTGAATGGATTGATTTACAGCTTATGTGCTTAAAAATCCCCATCTGCCTATCTATGGACTACCTATTCTCCAAAACAGCATCAAAATGATATATGCAAACACATATTATCTCAGTATATCATTAATTTCCACTCTTTTTCCTCAAGCTGCATTTGATTTCTCTGAGATGGAAAAAGCAATGAAATAGCCCTGAGACAAATGGCATTAGGTTTCTTAGAGTAACCATAGTTCTATCATACTACAGATACTAGCTCTCTAAAATATAAACCACAATTGAGCAACAGCAAGAATCTAGGTCTGTGTTGTTTATGTAGAAAAATTCCTTAAACTCAGAAAACTCTATCCACACATACCTACACACACACAGAGCCCCTTTAAAACAGGCTCAATTTCATGAACTGTGGTTTTCAAATAAGATTATCCAATTACACCAGCACCTTTCATTTATATAATTAAACTTCACTACAGTGAACTACAAAAAATACTGAAACCTACTGCTCTGTTTGCTAGGTCTATGCAAACTTACCTAGGCAGCCAGAACATAGTTTTTCAATAAGAAGTCTGGATTTGACTTAAAGACATATGCAGTGTTATATATTATGGGAGACACCGGAAATGTCGGTTTTAATTTCTGAACAGTTAGCTATCACTTGAATACAGAGAAACAGTATATTAGGTTAAGTGATCAGAGTTGCCCAAATCTGTTATTTTACTTTGGAATCAAACATTTTACTACCTTTCACACCCTCCCCCACAAAAAAATCAGCCTCAGCTAACTTTTGCATAAAAAGCACCTACTTCCTCTACATTCCAAAAAAGGTACACACTATGAGAACTTAATATGAGCTGTTATCTCTTGACATCTATTTGACCTCCAGTAAAATCATTTACCACTCCAAGTAACTCTACAAGCTGTAATTACTTACCTATTTCCTGCTGTATAGACAGACTTCAGATCCATACTATTCATTTTAAATCCATTTAGAAATTAAAGTATATCTAGAATACAATAAGTTGACCTCCTTTTTTAAAAAAAATCCACAATGGCCTTCAATATCATATTTAAATCTTTAACATTGTTAAGACTAGAGTTTCATAAAGCAGGTATTTACTTGTTGTATCAATGAAGCTGCATGTATTCTCTGAGGCTCTATTTTAGACACAACGCTAGGCTGAAATATTTGTTAATAGGGATGTTTTAATATGAACCAGACTCCAGACCTTCTTCATTCCACACACTTCATTTTAAATCATAAATGTAATCTCTCCTACTGGAAATAAAGCTTTGAAAGACACATTAATCATCTTCTATCTGATAATAGTCCCAAATAAAGTCTAATGTAAAATTACCACAATGTAAAAAACACACAGACGCATATCCCTGGAATATTTTTAAATATATCTAAGTAACCAAATATCAAATATTTAAACAGATAATGATATTCAGGCACGTGTAATCCAAAGTATAGATATCTAATTAATGTTAGGCTGAGCATATTTTAAATTGTACAAACCCCAACCAGGTTTAACAATGCAGATTTAATCATATCTGAGAACCCACTTTTTTTGACACCGCCTCACACAAACAAATGTGTCACACACCTGTAGCAACAAGACAAATGCCAAAGGCAGTCATTTTAAAAAGTTATCTTCACACTGAAACAACAAAAGAATGAGATTCATACTGGAAGCTAAATCCTTATTTTTTAATTTACTTTTTTTCAACTTTTATTTTACATTCAGGGGGTACATGTGTAGGTTTTTTACCTGGGTGTATTGCATGATGCTGAGGTTTGGGTACAAATGATCCTATCACCCAGGTACTTAGCATAGTACACAACAGTTAGTTTCCCAATTCTTGTTCCCCTCCATCCTTCCCCCTAAAATTTAGTAGTCCCCAGTGTCTACTGTTGCCATCTTCATGTCCATGAGTACCCAGTGTTTAGCTCCCATTTATAAGTAAGAACATGCAGTATTTGATTATCCGTTCCTGCATTCATTTGCTTAGGATAATGGCCTCCAGCTGCATCCATGTCACTGCAAAGGACATGATTTCATTCTTTTCTATGGCTGCATAGGATTCCATCATATATATTTACCACACTTTTTCTATCCAATCCACTGTTGATGGGCACCTACATTGATTCCACGTCTTTGCTATTGTAAATACTGTTGTGATGAACATACAAGTGCATGTGTTTTTTTGGTAGAACAATTTGTTTTCATTTGAATATATACCCAGTAATGGGATTCCTGGGTTGAATGGTTTCTAATAATTTCAGAAATCTTGAAACAGCTTTCCACACTGGCTGAACTAATTTACATTCTCACCAACAATGTATAAGCATCTCCTTTTCTCCACATCCTTGCAAAGATCTGTTGTTTTTTGACTTTTTAATAATCACCATTCTAACGGGTGTGAGATGGTATTTCATTGTGGTTTTGATTTGCATTTATCTGATTAGTGATGATGAGCATTTTTTCATATGTTTGTTGGCTGCTTGTATGTCTTCTTTAGAAAAGTGTTTGTTTATGTCTTTTGCACCTTTTTAAGGGGGTTCTTTGTTTTTTGCTTGTTCAATGTGTTTAAGTTCCTTATAGATTTCTGGATATTACACCTTTGTCAGATGCACAGTTTGTGAATATTTTCTTCCATTCTGTAGGTTGTCTGTTTACTCTGTTGATAGTTTCTTTTGCTGTGCAGAAGCTCTTTAGTTTAATTAGGTCTCATTTGTCAATTTTTGTTTTTGCTGCAATTGCTTTTGAGGACTTTGTCATAAATTCCCAAGGCCAATGGTAAGAAGGGTAATTCCTAGGTTTTCTTCTATGATTCTTGTAGTTTGAGGTCTTACATGTAAATATTTAATCCATCTTAAGTTTTCTACACAGTGAAAAGTGGGGGTCCAGTTTCATTCTTCCACATATGGATAGCCAGCCATCCCCAAACCATTTATTGAATAGGTAGTCCTTTCCCTATTCCTTATTTTTGTTGGTTTTGTCGAAGATTAAATAGCTGTAAGTCTGTGGCTTTATTTCTGGGTTCTCTATTCTGTTCCATCAGTCTGTGTGTCTGTTTTTTCACCAGTACCATGCTGTTTTGGTTACTGTGGCCTTGTAGTATAGTTTGAAGTCAGATAATGAAGTCAGATAGTGTGATGTTCTCTTTGCTTAGGATTGCTTTGGCTATTCTGGCTCTTTTGGGGCTCCATATGAATTTTAGAATAGTTTTTTTTTTTTCCAATTCTGAGAAAAATAATGTTGGTAGTTTGAGAGGAATAGTATTGAATCTATAGATTGCTTTGGGCAGTGTGTCCATTTTACCAAAACTGATTCTTCCAATCCATGCTCATGAAATGTTTTTCCACCTGTTTGTGTCATCTATGATTTATTTTAGCTGTATTTAGTAGATCTCCTTGTAGAGATCTTTCACCCCCTTGGTTAGATGTGTTCCTAGGTATTTTTTTGCAGCTATTGTAAATGGAACTTTTTTTCATTTATTTACTTTATAGATATGGGGTCTCACTATATTGCCCAGGCTGGTCTTGAACTCCTCAGCTCAAGTGATCCTCCTGCTTTGGCCTCCCAGTGTGCTTGAATTACTGGCATGAGCCATCATGCCCAGCCCTGTAAATATGATGTGTTCTTGATTTGGCTCTCAGCTTGAATATCATTGGTGTACATAAATGCTACTGATTTTGGTACGGTGATTTTGTATTCTGAAATATTACTGAAGTCATGTATCAGTTCCAGGAGCCTTTTAGTGGAATCTACATGGTTTTCTATGTATAGAATCATATTTTCCATGAAGAGATAGTTTGATGACTTCTTTTCCTATTTGGTTGCCTTTTATTTATTTCTCTTGCCTGATTGCTCTTGGTAGCACTTCCAGTACCATGTTGAATAGGAGTGGTGAGAGTGAGTATCCTTGTCTTGTTCCAGTTTTCAAGGGAAATGCTTCCAGTTTTTGCCCATTCAGTACAGTGTTGGCTATGGGTTTGTCATAGATATATGGCTCTTATTACTTTCAGATATTTTCCTTTGATAACTAAGAAATGATTTTTTGAGGGGTTTTATGATAAATGGAGGGTACACTTTATCAAAAGCTTTTTCTGCAGCTGTTGAGATGATCATATATTTTAAAATTCTTTTTATGTGTTGAATCACATTTAGTGATTTGTATATGTTGAATTATCCTTGCATCCCAGTAATGGCACCTACTTGATCATGGCAAATTAACTTTTTGATATGCTGTTGAATTTGTTTTGCTAGTATTTTGTTGAGGACTTTTGCATCTATGTTCATCGTAAGTGGCTTGTAGTTTTCTTTCTTCATTGAGTCTTTGCCAGGTTTTGTTATCAGGGTGATGCTGGATTTGTCGGATTCACAGAATGAGTTAGGGAGGAGTCCTTCCTCCTTGATTTTTTGGAATCGTTTCAGTAGAACTGGTATAAACTCTTCTTGCATGTCTGGTAGAATTCAATTGTGAATCTATCTGGTCCAGGTCTTCTTTAGGTTGGTAGGTTTTTTATTACTTATTCAATTTTGGAACTTAATGTTGGTCTGTTCAGGGTTTCAATTTTTTCCTAATTCAATTTTGGGAGAATGTTTGTTTCCAGGAACGTATCCATTTCCTCTAGATCTTCTAGTTTTTGCATCTAGAGTTGTTCATCATAGTCTCTGAGGATCTTTTGTATTTACATGGGATTATTTGTAATGTCACCTTTGCCTTTTCAGATTGTGATTATTTGGATCTTCTCTCTTTTTATCCTTTATCAATCTAGCTAATGGTCTATTGATTTTGTTTATCCTTTCAAAGAAGTAACTTTTGATTTTGTTGATCCTCTTTATGTTTTTGGGTATCAATTTCATTCACTTCCACTCTGACTTTAATTATTTATTTTCTTCTGATAGCTTTAGGGTTAGTTTTTTCTTGTTTTTCTAGTTGCTCTAGGTGTGACATTACATTGTTAATGAGATCTTTTTAACTTTTTGAGGTGTTTAGCACTATAAACTCCTCTTAATCCTGCTTTTGCTGCATCCCAGAGATTTTAGTATGTTGTGTCTCTGTTTTATTTCAAAGAATTTTGTGCAAATCCTCAATTTAATGTGGACTTGTTAAACCCGACTCTTTCCTAAATGTTAAGTGAGACTGTCTATAAAGCACTTTAAAATTTCCTGGGACTCTAGCAATTGTGTATATTTAAAAATATGTACATCTCATAGTAGACCCAAACCAACATGAAACCTTTTCCCCTCTTCTTACTAGGCTTCACTACTACTAGTACTATTACTATTACTACAACTTCTAAATGGAGGGATTCTCTAGCATGTTGGAGGACATTCTCCCCTGGGATAATTACAACTTCAATTCTTACAGCAGATATTGACATTTTATCACTCATTCTGTTTCTTCTCTCTATTCAGAATACACTTAACAACCCTCATCTTTTTTTTTACAAAATCAATTTAACAACTACATATACATACGTGTATGTGTGTGTGTATGTGTGTGTGTATGTGTATATATATATATATATACATATCCTATATGTGTATATATATATATATATCCTAAATCACAATGACTTAAGTATATAACTCTTCTTTAAAAAGGTCCATAAACTACAGGAGGTACCTAATGTTATACACATGTTACTACTTTATTTTCCAGAGGCCACCATTTATTAAAAGCTTCCTTGGTGCCCAGTAGTAACCACTTTTGGTGTATTATCTCATCTAATCCTCATGCAATTTAAGAAGTAGATTTTATTATCACCACCACTTTAGCAATGAGAACAGTGAGGCTTCCAAAAGTAAAGTCAGGTTCTTTACAGCCTGGAGCTCTCCAATTCCAAGTCTCTGAGAAAAGCAATGACTTATATTTTGCCCTAATAAGGAAATGCTTACTACCAAAAGGTTGCCAATTTTTTAGATATCCTTTTAGGATTCTTCTCTCCCTGTGAATCAGATTGACATGTATATACAATGCAAACAATAAAACAATGAGTCTGGGAGGCAAATAAAATATCATTAAAATATTCCTTCTGAAGAGGGAAAAGTTTTTATAACATGGCTTGTAAAATATGTACTAAGGTTACCACATACAAGAATACATCCTTTCCAAAAATGACTAAAGCAAAATCTTGTGACTTATCACCTAAAAACAACTTAATTTAAATAAAATGCTAGTAGCACTGAATTAGTTGTCATTTCAAAAGTTTAAATGTATCACTCTCTCTGGGAGGATTATATACAAAGTTTGTTTGTAGTGTATGGGGCAAGGGGCAGGTTGGGTGTTGTAGCTGGGCATAGGTTTGCCAGATTAAGCAAATCAAAATCAGTACCCACCCCTACAAGTAAATTTGTGTTTCAGAAATCTCATGAAATATTTAGGACATACTTAACATTAAAAAATCATGCATTATTTATTTGAATTCAGATTTAACTAAGCATCCTGTACTTTGACAGGCAATCTAAGTTGAGGAGGAAGAATTAAATGGACTCAAACTCAGCTCTAATGTGCTTTTTTTGGTTTTGAGCAACAAGTCAAAGGAAAGTACAACAAAAAAGCTTTTCTAGCAGGTTTTAACCAAAGGAATGTTTCATTTAAAGTTAATGTTTAGTGAAAACATGACCTTTACATCCATAACTACTTTATTATTATGAGATCACTAAAATATAGTCCCAAAGTTTGTCATAATATACAGATGATTTATGAATGTTTTTCCTTCTCCTTCCTTTACCTTCACAAAAACAAACCCCCAATGAAGAATTTGGAGCAAACCTAACCAAAAGCAAAATGTTTTTTAAAAAAATAGTATAATGTTACTATTTTTTTTTTTTGCCAGGTGCAAGTCACCAAGGCCACAGCACTTTAGCACCTTCCTAATAAACTCATAAAATAGAGTGTCAATAACTATTTACCTGCACCTCAAAGCTGTGTTCAATGTGAACATTCAAAATAGGACAGAGGAGAGGACCCACAGGCCCTCTTAAGGAAGCAGACTGCTCCTGCAGGACCTGGGAGACACCCCAAATACTGTGAGTGCCCCAACTATGGAAGAGAGAAAGGGAGACCCTCCTCTCCCAAACACACAGCCCCACTGAAGAATCTGAAGGTCTGTTTGCGGGAGAAATTTATGACCTTACCTGGAGCTGAGTCAATTTAGATTGCCAAGTGAAATACAGGGGTAGAGGAAGCAGCAGAAAGGCCCTGGAAGCTTGCTGGGTCCCCAAGCAGCCCATTCCTGCCTGACAAAACAGGAATCCATCAGGAGTGAGGTCAGAGGAGTAGGGGGTAAATCTCCACAGGGAGAAGGAAATCTCTAGCTGAACTTTGTAACAATTTCAATGGGGTGAGAAGCCTCCTGGCCAGAACTCAGGGAGGGCACAAATCCAGTGAGCTGACTCCACAGGCAAGGGAAGAAGTTTTTCTTTCTCAACTTAGAGGCAGGTAGCCTGGGCAATTTTTCAAGCCAGTCGTGCCCACCACCTGAAAACAGACTTGGGGCTGTTGGAGGGGGCACGGTGGGAGTGAGACCGGCACTTTAGTTTACATGGGAGCTGGGTGAGGCCTGTGACTCCTGGCTTTCCCCCGCTTCCCTGACAACCTGCAGGACTCAGCAGAGGTAGCCATAATCCTCCTAGGTACACAACTCCAGTGACCTGGGCATCTCAACCCCATCCCCAACAGCAGCCACAGCAAGACCAGCCCGAGGAGAGTCTGAGCTCAGACACACCTAGACCTGCCCCCACCTGATGTTCCTTCCCTACCCACCGTGGTAGAAGAAGACAAAGGGCATATAATCTTAGGATTTCTAGGGCCCCACCCACCACCAGTCCCTCTCCACACTACTACAGGTGCTGCTCCCTGGAAAGTGCCACCTCCTGGTAAGAGGCCAACCAGCAAAAAAATAGAACATGAAACCACCAAAGCTAAAAACCATAATGGAGTGCACTGCACCCCCCTGCCACCTCCACTGGAACAGGCACTGGTATCCATGGCTGACAGACCCATAGATGGTTCACATCACAGAACTCCCATGCAGACAACACCCAGTACCAGTCCAGAGCTGGGTAGACTCTCTGGGTGGCTGGGCCCAGAAGAGAGACAACAATCACAGCAGTTTGGCTCACAGGAAGCCACATTCATAGGAAAAGGAGGAGAGTACTAATCAAGGGAACACCTCATGGGACAAAAGAATCTGAACAACAGCCTTTGGCCCTAAACCTTCCCTCTCACAGAGCATACCCAAATGAGAAGGAATCAGAAAACAAACCCTGGCAATATGACATAAGAAGGCTGTTTAACAGTCCCCAAAAATCACACTAGTTCACCAGCAATGGATGCAAACCAAGAAGAAATCCCTGATTTGCCTGAAGAAGAATTCAGGAGGTTAGTTATTAAGCTAATCAGGGAGGCACCAGAGAAAGGCAAAGCCCAATGCAAGGAAATCCAAAAACAATACAACAAGTGAATGGAGAAATATTCAAGGAAACAGCGCAAAGAAAAAACAATCAAAACTTCAGGAAACTTTAGACACACTTTTAGATATGGGAAATGCTCTGGAAAGTCTCAGCAACTGAATTGAACAAGTAGAAGACAGAAATTGACAGCTTGAAGACAAAGTCTTTGAATTAATCCAACAAAGACAAAGAAAAAAGAGTAAGAAAATATGAACGAAGCCTCCAAGAATTCTAAGATTATTTTAAACAACTAAACCTAAGAATCATCAGTGTTCCTGAGGGAGAAGAGAATTCTAAAAGCTTGGAAAACACATTTGGGGGAATAATTGACAAAAATTTCCCCAGCCTTGCTAGAGACATAGACATCCAAATACAAGAAGCACAAAGAACGCCTGGAAAATTCATCACAAAAAGGTCATTGCCTAGGCACATTGTCATCAGGCTATCCAAAGTTAAGATGAAGGAAAAAATCTTAAGAGCTGTGAGACAAAAACACCAAGTAACCTATGAAAACCTATCAGATTAACAGCAGATTTGTCAGCAGAAACCCTACAAGCTGGAAGCTTTCTATCTTCAGCCTCCTCAAACAAACAAACAAACAAACAAACAAATCAGCCAAGAATTTTGTGTGCAGCGAAACTAAGCATCAAACATGAAGGAAAGATACAGACTTTTTCAGGCAAACGCTGAGAGAATTCACCATTATCAAGCCACCACTACAAAAACTGCTAAAAGGAGCCCTAAATCTTGAAACAAATCCTGGAGACACATCAAAACAGAACCTCTTTAAAGCATAAATCACTCAGGACCTATACAACAAAAATACAAGTAAAAGGCAAAAACTAAAAACAAAACAAAACAAACAAACAACAAAAAAAAGTACAAAGACAGCAAAGAGCATGATCAATGCAACAGAACCTCACATTTCAATACTAACATTGAATGTAAATCACCTAAACGCTCCACTTAAAAGATACAAAATTGAAGAATGGATAGGAACTAACCAACCAATTATCTGCTGCCTTCAGGAGACTCACCTAACACATGAGGACTCACACACACATAGGTAAAGAAATGGAAAGAGACATTTCATGCAAATGGACACCAAAAGCGAGCTGGAGTAGCTGTTCTTATATCAGATAAAACAAACTTGAAAGCAACAGCACTTAACAAAGACAAAGAGGGACATTATATAACGGTAAAAAGCCTTGTCCAGTGAAAAACTATCACAATCCTAAACATATGTACACCTAACACTGGACCTCCCAAATTTATAAAATAATTACTAACAGACCTAAGAAATGAGTTAGACAGCAACATAATAATAGTGGGGAACTTCAATACTCCACTGACAGCACTAGACAGGTCATCAAGACAGAAGGTCAACAGAGAAACAATGGATTTAAACTATACCTTAGAACAAATTGACTTAACAAATATATACAGAACATTTCATCCAACAACTGCAGAATATATATTCTATTCAACAGTGCATGGAACTTTCTCCAAGATAAAGCATATGATAGGCCATAAAACAAGCCTGAATACATTTAAGAAAACTGAAATTATATCAAGTATATATATATCAGACCACAGTGGAATAAAACTGGAAATTAACTCCAAAAGCAACCTTCAAAATCATGCAAATACATAAAATTAAATAACCTGTTCCTGAATGATCATTGGGTCAAAAACAAAATCAAGATGGAAATTTAAAAGTTCTTCAAACTGAATGACACATACCTCCCAAATAACGACACAACCTCCCAAAACCTCTGGGATACAGCAAAGGCAGTGCTAAGAGGGAATTTCACAGCCCTAAACACCTACATCAAAAAGACTGAAAGAACACAAACTGACATTCTAAGATCACACCTCAAGGAACTAGAGAAACAAGAACAAACCAAACCCAAATCCAGCAGAAGAAAGGAAGTAACCAAGATCAGAGCAGAACTAAGTGAAATTGAAGCAATAGATATATGTATATATATATGATAAATGAAACAAAAAGCTGGTTCTTTGAAAAGATAAATTAAATTAATAGACCATTAGCAAGATTAACAAAGAAGAGAGAAAATCCAAATGACCTCACTAAGAAATGAAACATGATATATTACAGTTGACACCAGAGAAATAGAAATGATCATTCAAGGCTACTATGAACACCCTTACACACATAAATTAGAAAACCCAGAAGAGATGGATAAATTCCTGAAAAAAAAATACAACCCTCCTAGCTTAAATCAGGAAGAATTTGATACCCTGAACAGACCAATAACAACCAGCAAGACTGAAATGGTAATTTAAAACTTACCAACCAAAAAAAGGTCCAGGATCAGACAGATTAACAGCAGACTTCTACAAGACATTCAAAGAAGAATCGATAACATTCCTTTTGACACTATTCCACAAGACAAAGAAAGAGGGAACACTCCCTAATTCATTCTATGAAGCCAGCATCACCCTAATACCAAAACCAGGGAAGGATATGACCAAAAAAGAAAACTACAGACCAATATCCTTGATGAACGTAGATGCTAAAATCCTTAACAAAATACTAGCTAACCAATACCAACACCACATCAAAAAGATAATCCACCATGATCAAGTGGGTTTCATACCAGGAATGCAGGGATGGTTTAACGTACACAAGTCAATAAATGTAACACATGACATAAACAGAATTAAAAGCAAACATCACACAATCATCTCAATAGATGCAAAAAAAGCATTCAACAAAATGCAGCATCCCTCCATGATTAAAACTCTCAGCAAAATCAGCATACAAAGGACACAACTTAATGTAATAAAAGCCATCTATGACAAACCCACAGACAACATAATACTGGATGGGGAAAAGTTCAAAGCATTCCCTCTAAGAACTAGAACAAGACAAGGATGCTTACCCTCACCATTCCTCTTCAACATAGTACTGGAGGTCCTAGCCAGAGAAGTAAGACAAGAGAAAGAAATAAGGGGCATCCAAATCAATAAAGTGGAAGTCAAACTGTCACTGTTTGCTGATGTGATCTTTTACCTTGAAAACCCTAAAGACTCCTCCAGAAAGCTCCTAGAACTGATAAAAGAATTCAGCAGTTTCTTGATATAAGATTAATGTACATAAAACAGTAGCTCTTCTATACACAAACAGTACCCAAGCTGGGAATCAAATCAAGAACTCAACCCTCTACAAGAGCTGCTAAAAAAAATAAATAAAAATAAAATCTTTAGGAATTGACCTAACTAAGGAGTTGAAAGACCTCTACAAGTAAAACTTCAAAACACTGCTGAAAGAAATAATAGATGACACAAATGAATGGAAATACATCCCATGCTCATGGATGGGTAGAATCAATATTGTGAAAATTATCATATTGCCAAAAGCAATCTACAAATTCAATGCAATCCCCATCAAAATACCACCATCATTCTTCACAGAACTAGAAAAAAAAAATTCTAAAATTCATATGGAACCAAAATAGACCCCACATAGCCAAAGCAAGACTAAGCAGAAAGAACAAACCTGGAAGTGTCACACTACCTGATTTCAAACTATACTATAAGGCAACAGTCATGAATACAGCATGGTACTGCTATTAAAATAGGCACAAAGACCAATGGAACAGAATAGAGAACCCAGAAATAAACCCAAATACTTATAGCCAACTGATCTTCAACAAAGCAAGCAAAAATATAAAGTGGGGAAAGGACACCCTTTTAAACTAATGGTGCTGGAATAATTGGCTAACCACATGTAGGAGAATGAAACTGGATCCTCATCTCTCACCTTATACAAAAATCAACTCAGGATGGATTAGGGACTGAAATCTAAGACCTGAAACTATAAAAATTCTAGAAGATAACATTGGAAAAACCCTTATAGAAATTGGCTTAGCCAAAGATTTCATGACCAGGAACACAAAAGCAAATGCAATAAAAACAAAGATAAATAGCTGGGACTTAATTAAAGAGCTTTTGCATAGCAAAAGGAACAGTCAGCAGAGTAAAGAGACAACCTATACAGTGGGAGAAAATCTTCACACTATACATCTGACAAAGGACTAATATCCAGAATCTACAAGGAACTCAAACAAATCAGCAAGAAAAAAAAAATCCCATCAAAAAGTGGGCTAAAGACATGAATAGACAATTCTTAAAAGAAGATATACAAATGGCCAACAAACATATTAAAAAATGCTCAACATTACTAATTATCAGAGAGATGCAAATTAAAACCACAATGCAATACCACCTTACTCCTGCAAGAATGGCCATAATCTAATGTAAATGATGAGTTAATGGGTGCAGCACACCAACATGGCACATGTATACATATGTAACAAACCTGCACGTTGTGCACATGTACCCTAGAACTTAAAGTATAAAAAAATAATAATAATAATTTTTAAAAAAGAATGGCCATAATCAAAAAATAGTAGATGTTGGCATGGATGTGGTGAGCAGGGAACACTTCTACACAGATGATGGGAATGTCAACTAATGGAAACAGTGTGGAGATTCCTTAAAGAACTAAAAGTAAAACTACCATTTGATCAGCAGTCCCACTACTGGGTATCTACCCAGAGGAAAAGAAGTCATTATACGAAAAAGATAGTTGAACACATGTTTATAGCAGCACAATTTGCAATTGCAAAAACGTGGAATCAACCCAAATGCCCATCAGTCAATGAGTGGATAAAGAAACTGTAGTATATATATACGATGGAATACTAGTCAGCCATTAAAAAAATGAATTAACATCATTTGCAGTGACCTGGATGAGATTAGAGACAATTATTCTAAGTGATGTAACTCATGAATGGAAAACGAAACATCATATGTTCTCACTAGTATGTGGCAGCTAAGCTATGAGGATGCAAAGGCATAAGAATAATACAGTGGACTTCAGGAACTTGGGAGGAAAGGGTGGGAGGGGGTCAAGGGATAAAATATTACAAATATGATGCAGTGTATACTGCTTGGGTGATGGGTGCACCAAAATCTCACAAATCACCACTAAAGAACTTACTCATGTAACCAAATACCACCTGTACCCCAATAACTTATGGAAAAAAATAAATAAGTGAAACCTGAATGCTTTAAAAAAAATGTTGAAATTATTGCAAAAAAATGAGACAGAAAAATGAGAGAAACTATTTGATCTGATTACAACTGCTACATTAATTATCCTTTGTGTCAGGGACTGTGCCAGGTCAGACCCCCTTTCTGCCTCCTTGGAGGCCAGTCTAGTTAGGTATACCAGGATATGCCCAGTAAATATTATAACAGAGATCCGTATAGCTTAGTAGTGACTTCCTCCTTCCTGCTCCAAAAGTCAGAGGAGTCATATGGGAGACACATAAAAACCGAAAATATGTCCCTGTTTTAAACAATTTGCATGTCATAGTATTTTTCTGTGGTGGGCATTTTGGTTTTGTGCAAGTTGGAAGGAAATGTTGGGAGATTCCTCCAGTGTTGATGTAATGCTAGGCCAGCCTCTCTAGGCTAGCTCTGTTTAGTGTGTGGAATTCCTGGATCACCCTATCTATAGCCCAAATCAGCAGGCTAGCAAATCAGCACACAAGGGAGACTGGCCATTCTCCCAGGGGCAACGCCCCCGTCTAAACACAGCACAATTACCTTGGTCAGGTTTCACTCAAGACTATACAAACAACTGCTAAGGATGGGAGTCAGGAACTTGTATTTAAAGAGAGAGAGAGAGAGAGAGAGAGAGAAAGAGACTCCACAGGCAATTCTGATGCACACAGCTTTGGTTAAGGACAATACATTACTTAGTCACATAACTCAAATCACATCAGATTGCACTCACATTAGGGTTACACAGGATGTTCATTCACCCTAAGGATAATTTTCTCCTCTCCAGGTGACTAAAGAGAGTTACAAGGCTGAATGTGCTCCTTTGTCCTATGTCACATACTGACATACTCTAACATTGCTAAACTTTTATCCAAGCAGCTTGCTGAGGCCATGCCATAGCCCCACCTAGGACAAATATACAGGAAGCATTCAAGAGCTCACACAACATCTTTAATGTTTCAGGAAACAAAAATAAAAAATAAAAAACTGGACAGGGAGGATGATCTTTTAAATACACTGCATTGCCTTAAATATGAGGTCATGAACTATATTCACAGGAAAAGCGCATTACTCAGATTTTGCTGGGTTTAGTATATAAAGGAGGCAAAAGACAAGGATGTGTGGTTTAATCCATTGCAACAACAACAACAAAACGACATAAATGAAGGAATATTCTCTTATCCCAAGTTCACCAGCAACCCACATATGTATGGCTGAGCAAATAATCTACTCACTCAGTGTTTACTGCACTTTGAAAGAGAGAAATTTATTTCCTTGAAATTCAATAATACAACCAACATGTTATGTTTCAAATATTGCACATTTCAAAACTTAAAAAGACATTTTAAATCAATACAGACAATGTTCTCAATCTTGCCTGTTTCACATATATATACAACAACATGCAGTCCTGCTGGGTCAATCCCGATTTCCCCATCCAAAGTCAATTCACAAAGCAATCCCTTCACTAGATAGATGCTAAGGACCAGAAACAATAAAAGAAAAAATATGTACTCCAGTGGATTCTATTATCAGACAGCTCCACAGTACACATTTATGCTGTCACATCAAAATAGAGAAGAGAATAAGCCCGAAAGAGAACAGGTTATAATGACTGAAGGCACCTTCCATAACTAGACCTATGTAAATATAGCTCCTCTTACCATAGGCACCTTAAACCAGCATCCTAGAGGGGCTAAAACAGGTCTTGTGTGAGAGGATGACAATTTTTTAAAGATAAAGAAAGGGAATATAAAGCCTCTAATTTGGTTAACAAAAACAAAACTAAAAACAATGTCCCCAGCCTAAATAAGCATCAATACATTACCAAACATTGTCGTGGGTCTTTCCATACTATATCAAAACAAGATAAAAATTATCTATGATATCCCAATATTGATTTTCAAAATAAAAACATGAATTCCACAGAGTTAAATTCCTTTTACTGTCTTCTGACAAATCAAGAAGACAGCACTCATGAACGCAATTAGAAGCATACACAAATCCAAACATGAGGTTTGAAATTCCTTAAATGTGAACAGCTCTTCACAGTTGATAATGAATGTTCATGAACAGTATCTTGCCTTAACCTCCCAGGGACTCCATGTGATATTTACCAACATCTTCATTTTACAGATGATAAAGGTGAAGCACAGAGATGCTAAACATATTACCTAAATCACTCCTCTGGATCCTGCCATCTCCTTCCAAACTCAGAGGAAAAAAAAAAAGGATTCCACTTACACCCAGGTTTACTACATAACCCAGGTTTTTCTAACTAATGAAGTATAATAGGGTATTTATTTTGTCATATGTGAATGCTAAATGCCATTCCCTCTCCAAGCTCTATACAATGGAACTTAACCTTTACATTATCGTGACACTTTATGAAATCTAATAAAAGCTAAGGAATCCTCACCCTCTAAAAAAAGGCACACATGTGAATGTTCGTAGCAGCATTATTCGTAATAGCCAAAGAGTGGTAAACCACCCAAATGTTCATCAACTGATGGATAAACAAATTGTGGTATATTCACACAATGGAGTATCATTTAACCATAAAAAGGAATGATCCCACACGGATGAACTTTGAAAACATGCTAAATGAAATGAGTCACAAAATGACCACATATTGTATGATATGAAATGTCCAGAATAGACATTCTTTTATATGTAATGTGCAGAATGGGCAAACCATTAGAAATAGAAAGTAGATTAATGATTGTCTAGGGCTTTGGGTGGGTTGGGTGAAAATGGGGAGTGATTGTTTAATGGGCATGGGCTTTCTTGCTGGGGTGATGACAAATGTTCTAAAACTGTGGTGATGAATGCACAGCTGTGAACATACTTAAAACCACTGAATTACACACTTTAAATTCTTGAACTGTATGGTCTGTGAATTATGTCTCAATAAAGATGTTATTTAAAAATAACTACTACAAATCCTCATATAAGTAAAATTTTCCAGATAATTTATGAGGGTTTGTTAAAGCCCTGAACCCCATCTACAGGTATGAGGGAGTCCAAGACCCAAGCTTAGTAACTCCTGCTCTACACAGACAAGAATCATCATCTATTTTTCTTTGTTGTACATGTAAGATTTATTTTGGCTGCCCCTACCCTACCACAACTACACCAAACCTATGCCTCCTATTTTTTAAGATCACTATTTTATCTATTAGATAACATAACCACAGTAGTTTTCCGTATTGATTCATTAAAAAGAGTAAAATCATATAGTTTCATAAATATAATTTTAAAAGCTACAAAAAAAAAACCTCTAGCCATTGAGCATCTATTGTTCGCAAGGCATGGCTGGCATTCAAAAATTTAAAAGATTTCTGCCCTCAAGTCTAAGATGTCATAGGCAGGATAAGATCTATACAAAAATAACAATATATGAAATAGAAGGTGAATCTTGCATTAAAAAGACAAGGGAAGATAAGACAGGAATAATGATTAAAGGGAAGCTTCTTGGCAGAGGTGGACATTTATTTAATGCTGTGTTTCACCTTGAAGAATAAGTATCCTGAACGTGCATAAAGGAGACACAGGGAATTCCAGATGAGAGCAGAAACAGATATGCTTCAGAATTGTTCCTGGGAATTATGAAGAAGGGCCTTAATCCCAAGGTAAGGGGGCCAGGCATAGTGGCTCACACCTGTAATCCCAGCACTTTAGGAGGCCCAGGCAGGAGGATCACTTGAGGCCAGGAGTTCAAGACCATCGTGGACAATATAGCAAGACCTACATCTCTACAAAAAAATAAAAAATTAGCCGGAGGCAGTGACATGGCCTATAGTCCCAGCTACTCAGGAGGCTGAGGCAGGAGGATCACTTGAGCCCAGAAGTATGAGGGTACAGTGACCTCTGATCTCACCACTGCACTCCAGCCTGGGTGAACGGAGAGAGATCCTGTCTCAAAAATATCAATCAAGCTAAGGATCCTGACTTTATTTGGTAGGCTCTGAGAAACCAAAGAAGGTTGCTGAGTAGGGCAATTACTGAATCAAAGATGTATGCTATGAAGATTGATTGTATAGTAATGTATGGGTGCATGTGGAAGAGAGGAAAAACTGCAAGCAGAGAAACAGTATTATTACAATAATGTAAGAAAACGTTTCTAGAGTCTGGTTTTGGGAGTGGCATCTGTCATTCAGTAGCCATTTTTAAAAGATCAAGGCATGCCCTCCCCACCCGTGCCACTGAAAAAGGCGTGTTTTGACATGCTGCTGATTTACAGTGCTGCCAATAAAGAAAATGGCTGTAGTTCATCATGGTACATATTTCCCTGGGGAAAACCCATTTACAATGTAGGTTTAGCAATTTCAAAATAACATTTTAACATAAAGTTCTGGTTACATTGGTTTGTGGGATTAGGAGGGGCCAAAGGCTCCTTTAGGCTCCCTTTGATCCATTAACTATGTTCTGTGAGTTTACAGTGAAAAATCTTGATAACAGTTGGACGATAAGCTTTCATGTGACCAAGTAAACCTGAACTCCAAGACTAAAAGACCTTGTTTGCAGTAGCAAATACTAAAGGGTCAGGGCCTGAATAGAATTTTTTTGAAATTGCTTTATTTCTATTTATGAGCCTGAGGTGATTGGTGGTAGTGCATAACCTATAGTAACCCTTTCTGGGTTAGAGGTTTACCATGTGGACAAGCACTGGGCACATAGTATAGGGGAGTTTACCTGCCTGGAATGGTCAAGGAGTTGTCTTCCCTGGGAGAGGAAGAGCCCAGAGGCTACCTAAAGTCTTCCTCCCCACCCAAAGTGATGTTAAACACCGGAACTTGGAAAGAGAAGGTTGGCGTTCGAGTCACACCACACACACACACACACACACACACACACACACACACCCCAAATAAAAGGTATTACCCAATCTCCAAAGTTTGCCAAGGCCAAGAACACTATCTCTTAGCCCTTTTACTTCCAATCCCCGCCCACAGCCTGCAAGACCCTCCACTTCCCTTTCCCCTTCCGCTCTCAGCTTACTTGTCCCGGATGATGGTCTGCAGCTCCCGGATCTGATCATTCATAGGCAGCAGCTTAAGCTGCGCCCCGATCTGCCGGGAGAGTTCGCAGTCCCCTAGGAAGGAGTTGCCAGCTGGTGCGTCATAGCTGCTACTGTCACCACTACCACTGTTGCTCTCTGAGTTGAGGCTGGAGCCGACGCAGGCCCCAGCGTCCAGCTCGGCAGGCAGGCTACAATGGGTGTGCCCCGTGAGGAGAGTCACCTTGGCCCTGGAGGCTCTGTTTCCCCCTGCATGGTCCAGGATCGGATCGCCAGGTCGCAGCTGCTCGGGACTTGGGGTTGAGGCAGAGTTTACTTGCTGGTTGTGACAGGGCATTGAGTCCGGACACTGTAACTCCGTGGCCATACACCGGGCCCTGGGCTATCCCTGCTGCTACCGAACACTAAAGATAAAGAGGAACAGGTAGAAAGGACAGATGCTCACGTGCTCTCTCGGTTGCTCCCGCCTCTTCAGAACATCTAACCCTGGCTGTCCTTTCACCCCTAGGCCGCTGTTGGTTTCCTTTAGCACACTTTGGCTCACTCCCGCCCACATCAGACGTACTGCCTGCCTAAACACCCTATTGGCTTCACTCCCCGCCACTCTGAGGCGCCACTGCTTGTTAACCCTTTGAGTCACCCTTGCTACGTGGGTTTCCACAGGTAGCTAAGCCCCCGCAGCGAGGCCAGGGATGCCAGCTTGAAGTGTCTTCCGGGAGCCCCTAAAGCCTCTGCATTCAGAACTTTGGGTGATTGGTAGAGCCAGGAAAAACTGGGGGTGGCAAGTGATGCTACACAGTTACACACATAAAGCCCATGTTTTCAGACTTTGTGACCCAGCAGAGAAATTAAACCTCAGTAACCGCATCTTCAGTTAGCTTGTCTGCGTAACTGAAGGAAGAAGTAAAAAATGCTTAGCAGACTGCTGAAGAGCCTGTCCTCTACTAGACAGTTCTAGAAACTGCAGCTTCCCAAGTGTGCTTGACCGCCAAAGCTTTTCTTATCTTTATTGGTTGGGCCCTACAGTGTACACGTTGCCATGGAGATTCAGGCTGCATTTCAGATCCACTATCACTTTGAATCTTTTAAGTACTTGGAAAGACGCTTATTTTTAAGTGTGTGGACTCACTATAACGGCCTGAGGTCAGAGTGTCTAGGGCAGTACTTTTCAAACATCGGTATGTACCACAGTAATTGTAGAGCTTGTTAAAATGCAGGTTATGACTCATTTTTGAGATTCTGATTCTGTAGATCCGAGATGGGACACAAGAATCATTTTTTTTTAACTTTTATTTTAAGTTCAGGGACATATGTGCAGGTTTGTTACATAGGTAAACTCATGTCATGGGGGTCTCTTATAAAGATTATTTCATCGCCCAGGTATTAAGCCTAGTACCACTACTTATCTTTCCCAATCCTCTCCCTCCTCACACCATGCACTCTGCAGTAGGCTCCAGTGTGTGTTGTTCCCCACTATGTGTCCATGTGTTCTCATCATTTAGCTCCCACTTATAAGTGAAAACATGCAGCATTTGGTTTTCTCTTCCTGTGTTAGTTTGCTAAGGATAATAGGCTCCAGCTCCATCCATGTCCCTGCAAAGGACATGATCTCATCCTTTTTTATGGTTGCATAGTATTCCGTGGTGTATATGTACCACATTTTCTTTATCCATTCTATCATTGATGGGTAGTTAGGTTGATTCCATGTCTTTGTTATTGTAAATAGTGCTGGAGTTAACATATGCATACATTTGTCTTTAATAATACAATAATTTATGTTCCTTTGGGTATATACCCAGTAATGGGATTGCTGAGATGAATGGTATTTCTGTCTTTCCTTTTCTTAACATGCCTATACAGATTTTTTATAATTTTTTTTATTTCCATAGGTTATTGGGGAACAGGTGCTGTTTGGTTAGATAAGTAAGTTCTTTAATGGTGATTTGAGAGATTTTGGTGCATCCATCACTTGAGCAGTATACACTGCACCCTATTTGTAGTCTTTTATCTCTCAAACCCTTCCCACCCTTTTCCTCCAAGACCCCAAAGTTCATTGTATCATTCATATGCCTTTGTATCCATCATAACTAAGCTCCCACTTAGGAGAACATACAATGCTTGGTTTTCCATTCCTGAGTTACTTAACTTAGAATAACAGTCTCCAATCTCATCCAGATTGCTGCAAAAGTCATTAATTCATTCCTTTTTATGGCTGAGTAGTATTCCATCTGATATATATATATAAATCACAGATATTATATATCACAGATATATTTATATATCACAGATAGATAGATAGATAGATAGATAGATAGATAGATAGATAGATAGATAGATCACAGATATTTATATATCACAGCTGCTTTATCCACTCGTTGATTGATGGGCATTTGGGTTGGTTCCATGTTTTTGCAATTGTAAATTGTGCTACTATAAACATGCATGTGCAACTATCTTTTTCATATAATGACCTCTTTTCCTCTGGGTAGATACCCAATAGTGGGATTGCTGATCAAATGGTAGTTTTACTTTTAGTTCTTTAAGGAATCTCCACAATGTTTCCATTAGTTGACATTCCCACCAGCAGAGTAGCAGTGTCCCCTGTTCAACACATCCATGCCAACATCTACTATTTTTTTTATTTTTTGATTATGGCCATTCTTGCAAGAGTAAGGTGGTATTATGGTTTTAATTTGCATCTCTCTGATAATTGGTGATGTTGAGCATTTTTCAATTTTGTTTGTTGACCGTTTGTATATCTTCTTTTAAGAACTGTCTATTCATGTCCTTAGCCCACTTTTTGATGGGATTGTTTGTTTTTGTCTTTCTGATTTGAGTTCCTCGTACATTCTGGATATTCATCCTTTGTCAGATGTATAGATTGTGAAGATTTTCTCCCACCGTATGGGTTATCTGTTTACTCTGCTGACAGTTCCTTTTGCTGTGCAAAAGTTCTTTAGTTTAATTAAGTCCCAGCTATTTATCTTTGTTTTTATTGCATTTGCTTTTGTGTTCCTGGTCATGAAATCTTTGGCTAAGCCAATTTCTATAAGGGTTTTTCCAATGTTATCTTCTAGAATTTTTATAGTTTCAGGTCTTAGATTTCAGTCCTTCATCCATCCATCCTGAGTTGATTTTTGTATAAGGTGAGAGATGAGGATCCAGTTTCATTCTCCTACATGTGGTTAGCCAATTATTCCAGCACCATTAGTTTAAAAGGGTGTCCTTTCCCCACTTTATATTTTTGCTTACTTTGTTGAAGATCAGTTGGCTGTATTTGGATTTCTGATTTTGTGTTTTGTTCCATTGGTCTATGGGTGTATTTTAATAGCAGTACCATGCTGTATTCGTGACTATTGCCTTATAGTATAGTTTGAAACCAGGTAATGTGATGCCTCCAGATTTATTCTGTTTGGCTATATTGGCTGTTTTGCTTCAATATGACTTTTAGAATTGTTTTCTCTAATTCTGTGAAGAATGATATTAGTATTTTCATGGGAATTGCATTGAATGTGTAGATTGCTTTCCTTGTAGAGGTCTTTCACCTTCTGGGTTAGGTATATTCCTAAGGAATTTTTTTTTTCACATAAAGTGTTTATTTTTTCCTTATTATACTTTAAGTTCTGGGGTATTTGTGAAAAACGTCCAGATTTGTTACATTGGTATACACGTGCCATGGAGGTTTGCTGCACCCATCAACCTGTCACCTACATTAGGTATTTTTCCTCTCCAGCCCCCCAACCCCGACCGGCCGCAGTGTGTGATGTTACCCTCCGTGTATCCATGTGTTCTCATTGTTCAACTCCCACTTATGAGTGAGAATATGCAGTGTTTGGTTTTCAGTTCTTGTGTTAGTTTGCTGAAAATGATGGTTCCCAGCTTCATCCATGTCCCTGCAAAGGACATACACTCATCCTTTTTTTATAGCTGCATGGTATTCCATGGTATCTATGTGCCACATTTTCTTTATCCAGTCTAAAATTGATGGGCACTTGGGTTGGTTCCAAGTCTTTGCTATTGTGAATAGTGATGCAATAAACATATGTGTGCATGTGGCTTTATAGTAGAATAATTTATAATCATTAGGTTATATACCCAGTAATGGGATTGCAGGGTCAAATGGTATTTCTGGTTCTAGATCCTTGAATCACCACACTGTCTTCCACAATGATTGAACTAATTTACACTCCCACCAACAGCGTAAAAGTGTTGCTATTTCTCCACATCCTCTCCCGCATCTGTTGTTTCCTGACTTTTTAATGATCACCATTCTAATTGGCATGGGATGGTTATCTTATTGTGGTTTCGATTTGAATTTCTCTAATGACCAGTGATGATGCCTTTTCTTCATATGTTTGTTGGCTGCATAAATGTTTTCTTTTGAGAAGTGTCTGTTCATATCCTTCACCCACTTTTTTTTTTAATGTTCCATGTTTATTTTTGTAATATTCTGTCTCCCTCTAACTTCACCACCACTAGCATGTAATAGCCACCTGAGTGGGGCATTTAGTTTGTTTAAAGTATGTACCCGGTACACGGAAGAGGGTCAGGCAATATAGAAGATGCCTGTCAAATACCTAGGAATGCAGACATAGTCAGATGTTTTTCTATAGACATACTGATTGAATTTCACTTTAAAACAAATAAAAATCACAACCAAAAGCAACTGCCTAGTAACCCAAGTCTCCGTGGTTTCAGGAATCACATACTGAATTTAGTTGCATTTTGCTTATGGTAGTCAGTTGATTCGGGATTGTCCACAATCTTAGATAATCATCATGTTATCTGATATCTAGATTATCAAAAAATGCCTTCACCCACTTTTTGATGGGGCTGTTTGTTTCTTTCTTGTAAATTTATTTAAGTTTTTATAGATTCTGGATATTAGCCCTTTGTCAGATGGATAGATTGCAAACATTTTCTACCGTTCTGTAGGTTGCCTGTTCACCCTTATGATAGTTTCTTTTGCTGTGCAGAAGCTCTATTTTATAATTAGATCCCATTTGTCAATTTTGGCTTTTGTTGCCATTGCTTTTGGTGTTTTAGTCATGAAGCACTTGCCCATGCCTATGTCTTGAATGGTATTGCCTAGGTTTTCTTTTAGGGTTTTTATGGTTTTAGGTCTTATGTTTAAGTCTTTAATCCATCTTGAGTTGCTTTTTGTATAAAGTGTTAGGAAGAGGTCCAGTTTCAGTTTTCTGCATATGGCTAGCCTGTTTTCCCAACACCATTTAATAAATAGGAAATCACTTTCCCATTGCTTGTTTTTGTCAGATTTGTCAAAGATCAGATGGTTGTAGATGTGTGGTGTTATTTCTGAGGCCTCTGTTCTGTTCCATTGGACTGTATATCTGTTTTGGTACCAATACCATGCTGGTTTAGCTACTGTAGCCTTCTAGTAGAGTTTGAAGTCAGGTAGTGTGATGTCTCCAGCATTGTTCTTTTTGCTTAGGATTGTCTTGACTATGTGTACTATTTTTGGTTCCATATGAAATGTAAAGTAGATTTTCCAATTCTGTGAAGAAAGTCAATGGTAGCTTGATGGGGATAGCATTGAATCTATAAATTCATTTGGGCCCTATGGCCATTTTCACAATATTGATTCTTCCTATCCATAAGCATGGAATGTTTTTCCATTTGTTTGTGTTCTCTCTTATTTCCTTGAGCAGGGGTTTGTAGTTCTCCTTGAAGAGGTCCTTCACACTGCTTGTAAGTTTCATTCCTAGGTATTTTATTTTCTTTCTAGCAATTGTGAATAGGAGTTCACTCATGATTTGGTTCTCTGTTTGTTATTGGTGTATAGGAATTCTAGTGATTGTTGCACACTGATTTTGTAACCTGAGACTTTGCTGAAGTTGCTTCTCAGCTTAAGGAGATTTTGGGCTGAGATGATGGGGTTTTCTAAGTGTACAATCATGTCATCTTTAAAAAGAGACAATTTGACTTCCCCTGTTCCTATTTGAATACCCTATATTTCTTCTGTCTCTTGCCTGATTGCCCTGGCCAGAACTTCCAATATTATGTTGAATAGGAGTGGTGAGTGAGGGCATGCTTGCCTTATGCTGCTTTTCAAAGGGAATGATTCCAGCATTTGCCCATTCAGTATGATATTGGTTGTGGGTTTGTCATAACTAGCTCTTATTATATTGAGATACGTTCTATCAATACCTAGTTTATTGAGAGTTTTTAGCATGAAGGGCTGTTGAATTTTGTCAAAGGCCTTCCCTGCATCTGTTGAGATAATCATGTGGTTTTTGTCATTGGTTCTGTTTATCTGATGGATTACATTTATTGATTTGCATATGTTGAACCAGCCTTGCATCCTAGGGATGAAGCCAACTTGATTGTGATGGATAAGCTTTTTGATGTGCTGCAGGATTTGGCTTGCTAGTATTTTCTTGAGGATTTTCACATTGATGTTCATCAGGGGTATTGGCCTGAAATTTTCTGTGTGTGTTGTGTCTCTGCCAAGTTTTGGTATCAGGAGGATGCTGGCATCATACAATGAATTAGGGAGGAGTCCCTCTTTTTCTGTTGTTTGGAATGGTTTCAGAAGGAATGGTACCAGCTCCTCCTTGTACCTCTGGTAGATATTGGCTGTGAATTCGTCTGTCCTGGACATTTTTGGTTGGTAGGCTATTAATTACTGCCTCAATGTCAGAATTTGTTGTTGGTCTATTCAGGGATTCGACTTCTTCCTGGGTTAGACTTGGGAAGGTGTATGTGTCCAGGAAATTATTCATTTCTTCTAGATTTTCTAGTTTATTTGGGTAGAGGTGTTTATAGTTTTCACTTATGGTCGTTTGTATTTCTGTGGGATCAGTTGTGATATCCCCTTTATCATTTTTTATTGTGTCTATTTTATTCATCTCTCTTTTCTTCTTTATTAGTCTGACTAGTGGTCTGTTTTGTTGATCTTTTCAAAAAACCAGCTCCTGGATTCATTGATTTTTTGAAGGGTTTTTTGTGCCTCTATCTCCTTCAGTTCTGCTCTGATCTTAGTTATTTCTTGTCTTCTGCTAGCTTTTGAATTTGTTTGCTCTTGCTTCTCTAGTTCTTTTAATTGTGATGGTAGGGTGTCGATTTTGGATCTTTCCTGCTTTCTCCTGTGGGCATTTACTGCTACAAATTGCCCTCTAAACCCTGCCTTAAATGTGTCCTACAGATTCAGCTATGTTGTGTCTTTGTACTCATTGGTTACAAAGACCATCTTTATTCCTGCCTTAATTTCATTATTTAGGAGCAGGTTGTTCAGTTTCCATGTAGTTGTGTGGTTTTGAGTGAGCTTCTTAGTCCTGAGTTCTAATTTGATTGCACTGTGGTCTGAGAGGCTGTTCGTTCTGATTTCTGTTCTTATACATTTGCTGAGGAGTATTTTACTTCCAATTATGTGGTCAATTTCAGAATAAGTGTGATGAGGTGCAGAGAAGAATGTATATTCTGTTGATTTCGGGTGGGGAGTTCTGTAGATGTATATTAGGTTTGCTTCATCCAGAGCTGAGTTCAAGTCCTGAATATCCCTGTTAATTTTCTGTCTTGTTGATCTGTCAAATATTGACAGTGGCATGTTAAAGTCTCCCACTATTATTGTGTGGGAATCTAAGTCTCTTTGTAGGTCTTTTGGAACTTGCTTTATGAATCTGGTGCTCCTGTATTGGGTGCATATATATTTAGGATAGTTAGCTCTTCTTGTTGCCTTGATTCCTTTACCATTATGTAATGCCCTTCTCTGTCTCTTTTGATCTTTGTTAGTTTAAAGTCTGTTTTATCAGAGACTAAGATTGCAACCCCTGCAGTTTTGTTTGTTTGTTTGTTTGTTTTGCTTTCCATTTGCTTAGTAAATATTCCTCTATTTCTTTATTTTGAGCCTATGTGTGTCTTAGCACATGAGATGGGTCTCCTGAATACAGCACACTGATGGGTCTTGAATCTTCATCCAATTTGTCAGTCTGTGTCTTTTAATTGGGTATTTAGCCCATTTACATTTAAGTTTAATATTGTTATGTATAAATTTGGTCCTGTCATTATGATGCTAGCTGGTTATTTTGCCCATTAGTTGATGTAGTTTTTTCATAGTGTTGATGGTCTTTACAATTTGCTATGTTTTTGCAGTGGCTGGCACTGATTGTTCTTTCCATGCTTAGTACTTCCTTCAGGAGCTTTTGTAAGGCAGGTCTGGTGGTGACAAACTCCATCAGCATTTGCTTGTCTGTAAAGGATTTTATTTCTCCTTCTCTTATGAGGCTTAGTTTGGCTGGATATGAAATTCTGAGTTGAAAATTCTTTTCTTTAAGAATGTTGAATATTGGTCCCCAGTCTCTTCTGGCTTGTAGTGTTTCTGCTGAGAGATCAGCTGTTAGTCTGATGGGTTTCTTTTTGAGGATAACCTGACCTTTCTCTCTGGCTGTCCTTAACATTTTTTCCTTCATTTCAACTTTGGTGAATCTGAATATTATGTGTCTTAGGGTTGCTCTTCTTGAGGAGTATCTTTCTGGTGTTCTCTATATTTCCTGAATTTGAATGGCTCTGTTTATGTGATGGATTATGTTTATTGATTTCCATAGTTTGAACCAGCCTTGCATCCCAGGGATAAAGCCCACCTGATCGTGGTGGGTAAGCTTTTTGATGTGCTGCTGGATTCAGTTTACCAGTATTTTACTGAGGATTTTCGCATCAATGTTCATCAGGGATATTGGTCTAAAATTCTCTTTTTTTGTTGTGTCTCTGCCAGGCTTTGGTATCAGGATGATGTTGGCCTCATAAAATGAGTTAGGGAGAATTCCCTCTTTTTCTATTGATTGGAATAATTTCAGAAGGATTGGTACCAGCTCCTCTTTGTATCTCTGGTAGAATTCGGCTGTGATCGTTCTGGTCCTGGACATTTTTTGGTTGGCAGGCTATTAATTATCGCCTCAATTTCAGAGCCTGTTATTGGTCTATTCAGACATTCAACTTCTTCCTGGTTTAGTCTTGGGAGGGTGTATGTGTCCAGGAATTTACCCATTTCTTCTAGACTTTCTAGTTTATTTGGGTAGAAGTGTTTATAGTATTCTCTAATGGTAGTTTGTATTTCTGTGGGATCTTTGGTGATATCCCCTTTATCATTTTTTATTGCGTCTATTTTATTCATCTCTCTTTTCTACTTTATTAGCCTTGCTAGCAGTCAGTCAATTTTGTTGATCTTTTCAAAAAACAGCTCCTGGATTCATTGATTTTTTGAGGGGTTTTTTGTGTCTCTATCTCTTTCAGTTCTGCTCTGATCTTAGTTATTTCTTGCCTTCTGCTAGCTTTTGAATTTGTTTGCTCTTGTTTCTCTAGTTCTTTTAATTGTGATGTTAGGGTGTTGATTTCAGATCTTTCCTGCTTTCTCTTGTGGGCATTTAGTGCTATAAATTTCCCTCTACACACTGCTTTAAATGTGTTCCCGAGATTCTGGTACGTTGTGTCTTTGTTCTCATTGGTTTCAAAGAACATCTCTATTTCTGCCTTCATTTCGTTATGTACCCAGTAGTCATTCAGGAGCAAGTTGTTTAGTTTCCATGTAGTTGTGCGGTTTTGAGTGAGTTTCTTAATCCTGAGCTCTAATTTGATTGCGCTGGGGTCTGAGAGACAGTTTGTTGTGATTTCTGTTCTTATACATTTGCTGAGGAGTGCTTTACTTCCAACTATTTGGTCAATTTTAGAATAAGTGTGATGTGATGCTGAGAAGAATGTATATTCTATTATTTGGGATGGAGAGTTCTGTAGGTGTCTATTAGGTCTGCTTGGTGCAGAGTTGAGTTCAATTCCTGCATATCCTTGTTGACCTTCTGTCTCGTTGATTTGTCTGATATTGACAGTGGGGTGTTAAAGTCGCCCACTATTATTGTGTGGGAGTCTAAGTCTCTTTGTAGGTCTCTAAGGACTTGCTTTATGAATCTGGATGCTCCTGTATTGGGTGCATATATATTTAAAATAGTAAACTCTTCTTGTTGAATTGATCCCCTTACCATTATGTAATGGCCTTGTCTCTTTTGATCTTTGTTGGTTTAAAGTCTGTTTTATCAGAGACTGGGATTGCAACCCCTGCCTTTTATTTCTTTCCATTTTCTTGGTAGATCTTCCTCCATCCCTTTATTTTGAGCCTATGTGTGTCTTTGCACGAGAGATGGGTCTCCTGAATACAGCACAGTGATGAGTCTTGACTCTTCTATCCAATTTGCCAGTCTGTGTCTTTTAGTTGGGGCATTTAGCCCATTTACATTTCAGGTTAATATTGCTTTGTGTGAATCTGATCCTGTCATTATGATGTTAGCTTGTTATTTTGCCCATTAATTGATGCAGTTTCTTCCTAGCATCGATTGTCTTTGCAATTTGGCATGTTTTTGCAGTGGCTGGTACCAGTTGTTTCTTTTCATGTATAGTGCTTCCTTCAGGAGCTCTTGTGAGGCAGGTCTGGTAGTGACAAAAATCTCTCAGCATTTGCTTGTCTGTAAAGGATTTTATTTCTCCTTCACTTATGAAGCTTAGTTTGGCTGGATATGAAATTCTGGGTTGAAAATTCTTTTCTTTAAGAATGTTGAATACTGGCCCCCACTCTCTTCTGGCTTGTAGGGTTTCTGCAGAGAGATCCACTGTTAGTCTGATGGGCTTCCCTTTGTGGGTAACACGACCTTTCTCTCTGGCTGTCCTTAACATTTTTTCTGTCATTTCAACCTTGGTGAATCTGACTCTTATGTGTTTGGGGGTTGCTCTTCTGGAGGAGTATCTTTGTGGTGGTGTCTGTATTTCCTGAATTTGAATTTTGGCCTGTCTTGCTATGTTGGGGAAGTTCTCCTGGGTAACATCCCGAAGAGTGTTTTCCAACTTGGTTCCATTCTCCCCATCACTTTCAGGTACACCAATTAAACGTAGATTTGGTCTTTTCACATAGTGCCATATTTCTCAGAGGCTTTGTTTGTTCCTCTTCATTCTTTTTCCTCTGATCTTGTTTTCTCACTTTATTTCATTAAGTTGATCTTCAATCTCTGATATCCTTTCTTCTGCTTGATCGATTCAGCTATGATACTTGTGTATGCTTCACAAAGTTCTCATTCTGTGTTTTTCAGCTCCATCTGGTCATTTCTGTTCCTCTCTAAACTGGTTATTCTAGTTAGCAATTCTTCTAACCATTAGCTTCCTTGCATTGGGTTAGAACATGCTCCTTTAGCTTGCAGAAGTTTGTTATTACCCACCTTCTGATGCCTACTTCTGTCAATTCAGCAAACTCATTCTCCATCCAGTTTTGTTCCCTTGCTGGCGAGAAGTTGTGATCCTTTGGAGGAGAAAAGGCATTCTGGTTTTTGGAATTTTCAGGCTTTTTGCGCTGGTTTCTCCCCATCTTCATGGATTTATCTCTTTTTGGTCTTTGATGCTGGTGACCTTCGGATGGGGTCTCTGAGTGGACGTCCTCTTCTTTGATGTTGATGCTATCCCTTTCTGTCAGTTTGTTTTCCTTCTAACAGTCAGGTCCCTCGGCTGCAGGTCTGCTGGAATTTGCTGGAGGTCCACTCCAGACCCTGTTTGCCTGGGTATCACCAGCAGAGGCTGCAGAACAGCAAATATTGCTTCCTGTTCCTTCTTCTGGAAGCTTCATCCCAGTGGAGCACCTGCCAGATGCCAGCCAGAGCTCTCCTGTATGAGGTGTCTGTTGGCCCCTACTGGGATGTGTCTCCCAGTCAGGATACATGGGTGTCAGGGACCCATTTGAGGAGGCACTCTGTCCCTTAGCAGAGCTCAAACGCTGTGCCATAAGATACGCTGCTCTCTTCAAAATCGTCAGGCAGGGACATTTATTTCGCTGAAGTTATGCCCACAGTTGCCCCTTGCCCCAGGTGCTCTGTCCCAGGAAGATGGGGGTTTTATCTATAAGCCCCTGACTCGGGTTGCTGCCTTTCTTTCAGAGATACCCTGCCCAGAGAGGAGGAATCTAGAGAGGCAGTCTGGCCACAGTGGCCTTGCTGAGCTGCAGTTGGCTCCACCCAGTTCAAACTTCCCAGTGACTTTGTTTACACTGTGAGAGTAAAACTGCCTACTCATGCCTCGGCAATGGCAGATGCCCCTCCCCAAACCAAGCTCAAGCATCCCAGGTAAACCTCAGACTGCTGTACTGGCAGCAAGAATTTCAAGCCAGTGGATCTTAGCTTGCTGGGCTCCATGGGGGTGGGACCTGCCAAGCCAGAGCAGTTGGCTCCCTGGCTTCAGCCCTCTTTCCAGGGGAGTGAATGGTCCTATATTGCTAGTGTTCCATGCACCACTGGGGTATGGGAAAAAACAAAAAACAAAAAACACCTGCAGCTAGCTCGGTGTCTGCCCAAATTGCCACCCCTTTTTGTGCTTGAAACCCAGGGCCCTGGTGGCATAGGCTCCATAGGGAATCTCCAGATCTGTGGGTTGTGAAGACTGTGGGACAGAGTGCACCATTCCTCAAGGCACAGTTCCTCATGTCCTTGGGTAGGGGAGATAATTCTCTGACCCATTTTGCTTCCCGGGTGAGGTGACACCTCACCCTGCTTCAGCTCCTCCTCTGTGGGCCACACCCACTGTCCAACCAGTCCCAGTGAGAGGAACTGGGTACCTCAGTTGGAAATGCAGAAATCACCCTTCTTCTGCATCAATCTTGTTGGGAGCTGCAGACTGGAGCTGCTCCTATTTGACCATCATGCCAGCAAATCCCTCAGATTTTTTTTAAGGGATTGTAAAAGGGTTGAGTTCTTGATTTGATTCTCATCTTAGTCACTGTTGGTGTATGTAAGACCTACTGATTTGCGTACATTAATCTTGTATCAAGAAAATTTGTTGAATTCTTTTTTTTTCATTTATTTATTTTTATTTTTTATTATACTTTAAGTTCTAGGGTACATGTGTATAACGTGCAGGTTTGTTACCTGTGTATACTTCTGCCATGTTGGTGTGCTGCACCCATCAACTCATCAGCACCCATCAACTCGTCATTTACATCAGGTATAACTCCCAATGCAATCCCTCCCCCCTCCTCCCTCCCTGTGATAGGCCCTGGTGTGTGATGTTCCCCTTCCCGAGTCCAAGTGATCTCATTGTTCAGTTCCCACCTATGAGTGAGAACATGCGGTGTTTGGTTTTCTGTTCTTGTGATAGTTTGCTGAGAATGATGGTTTCCAGCTGCATCCATGTCCCTACAAAGGACACAAACTCATCCTTTTTTATGGCTGCATAGTATTCCATGGTGTATATGTGCCACATTTTCTTAATCCAATCTGTCACTGATGGACATTTGGGTTGATTCCAAGTCTTTGCTATTGTGAATAGTGCCGCAATAAACATACATGTGCATGTGTCTTTATAACAGCATGATTTATAATCCTTTGGGTATATAGCCAGTAATGGGATGGCTGGGTCATATGGTACTTCTAGTTCTAGATCCTTGAGGAATCGCCATACTGTTTTCCATAATGGTTGAACTAGTTTACAATCCCACCAACAGTGTAAAAGTGTTCCTATTTCTCCACATCCTCTCCAGCACCTGTTGTTTCCTGACTTTTTAATGATTGCCATTCTAACTAGTGTGAGATGGTATCTCATGGTGGTTTTGATGTGCATTTCTCTGATGGCCAGTGATGATGAGCATTTTTTCATGTGCCTGTTGGCTGTATGAATCTCCTCTTTTGAGAAATGTCTATTCATATACTTTGCCCACTTTTTGATGGGGTTGTTTGTTTTTTTCTTGTAAATTTGTTTGAGTTCTTTGTAGGTTCTGGATATTAGCCCTTTGTCTGATGAGTAGATTGCAAAAATTTTCTCCCATTCTGTAGATTGCCTGTTCACTCTGATGGTAGTTTCTTTTGCTGTGCAGAAGCTCTTTAGTTTAATTAGATCCCATTTGTCAATTTTGGCTTTTGTTGCCATTACTTTTGGTGTTTTAGACATGAAGTCCTTGCCCATGCCTATGTCCTGAATGGTATTCCCTAGGTTTTCCTCTAGGGTTTTTATGGCATTAGGTCTAACATTTAAGTCTCTAATCCATCTTGAATTAATTTTCATATAAGGAGTAAGGAAAGGATCCAGTTTCAGCTTTCTACTTATGGCTAGCCAATTATCCCAGCACCATTTATTAAATAGTGAATCCTTTCCCCATTTCTTGTTTTTGTCAGGTTTGTCAAAGATCAGATGGCTGTATATGTGTGGTATTATTTCTGAGGCCTCTGTTCTGTTCCATTGGTCTATATCTCTGTTTTGGAACCAGTACCATGCCGTTTTGGTTACTGTACCCTTGCAGTATAGTTTGAAGTCAGGTAGACGGATGCCTCCAGCTTTGTTCTTTTGACTTAGGATTGTCTTGGAGATCCGGGCTCTTTTTTGGTTCCATATGAACTTTAAAGCAGTTTTTTCCAATTCTGTGAAGAAAGTCATTGGTAGCTTGATGGGGATGGCATTGAATCTATAAATAACCTTGGGCAGTATGGCCATTTTCATGATATTGATTCTTCCTATCCATGAGCATGGTATGTTCTTCCATTTGTTTGTGTCCTCTTTTATTTCACTGAGCAGTGGTTTGTAGTTCTCCTTGAAGAGGTCCTTTACATCACTTGTAAATTGGATTCCTAGGTATTTTATTCTCTTTGAAGCAATTGTGAATGGCAGTTCATTCATGATTTGGCTCTCTGTTCGTGTGTTACTGGTGTATAAGAATGCTTGTGATTTTTGCACATTCATTTTGTATCCTGAGACTTTGCTGAAGTTGCTTATCAGCTTAAGGAGATTTTGGGCTGTGAAAATGGGGTTTTCTAAATATACAATCATGTCATCTGCAAACAGGGACAATTTCGCTTCTTTTCCTAACTGAATACCCTTTATTTCTTTCTCTTGCCTGATGCCCTAGCCAGAACTCTCAACACTATGTTGAATAGGAGTGGTGAGAGAGGGCATCCCTGTCTTGTGTCAGTTTTCAAAGGGAATTTTTCCAGTTTTTGCCCATTCAGTATGATATTGGCTGTGGGTTTGTCATAAATAGCTCTTATGATTTTGAGATACGTTCCATCAATACTGAATTTATTGAGAGTTTTTAGGATGAAGGGCTGTTGAATTTTGTCAAAGGCCTTTTCTGCATCTATTGAGACAATCATGTGGTTTTTGTCTTTGGTTCTGTTTATATGCTGGATTACGTTTATTGATTTGCATATGTTGAACCAGCCTTGCATCCCAGGGATGAAGCCCACTTGATCATGGTGGATAAGCTTTTTGATGTGCTGCTGGATCCGGTTTGCCAGTATTTTATTGAGGATTTTTGCATCGATGTTCATCAGGGATATTGGTCTAAAATTCTCTTTTTTTGTTGTGTCTCTGCCAGGCTTTGGTATCAGGATGATGTTGGCCTCATAAAATGAGTTAGGGAGGATTCCCTCTTTTTCTATTGATTGGAATAGTTTCACAAGGAATGGTACCAGCTCCTCTTTGTACCTCTGGTAGAATTCAGCTGTGAATCCATCTGGTCCTGGACTTTTTTTGGTTGGTAGGCTATTAATTATTGCCTCAATTTCAGAGCCTGCTATTGGTCTATTCAGGGATTCAACTTCTTCCTAGTTTAGTCTTGGGAGTGTGTAAGTGTCCAGGAAATTATCCATTTCTTCTAGATTTTCTAGTTTATTTGCATAGAGGTGTTTATAGTATTATCTGATGGTAGTTTGTATTTCTGTGGGGTCAGTGGTGATATCCCCTATATCATTTTTTATTGCGTCTATTTGATTCTTCTCTCTTTTCTTCTTTATTAGTCTTGCTAGCGGTCTATCAATTTTGTTTATCTTTCAAAAAACCAACTCCTGGATTCATTGATTTTTTGGAGGGTTTTTTGTGTCTCTATCTCCTTCAGTTCTGCTCTGATCTTAGTTATTTCTTGCCTTCTGCTAGGTTTTGAATGTGTTTGCTCTTGCTTCTCTAGTTCTTTTAATTGTGATGTTAGAGTGTCAATTTTAGATCTTTCCAGCCATCTCTTGTGGGCATTTAGTGCTATAAATTTCCCTCTACACACTGCTTTAAATGTGTCCCAGACATTCTGGTATGTTGTATCTTTGTTCTCATTGGTTTCAAAGAACATCTTTATTTCTGCCTTCATTTCGTTATGTACCCAGTAGTCATTCAGGAGCAGGTTATTGAGTTTTCCATGTAGTTGAGCAGTTTTGATTGAGTTTCTTAGTCCTGAGTTCTAGTTTGATTGCACTGTGGTCTGAGAGACAGTTTGTTATAATTTCTGTTCTTGTACATTTGCTGAGGAGTGCTTTACTTCCAATTATGTGGTCAATTTTGGAATAAGTGTGATGTGGTACTGAGAAGAATATATATTCTGTTGATTTGGGGTGGAGAGTTCTGTAGATGTCTATTAGGTCCGCTTGGTGCAGAGATGAGTTCAATTCCTGGATATCCTTGTTAACTTTCTGTCTCATTGATCTGTCTAATGTTGACAGTGGGGTGTTGAAGTCTCCCATTATTATTGTATGGGAGTCTAAGTCTCTTTGTAAGTCTCTAAGGACTTGTTTTATGAATCTGGGTGCTCCTGTCTTAGGTGCATATATATTTAGGATAGTTAGCTCTTCCTGTTGAATTGATCCCTTTACCATTATGTAATGGCCTTCTTTGTCTCTTTTGATCTTTGATGGTTTAAAGTCTGTTTTATCAAAGACTAGTATTGCAACCCCTGCTTTTTTTTATTCTCCATTTGCTTGGTAAATCTTCCTCCATCCCTTTATTTTGAGTCTATGTATGTCTCTGCATGTGAGATGGGTCTCCTGAATACAGCAGACTGATGGGTCTTGACTCTTTATCCAGTTTGCCAGTCTGTGTCTTTTAATTGGAGCATTTAGTCCATTTACATTTAAGGTTAATATTGTTATGTGTGAACTTGATCCTGCCATGATGATATTAACTGGTTATTTTGCTCGTTAGTTGATGCAGTTTCTTCCTAGCCTCGATGGTCTTTACATTTTGGCATATTTTTGCAATGGCTGGTACCAGTTGTTCCTTTCCATGTTTAGTGCTTCCTTCAGGGTCTCTTGTAAGGCAGGCATGGTGGTGACAAAATCTGTAAGCGTTTGCTTATCTGTAAAGGATTTTATTTCTCCTTCACTTATGAAACTTAGTTTGGCTAGATATGAAATTCTGGGTTGAAAATTCTTTTCTTTAAGAATGTTGAATATTGGCCCTCACTCTCTTCTGGCTTGGAGAGTTTCTGCCAAGAGATCTGCTGTTAATCTGATGGGCTTCCCTTTGTGGGTAACCCGACCTTTCTCTCTGGCTGCCCTTAAGATTTTTTTCTTCATTTCAAATTTGGTGAATCTGGCAATTACGTGTCTTGGAGTTGCTCTTCTCGAGGAGTATCTTTGTGGCGTTCTCTGTATTTCCTGAATTTGGATGTTGGCCTGCCCTACTAGGTTGGGGAATTTCTCCTGGATGATATCCTGAAAAGTGTTTTCCAACTTGGTTCCATTTTCCCCCTCACTTTCAGGCACCCCAATCAGACGTAGATTTGGTCTTTTTCCATAATCCCATACTTCTTGCAGGCTTTGTTCATTTCTTTTTCTTCTTTTTTCTTTAGATTTCTCTTCTCGCTTCATTTCATTCATTTGATCCTCAATCGCTGATACTCTTTCTTCCAGTTGATCAAGTCAGTTACTGAAGCTTGTGCATTTGTCACGTATTTCTCCTGTCATGGTTTTCATCTCTGTCCGTTTGTTTATGGCCTTCTCTGCATTAATTATTCTGGTTATCAATTCTTCCAATCTTTTTTAAGATTTTTAGTTTCTTTGCGCTGGGTATGTAATTCCTCCTTTAGCTCTGAGAAGTTTGGTGGGCTGAAGCCTTCTTCTCTCATCTCGTCAAAGTCATTCCCCGTCCAGCTTTGATCCGTTGCTGGAGATGAGCTGCATTCCTTTGGAGGGGGAGATGCGCTCTTATTTTTTGAATTTCCAGCTTTTCTGCCCTGCTTTTCCCCCATCTTTGTGGTTTTATCTGCCTCTGGTCTTTGATGATGGTGACGTATTGATGGGGTTTTGGTGTGGGTGTCCTTCCTGTTTGTTAGTTTTCCTTCTAACAGTCAGGACCCTCAGCTGTAGGTCTGTTGGAGATTGCTTGAGGTCCACTCCAGACCCTGTTTGCCTGGGTGTCAGCAGCAGAGGCTGCAGAAGATAGAATACTGCTGAACAGCGAGTGTACCTCTCTGATTCTTGCTTTGGAGGCTTCCTCCCAGGGGTGTACTCCACCATGTGAGGTGTGGGGTGTCGGTCTGCCCCTAGTGGAGGATGTCTCCCAGTTAGGCTACTCAGGGGTCAGGGACCCACTTGAGCAGGCAGTCTGTCCATTCTCAGATCTCAACCTCTGTGTTGGGAGATCCACCGCTCTCTTCAAAGCTGTCAGACAGAGTTGCTTGCGTCTGCAGAGGTTTCTGCTGCTTTTTTTGTTGTTGTTTTGTTGTTGTTGTTGTTTGGCTGTGCCCTGTCCCCAGAAGTGGAGTCTACAGAGACTGGCAAGCCTCCTTGAGCTGCTGTGAGCTCCACCCTGTTCGATCTTCCTAGGGCTTTGTTTACCTACTTAAGCCTCAGCAATGGCGGGCGCCCCTCCCCCAGCCTGGCTGCTGCCTTGCGGATAGATCGCAAACTGCTGTGCTAGCAATGAGGAAGGCTCCACGGGCATGGGACCCTCCCAGCCAGGTGTGGGATATAATCTCCTGGTGTGCCCGTTTGCTTAAAGCGCCGTATTGGGGTGGGAGTTACCCGATTTTCCAGGTGTTGTGTGTCTCTGTTCCCCTGGCTAGGAAAAGGGATTCCCTTCACCCTTGCGCTTCCCAGGTGAGGTGATGCCTCGCCCTGCTTCAGCTCTCGCTGGTCAGGCTGCAACAGCTGACCAGCACCGATTGTCTGGCACTCCCCAGTCAGATGAACCCAGTACCTCAGTTGATAATGCAGAAATCACCTGTCTTCTGTGTTGCTGGCTCTGGGAGCTGGAGACTGGAGCTGTTCCTATTCGGCCATCTTGCTGCTCCCTCTGTTGAATTCTTTTATCAGTTCTAGGAGCTTTCTGGAGGAAACTTTAGGGTTTTCTAGGTAAACAATCGTATCATCAACAGTGATAGTTTGACTTTCTCTTTATCAATTTGGATGCCCTTTATTTCTTTCTCTTGTCTGATTACTCTGGCTAGGACTTTCAGTACTATGTTGAAGGGGAGTAGTGAGAGTGGGCATTGTTGTCTTGTTCCAGTTCTCAGAGAGAATGCTTTCAACTTTCCCCCATTCAGTATTATGTTGGCTGTGGGTTTGTCATAGATGGCTTTTATTACTTTGAGGTACATTCCCTTTATGCCAATTTTGGTGAGAGTTCCAATCATGAAGAGAGGCTGGATTTTGTTGAATGCTTTTTCTGCATCTATTGAGATGATCATGTGATTTTTGTTTTTGATTCTGTTTATGTGGTGTATCACATTTATGTACTTGCATATGTTAAACCATCCCTACATCCCTGGTGTGAAACCCACTTCATCATGTTGGATCATCTTTTTGATATGTTTTTGGATTCGGTTAGTTAATATTTTGTTAAGGATTTTAGCATCTATGTATATCAGGGATACTGTCTGTAGTCTTCTTCTTTGCTTATGTTCTTTCCTGGCTTGGACATTAGAGTGATACTGCCTTCATAGAATCATTTAGGGAGGGTTGCCTCTTTCTCTATCTTGTGGAATAGTGTCAGTAGGGTTGGTTGCAATTCTTCTCTGAATGTCTGGTAGAATTCTGCCATGAATCCTTCTTGTCCTGAACTTTCTTTTTGTTGGTAATTGTTAAATTACCATTTCAATCTCACTGCTTTTATTGTTCTATTCAGGGTATCTAATTCTTCCTGATTCAAGCCGGGATGATTATTTCTTTCCAGGAATTTATCCATCTCTTCTAGGTTTTCTAGTTTTTGCAAATAAAAGTGTTCATAGTATCCTTGAATGATCTTTTATATTTCTGTGATGTCAGTTGTAGTATCTCCCATTTCATTTCTTAGTGAGGTTATTTGGATTTTCTCTTTTTTTTTCTAGACTAATCTTGCTAATTATCTATCTTGTCAAAGAACCAGCTTTTTGTGTCATTCATCTTTTGTATTGTTGTTGTTGTTGTTGTTTCAATTTCATTTAGATCTGCTCTGATCTTGGTTATTTCCTTTCTTCTGCTGGGTTTGGGTTTGGTTGGTTCTTGTTTCTCTAGTTCCTTGAGGTGTGCCCTTAGATTGTCTGTTTGTGCTCTTTTAGTCTTTTTGATGTAGGTGTTTATGGCTAGGAATTTTCCTCTTAGCACCAGCTTTGTTTTACACAGAGGATTTGATAGGTTTTGTCGCTATTGTCATTCAGTTTGAAGAATTTTTTAATTTCCATCTTGATTTCATTTTTGACCCAATGATCATTCAGGAGCAGATTATTTAATTTTCATGTATTTGCATGGTTTTGAAGGTTACTTTTGGAGTTGATATCCAGTTTTATTCCACTGTGGTCTGACAGAGTGCTTGATATAACTTCAATTTTCTTAAATGTATTGAGGCGTCTTTTGTGGCTTATCATATGCTCTACCTTGGAGAAAATTCCATGCACTGTTGAATAGAATATATTTTCTGTGGTTGTTGGATGGAATGTTCTGAATATATCTGTTAAGTCCATTTTTTCCAGGGTACTGTTTAAATCCATTGTTTATTTGTTGACTTTCTGTCTTGATCACCTGTCTAGTGCTGTCAGTGGAGTACTGAAGTCCCCCACTATTATTGTGTTCCTGTCTAACTCATTTCTTAGGTCCATTAGTAATTGTTTTATAAATTTAAGAGCTCCAGTGTTAGGTGCATATATGTTTAGGATTGTGATAGTTTCCTGTTGGACAAGGCCTTTTATCATTATATAATGTCCCTCTTTGTCTTTGTTAACTGCTGTTGCTTTCAAGTTTCTTTTGTCTGATATAAGAATAGCTACTCCAGCTCACTTTTGGTGTCCATTTGCATGAAATGTCTCTTTCCATCCCTTTACCTTAATTTTATGTGAGTCCTTGTGTGTTAGGTGAGTCTCTTGAAGGCAGCAGATAGTTGGTTGGTGATTTCTAATCCATTCTGTGGTTCTGTATCTTCTAATTGGAGCATTTAGGTCACTCCCATTCAATGTTAGTATTGAGATGTGGGGTAGCATTCCATTAATTGTGCTATCTGTTGCCTATGTATTTTTGGGTTTTGTTTTTTGTTTAATTGTATTTTTCTTTTATAGGTCATGTGAGATTTATGCTTTAAAGAGGTTCTGTGTTCATGTGTTTCCAGGATTTGTTTCAAGATTTGGAGCTCCTTGTAGCAGTTCTTGTAGTGGTGGCTTGGTAGTGGTGAATTCTCACAGTATTTATTTATCTGAAAAAGACTGTATCTTTTTTTCGTATATAAAGCTTAGTTTCACTGCATGCAAAATTCTTGGCTGATAATTTTTTTGTTTGAGGAGGTTGAAGATAGGGTCCCAATCCCTTCTAGCTTATAGGGTTTCTGCTGAGAAATCTGCTGTTAATCTGACAGGTTTTCCTTTATAGGTTACCTGGTGCTTTTGTCTCATAGCTCTTAAGATTCTTTCCTTCATCTTAACTTTATATAACCTGATGAAAACATGCCTAGGCAATGATCTTTTTGAGGTGAATTTCCCAGGTGTTCTTTGTGCTTCTTGTATTTGGATGTCTAAGTCTCTAGCAAGGCTGGGGAAGTTTTCTTCAATTATTCCCCCAAATATGTTTTCCAAACTTTCCGATTTCTCTTCTTCTTCAAGAATGCCAATTACTCTTAGGTTTGGTTATTTAACATAATGCCTGACTTCTTGGAGGCTTTGTCTATGCTTTCTTAACTTTTTTTTTGTCTTTGTTGGATTGCATTAATTCAAAGACCTTATCTTCGAGCTCTGGATTTCTTTCTTCTACTTGTTCGATTCTATTGCTGAGACTTTCCAAATCATTTTTGCATTTCTATAAGTGTGTTCATTGTTTCCTGAAGTTTTGATTGTTTTTATTTATGCTATCTATTTCATTGACTATTTCTTCCTTCACTTCTTGTATCATTTTTAAAATTTCCTTACATGAGCTTCATCTTTCTCTGGTGCCCTCCTGATTAGATTAATAACTAACCTCCTGAAATCTTTTTTAGGCAAATCAGGGATTTCTTATTGGTTTGGATCCATTGCTAGTGAGCCTCCCAGGTGTGAAAGCAAGTATGGCTTTCCTTTTTCCCCTACTTGTGGATTCCACACACCAGATTCACACCCTCCCCCGAATTCTGGCTAGGAGACTTCTCAATGAGTTCAAGTTGTTACAAAGTTCAGCTAGAGATTTCTTTCTCCCATTGCCTTTTTCCCAGTGCCTCTAGCTGCCCTCCTGAAGGACTCCTGTGAGGTCAGGCAGAGAGTGGTTGCTAGGTTACCCAGGGAGCTCACAGGGCTTTTTCTGCTGCTTCCTCTACCCCTGTATTTTGCTCAGCTCTCTAAATTGACTCAACTCCAGGTAAGGTCAGAATTTTCTTCCCTAACCTAGACCTTCAGTCTCCCCAGTGGGGGTTTGTGTTTGGGGACGGACAATCTCCCTTTTCCACTTTCACAGTTTTGGCACTCAGAGTATTTGCATTGTCTCTCAGGTCCTGCAGGAGCAATCTGCTTCCTTCAGAGGGTCTGTGGGTCCTCTTGAGTTTCTTGATTTATTCCTGTAGTCGTCCTGGAGCAAAATTTACGATGTGAGCCTCCACACACTGCTCTGTCCATCGGAGTCAACACTGCAATCTACTCCTGCCTCCCATCTGCCATGATCTTCTAAAGAGATTTTTTGGTTTTTCTGTTTTTAGTTCTTTGAGGAATCACCACACTGTCTTCCACAATGGCTGAACTAATTTACACTTCCACTCACAGTGTATAAGCATTCAATTTCCTCCACAACCTAGTCAGCATCTGTTATTTTTTGACTTTTTAATAATAGCCATTCTTACTGGTTTGAGATGCTATCTCATTGTGGTTTTCATGTGCATTTCTCTAATGACCAGTGATGTTGAACATTTTTTCATATAATTGTTGGTTGCATGTATGTCCTCTTTTGAAAAGTGTCTGTTCATGTCCTTTTCCCACTTTTTAATGGGGTTGTTTGTTTTTATTCTTAACAAGCCACCCAGCCATTCTGATTTTTAAAAATCCTACACTTTGACAAAGAGTGACTTACAGGCTCCCTTTTAAAAGAGCTATAACTTGAAAATTAGAGACCAGCTAATTCTGCTAAAAAATTGAGTGACGTTTGACAAGTTTCTTCCCCTCTCTGTACTTCACTTTCCCTGTCTATAAAGTGACATGATTATTCTCAATCAAGGTGATTATCTTAAAAATAAATAATTAATTTAAAATATAAAATGAGATTCATTTAGTATTTGACACTTAAATTTTCTTCCAATGTTGACATTCTCTATTTTTCCTTCTGAAAAGCCAATTCTTTTTTCTGTATTAAGCTTACATTTTATTTATTTATTTTTAACTATTCTTTTGGGTTCAATGGTATATGTGCAGATTTGTTATTCAGGTAAATTTCATGTCACATGTGTTGTTATACAGATTATTTCATCACCCAGGTGATACACATAGTACCTAATAGGTAGCTTTTGATCCTCACCCTTCTCCCTTCCTCCACCCACAAGTAGGCCCCCGTGTCTGTTGTTCTCCTCTTCGTGTCCATGTGTACTCAGTGTTTAGCTCCCACTTATAAGTGAGAACATGTAGTATTTGGGATTTCGTTCCTGTATTAGTTTGCTAAGGGTAATGACCTCCAGCTCCATCCGTGTTGCTGCAAAGCACGTGATCTCATTCCTTTTTATGGCTGCATAGTATTCCATGGTATATATGTACCACTTTTTCTTTATCCTGTCTACTGCTGATGGACATTTAGGTTGATTCCATGTCTTTTGTATTGTGAATAGTGCTGCAGTGAACATAAATGTGCATGTGTGTTTATGGTAGAATGTTTTATATTTCTTTGGGTATGTACCCAGTAATGGGATTTCTGGGTCAAATGGTAATTTTTCTTTGACTTATTCGAGAAATCACCAAACTGCTTTCCACAATGACTGAACTAATTTACATTTCCACCAGCAGTGTGTTCTCTTTTCTCCTCAACCTCTCCAGCATCTATCTGTTTTTCTTTTTATCTTTTTATTTATTTATTTATTTTACTTTTTAGTAATAGCCATTCTGACTAGTGTGACATGGTATCTCATTATGGTTTTGATTTGCATTTTTCTAATGATTAGTGACGTTGAGAATTTTGTATATGCTTGTTTGCCATGTGTATGTCTTCCTTTGAAAAGTGTCTGCTCATGTCCTTTGTCCACATTTTAATGGAGTTGTTTGCTTTTTGCTTGTTGATTTGTTCAGTTTTTTTTTATAGATTCTGGATATTAGACTTTTGTTGGCTGTAAAGTTTGCAAATACTTTCTCCCATTCTGTAAGTTGTCTGTTTACTCTGTTGATAGTTTCTTTTGCTGTACAGAAGCTCTTCAGTTTAATTAGATCCCATTTGTCAATTTTTGTTTTTACTGAAATTGCTTTTGGTATCTTCATCATGAAATCTTTGCCAGGTCCTATGTCCAGAATGGTATTTCCTCGTTATCTGTCAGGGTTTTTGTTTTTGTTTTTGTTTTTGTTTTTTATGGTTGTAGGTTTTACATTTAGGTCTTTAATCCTTTTTGAGTTGATTTTTGTATATGGTATAAGGAAGGGGCCCAGTTTTAATCTTCTGTATATGACTAGCCAGGTATCTCTGCACCACTTATTGAAGAGGGAGTCTTTTCTCTGTTGCTTGTTGTTGTCAAGTTTGTCAAAAATCAGATGATTATAGGTGTGTGGAATTATTTCTGGGCTCTCTCTTCTGTTCCATTGGTATATGTGTCTGTTTTTGTACCAGTATCATGCTATTTTGGTTACTGTAGCCTTTTAATATAGTTTGAAGTCAAGTAATGTGATACCTTTGTTCTTTTTGCTTAAGATTGCCTTGGGTACTCTGGCTCTTTTTCAGTTCCATATGAAACTTAAAATAGTTTATTCTATTTCTGTAAAGAATGTAATTGGTAGTTTGATAGGAATAGCATTGAATCTGTATGTTGCTTTGGGCAGTATGCCAAAAAACCAATTCTTAAAATTCTTTTTCCATACAGGAATCTTACCAACACATTCAGAGATTCAAAGAAGTATGAGTAACAGGTATCAGGAATATCTGAGTTTTTGGTGGGATTTGAGCCTTGGTCTGGCTCTCTGTTTTCCATTGTTTTGTTTGTTTGTTGTTTTGATATTGGTATCAGTGGTATTTTTCTCCCTTTATTTTTCTGCTTTGTGTCTGATTTTCCAGGTCACTACACTGTTAGCTATAATTACAATGTAGAGAATTTAAATTGGATTGGATGATAAGAATTGCAACCTAGAATTGTAATATCACTCACTTTTGAAAACCTGTGCATCTTTTCACCTAGCACTTAATGCAAATTAAAGGGTCTCTCGGTTGAAAAGCAGCATCAACTAACTTGAAATGGGCAGGAACAATTGAATGACTACCAATGAGTACTCTAAGGAAAAACACTGAAACAAAGTATTGTATTATTAGCAGTAATTGAAATGCAGTAATGAATTTTAAATATTACTGCAGGGCATTCCAGGATGAAAACTGCACTACAGTTTTGTCCAGTGTCTCATTAGGCAAGTAGCCTTATTCTCAATGCCACAGAATATGAATTAGAATAGTACAGTTGCCTTTCTGCCTTGTGTTTTCACTCTCATAGAAAACATTTATGCATACATTTATCTATATTAGCTAATAAGCATTCGGTCTATTCATCCAGCCAGTTTAATTATTTAAGACTCTATTAAAGCAAAATTCACTAATGACTAATCATAACACCTTAAATTTGGTGTTTTATAATTTACAAAAACGTTTCATCTATGTTCTCTTAATTCTCCAAAAAACTTGAGGATTGCCAATCCTTATTTACAGACAATATTTATGTAATTCTCTTTCCTTAAGTGACTTGTTCATGGTTCAACATCCAAAAGGAACAGACCCAAGACAGGAACCTTAGTCTTTTGACTCTAAATCCAGTCTTCTTTATATACTCCCACAGATTCATGAAATAATTTAGTTTAAAAATACTGGTCAAGCCCTTACTATTTGCCAGGCATGTTGCTAGATGCTAGAACAGACACAAGAAAAAATAAGAGAAGATCTTGAACTTTTCCATGGTTATAGAGGTCATGGGTAGCATCTTTTTTTGAAAACAAAAGGATAATGTTAGGCAGCATGGAAACCTTCACCATAGATACTAACAGCAGAATTGACAAATTTGAGTTTAACACTCTTGCTTCCCACATTTTAATGAAGGCACAAAACCAAATAAAGAAAAAAAAATGAGAAATTTCTCATGAAATAATTAAGATGACTATAAACTTCATTTTAGGTTTTAAGCTGTAAATTTGAGATGATCCCTAAAAATCACTGAAAACAGCAAACCATTTGCAAGTACTAATAGGAATCATTCTCATCTATCTATACAGTACCTTTAAAAAACACTTTCATATAGGTTATCTCATTTGACATTGTGGAGTAATTAGGCCCACAATTACTATTCCTGTTTTACAGGTGAGAAAATTTGACTTAGGTGCCTAACCTGAAGTCACATCATAAAGAGTTGAGTTGGGAGAAGACAAAAGAGAATTAATATTAAACCCTATTTTCTATGCAATATCCTTTATCTCACTTAAACCTTCCAACAACCCTAAGAGGTAGGACCTATTGTTATCTCCATTTTAGAGATAAGAAAACAGATCTATTGAGATTAAGTAACTTGATAATGGCATACAAGAAGTAAGTGCAGGAGCAGACAATGGAAACTAAGTTTGATCACATCGATATGACTTTCTAGAACACAGGTCCTCAAATTAGTCCAGGTTACATTCTTCTACTGTATATTACAATTTATGTTTCTACTAGATAGTATTTCACATGCAATACTAGATTTAGCCTATGAACCAAAAATTGCACTATATAGCTGAGAAAGGGAAGTCTGATATGATTTTCTATTAATACTTAGTCCTCTAATGAACAATTTGGCAGTATCTTTTTGCACTAAGCTCCCAGAATCCCTTAATTGAAGTTGACTTTGGTGATGCTTAACCCACTGCACTGTAATTTTAAATTTCTTTTATTATTATTATTATTATTATTATACTTTAAGTTCTAGGGTACATGTGCACAACGTGCAGGATTGTTACATATGTATACTTGTGCCATGTTGGCGTGCTGCACACATTAACTCGTCATTTACATTAGGCATATCTCCTAATGCTATCCCTCCTCCCGCCCTCCTCCCCACAATAGGCCCCGGTGTGTGATGTTCCCCTTCCTGTGTCCAGGTGATCTCACTGTTTAATTCCCACCTATGAGTGAGAAAATGCAGTGTTTGGTTTTCTGTTCTTGCGATAGTTTGCTGAGAATGATGGTTTCCAGCTGCATCCATGTCCCTACAAAGGACACAAACTCATCCCTTTTTATGGCTGCATAGTATTCCATGGTGTATATGTGCCACATTTTCTTAATCCAGTCTGTCACTGATGGACATTTGGGTTGATTCCAAGTCTGTGCTATTGTGAATAGTGCTGCAATAAACATATGTGTGTATGTGTCTTTATAACAGCATGATTTATAATCCTTAGGGTATATACCCAGTAATGAGATGGCTGGGTAAAATGGTATTTACAGTTCTAGATCCTTGAGGAATTGCCACAGTTTTCCACGATGGTTGAACTAGTTTATGGTCCCATCAACAGTGTAAAAGTGTTCCTATTTCTCCACATCCTCTCCAGCACCTGTTGTTTCCTGACTTTTTAATGATTGCCATTCTAACTGCTGTGAGATGGTATCTCATGGTGGTTTTGATTTGCATTTCTCTGATGGCCAGTGATGATGAGCATTTTTTCATGTGCCTGTTGGCTGTATGAATCTCCTCTTTTGAGAAATGTCTATTCATATACTTTGCCCACTTTTTGATGGGGTTGTTTGTTTTTTTCTTGTAAATTTGTTTGAGTTCTTTGTAGTTTCTGGATATTAGCCCTTTGTCTGATGAGTAGATTGCAAAAATTTTCTCTCATTCTGTAGGTTGCCTGTTTACTCTGATGGTAGTTTCTTTTGCTGTGCAGAAGCTCTTTAGTTTAATTAGATCCCATTTGTCAATTTTGGCTTTTGTTGCCATTACTTTTGGTGTTTTAGACATGAAGTCCTTGCCCATGCCTATGTCCTGAATGGTATTCCCTAGGTTTTCTTCTAGGGTTTTTATGGTTTTAGGTCTAACATGTAAGTCTCTAATCCATCTTGATTAATTTTCATACAAGGAGTAAGGAAAGGATCCAGTTTCAGCTTTCTCCTTATAACTAGCCAATTTTCCCAGCACCATTTATTAAATAGGGAATCCTTTCCCCATTTCTTGTTTTTGTCAGGTTTGTCAAAGATCAGATGGCTGTAGATGTGTGGTATTATTTCTGAGGGTTCTGTTTTGTTCCATCGGTCCATATCTCTATTTTGGTACCAGTACCATGCTGTTTTGGTTACTGTAGCCTTGAAGTATAGTTTGAAGTCAGGTAGCATGATGCCTCTAGCTTTGTTCTTTTGGCTTAGGATTGTCTTGGCAATGTGGGGTCTTTTTTGGTTCCATATGAACTTTAAAGCAGTTTTTTCCAATTCTGTGAAGAAACTCATTGGTAGCTTGATGGGGATGGCATTGAATCTATAAATTACCTTGGGCAGTATGGAAATTTTCACAATATTGATTCTTCCTATCCATGAGCATGGTATGTTCTTCCATTTGTTTGCGTCCTCTTTTATTTCACTGAGCAGTGGTTTGTAGTTCTCCTTGAAGAGGTCCTTTATATCCCTTGTGACTTGGATTCCTAGGTATTTTTTTCCCCTTGAAGCTATTGTGAATGGGAGTTCATTCCTGGTTTGGCTCTCTGTTTGTGTGTTACTGGTGTATAAGAATGCTTGTGATTTTTGCACATTTTGTATCCTGAGACATTGCTTAAGTTGCTAATCAGCTTAAGGAGATTTTGGGCTGAGATGATGGGGTTTTCTAAATATACAATCATGTCATCTGCAAACAGGGACAATTTGACTTCTTCTTTTCCTAACTGAATACACTTGATTTCTTTCTCTTGCCTGATTACCCTAGCCAGAACTTCCAACACTATGTTGAATAGGAGTGGTGAGAGAGGGCATCCCTGTCTTGTGCCAGTTTTCAAAGGGAATGCTTCCAGTTTTTGCCCATTCAGTATGATATTGGCTGTGGGTTTGTCATAAGTAACTTATTATTTTGAGATACGTTCCATCAATACTGAATTTATTGAGAGTTTTTAGCATGAAGGGCTGTTGAATTTTGTCAAAGGCCTTTTCTGCATCTATTGAGAGAATCATGTGGTTTTTGTCTTTGGTTCTCTTTATATGCTGGATTATGTTTATTAATTTGCATATGTTGAACCAGGCTTGCATCCCAGGAATGAAGCCCACTTGATCATGGTGGATAAGGTTTTGATGTGCTGCTGGATTTGGTTTCTCAGTACTTTATTGAGGATATTTGCATCGATGTTCATCAGGGATATTGGTCTGAAATTCTCTTTTTTTGTTGTGTCTCTGCCAGGCTTTGGTATCAGGATGATGTTGGCCTCATAAAATGAGTTAGGGAGGATTCCCTCTTTTTCTATTGATTGGAATAGTTTCAGAAGGAATGGTACCAGCTCTTCCTTGTACCTCTGGTAGAATTCGGCTGTGAATCTGTCTGGTGCTGGACTTTTTTTTGGTTGGTAGGCTATTAATTATTGCTTCAATTTTAGAGTCTGCTATTGGTCTATTCAGGGATTCAATTTCTTCCTGGTTTAGTCTTGGGAGAGTGTAAGTGTCCATGAAATCATCCATTTCTTCTAGGTTTTCTGGTTTATTTGCATAGAGGTGTTTATAGTATTCTCTGATGGTAGTTTGTATTTCTGTGGGGTCGGTGGTGATGTCCCCTTTATCATTTTTTATTGCATCTATTTGATTCTTCTCTCTTTTCTTCTTTATTAGTCTTGCTAGTGGTCCATCAATTTTATTGATCTTTTCAAAAAACCAGCTCATGGATTCATTGATTTTTTGGAGGCTTTTTTTGTGTCTCTATCTCCTTCAGTTCTGCTCTGATCTTAGTTATTTCTTCCCTTTTGCTAGGTTTTGAATGTGTTTGCTCTTGCTTCTCTAGTTCTTTTAATTGTGATGTTAGAGTGTCAATTTAAGTGTTTCCTGCTTTCTCTTGTGGGCATTCAGTGCTATAAATTTCCCTCTACACACTGCTTTAAATGTGTCCGAGAGATTTTGGTATGTTGTATCTTTGTTCTCATTGGTTTCAAAGAACATCTTTATTTCTGCCTTCATTTCATTATGTACCCAGTAGTCATTCAGGAGCAGGTTGTTCAGTTTCCATGTAGTTGAGAGGTTTTGATTGAGTTTCTTAGTCCTGAGTTCTAGTTTGATTGCACTGTGGTCTGAGAGACAGTTTGTTATAATTTCTGTTCTTGTACATTTGCTGAGGAGTGCTTTACTTCCAACTATGTGGTCAATTTTGGAATAAATGCGATGTGGTGCTGAGAAGAATGTATATTCTGTTGATTTGGGGTGGAGAGTTCTGTAGATGTCTATTAGGTCTGCTTGGTGCAGAGTTGAGTTCAATTCCTGCATATCCTTGTTAAATTTCTGTCTCATTGATCTGTCTAATATTGACAGTGGGATGTTAAAGTCTCTCATTATTATTGTGTGGGAGTCTAAGTCTCTTTGTAAATCTCTAAGGACTTGCTTTATGAATCTGGGTGCTCCTGTATTGGGTGCATATATATTTAGGATAGTTAGCTCTTCCTGATGAATTCATCCCTTTACCATTATGTAATGGCCTTCTTTGTCTCTTTTGATCTTTGATGGTTTAAAGTCTGTTTTATCAGAGACTAGTATTGCAACCCCTGCTTTTTTTTTGTTTTCCATTTGCTTGGTAGATCTTCCTCCATCCCTTTATTTTGAGCCTAAGTGTGTCTCTGCATGTGAGATGGGTCTCCTGAATACAGCAGACTGATGGGTCTTGACTCTATCCAGTTTGCCACTCTGTGTCTTTTAATTGGACCATTTAGTCCATTTACATTTATGGTTAATATTGTTATATGTGAACTTGATCCTGTCATTATGATATTAGCTGGTTATTTTGCTCATTAGTTGATGCAGTTTCTTCCTAGCATCAATGGACTTTACATTTTGGCATGTTTTTGCAATGGCTGGTACTTGTTGTTCCTTTCCATGTTAAGTGCTTCATTCAGGATCTCTTGTAGGGCAGGCCTGGTGGTGACAAAATTTCTAAGCATTTGCTTGTCTGTAAAGGATTTTATTTCTCCTTCACTTATGAAACTTAGTTTGGCTGGAATGAAATTCTGGATTGAAAATTCTTTTCTTTAAGAATGTTGAATATTGGCCCTCACTCTCTTCTGGCTTGTAGAATTTCTGTGGAGAGATCTGCTGTTAGTCTGATGGGCTTCCCTTTGTGGGTAACCCGACCTTTCTCTCTGTCTGCCCTTAACATTTTTTCCTTCATTTCAACTTTGGTGAATCTGACAATTATGTGTCTTGGAGTTGTTCTTCTTGATGAGTATCTGTGTGGCGTTCTCTGTATTTCCTGAATTTGAATGTTGGCCTGCCTTACTATGTTGGGGAAGTTCTGCTGGATGATATTCTGCAGAGTGTTTTCCAACTTGGTTCCATTTTCCCTGTCACTTTCAGGCACACCAATCAGACATAGATTTGGTCTTTTCACATAATCCCATACTTCTTGGAGGCTTTGTTCATTTCTTTTTACTCTTTTTTCTCTACACTTCTCTTCTCGCTTCATTTCATTCATTTGATCTTCAATTGCTGATACTCTTTCTTCCAGTTGATCCATTCGGTTACTGAAGCTTGTGCATTTGTCACGTAGTTCTCGTGTTATGGTTTTCATCTCTATCAATTCTTTTAAGGTCTTCTCTGCATTGATTATTCTAGTTATCCATTCATCCATTCTTTTTTCAAGGTTTTTTGTTTCTTTGCGCTGGTTACGTAGTTCCTACTTTAGCTCTGAGAAGTTTGATGGACTGAAGCCTTCTTCTCTCAACTCCTCAAAGTTATTCTCCATCCAGCTTTGTTCCATTGCTGGAGATGAGCTGCGTTCCTTGGATGGGGAGATGCACTCTGATTTTTTGAATTTCTAGCTTTTCTGCACTGCTTTGTCCCCATCATTGTGGTTTTATCTGCCTTTGGTCTTTGATGATGGTGACGTACTGATGAGGTTTTGGTGTGGGTGTCCTTTTTGTTTGTTAGTTTTCCTTCTAACAGTCAGGACCCTCAGTTGTAGGTCTGTTGGAATTTGCTTGAGGTTCACTCCAGACCCTGTTTGCCTGGGTATCAGCAACGGAGGCTGCAGCAGATAGAATATTGCTGAACAGCAAGTGTTGCTGTCTGATTCTTGCTCTGGAAGCTTCATCTCAGGGGTGTACCCAACCGTGTGAGGTGTGAGGTGTCAGTCTGCACCTAGTTGGGGATGTCTCCCAGTTAGGCTACGCGGGGTCAGGGACCTACTTGAGCAGGCAGTCTGTCTATTCTCAGATCTCAACCTCCTTGCTGGGAGAACCACTGCTGTCTTCAAAGGCTGGGAGCTGGAGGCTGGAGCTGTTCCTATTCGGCCATCTTGTGCACCCCCCCAGAAACCCTAAATTTCTTATGAACAAAAATCTATTAACTAAAAGGATAGCCAGTGTTCTGAACAAATACTATTGATTCACATTTATTCCAAATGATTATTTGTATCACTTTGCATATGTCTATCTTACCTTATTTCTTAGATATCAAAATGTCTGTTGGGTATATTGGGTACATTTTCTTTTTTGTTGTTTTGCTTTTTATTATTATTTCATTCCTTTTTGAGAAACAGGTGGTGTTTAGTTACATGGATGAATTCTTTAGATGTGATTTCTAAGATTTTGGTGTACCCATCACCCGAGCAGTGTGCACTGCACCCAATGTGTAGTCTTGTATCCCTCAACCCCCTCCCACCCTTCCCCTCAAGTCCCCAGAGTCCATTATGTCATTCTTATGCCTTTGTATCCTCATAGCATAGTTCCCAATTATAAGTGAGAATATACGATGTTTGGATTTCCATTCCTGAGTTACTTCACTTAGAATAATGGTCTCCAACTCCATCTAGGTTGCTGTGAATGCCATTGATACATTCCTTTTTATGGCTGAGAACTATTTCATGATACATGCACACATGTTCTTTATCCACTCATTGGTTGATGGGCATGTAGGCTGGTTTCATATTTTTGCAATTGTAAATTGTGCTGCTATAAACATGCCTGTGTAAGTGTCTTTTTCATATAACGAGTTCCTTTTCTCTGGGTAGATACCCAATAGTGTGATTACAGGATCAAATGGTAGATCTACTTTTAGTTCTTTAGGGAATCTCCATACTGTTTTCCATACTGCTTATACTAGTTTACATTCCCAACAGCACTGTAAAAGTGTTCCCTTTTTGCCACATCCATGCCAATATGTATTATTTATTTATTTTTAATTATGGCCATTCTTACAGGAGTAAGGTAGTATTGCATTGTGGTTTTGATTTGCATTTCCCTGATCATTAGTGATGTTGAGCATTTTTTTCCTGTTTGCTGGACATTTGTATATCTTCTTTGGGGAACTGTCTATTCATGTTCTTAGCCCACTTTTTGATGGGGTTGTTCGTTTTATTCTTGCTGATTTGTTTTAGTTGCTTGGAGATTCTGGATATTAGTCCTTTGTTGGATGCATAGCTTGTGAGGATTTTCTCCCACTCTGTGGGTTGTCTGTTAACTCCACTGATTTTTTTTTTTTTTTCCTGTGCAGAAACTTTTTACTTTAATTAAGTTCCATCTATCTTTATTTTTGTTCCATTTGCTTTTGGGTTCTTGTTCATAAACTTTTTGCCTAGGCCAATATTTAGAAGAGTTTTTCTGATGTTATCTTCTACAACTTTTATGGCATCAGGTCTTAGATTTAAGTTTTTGATCTATGTTGAGTTGATTTTTGTATTAGGTGAGAGACGAAAATTCAGTTTCATTCTTCTAGTTTTGGATTGCCAATTATGCCAGCACCATTTGTTGAATAGGGTGTCCTTTCCCCACTTTAGTTTTTGTTTGCTTTGTTAAATATGAGTTGACTGTTAAGTATTTGGCTTTCTTTCTGGGTTCTCTATTCTGCTGCATTGGGCCTATTTTCAAACCAGTACCATGTTGTTTTGGCAACTACAGCCTTGTAGTATACTTTGAAGTCAAGTAACGTGATACCTCCAGATTTGTTCTTTTTGTTTAGTCTTGCTTTGGCTATGTAGGCTCTTTCTTTGTTCCATATAAATTTTAGAATTGTTGTTTCTAGCTCTGTGAAGAATGATGGTGGCATTTTGATGGGAATTGCATTGAATTTATAGCTTGCTTTCAACAGTATGCCCCCCCATCCATGAGCATGGGACGTGTTTTTATTTGTTTGTATCATCAATAATTTATTTCAGCAGTGTTTTTTCTTGTAGAGATATTTTACTTCTTTGGTTAGGTATATTCCTAAGGGCTTTGTTTTTGTTTTTTGCAGCTGTTGTAAAAGGGGTTGAGTTCCTGATTTGATCCTCAGCTTGGGCACTGCTGGTGTATAGCAGTGCTACTGATTTGGGTACACTAAGTTTGTATCCTGAAACATTACTGAATTCAGTTATCGGGTCTCTGAGCTTTTTGGATGAGTCTTCAGGGTTTTCAGGTATTTGATCATGTCATCAGCAAACAGCAATAGTTTGATTTTTTCATTACCAATGTGGATGCCTTTATTTCTTTCACTTGTCTGACTGCTCTGGCTAGGACTTCTGGTACTATGTCGAATAGAATTGGAGAAAGTAGGCATCTTTGTCTTGTTTCAGTTCTCAAGGGAAATGCTTTGAACTTTTCCCCATTTAGTATAATGTTGTCTGTGGATTTGTCATAGATAGCTTCTATTACCTTAAGGTATGTCCCTTTTATGCCAGTTTTGCTGAGAGTTTTAATCATAAAGGGATGCTAAATTTTGTCAAATGATTTTCTGCATCTATTGAGATGATATGATTTTTGCTTTTACTTATGTTTATGTAGTGTATCTCATTTATTGACTTGCATATGTTAAACTAACTCTGCATCCCTGGTATGAAACCCACTTAATCATGGTGTGTTATCTTTTTGATATGCTGTTGAATTCATTTAGCTAGTATTTTGTCAAGGATATTTACATCTATGTTCATCAGGATATTGGTCTGTAGTATTCTTTTTTTTGTTATGTCCTTTCCTGGTTTTGGTATTAGGGTGATAATGGCTTCATAAAATGATTTAGGGAGGATTCCCTCTGTCTCTATCCTTTGGAATAGTTATAATAGGATTGATACCAATTTTTCTTTGAAGGCTTGTTAGAATTCAGCTGTGAATGCATCTGGTCCTGGACTTTTTGTTGTTGGCAATTTTTTTTTATTACTGTTTCATTCTTGCTACTTGTTATTGGCATATTCAAAGGTTTTATTTCCTCATAGTTTAATCTAGGGGGGTTGTATATTTCAAGCAATTTATCCCTCTTCTCTAGGTTTTCTGGTTTTCGCACATGAAGTTGTTCACAGCAACTTTGAATGATCCTTTGTACTTCTGTGCTATTGGTTGTAATATCTCTCATTTTATTTCTAATTGAGCTCATTAGGGTCTTCTTCCTTCTTTTCTGGTTAATCTTGCTAATGGGCTTTCACTTTTGTTTATCTTTCAAAAGAACCATCTTTTTGTTTCATTTGTCTTTTGTATTTTTTTGTTTCAATATCATTTAGTTCTGCTCTGATCTTTGTTATTTCTCTTCTTCTGCTGGGTTTGGGTTTGATTTTTTCTTGTTTCTCTAGTTCACTGATGTGTGAGCTTAGTTGTCTGTTTGTGCTCTTTCAGACTTTTTGATGTAGGCATTTAATACTATGAACTTTTGTTTCAGCACTGCTTTTGCTGTATCCCAGAGGTTTTGACTGGCTGTGTCACTATTATTGTTCATTTCAAAGAACTTTTTAATTTGCTTCTTGATTTCATTGTTGACCAAAGGATCATTCAGAAGATTTTTAAATTTTTATGTATTTGTATACTTTTGAGTGTTCCTATCAAAGTTGATTTCTAATTTTATTCCACTGTGGTCTGCAAGAGTACTCGATATCATTTTGATTTTCTTAAATTTATCGAGTCACTTTTTGTGGCCTATCATATGGTCTATCTTGGAGAATGTTCCATGTGCTGATGAAAAGAATGTATATTCTGCAGTTGTTGGGTAGAATGTTCTGTATACATCTGTTAAGTCCATTTCTTCTAAGGGTATCGTTTAAGTCCATTGTTTCTTTGTTGACTTTCTGTCTTGATGACCTGTCTAGTGCTATCAGTAGAGTACTGAAGTTTCCCACTATTGCCATTTATTTCATTTCTTAGGTCTGGTAGTAATTGTTTTATAAATTTGGGAGCTCCAGTGTTAGATGCATATGTATTTATGATTGTGATATTTTCCTGTTGGTCTAATCCTTTTGTCAGTATATAATGCCCCTCTTTATCTGTTTAAACTGTTGTTGCTTTAATATCTGTTTTGTCTGATATAAGAATAGCTACTCCTGCTTGCTTTTGGTGTCTATTTGTATGGAATATCTTTTTCCACCCCTTTACCTTAAGTTTATGTGAGTTCTTATGTGAGAGATGAGTCTGTTCAAGACAGCAGATACTTGATTGGTGGATTTTTATCCATTCTGCCATTCTGCATCTTTTGAGTAGAGCATTTAGGCCATTTGTATTCAATGTTAGTATTGAGATGTGAGGTACTATTCTATTCATCATGCTAGTTGTTACCCAAATACCTTGTTTTTCTTATTGTATTATTGTTTTATAGGTTCTGTGAGATTAATGCTTTAAGAAGGTTCTGATTTGCATTTCTCTGATGGCCAGTGATGATGAGCATTCTTTCATGTGTCTGTTGGCTGTATGAATGTCTTCTTTTGAGAAATGTCTGTTCATATCCTTTGCCCACTTTTTGATGGGGTTGTTTGTTTTTTTCTTTTCAATTTGTTTGAGTTCTTTGTAGGTTCTGGATATTAGCCCTTTGTCAGATGAGTAGATTGCAAAAATTTTCTCCCATTCTGTAGGTTGCCTGTTCACTCTGATGGTAGTTTCTTTTGCTGTGCAGAAGCTTTTTAGTTTAATTAGATCCCATTTGTCAATTTTGGCTTTTGCTGCTGTTGCTTTTGGTGTTTTAGACATGAAGTCGCATGTTCTCACTCATAGGTGGGAACTGAACAATGAGATCACTTGGACTCGGGAAGGGGAACATCACACACCAGGACCTATCATGGGGAGGGGGGAGGGGAGAGGGATTGCATTGGGAGTTATACCTGATGTAAATGACGAGTTGATGGGTGCTGACGAGTTGATGGATGCAGCACAGCAACATGGCACAAGTGTACATATGTAACAAACCTGCACGTTATGCACATGTACCTTAGAACTTAAAGTATAATAATAATAATAAATAAATAAATAATAAAAAAAGAAGGTTCTATTTTGGTGTATTTCAAGGTTTTATTTCAGGATTTAGGATTCCTTATCGCATTTCTTTTAGTGCTGGCTTGGTTGTGGCAAATTCTCTCAGCATTTGTGTGTCTGAGAAAGATTTTACCTCTCTTTCATTTATGAAACTTAGTTTCACTGGATACAAAATGACTGATAATTTGTTTAAGGAGGTTATCAATAGGACCTGAGTCCCTTCTGGCTTGCAGGGTTTCTGCTGAGAAATCTGCAGTTAATCTTACAGGTTTTTCTTCATATGTTACCTGATCCTTTTGCCTCATAGCTCTTAAGATTATTTTCTTTGTCTTGACTTTAGATAACCTGATGACTATGTTCCTAGGTGATGATCTTTTTGCAATGAATTTCCTGGGTGCTCTCTGAGTTTCTTATATTTGGATGCCTATATCTTTAGCAAGACCAGGGAAGTTTTTCTTGATTATCCTCTCAAATAAGTTTTCCAAACTTTTAGATTTCTCTTCCTCAGGAACAACAATTATTCTTATGTTTGGTCATCTAACATAATCCCAAATTTCTTGGAGGCTTTGTTCATTTTTAAATTCTTTTTCCTTTGCCTTTGTTGGATTGCATTAATTCAAAAGCCTTTTCTTCGAGCGTGGAAGTTCTTTCTTCTATTTGTTTTATTTTATTGTTGAAAGTTTCCAATGTATTTTGCATTTCTCTAAGTGCACTTTCATTTCCAGAAGCTGTGATTGTCTTTTCTTTATGATATCTATTACTCTGGAGACTTTTTCATCTATATTTTGTTATTTTCTAAAATTTTCTTTAAGTTGTTTTTCAACTTTGTCTGGTGCCTCTTTGAGTAGCTTAATAATCAACCTTCTGAATTCTATATCTGCAATTCAGAGAGTTCTTCTTCGTTGGGATCCACTGCTGGAGAGCTAGTGTGATCTTTTGGGGGTTTTATAGATCCTTGTTTTGTCATATTACCAGAATTACTTTTCTGGTTTCTTCTAATTTGGGTAGACTGTTTCAGTGGAACGTTCTGGAACTGGAGGGCTGCCATTCAGATTCTTTTGTCCAATGGGGTGATTCACTGATGTGGTTCTCTCCCTCTTCCTCTAGGGATAGGGCTTCCTAAGAGTCAGACTGCACTGATTGTTATTGCCTTCTTTGGTCTAGCCACCCAGTGGGGCTACTGGGATTTAGGCTGGTGGTGGAGTATGTCTGCAAAGAGTCCTGGGATGTGATTCATCTTCAGGTCTCCCAGCCATAGATATTAGCAGTTGCTCCAGTGGAAGTGGCAGGGGTGAAGTGAACTCTGTGGGAGTCCCTGGTTGTAGTTTTGTTTAGTGCACTGGTTTCCACAAATGCTGGTTATGCTAGCAATGAAGTTGTCATGTGGACAGACTCAGGATCTCTGACTAACCAGGGTGTTGCAAGTGGTAAAATTAGCTGGTGTTTTCTCCTTCTTTGGAGCAGGATTGTTCTGTTATGAGTTGATGTAATGGTTTGGTTGGCATCCAGCCAGCAGGTGATGCTTTCAAGACAGCACCAGCTGCAGTAGTAGAAGGGGGATATAATCTTGCCCTATGTTGGCCAGGATGAGTACTAGGGTTTTTTAGGTGATGGGTGGGGCCATAGAGCTCCCAATAGCTTAGGTCTTTTGTCTTAGGTTACCAGGGCAGGTAGAGAAAAATCATCAGGTTGGGGCAGGGTTAGGCAGGTCTGAGATCAGACTCTCCTTGGGTGGAGCTTGCTGTGGCCACTTTGAGTGCTGGGGGTGGGAGAGTTCTCAGGCCAATGGAGTTATGTTCCCAGGGGCATTATGGTTGCCTCTGCTGTGTCATACGGGTCACCAGAAAAGTAAGGGAAAGCCGGCAGTGACAGACCTCACCTAGCTCTCATGCAGCCAGCAAGGCCAATCTCACTCCCACTGTGCCCCACCAATGGCAGGGTTTATATCTAGGCAGCTGGAGAGCAGGGCTGTGATCTTGCCCCAGACCACAAGCCTCCTTGCTGAGAAAGCAAGCAGGGCTTTCAGGCTTCACCTCCCCACTTGCCTGCAACTTCAGCTGTGGCTTCTGCACTCATATCTGCACTTCCTGTAGACTTCTCCCTAACCCTGTATTCTTCTCAGGAAAGTTTGTGCTCAGTCAAAATTATTACAGAAGTTCAGCTAGGACCTTCTGTCACCCTGTGGCCCATCCCCCATTCTGCTGACTGCCTTCCCTTCCCCCAGGACCTCTGTGAGATACCAGGAATGGTCTCCCTGGGGCTCAAGCTGAAGACTGGGAGTGCCTACAAGGCTCTTCACACTGCTTCTTCTACTTTTATATTTCACTCACCTCCCTAAATCTGTTTCAGCCCTAGATAAGGTTAAATCCTTCTCCCATGATCTGGATTTTCAGGTTCCCCAGTGGGGATGGGTGTTCAGAGGCGGACTTTTTCCCCCTCACACTTTGGGAACTCCGTTTTTCAGCTGTCTCACCACCGTTTGCAATGGCAAGCTGCTTCTTTCAAAGGGTCTGTGAATTCTTTCAGTTTTCCTGGTATATTCCTGTGGTAGTTCTTGGAACAAGAGTTGGGTATATTTTTAAACGTATATCTCATCTTCTTTACTGTTTACTTTCCTGGCTTTCAAAATTTTTTCTTTAATGCCTGATCCTGTTATTGTTTGTTTATTTGCTTTTTTCCAGGTTTACTGAGGCATAATTGACAAATAAAGTTATATATATTCAAGGTATGCACGATGATTTGACATACATATCCAATATGATATGATTACCACAATAAAGCTAATTAATACATCCATCACTGCATATAGTTACCATTTTGTTTGGGTGTGGTGAGAACACTTAAGGTCTACTCAATTCACAAATTTCAAGTCTACAGTGCAGTATTATTAACTGTAGTCAACCATATGGTACGTTAGACCCTCAGAACGTATTCATTTCAGAACTGAAAGTTTGCACCCTTTTACAAACATGTCTCCAATCCACCTTCCTATGCAGCCTCTGGCAACCAATATTCTACTCTGTTTCTATGGGTTTGACTTTTTTGGATTCCACAAATATGACACAGTATCTTTTTTTCCATGTCTGGCTTATTTCATTTAGCATAATGTTCTCCAGATTAATCCACTTTCACGAATGGCAGGATTTCAAAATTTTAAAATCATTTTCAAATACATATTGCCAACTTTTTGAAGTTAGTTTACTTGTAAGTACAAAGCCTTTCCTGTAGATCCTAAACAGTCCCTGGCAAGGTATGTTGGGCAGGACAGGCAACTCTTGTATAAAAGAGTATACCTTAGAGGGGAGGGATAGCATTAGGAGATATACCTAATGTAAATGACGAGTTAATGGGTGCAGCACACCAACATGGCACATGTATACATATGTAACAAACCTGCATGTTGTGCACATGTATCCTGGAACTTAAAGTAAAAATAAATAAATAAATAAATAAAAATAAAAGAGTATACCTTGTATAAAAGGTATATAAAAAACAGAACCCGTTAAATTAATATATTAAAAACTAAGCTGTTGTTGTTCCCAGCTTATGGCTACTTCTTCCTGCCTATAGACCTCAATTATCAACAAAAGCTATATTTCACCCTCCAAGTTAGTCTTCTGGAGGATATATAAAAAAGAAGAAAAAGCAATATTTCAAAACCAAAGAGAAAGAGAATGCAATTCTGCTGAACACTGCTATAGGCATAATAATGCAAAGAGTAAGGCAAGGAAGGAGTGAAATAAACCATTTAATGATGCTGGTGTGGGGAAGTGGGGGAGGGCCAAATCTAAAGGAAGGGAAGTGTGATGGATACTGTACAACCCTCATCCTCCATGAAGAACTCAGGCACTCATGTCTAGCTGCCTGGAATGTTATCTGCCAAGGTGTAACTAGACAATTCCTTCCCAGGAATTGTCCTAGGCTGAGGGATCTGCCCTATTCAACATTATGCATCCTTTTCTTCAGGTGCAGACTACATCCATTGACAGGCCCATGTGAAAATACAAAGACCTAGAGCCCTTGCCTCAATTTGAAACATCTCTGAAGTGCTGTCTCAATCTCAGGACTCCTCATGAAGTTGGACGGGTCCTCTGTTGCAATTTCTCTCTCTTCTTAGTCCTGCTTCTTTTAGTCCCTCTCAGATACTGTTGTCAAGAGCACTCCCCAATAAACTTCCTGCACAAACATCTCTACCACAGAGTCTGTTTCCAGAGGTACCCAGCTTATAACACATAAAAAACTTAATTCCAAATAACCCTACTATCAATGTGCCTTGTGAATTTGATGCTTTAAACTATTTTTTTTAAAAATCAAAAGAAAAGAGGCAGTGCTGAAGTTGACTAAACTCCTACTTTGCAAATTGCAGTATCAGACCTACTTATCAGGGAATTTCATTGACAAGATTAATTAAATGAGTCCTGGCTTTGCTTTGTTAAAATGAAGTTAGAAGCCTGAACTAACATGTACCTGCCTGCGAAAGTCTAAACACATATCCCTTAATTATTGCTGAGATGAAATTCTCTTTGTAAGTATACGCACTATGTATTATATTGCATTTGGCTTCTGTTAAGTATTCCTGCTGATTTTAGGGGTTCTCTTCAGTTGGGGTACCCCATGAAAAAGAATTCAATGTCTCCTATTTGAAACAGCATCAGACTATGTGGCAAGAAACAAGGATTTCGATTTCTTCCATTCGCTATATTTAGGAACTTTGGCAAGTTTCTTCCCCTCTCTGGGCCTCAGGTTCTTCATTCATCGAATGTGGAAATAGGGTTCCAGGGTTCCATGTAGATCTCTTTATTATCTTATTATGATATTTGTACAATGGCATGTCTGTGGAAGATTCCTGAGTGAGATACTGAAGTTCTGAGCAAAGTAATAACTGAGGCTGAACTTTGACTTTGACTCCAGACCCACAACACATATATAAAAACACTACCCCTGCCACCCTCATCCGCTTCCCTTTAATCTCATGTATATTAGCATACAAAGTCATGTAACTAAACAGTTGGTAAAATGTGGAGGAGATTAGAAAACCACCAGTTTGTTTATATCTGTTTAGTGGGAGTCTATGCCCATGGCCATTGGGAAGCATTGCCATGGCCCAAGTCAAGTGATTTACATATCAAATACCTAAAGACTTGACTGGATGATAGAGTGGAAAAGGCAGTGTTGGGCACTGAGGTACACCTGAGCTCATATACATGCCCAAAGCTTGTTTGTGCCCAATTTGCCATGAGAATAAAGAGGTCTTAAGCCTTCTGTTTCTATTCCCTATTCTCCCATACCAGAAGTGCCCTTAGGCTTCTTCCCTCTGTTGAAACCGGCTCGTTCATTCATTCAGCAAGTATTTATTGAGAACCAATTTTGTGCCAGACACTGTTCTCAGATGTTGAGTGGTGAACAAAAGAGAAAATTATCCCAGCCCTCATGGAGGTTACAGTCAATTGGCAGGGAAACAGACAATATACAAAATAAATAAGTGAAATATGCATTACATTAAATTATGGCAAGCAGGGAAAGGGAATAGAGAGTGATGGCAGAGAGAGTACATTAATTTTAAATGTGGAGGTCAGAATAAGCCCCACTGAAAAGATGTCATAAGAACAAAGACCTGAAGGAGATATGAATGCAATCTCAGGAAAGTATTCTTGGCAGAGGGAATAACACGTGCAAAGGTTCTGAGATAAATGTGAGGTTTGTGTGTTAATTAGCAGAGTGACTAGGATGGAGCTGAGTGGTTGAAGGAAAACAGTAATAGCAGATAAGATCATATAGTAAACTGGGTATGGAGTGGAAAGATATTGTGGAGTCTTTTAGGACATTGTGAGAACATAACTTTCTGTGTGATGAGAAGACATCAAATGGTTTTAATGAGAGGAGTAACATGATATGGTTTAGGTTTTAACAGAATCACTCTGGCATGTTAGGAGACAGAAGGGGAGACACATCTTGAGGGTAGGCACAAGTTTACAATAGTTAATAAGCTATTGCAGTAATCCACAGGAGAGATAATAGTGGCTTGAGCTGGCTGCAGGGGGAGAGAAGTGGTCAAATCTTTATATATTTTAAAGATAGATCTTTTAAATTTTGCTGGCAGATTGCATGTGGGATAAGGAGGGGAAAAGAGTTAAGAATAATACCAAGGTTTCTGTCCAAAGCAACAGGAAGATAAAAATTTGTATATACTATAAAAAGGAAAAACATTCTATTTACTGAGATAGAGAAGACTATGGATAAAGCAGGTTTTAGGGTGAGGTATAGCACAAGAGTTCAATTTTAAACATATTAAATTTGAGATGCCTATTAGATATCTGAGTGGAGATGTTAACTAGGAAGCCACATACAGTATTTGACTCAAGTTTAGGGGGATAGGTCCTTGGAGAAGATGTAAATTTGAGAGCAATCAGTGTATAGTTTATATTTAAAGCCTTGGGACTGGATGGAATAAAAAGAGTGGATATACAGAAAAATAGAAGAGGTTCAAAGACCTCTGAGGGATTGACTTCTGGAATCCCTCAAGTGGTTAGCTCTGCTAACCCACTTTCCAGAAAAACTGGTGAAAATTATTTAGAAAACAAAACACTTAAAGCCTCCGGAAATGGTCCTAAGGTCAAACGGTAAGTGAAGAAATATCTGCTCAAGTCTGTGGCATATGAATCAAGCCTGCTCTCTCTTTCCTCCTCCCAGATCAGCAAGGTAGAAACTTCACTCCAGGCTACAGCAGCCAAGAATATAGGACTCCCTCTCCCCCATCTGGAAGCATTCTTCTTGGGAGGAGTAAAACCACATTTCTCATTCTGCACCCAGCTGCTGGTTGCTGAGGCTATTTTCCAGGTAATTGTGGTCAAGAGGTAGGAGCTCCCTTCTTATGCCCATTCCCCACATAGGGTGTGTGTGTGGTGGTGGTGTGTGTGTGTGTGTGGTTTTTGGTTTTGGTTTTGTAGAGACAGAGTCTCATTATGTTGACCAAGCTGGTCTCAAACTCCTGGCCTTGAGCAATCCTTCTACATCAGCCTTCCAAATTGCTGGGATTATGGGCATGAGTCTCTCTACACATGGCCTCAACCCCCACTTGTGAAATGAAGGCTCTAACTTGAGTATGACATGCTAAGAATATTGGGGACCCAATAGCCCTTTCCTTGATTTTTGAGGCAGTCATTCCACATCAGGAGAGGTAAGCTGAGAAGATCTCAAACTACTGAAACCCCTCCACTGAGTGTTCTGCTCCTAGAGTGAAAGTCTTACTCAGAAGCTTGCCATTGTTCTCACCTCCAGCTACAGAACCTTGCTTAGAGATTTTGCCTGAGTGTGGGGAGAGTGAGGGAAAGAAGCAGGCTATCAAACAGGTAGTTCCCAGTCTCTTCCCCAAGAAGCTTAATTCATTTGCAACGAGTGTAGAGGCATTTAAACCTAAGAGCCCTCTCAAAAACAGTGAAAGTTGTGGTGAAAGGGAATCAAGAGGATATTCATTCCTCTAATGAAAATATAGCCTGGAATATGGCCAGTAAGTATGCAGGAGAAAACCAGGGAATAAAACACATAGGAGGGGCCTGCCTGGGTTCAGAATAAGTACTACCTCAGGAACTATTCCTTAGAAGGAGATACAAATTGATTAGATTAGTTCATAGTTGAATTTCTGCTCCAAGACACTGTAAAATAGGAGCTAAATGGCTGGGTGTGATCAGGGAAAACATGGAAGATAACTAGACCAATACCACTATGATTCCAAGGTAACCATGGAATACTCAAAACTTTGCCCTCCTGAGGAGCAACATCAGAGACCTAACAGTGTGAGTGGTAAGGAGGAGGGAAGGGAGATAGAGGTCACTGAAATAATTTATTCTAAAAAAAAAAGAAGGAAATAATAACAAGTTGTGGGAGCAGTACTAATATTTGCTACAATATGTTCTCAAATGTCCAGTTTCCAACAAAAAATTTTGAGGCATGCAGAGAAACAGGAGAGTATGACACATACACTGGGGGTGGGGGGAAACAGGCAACAGAAGTTGCCTGTGAGAGTGACTAGAAACTGGATTTAACAGGAAAATTTTGCAAATTAGGCATTATAATATATTCAAATAACTAAAGTAAAGCTTGATTAGAGGCATAAAGGAGATATAATGACAGTGTCACATCAAATAGAGAATGTCAATAAAGAGAATTTTTTTAAACAACCAAATGAGAATTCTGGAATTGAAAAGTACAATAACTGATATATAAAAAAAATCACTGTAGGACCTCAACAGTAGGTTTGGATTTGCAGAAAAAAGAAATAATGAACTTGGAGAACTATTGATAGAGGTTATGCATGCAGAGATTAAAAAAAATGAAGAAAAATAGGAGGGAAAGCAAGATGACTGAATAGAAGCCTCCACTGATCTTCCACTCCATAGGAACACCAAATTTAACAATGATTCACACAAAAAAAAAACCTTCCTGAGAACCAAAAATCAAATGAGTGATCACAGTACCTGGTTTTAACTTCATATCACTGAAAGTGGTACTGAAGAGGGTAGGAAATACAGTCTTGAATTGCTGACACCACCCCTCCTCCATCCCCAAGCAGTGACCACGTGGTACAGAGAGATAATCTGTGCATTTGGGAGAGGGAAACTGCAGTGATTGTGGGACTTTGCATTAAAACTTACTGCTGCCCTGTCAGTGGAAAGCAACATGGGGCAGAACTCACGTGACGCCCACAGAGGGAGCATTTACAGACATTCTAGCCAGAGTGGAATCACCCATCTCTCCAGTAAGAACTTGAGTTTCAGCAAGCTTCACCACAGTGGGCTAAAGTGCTCTGGGGTCCTGAATAAACATAAAAAGTAGTTAAGGCCACAAGGACTGCAAGTCTAGGAAAGTTCTAATGCGATGCTGAGCTTGAAGCCAGTAAACTTGGGGGGCACATGACCTAGTGTGACACCAAGGAGGGACGCTTAAAAAGTGCCTGTGCCACCCCTCCCCCAACACCAGACAGCCAGCCTAATGTGAAGCTCCAAAAAGACTCCTTCTGCTTGAGGAAAGAAGAGGGAAGAGCAAACTGAATTTTGCCTTGTAACTTGGCCACTAGCTCAGCCACAGCAGGATAGGGCAGCTGACAGAGTCATGAGGACCCCATTCCAAGCGCTAGCTCCTGCATAACATTTTGAGACACATCTTGGGCCAAAAGGAAACCCAGTGCCTTGAAGGGAAGGACCCAGTCCTGAAAAGATTCATCAACTGTTGACTAAGGAGCCCTTGAACCCTAAATAATCACCAGCAATAGCCAGGTACTATTTGCCGTGGACCTCTGGCAAGACTCCAAAAATGTGCTGGTTTCAGATGTGACCCAGAACATTCCTACATGTGGTGGCTATGGGAGAGACTTCTGCTTGAGAATAGCAGAGGAAAGAGTAAAGGGGATTTTGTCTTGTAGGTTAGGTACCAGCTCAGCCACAGTGGGAAAGAATACCAAGTGAGCTCTTGCAGTCACTGATTCCAGACCTTGGCTCTTAGATGGCATTTCTGGACCTGCATTGGGCCAGAGGTAAGCCCATTGCCCCAAAGGGTGGCAGAATTTGCCACAGGCTGATTAAAGAGCCCTTGGGCCTTAAGTGAATACCAGTGGTAGCCTGGCAGTGTTCCCCATGGGCCTGTGGGGTGGTAGCCATGGGAAGAGAATCCTCTGCCTATGAAAATGGGAGGAAAAAGAAGGAAGGACTTTGTCCTGTGGTTAGGGTGTCAGCTCAGGTACAGTAGAGTAGAGCACATGGCAGATTTGTAAGGTTTCTGACTCTAGGTCCTAGCTCCTGGATGGCATCTCTGGACATACCCAGGGCCCAGGAGAACTTGCCACCAGAAGGGAAGAACAGAAGCCTGGCTAGCTTTGTCACCTGCTGATTGGAGAGCCCTAGAGCCTTGAGCATACATAGGCAGTGGCCAGGTAGTGGTTACAGCGGGTCCTTGATGAGACTCAATGGTGTGCTGGCTTCAGTTCTCATCTAGTACAGTCCTAGTGTGATGGCCACAGCAGTACTTGTGTCACTCCTGCTCCTCTCCTAGCTCCAGGCAGCTTAGCACAGGGGGAGAGACTTCATTTGTTTGGGAGAAAATAAAGGAAAGAATAAGAGTCTCTGCCTGGTAAACCAGAAAATTGTTGCAGATTTTATCCAAGACAACAAAGGCAGTACTTCTATGAGTCTGCAAGAACCACAGCACTGCTAGACTTGGAATGCCCTCTAATGCAGATATGGAAGCAGTGACCAAAAACTTTATGATCACAACAACTAAGTACTTACAAATACCTGAAAAGCCTTCTCAAGAAGGACAGGTACAAAGAAGTCCAGACTGCAAAACTACAATAAATACCTAACCACTTAGTGCCCAGAAACTGTTCATCAAACATCCACAAGCATCAAGACTATTCAGGAAAACATGACCTCACCAAATGAATTAAATAAGGTACCAGGTATCAATCCCAGAGAGACAAATAAACGTGGCCTTTCAGAAAGAGAGTTCAAAATAGCTGTTTTGAGGAAGCTCAAATAAATTCAAGATAACACAGAGAAGCGAATCAGAATCCCTATCTGATACATTTAACAAAGAGATTGAAATAATTTAAAAGAAGCAAGCAGAAATTGTGGTGTTGCAAAAAGCAGTTGACATATACTGAAGAATGCATCAGAATTGATTAACCAGAAGGAAGAATTAGTGAGCTTGAAGACAGGCTATAGGAAAATACACAGTCAGAGGAGACAAAAGAAAAAAGAATATAAAACAATGAAGCATCCCTATGAGATCTAGAAAATAGCCTCAAAGGGGCAAATATAATAGTTATTGGCCTTAAACAGGAGGTAGAGAAACAGATATGGGTAGAAAGTTTATTCAAAGGGATAACAGAGAATGTCCCAAACCCGCAGAAAGATATCAATATTTATGTACAAGAAGGTTATAGAACACCAAGCAGATTTAACCCAAAGAATACTACCTTGAGGCATTTAATAGTCACTCCCAAAGGTCAACAATAAACAAAGAATGCTAGAAGCTGCAAGAAAAAAGAAACAAACAAACAAACAAAAAATAGACAATGCAGCATCTGGCAGCAGGTTTTCCAATGGAAACCTTACAGGTGGGGAGAGAGTGGCATAACATATTTAAAGTGCTAAAAGAAGAAACATGCTTATACTAGAATAGTATATCCCATAAAAATATCTTTTAAACGTAAAAGAAAAATGCTTTCCCAGACAAATGAAAACTGAGGCATTTCATCAACACCAGACCTGTCCTATAAGAAATGTTAAAGGGAGTTACTTAATCATAAACAAAATGATGTTAATGAGCAACAAGAAATCATCTGAAAGTATGAAACTCACTGATAATAGTGAGTATGGAGAAAAACATATAATATAACATTGTATTTGTGTTGTGCAAACTATTTATATCTTAAGTAGAAGGACTAAAAGATGAACAGATCAAAAATAACTACAAAAAGCTTTTTAAGACATAGACAGTAAAATAAGATATAAATAGAAAAAACAAAAAGTTAAAAAGCAGGGAGATGAAGTTAACATGTAGAGTTTATATTAGTTTTTTCATTGCTTCTTAGTTAATTTTTTATGCAATCAGTATTAAGTTGTAATCCGTTTAAAATAATGGGTTATACAATAGTATTTGCAAGCATCATGGCACCCTCATATCAAAAAATGTACAATCGATCGAAAAACGTAAAAAGCAAGAAATTAAAACATACACCACCAAAGAAAATCACCTCCACTAAAAGGATTACAGGAAGGAAGGAAAGAAGGAAGAGAAGGTCACAAAACAACCAGAAAACAATAAATAAATGGCAATAGTAAGTCCTTATTTATCAATAATAACATTGAATGTAAATGGACTAAATCAAATGAGAAAGAGTGGCTGATGGATTAAAAATCAAGATGCATTGATCTGTTGCCTACAAGAGGCATATTTCACCTATAATGACACACATAGACTGAAAATAAAAGGATGGAAAATATTTTATACTAATAGAAACCCAAAAAGAACAAGTGTAGTTATATCAGAAAAAATAGATTTCAAACAAAAGGTATAAGAAGAGACAAAGAAGGTCACTGTATAATGATAAAGAGATCATTTCAGCAAGAATATATAACATGGTAAATATATATGCACTCAATACTGGTGCACCCACATATATAAAGCACATATTGTTAGAGCTAAAGAGAGAGACCCCAAAACAATGATCGTTGGAGACTTCAGCACTCCACTTTCAGCATTAGAAAGATCATCCAGGCTGAAAATCAACAAAGAAATATCAGACTTGATAGTCACTATAGAACAAATGGATCTAATTGATATTTATGGAACATTTCATCCAATGACTGCAGAATACACATTATTTATGTTATATTATAGTGTAGATTAAGTCTGGTGTTTTTTGTTGATTTTTTATCTGGAAGATCTGTCCAATGCTGAAAGTGGGGTGTTGAATTCTCCAGCTATTATTGTATTGGAGTCTGTATTTCTCTTTAACTCTAATAATAATGGCTTTATATATCTGGGTGCTCCGGTGTTGGGTACATATATTTACAATTCTTATATCCTCTCGCTGAAATGGCCCCCATCTGTTTTTTGCTTTTTTGCTCATTAAAATATTGTGTCATTGGAAAGAGGAACAATGTATTGAATTCTAGTGGTATCATTGTTTAGTCTTATATTTATTTATTTATTATATTTATTATAGTTTGGAGTAAAGCGTTCCATAGTTTAGGATTACAACAAAAACTCTTGATGAAACCCACCTATTATCTCTCTGTTACTGAAACCACACAAAAGAGTTTTGTTGTCTGCATCTGAGAATGATAGCATCAAGATCCTTGCATATGTGGAACTACCTTCTGTTTTTGCATTTAGCCTAATACAGTATTGAATTAACACCTCTTTACCTTCTTATATTTCATACTGGGGAAATTTAAATCCACATGCTGTGTCCGTGGCATGAAGCCTTGCCTTTCAATTACTTTGTCTTTCCGAGATCTGTATGGGCTACTTATTGATCATGAATTAAATTGAACTCCATTCAGAGGCAAATGAAATGGGCTGTTAGGCAGAGAATTCAATTAGAAGGCAGAAGACCTGTCGAAAACTTGAAGGCCTTAACACCTTGTGCCACAATATCCAAGTGTTTTATCATAAACTCCTTCCATTTTTGTAAAACACTCTTTTTGTGCTGCTCAATACCTTAACCAAAATTAACTTTTCCTCCCTGTCGACACCACTCATGACTACAACAGTGTCCCTAAAATGCTCCACTGACTCATGAACCAGGTCTTCTCAGACCAAGGCTACCATCTCCTAATTCTTTTTTTGAAAATACTTATTTCTTCTCCTCTAGGTTAAAGTTTGCTTAACAGTATATTATTCTCCAGCTAGATGGTCAAACAGAATGTGCCAACATGTATATCCAAACTAGTCGTCCAGTGTTTCTCAAAACCTTAAAAAATGAATGCTATCCTTTCGAGGGACAGCTTTCATTCAAAACCAAAAATACTCCTGTGCGGTACAGAATATACTATTTCATGTAATTAATGCTTTTATCTTCTATGTTTTCTAGCTGCTACCACCAGCACCACAACCTACAAGTAGACTCAGGAAATTATCCAGCCATTCTTGCTTTGTTCCTTATCTTAGAGGGAAAAGTTCTTATTTCTCACCAGTAAGTATGATGTTAGCTGTGCATTTTGTGTATATATTCTTATGAAGTTGAAGAAGTTCCCTTCTATTCTGAATTTGCTGAGATTTGTTTTCATGGGAGTTGAATTTTGTCAAATATTTTTTTCTGTGCTTATTGAATATGATTATGTAATTTTTCTTCTTTAGCTTATTGATGTGATTTATTATATTAATTGATTTTCAAATGTTGAACTAACTTTGCATGCCTGGGAAAATTACCACTTGATTGTGGTATATAGTTATTTTTCTGTATTGTTAGATTTGATATGTTAATGTTTTATTGAGAATTTTTGCATTTATGCTCATCAGAAATATTGGTCTATAGTTTTATTTTCTTGTAATGTCTTTGATTTTGTTATTATGGTAATGCTGGCTTTATAATATGAATTAGAAATTATCTTTGCTTTTATCCTCTGAAAAATATTACAAATAATTGGTATTATTTCTTCCTTAAATGTTTGTAGAATTCCCCAGTGAACATAACTGGACCTGGTACTTTTGGTTTGGGGAGGTTATTGATATTTATTTAATATATTTTAAAATTATTTTTATTATTTCTTTAAATTTCAACTTTTATTTTAGATACAGGGAGTACATGTGCAGGTTTGTCACATGGTTATATTGCATGATGCTGAGGTTTATGGTATGGATCCTGTCACCCAGGTAGTGAGCATAGTAGCCAATAGGTAATTTTAATGTCTGTAATGGATATAGGGCTAGTCAAATTATATATTTATTTTGCATGACTTTTGTTAGATTGTGCCTTTTAAGAAATGGGTCATCCAGGTTATCAAATAATGAATATAGAGTTGTTCATAATATTTCTTTCTTACCCTTTTAATGTCCATGGGATCTTTAGTGATGTCTCCTCTTTCATTTCTGATATTATTAATTTGTGTCTTCTCACTTTCTTTCTTAGCCTGGCTACAGGCTTATCAATTTTATTGATCTTTTCGAAGAACCAGCATTTGGTTTTGCTGATTCTCTTTATTAATTTCCTGTTTTCAATGTCATTGATTTCTGATCTGATCTGTACTATTTCTTTTCTTCTGCTAACTTTGGATTCAATTTGCTTCCTTTTTTTTCTAGTTTCTTAAGGTGTAAGCTTAGATTATTGATTTTGTTTGTTTTTTCTTTTCTCATATGTGCCTTCAGTGCTATAAATTTCCCTCTCAGCACTGCTTTCACTGCATGCCACAAATTTGGATAAGCTGTCATTTCATTTTCAATTAGCTCAAAATATTTTTAAGTTTCTATTAAGATTTCTTCTTCTAAAAAAGAGATATCTTCTCTAAACAAAACCATGTTATTTGGAGATAAGTATACATCCATGAAACTATCAGCATAATTGATGAATTGATGCCATAAAACCACCTGTCACTTTCAAAAGTTTTCTCCTGCCTTCTTATTTATTCGTGTGTGTGTGTGTGTGTGTGTGTGTTGAGAACACTTAATATAAGATCTACCTTCTTAGCAAATTTTTTTGAGACAAAGCCTTACTCTTTCACCCAGGCTTGAGGGCAGTGGCACAATCATGGCTCACGCAGCCTTGAACTCCGGGGCTCAATCAATCTTCCCATCTCAGTCTCCTGAGGAGCTGGAACTATAAGTGCACACTGCCACACTGAGCTAATTTATTTTTTATTTTTTGTAGAACCAAGTTCTTGCTGTTTCCCAGGCTGGTCTCAAACTGCTGGATTCAAGTGATCCTCCTGCCTCAGCCTCTCAAAGTGTTGAAATTACAGGCATGAGCCACCACACCTAGCTAAAATTTTAAGTATACAATACAGTATTATTAGCCATAGGCTCTATGCTGTACAATATATCCCTAGGACTTATTCAACTTATATAACTGAAAATTGTATTCGTTGTCTAATAACTTTGATTCTGCCTCATCGTGTTCCCTTCAACAACCATTCCTCTCTCTGCTTCTATGAGTTTGACTATTTTAGATTCATCACACAGGTGGTATTATGCAGTATTTATCCTTGTGAAGGTGTTTGGCTAATTTCACTTAGACTATTATCCTCCACACTCATCCACATGTCACAAATGTCAGGATTTCCTTCTTTCAAAAGGCTGAATAATATTTCATTGTATGTGTATATTACATTTTCTTTATCCATTCATCTATCAATAAACATTTAAATTGAGTCTCTTTGGCTTGTGCATTATTTAGAAGTCTGTTGTTTGACTGCCAAGTATTTTGGGATTTTCCAGCTATCTTTCGGTTATTAACTTCTCATTTAATTCCATTGTGGTTTGAGAGCAGACATTGTATGATTCATAGCCATACAAATTTGTTAAGGTGTTTTGTGGCCCAGAATGTCATCAGTCTTGGCGAATGTTTTGTGTTAGCTTGAGAACAATGTATAATCTACTGTTGTTTGATGAAGTACCTTTTAATTGGTGTTAATTAAATCTATTTGATTAATGGTGCTGTTGATTTTCTCTAGGTCCTTATTAATTTTCTGCCTGTTAAATCTGTCCATTACTGAAAAAGACATGTTAAAGTCTCCAATTATAATAGTGAATGTATCTATCCCCTTTTACAGTTTTATAATTTTTTGCCTCATATATTTTGATCCTTTTGTTAGGTACCTACACATTAAGGATTGTTAGCCCTGTTGTATAATTGGCCCTCATCATTATGTAGTAAACCTCTTTATCCTGATACTTTTTTTTTTTGCTCTGAAGTCTGCTTTGTCTGAAATTAATACAGCTACTACCACTTTATTTTTATTAGTATCAACATGGCATATCATTCTCCATCCATTTTGCTTTATATATATATATGTGTGTTTATGTTTAAAGTGGATTCCTTATAGAAACTATATGTCTGGGCATTGCTTCTTGACTCCCTCTGACAATTTCTGTCTTTTAATTGGGTTATTTAGACCATTGACATTTAAAGTGATTATTTGTAAAGGTCTAAACTTTACTTTGCTTACTAAAACTCATAGATTTTGTTGCCAAAAATAGGATTTTTAAAGCCTGAGAGACAAAAAGTAATCATTTTTTATAAATCTGTTATAGACCAGTCTCAAGAGACACATTTATATCAGTGTTTAACAGAAGTTCAAGATTCAGACCAAAATGCACGCATATATAACCCCTTACTTGACTCTTGCAATAAATTCAGGTGCTAAAAGACCATTTAATGTTTATAAAATCCATTATTTAACTACAGCACTTTGGCTCTATCATGTATGTTACTGGCATGTTTGAGTTATTAAGTCAGACTGCATTCAAAATAGCACACGGCTGCAATTCAGTGTGAGGAGACTGCCTATAAAACACCTGCTTAATCCTATTTACTCTTTATAACCAGAGACTTTCTGACTGCACTTTACAATGAATGTGCCCAGAATCCTGATTTCCTATATGTCTAAATTCTGCAATGTCTATATTTCAAATATAAACCTAGCCAACTACTTTTTATTTTATTTTATTTTATTTTATTTTAAGGTCAAAGGATACATGTGCAGGACGTGCAGGTTTGTTACATAGGTAAATGTGTGCCATAGTGGTTTGCTGCACCTAACAAGCCATCACCTAAGTATTAAGCCCTGCATACATTCACTATTTATCCTGATGTTCTCCCTACCCCCACACCCCCAACAGGCCCCAGTGAGTGTTGTTCCCCTTCCTGTGTCCATGTGTTCTTATTGTTCAGCTCCCACATATGAATGAGAATATGCAGTGTTTGGTTTTCTGTTCCTGGGTTAGTTTGCTGAGGATAATGGCTTCCAGCTTCATCCATGTCTCTGCAAAGGACATGATCTCATTCCTTTTTATGGCTATATAGTATTTCATGGTGTATACGTACCACATTTTCTTTATCCAATCTATCATTGATGGGCATTTGGGTTGATTCCATGTCTTCACTATTGTGAATAGTGCTGCAGTGAACATACACATGCATGTATCTTTATAATAGAATGATTTATATTCCTTTGGGTATATACCCAGTAATGGGATTCCTGGATCAAATAATATTTCTGGTTCTAGATCCTTGAGGAATCACCAAACTGTCTTCTACAATGGTTAAACTAATTAACATTCCCACTGACAGTGTAAAAGCATTTCTATTTCTCCACAGCCTCACCAGCATCCGTTGTTTTTGCCTTTTTTTTTTTCGATCTGGATGCCTTTTATTTTATTTTTTCTTGCCTATTGAACTAAAAACCTGTAGTACAATGATGAGTAGAAGTGGTAAGAACAGATATACTTGACTTGTTCATCAGTTTAGAAGAAAAGCATTCAGTCTTTTATGATTATTAAGTATGACATAGCTATAAGATTTTCATAGATGTCCTTTATCAGGTTGAGAAACTTTCCACCAACTTTTTTTTTTTTTTTAAGACAGTCAAATCACCTTTTATTCTTAAGAAGTGTCATTGAATTCAGTTAACACCTTATCAAGTGCTAATAAAACCTTTCTTAGAAGATGTAAATGGTTAAGCCCTAGTCCTTGTACAGTGATTTTTGAATCTTAGAAGTTCAGAATCAAGTTAATTTCTAAATTTTTTTTTCCATGTTCTTTTTTTTTTTAATTATTATTATACTTTAAGTTCTAGGGTGCATGTGCATAATGTGCAGGTTTGTTATATATGTATACTTGTGCCATGTTGGTGTGCTGCACCCATCAACTCGTCAGCACCCATCAACTCATCATTTACATCAGGTATAACTCCCAATGCAATCCCTCCCCCCTCCCCCCTCCCTATGATAGGCCCTGGTGTGTGATGTTCCCCTTCCCGAGTCCAGGTGATCTCATTGTTCAATTCTCACCTATGAGTGAGAACATGTGGTGTTTGGTTTTCTGTTCTTGCGATAGTTTGCTGAGAATGATGGTTTCCAGCTGCATCCATGTCCCTACAGAGGACACAAACTCATCCTTTTTTATGGCTGAATAGTATTCCATGGTGTATATGTCCCACATTTTCTTAATCCAGTCTGTCACTGATGGACATTTGGGTTGATTCCAAGTCTTTGCTATTGTGAATAGTGCCGCAATAAACATACGTGTGCATGTGTCTTTATAGCAGCATGATTTATAATCCTTTGGGTATATACCCAGTAAAGGGATGGCTGGGTCATATGATACTTCTAGTTCTAGATCCTTGAGGAATCACCATACTGTTTTCCATAATGGTTGAACTAGTTTACAATCCCACCAACAGTGTAAAAGTGTTCCTATTTCTCCACATCCTCTCCAGCACCTGTTGTTTCCTGACTTTTTAATGATTGCCATTCTAACTGCTGTGAGATGGTACCTCATGGTGGTTTTGATTTGCATTTCTCTGATGGCCAGTGATGATGAGCATTTTTTCATGTGTCTGTTGGCTGTATGAATGTCCTCTTTTGAGAAATGTCTATTCATATCCTTTGCCCACTTTTTGATGGGGTTGTTTGTTTTTTTCCTGTAAATTTGTTTGAGTTCTTTGTAGGTTCTGGATATTAGCCCTTTGTCAGATGAGTAGATTGCAAAAATTTTCTCCCACTCTGTAGGTTGCCTGTTCACTCTGATGGTAGTTTCTTTTGCTGTGCAGAAGCTCTTTAGTTGAATTAGATCCCATTTGTCAATTTTGGCTTTTGTTGCCATTGCTTTTGGTGTTTTAGACATGAAGTCCTTGCCCATGCCTATGTCCTGAATGGTATTACCTAAGTTTTCTTCTAGGGTTTTTATGGTATTAGGTCCAACATTTAAGTCTCTAATCCATCTTGAATTAATTTTTGTATAAGGAGTAAGGAAAGGATCCAGTTTCAGCTTTCTACTTATGGCTAGCCAATTTTCCCAGCACCATTTATTAAATAGGGAATCCTTTCCCCATTTCTTGTTTCTCTCAGGTTTGTCAAAGATCAGATGGCTGTAGATGTGTGGTATTATTTCTGAGGACTCTGTTCTGTTCCATTGGTCTATATGTCTGTTTTGGTACCAGTACCATGCTGTTTTGGTTACTGTAGCCTTGTAGTATAGTTTGAAGTCAGGTAGACGGATGCCTCCAGCTTTGTTCTTTTGACATAGGTTTGTCTTGGCAATGCGGGCTCTTTTTTGATTCCATATGAACTTTAAAGCAGTTTTTTCCAATTCTGTGAAGAAACTCATTGGTAGCTAATGGGGATGGCATTGAATTTATAAATCACCTTGGGCACTATGGCCATTTTCACGATATTGATTCTTCCTATCCATGAGCACGGTATGTTCTTCCATTTGTTTGTGTCCTCTTTTATTTCACTGAGCAGTGGTTTGTACTTCTCCTTGAAGAGGTCCTTTACATCCCTTGTCAGTTGGATTCCTAGGTATTTTATTCTCTTTGAAGCAATTGTGAATGGAAGTTCATTCATGATTTGGCTCTCTGTTTGTCTGTTACTGGTGTATAAGAATGCTTGTGATTTTTGCACATTCATTTTGTATCCTGAGACTTTGCTGAAGTTGCTTATCAGCTTAAGGAGATTTTGGGCTGAGACAATGGGGTTTTCTAAATATACAATCATGTCATCTGCAAACAGGGACAATTTCACTTCTTCTTTTCCTAACTGAATACCCTTTATTTCTTTCTCTTGCCTGATTGCCCTAGCCAGAACTTCCAACACTATGTTGAATAGGAGTGGTGAGAGAGGCCATCCCTGTCTTGTGCCAGATTTCAAAGGGAATGCTTCCAGTTTTTGCCCATTCAGTATGATATTGGCTGTGGGTTTGTCATAAACAGCTCTTATTATTTTGAGATACGTTCCATCAATACTGAATTTATTGAGCGTTTTTAGCATGAAGGGCTGTTGAATTTTGTCAAAGGCCTTTTCTGCATCTATTGAGATAATCATGTGGTTTTTTTCTTTTGTTCTGTTTATATGCTGGATTACGTTTATTGATTTGCGTATGTTGAACCAGCCTTGCATCCCAGGGATGAAGCCCACTTGATCATGGTGGATAAGCTTTTTGATGTGCTGCTGGATCCGGTTTGCCAGTATTTTATTCAGGATTTTTGCATCAATGTTCATCAGGGATATTGGTCTAAAATTCTCTTTTTTTGTTGTGTCTCTGCTAGGCTTTAGTATCAGGATGATGTTGGCCTCATAAAATGAGTTAGGGAGGATTCCCTCTTTTTCTATTGATTGGAATAGTTTCAGAAGGAATGGTACCAGCTCCTCCTTGTACCTCTGGTAGAATTCAGCTGTGAATCCATCTGGTTCTGGACTTTTTTTGGTAGGTAGGCTATTAATTATTGCCTCAATTTCAGAGCCTGCTATTGGTCTATTCAGGAATTCAGCTTCTTCCTGGTTTAGTCTTGGGAGAGTGTAAGTGTCCAGGAAATTATTCATTTCTTCTAGGTTTTCTAGTTTATTTGCATTGAGGTGTTTACAGTATTCTCTGATGGTAATTTGTATTTCTGTGGGATCGGTGGTGATATCCCCTTTATCATTTTTTATTGTGTCTATTTGATTCTTCTCTCTTTTCTTCTTTATTAGTCTTGCTAGTGGTCTGTCAATTTTGTTGATCTTTTCAAAAAACCAACTCCTGGATTCATTGATTTTTTGGAGAGTTTTTTGTGTCTCTATCTCCTTCAGTTCTGCTCTGATCTTAGTTATTTCTAGCCTTCTGCTAGATTTCGAATGTGTTTGCTCTTGCTTCTCTAGTTCTTTTAATTGTGATGTTAGAGTGTCAATTTTAGATCTTTCCTGCTTTCTCTTGTGGACATTTAGTGCTATAAATTTCCCTCTACACAATGTTTTAAATGTGTCCCAGAGATTCTGGTATGTTGTATCTTTGTTGTCATTGGTTTCAAAGAACATCTTTATTTCTGCCTTCATTTCGTTATGTACCCAGTAGTCATTCAGGAGCAGATTGTTCAGTTTCCATGTTGAGTGGTTTTGATTAAATTTCTTAGTCCTGAGTTCTAGTTTGATTGCACTGTGGTCTGAGAGACAGTTTGTTATAATTTCTGTTCTTGTACATTTGCTGAGGAGTGCTTTACTTCCAACTATGTGGTCAATTTTGGAATAAGTGAGATGTGGTGCTGAGAAGAATGTATATTCTGTTGATTTCAGGTGGAGAGTTCTGTAGATGTCTATTAGGTCCACTTGGTGCAGAGCTGAGTTCAATTCCTGGATATCCTTGTTAACTTTCTGTCTCGTTGATCTGTCTAATGTTGACAGTGGGGTGTTAAAGTCTTCCATTATTATTGTATGGGAGTCTAAGTCTCTTTGTAAGTCTCTAAGGACTTGCTTTATGAATCTGGGTGCTCCTGTATTGGTCGCATATATATTTAGGATAGTTAGCTCTTCCTGATGAATTGATCCCTTTACCATATATAATGGCCTTCTTTGTCTCCTTTGATCTTTGATGGTTTAAAATCTGTTTTATCATAGACTAGGATTGCAACCCTGGCTTTTTTTTGTTCTCCATTTGCTTGGTAGGTCTTCCTCCATCCCTTTGTTTGGAGCCTATGTGTATCTGCATGTGAGATGGGTCTGCTGAATACAGCAAACTGATGGTTCTTGACTCTTTATCCAATTTGCCACTCTGTTTCTTTTTATCGGACCATTTAGTCCATTTACATTTAAGGTTAATATTGTTATATGTGAACTTGCTCCTGTCATTATGATATTAGCTGGTTATTTTGCTCACTAGTTGATGCAGTTTCTTCCTAGCATCGATGGACTTTACATTTTGACATGTTATTGCATTGACTGGTACCTGTTGTTTCTTTCCATGTTTAGTGCTTCCTTCAGGATCTCTTGTAGGGCAGGTCTAGTGGTGACAAAATCTCTAAGCAGTTACTTGTCTTAAAGGATTTTATTTCTCCTTCACTTATGAAACTTAGTTTGGCTGGATATGAAATTTGGGGTTGAAAATTCTTTTCTTTAAAAATGTAGAATATTGGCCCCCACTCTCTTCTGGCTTGGAGAGGTTCTGCTGAGAGATCTGCTGTTAGTCTAATGGGCTTCCCTTTGTGGGTAACCCAACCTTTCTCTCTGGCAGCCCTGAACATTTTTTCCTTCATTTCAACTTTGGTGAATCTGACAATTATGTGTTTTTGAGTTGCTCTTCTCAAGGAGTATCTTTCTGGCATTCTCTGTATTTCCTGAATTTGAATGTTGGCCTACCTTACTAGGTTGGGGAAGTTCTCCTGGATGATATTATGCAGAGTGTTTTCCACCTTGGTTCCATTTTCCCCATTGCTTTCAGGCACACCAATCAGACGTAGATTTGGTCTTTTCACATAATCCCATATTTCTTGGAGGCTTTGTTCATTTCTTTTTACTCTTTTTTCTCTACATTTCTCTTCTCACTTCATTTCATTCATTTGATCTTCAATCACTGATACTCTTCTTCCAGTTGATCCAGTCGGTTACTGAAGGTTGTGCTTTTCTGCACTGCTTTGTCCCCATCATTGTGGTTTTATCTGCCTTTGGTCTTTGATGATGGTGACGTACTGATGGGGTTTTGGTGTGGGTGTCCTTTGTGTTTGTTAGTTTTCCTTCTAACAGTCAGGACCCTCAGTTGTAGGTCTGTTGGAGTTTGCTTGAGGTCCACTCCAGACCCTGTTTGCCTGGGTATCAGCTGCAGAGGCTGCAGAAGATAGAATATTGCTGAACAGCGAGTGTTGCTGTCTGATTCTTGCTCTGGAAGCTTCATCTCAGGGGTGTACCCTGCCATGTGAGGTGTGAGGTGTCGGTCTGCCCCTAGTAGGGGATGTCTCCCAGTTAGGCTACTCAGGGGTCAGGGACCCACTTGAGCAGCCAGTCTGTCTGTTCTCAGATCTCAGCCTCTGTGCTGGGAGATCCACTGCTCTATTCAAAGCTGTCAGACAGGGGCATTTACCTTTGCCGAGTTTTCTGGTGCCTTTTGTTTAGGTATGCCCTGTCTCCAGAGGAGGAGTCTGCAGAGGCAGGCTGGCCTCCTTGAGCTGTGGTGGGCTCCACCCAATTCGAGCTTCACGGTGGCTTTGTTTACCTACTTAAGCTTCAGCAATGGCGGGCACCCCTCCCCCATCCTTGCTGCCGCCTTGCAGTTATATCTCAGACTGCTGTGCTAGCAATGAGGGAGGCTCTGTGGGCATGGGACCCTCTGGGCCAGGTGTGGGATATAATCTCCTGGTGTGCCATTTGCTGAGACCCTTGGTAAAGCGCAGTATTAGGGTGGGAGTTACCCAATTTTCCAGGTGTTCTGTGTCTCAATTTCCTTTGGCTAGAAAAAGGAATTCCCTTCCCCCTTGTGCTTCCCAGGTGAGGTGATGCATTGCCCTGCTTCAGCTCTCACTGGTTGGGCTGCACCCATGGACCAGCGCCAACTGTCTGACACGCCCCTGTGAGATGAACCCGGTACCTCAGTTGAAAATGCAGAAATCACCCATCTTCTGTGTCGCTCACACTGGGAACTGGAGGCTAGAGCGGTTCCTATTTGGCCATCTTGGGCGTGCCCCCCTCTTGTTGTCATTCTTTTAGCAGATGATCCAGTTATGTTCATAACACAATTCCTTCTTCCATTTGGTAAGCATGCATCTAATCTCAGTTCAATTTTCAAAGTTTTTTCTATACTACTTTGGTTCTGCCTCATGCATGAATCACCCAGGGGTTTGTCTGAGACTTGGGTCATGGCTTAGAACTCTTCCATTTTTAAAGTTTTGCTACACTGCTTTTGGTCTGTCCCAAGTCTATGCTTTTCAGCAGTAAGCCCAATATTGTGCAAGTCCATATATAGAATTAAAGGATCTTCTTTTCTTGTTTTCCCCTCCTCAAAATTCTTCCCAACTCTTTCTGGCCAATAGAGCCCTATCCGCCACTTCCTCTGACCAGAAATATGGGACTTTTATTGGGATTTTAGCTGTCCACACCACTAGTTTGCCATGCACCTCCTTGACTTGTTTGTTCTTGTTTTCTTTTCAGAGTCCTTGGGTAGTTGCTTTCTGCATTTATCTAAAATTTTTCATTTTATTTAGGTATAGAAATAGGTTGTTAGTGGTTTTACCTTGCCATGCTAGATGAGGAATTCTTGAATAACCTTTTAAGCCAATTAACCTCTCTTAGACTTAGTTTCCTTATTGTAGAATGTGAGTAATAATTCTTGTTCTATCTATTTCACAGCATTGTTGGGAAAGTACTATGAGATAATATACATGAAAGAATTATTCCATATTAACCTTTCTCTGGCTGGCATGATGCCCATTCACTATGACTCCCACATAATAGGGAAATCTTCTGAAAAAAATAGTTTAACTTCTTATTTGGAATAATTTTAGACTTACAGAAAAGTTGCAAAAACAGTACAGTGAGCTCATATATATATCCCTCACCAGTTTCATCTAGTGTTAATAGTTTACACAACCAGAACACAATGATCAAAACCAGAAAATTAACAGTAATTTCATGCTATTAATCAAATTACAGAAGTTTTTCTAATTTCACCACTTTTTCTTTGAATGTGCTTTTTCTGATCTAGTATCCAATTCAAGGCCCCACATCAGCAATAATCCCTCAGTCTTTGGTCTCTAATGACCATGATATTTTTGATGATTATTATTCTGTATAATGTCTCTCAATTTGAATACATCTGATATTTTCTACTGATTAGGTCAAGGTTATGGATTTTTGGCAATAATACCACAGAAGCGACATTGTACATCATATCACATCATATCCACGTGAAGTTGGCATAAATTACTATTGGAGATGGTAACCTTGATCGGTTGATAAAAGTGGTGTCTACTAGGTTTCTCCATTGAAAGTCTCCTAATTTTCTCTTTATAATTAATAAATATATTGTAGCAGATATCTTGAGAATATGCAAATGTCCTGTTCCTTCTCAAATATTCACCTGCTAATTTTAGCATGTATCAATGGGTCTTATCTACAGCAACTATTACTGTGCTGTTTGCCTAATTGTGATTTTCTATTTCTCTCATTCCTTCTACATGTATTAATTGTAATTCTTTCCTAAATAAGAGCTTTCCTTTCTTCCCATTGATTTGTTATTAAATTATCTATTTACATCAGTACAGATTTATGCATATTTATTTTATGAGTTATAATTCAATACTATCATTATTTATTTTGTTGCTTAAATGGTTCTAGTGTTGGCCATAAGAACTTTTACAGGTTGGCTCCTTGTCCTTTCAATATGCCTCCATCTTATTTTAAACAAGTCCTTATTTTCTTGCACCACAAAATGTGCCAGGATAATCTTATACTTTTTCTGCCCCAATTCTGGAATCAACTTCTTCTCCAAGGAACCTGGTTCCTTTTTTTGGAGGTCATTCCAGTTTTATTAATTTTTCTTTTAATGTTCTTTTTCTGTTCCAGTATCCCTTCCAAGGTCCTACATTTTACTAGTTGTTGTTGGTTATAAGCCAAGATTTTGGTTCTAGTTGTGTTTGTTGCTCCTAGAATTTTATTACTCTAGGCCCTTTCAGTGGATAGAGGTAGGAAATATACACACAAATACACACTCACACATACCTATATTTATTTCTACATTTGTTTATCTATCTATCTAATCTATTTTTAAAAACCTGAGTTCACACTGATACCTCTGATTGTAGTCCAACGCTTTTGGTTTATTATAACCTTTCCTCTACCTATATTGTAACTTCTTCCTCTGACTGTGAAAAATCTACTATTATCTACAGTAGGTATAATTTTTCTTAGTATACACATAAAATATTTTCAAAATTAATAAGACCCCTGTAAGGAATAAGTTTACATAGTAGAGTATGGTATTTGTATATAATTGCTTTTGTCTTTAAGCCTACTGTGTCCAGTCAAACTACTGTTTTCCAAAATTACTGTACTGGTTTCCTAGAACTGCTGTAACAAAGTACCCAAAACTGGGTGGCCTCTTGGTTAGGGAATCTAGAAGTCCAAAATTAAGGTGCTGGCAAAGTTGGTTTCTTCTGAGGGCTGTATGAAGTAGAATCCCTTCTATGTCTCTCTCCTAGCTTCTAATGGTTTGCTGGCAATCTTTGTTTTATAAATGCATCACTCCAATCTCTGCTTTCATCTTCACATGACATTCCTCCATTATGTATGTTTTTTCTGCCTTCTGTGCGTGTCTGTTTCTGTGTCCAAATTCTTCCTTTTCATATGGGCATAAGTCATATTGGATTAGGGCCCATCCTAATGGCCTCATTTCAACTTGACTATCCCTATTTCCAAATAAAGTCACATTCTGAAATACTAGGTGTTGGCGCTTCAACATATATTTTTTTGGGAGACGCACTTCAACCCATAGTACTTGCATTAGTTCTTTTCTTCCCCATCTGCTTCAGTTATATTGTAGTTGTACTGGGCATTCTTAATACAGTCATATATATTATTTACTGTTTGTATTCCATTTTGGGTCCTCCCCCTACTCTCACCCTTAGTATGACTGATTTTAACTATTTACTTATTTTGGAAGTATGTGAAACATTACTATGGTACTAAGAGTTAACGTTATGTAAAAAGACATATTGAAACAAGGGTCCCTCCTCTTTCATCCTTTACTACCTTATTCCCATTTTCATATTCTGTTGACCCATTTCACAACAATCCCATGGAAGTAGCCTCTTTAGTTCCTGGTTTATCCTTCCTATATTTATTTTGCACAAATGAGCAAATACAGGCTGATTTTCTCATATTTCCTTTTCTTTCATAAAGGTTAATATACTAAAGATATTCTTTGATACATCACCTTTTTCACTTAATAGTATGTCCTAAAACCATGCCAAATCATTTCACAGTTTCTTCATTCATTTTTACACCTACATAGCACTTGTGACAGGCAAACTCCAAGGTTGTTCCATAATCTGTGCCTCTTAATGTTCACGTCCTTGTGTAATTCCCTGCCCTTGAGTATGGGCATGGCTTGTGACTTGTCTCTATTCAGTAGGATATGGCAATGGGAGGCCAGCACAGTGGCTCATGCCAGTAATCCCAGCCCTTTGGGAGGCCAAAGCTGGTGGACTGCTTGAACTGAGAAATTCAAGACCATCCTGGGCAATATGGCAAAACCCCATCTCTACTAAAAAATACAAAAGTGAGCTGGGCATGGTGGCATGTGCATGTAGTCCTAGCTACTAAGGAGGCGGAGTCTAGAGGATCAGTGGAGCCCAGAAGGTGGAGGTTGCAGTGAGCTGAGATCATGCCACTGCACTCCGGCCTGGCAACAGGGCAAGACCCTGTATCAAAGGAGGAGGAGGAGGAGGAGGGAGGGTAGAGGGGGAGGGGAGAGGGGGAGGAGGAGGACAAAGGTGATGGGATGTCAATTCCATGATTATATTGCATAACACTGTTACTTCCATCTTGCAAGCAGACTCTCTACATTGAATCTCTCCCTTGCTAGCATTGATGAAGGAAGCCAACACATGGAGAGTTTCACATGGCCAGGAACTATGGGAAGCCTCTAGTTCCTGAGGACAGATTCCAGCTGACAGCCAGCAAGTAGCTGAGGCCCTTGGTCTAACAATCCTCAAGGAATTGAACCCAGCAAACAATGATACTAGTTTAAAAGATGATCCCTCTTTAGTAGAGCCTCAGATGACTTCCAGTGTTGGTCAATACTGGATTGCAGTCTTACCCAGTTAAGATGTATCAGGATTCCTGACCCCCAGGAACTTAGAAATAATAAATATGTGTTTTTTAAAGCCACTCAGTTTGTGATCATTTGTTACACAGCAATATATTACTAATACAACAATTCATTGTTCAGATGTACCATAGTTTATTTGACTGCTATTCTATGTGTAAGCATTTAGGTTATTTCCAATATTCTGCAATTGCCAACAATGTTGCAATGAATAACCCATGCATATGTGCTTTCATGTTGTTGGAGATATATCTTCAAAGTCAGTCCCTAGAAGTAGAGTTTCTGGGTAAAAATGTAAATGCAGAATTTGCTGGCAAGATGGTCAAATGGGAATGGCTCCGGTCTGCAGCTCCCAGCGAGACTGACACAGAAGGCAGGTGATTTCTGCATTTCCAACTGAGATACCCAGTCCATCTCATTGGGACTGGTTGGACAATGGGTGCAGCCCACAAAGGGCAAGCCGAAGCAGGGTGGGGCATCACCTTACCCAGGAAGCGCAAGGGGTCGGGGGATTTCCCTCCCCTAGCAAAGAGGAGCCATGAGAGACTGTACCTGGAGGAATGGTGCACTCCAGCCCAGATACTGCACTTTTCCCATAGTCTTCACAACCAACAGACCAGGAGATTCCCTCTGGTATGTACACCACCAGGGCCCTGGGTTTCAAGCACAAAACTGGGTTGCCATTTGGGCAGACACTGAGCTAACTGCAGGAGTTTTGTTTTGTTTTGTTTTGTTTTGTTTTGTTTTCCATACCCAGTGGCACCTGCAAGGCCAGCAAGACAGAACTGTTCCCTTCCCTGGAAAGGGGGCTGAAGCCAGGGAGCCAAGTTGTCTGGCTCAGCAGGTCCCACCCCAACGGAGCCCAGCAAGCTAAGATCCACTGGCTTGAAAATCCGACTGCTTGCTGGCACAGCAGTCTGAGTTCGACCTGGGACGCTCAAGCTTGGTTGAGGGAGAGGTGTCTGCCATTACTGAGGCTTGAGTGCACAGTTTTCCCCTCACAGTGTAAACAAAGCCACCAGGATGTTCAAACTGGATGGAGCCCACCACAGCTCAGCAAGGCCGCTACGGTCAGACTGCCTGTCTAGATTCCTCCTCTCTGGGCAGGCATCTCTGCAAAAAGGGCAGCAGCCCCAGTCAGGGACTTATAGATGAAATTCCCATCTTCCTGGGACAGAGCACCTGGGGGAAGGGGCGGCTGTGGGTGCAGCTTCAGCAGACTTAAACATCCCTGCATGAGGGCTCTGAAGAGAGCAGCGGATCTCCCAGCATAGCGTTCAAGCTCTGATAAGGGACAGACTACCTCGTCAAGTGGGTCCCTGACCCCCGAGTATCCTGACTGGGAGACACATTCCAGTAGGAAGCGACAGTCATCTCATACAGGAGAGCTCTGGCTAGCATCTGGCAGGTGCCCCTCTGGGATGAAGCTTCCAGACAAAGAAACAGGCAGCAACCTTTGCTGTTCTGCAGCCTCTGCTGGTGATACCCAGGCAAACAGATTCTATAGTGGACCTCCAGCAAACTCCAGCAGACCTGCAGCAGAGGGGACTGACTGTTAGAAGGAAAACTAACAAATAGAAAGGAATAGTATGAACATCCAGAAAAACAAAATGTCCACTCAGAGACCCCCATTCAAAGGTCAGCAATGTGAAAGACCAAAGGTAGATAAATCCATGAAGATGGGGAGAATCCAGTGCAAAAAGGCTGAAAATTCCAAAACCAGAACACCTCTTCTCCTCCAAATGATCACAATTCCTCACCAGCAAGGGAACAAAACTGGACAGAGAATGAGTTTGACGAATTGACAGAAGCAGGCTTCAGAAGGTGGGAAATAACAAACTCCTCTGAGCTAAGGGAGTACGTTCTAAGCCAATGCAAGGAAACTAAGAACCTTGAAAAAAAAGGTTAGATGAATTTTTAACTAGCATAACCAGTTTAGAGAAGAACATAAATGACCTGATGGCACTGGAAAACACAGCATGAGAACTTCTTGAAGCATACGCAACTATCAATAGCTGAATCAATCAAGCAGAAGAAAGGATATCAGAGATTAAAGATCAACTCAATGAAATAAAACGAGAAGTCAAGATTAGAGAAAGAAACTAACAAAGCCTCCAAGAAATATGGGACTATATGAAAAGACCAAATCTATGTTTGATTGGTGTACCTGAAAGTGATGCTAAGAATGGAACCAAGTTGGAAAACACTCTTCAGGATATCATCCAGGAGAACTTCCCCAACCTAGCAAGACAGGCCAACATTCAAATTCAGGAAGTACAGAGAACAGCACAAAGATATTCCTCGAGAAGAGCAACCCCAAGACACATTATCGTCAGATTCACCAAGGTTGAAATGAAGGAAAAAATGTTAAGTACAGCCAGAGAGAAAGGTCGAGGTACCCACAAAGTGAAGCCCATCAGACTAACAGCAGATCTCTCGGCAGAAACCCTACAAGCCAGAAGAGAGTGGGGCCAAAATTCAACATTCTTAAAGAAAAGAATTTTCAACCCAGAATTTCATATCCAGCCAAACTAAGCTTCATAAACAAAGGAGAAATAAAATCCTTTATAGACAGGCAAATGCTGAGAGATTTTGTCACCACCAGGCCTGCCTTAAAAGAGCTCCTGAAAGACGCATTAAACATGGAAAGGAACAACCGGTACCAGCCACTGTGAAAACATGCCAAATTGTAAAGACCATTGACGCTATGAAGAAACTGCATCAACTAGCAGGCAAAATAACTAGCTAACATCATAATGACAAGATCAAATTCACACATAACAATAGTGACCTTAAATGTAAATGGGCTAAATGCCCGAATTAAAAACACAGACTGGCAAATTGCATAAAGAGTCAAGACCCATTGGTGTGCTGTATTCAGGAAATCCATCTCATGTGCGAAGACACACATAGGCTAAAAATAAGGGAATGGAGGAATATTTACCAAACAAATGGAAAGCAACAACAACAAAAAAAAGCAGGGGTTGCAATCCTAGTCTCTGATAAAACAGACTTTAAACCAACAAAGATCAAAAGAGACAAAAGAGGGATTTATATAATGGTAAACGGATCAACACAACAAGAGAAGCTAACTATCCTAAATATATATGCATCCAATACAGGACCACCCAGATTCATACAGCAAGTTCTTAGAGACCCATAAAGAAACTTAGACTCCTACATGATAATAGTGGGAGGCTTTAACACCCCACTGTCAATATTAGACTGATTAATGAGACAAAATTAAAAAGGATATCCAGGACTTGAACTCAGCTCTGGACCAAGCAGACCTAATAGACATCTACAGAACTCTCCACCCCAAATCAACAGAATATACATTCTTCTCAGCACCACATCACACTTACTCTAAAAATGACCAAATAATTGGAAGTAAATGACTCCTCAGCAAATACAAAAAAACAGAAATCATAACAAACAGTCTCTCAGACCACAGTGCAATCAAATTAGAATGCAGAATTAAGAAATTCACTCAAAACTGCACAACTACATGGAAACTGAACAACCTTCTCCTGAATGACTACTGGGTAAATAATGAAATTAAGGCAGAAATAAATGAGTTCTTTGAAACCAATGAGAACAAAGACACAACGTACCAGAATCTCTGGGACACATTTAAAGCAATATGTAGAGGGAAATTTATAGCACTAAATACCCACAAGAGAAAGCAGGAAAGATGTGAAATTGACACCCTAATATCACAATTTTAAAAACTAGAGAAGTAAGAGCAAATAAATTCAAAAGCTAGCAGAAGACAAGAAATAACTAAGATAAGAGCAGAACTGAAGGAGATAGAGATATGAAAAACCCTTCAAAAAAATCAATGAATCCAGGAGCTGGTTTTCTGAAAAGATCAACAAAACAGACAGACTGCTAGCCAGACTAATAAAGAAGAAAAGAGAGTAGAATCAAAGAGATGCAACATAAAATGATAAAGGGGATATCACCACCAATCCCACAGAAATACAAACTATCAAAGAATACTATAAACACCTCTACACAAATAATTAGAAAATCTAGAAGAAATAGATAAATTCCTGGACACATACACCCTCCGAAGACTAAACCAGGAAGAAGTCAAATCCCTGAACAGACCAATAAAAAGTTCTGAAATTGAGGCAGTAATTAACAGCCTACAAACCAAAAAAAAGTCTGGACCAGATAGATTCACACCCGAATTCTACTAGAGGTACAAAGAGGACTGGTACCATTCCTTCTGAAACTATTCCAACAATAAAAAGAGAGGGACTCCTCCCTAACTAATTTTAAGAGGCCAGCATTATCTTGATACCAAAACCTGACAGAGACACAACAAAAAAAGAAAATTTCAGGCCAATATCCCTGATGAACCTTGATGTGAAAATCGTCAGTATCTGAAAATAATAAGAGCTATTTATGACAAACCTACAACCAATATCATACTGAATGGGCAAATGCTGGAAGCATTCCCTTTGAAAACCAGCACAAGAAAGGATGCCCTCTCTCACTACTCCTACTCAACATAGTATTGGACGTTCTGGCCAGGGCAATCAGGCAAGAGAAAGAAATAAAGGGTATTCAAATAGGAACAGAGGAAGTCAAATTGTTGTCTCTGTTTGCAGATGACATGATTGTATATTTTGAAAGCCCCATCATCTCAGCCCAAAATCTCCTTAAGGTGATAAGCAACTTCAGCAAAATCTCAGGATACAAAATCAATGTGCAAAAATCACAAGCATTCCTATACACCAATAACAGACAAATGGAGAGCCAAATCATGAGTGAACTCCCATTCACAATTGCTACAAAGACAATAAAATACCTAGGAATACAACTTACAAAGGATGTGGAGAACCTCTTCAAGGAGAACTACAAACCACTGCTCAATGAAATAAGAGAGGACACAAACAAATGGAAAAACATTCCACGCTCATGGATAGGAAGAATCAATATCGTGAAAATGGCCATAATTCCCAAAGCAATTTATAGATTCAATGCTATGCCCATCAAGATACCATTGATTTTCTTTACAGATTTGGAAAAAAACTACTTTAAATTTCAAATGGAACCAAAAAATAGCCTGCATAGTCAAGACAATCCTAGGCAAAAAGAACAAAGCTGGAGGCATCACACTACCTGACTTCAAACTCTACTACAAGGCTACAGTAACCAAAACAGCATGGTACTGGTACCAAAACAGAGATATAGACCAATGGAACAGAACAGAGGCCTCAGAAATAATGCCACACATTTACAACCATCTGATCTTTGACAAACCTGACAAAAACAAGCAATGGGGAAAGGATTCCCTATTGAATAAATGGTGTTGGGAAAACTGGCTAGCCATATTCCAAAAACTGAAACTGGATACCTTCCTTACACCATGTACAAAAATTAACTCAAGATGGATTAAAGACTTAAACATAAGACCTAAAACCATAAAAACCCTACAAGAAAACCTAGGCAATACCATTCAGGTCATAGGCATAGGCAAAGACTTCATGACTAAAACACCAAAAGAAATGGCAACAGAAGCCAAAATTTACAAATGGGATCTAGCTAAACTTAAGAGCCTCTGCATAGCAAATGAAACTATCATTAGAGTGAACAGGGAACCTACACAATGGAAGAAAATTTTTGCAATCTATCCATCTGACAAAGGGCTAATATCCAGAATCTATAAATAAACAAATTTACAAGAATAAAGCAAACAACCCCATCAAAAAGTGGGCAAAGGATAGGAACAGACACTTCTCAAAAGAGGACATTTATGCAGTCAACAAACACACGAAAAAAAGTGCATCCTTTCCCAAAGATCTTTATTGAGACGGGCAATTGGAATGTTTGCATCTTCGTAAAAATGGAGACTATGTCCTATGTCCGTGTTATTACAGAAAAGCTTGAAAACCTTTATGTATGTGCCTAGTAAGGACACTAACCTGCTCGGTTAAAAGCTCTAATAAAAAGTTGTGTGATTAAAAAAATAGAAAAGAAAAAAAGCTCATCATCACTAGTCATTAGAAAAATGCAAATCAAAACCACAATGAGATACCATCTCACACCAGTTAGAATGGCGATCATTAAAAAGTCAGGAAACAACAGATGCTGGAGAGAATGTGGACAAAGAAGAATGCTTTTACACTGTTGGTGGGAGTGTGAATTACTTCAACCATTATGGAAGACAGTGTGACAATTCCTCAAGGATCTAGAACTAGAAATAGCATTTGACCCAGCAATCCCATTACTGGGTATATACCCAAAGGATTATAAATCATTCTACTATAAAGACACCTACACACGTATGTTTATTGCAGCACTGTTCACAATAGCAAAGACTTGGAACCAACCCAAATTCCCATCAATGATAGACTGGATAAAAAAAATGTGGCACATATACACCATGGAATACTATGCAGCCATAAAAAAGGATGGGTTTATGTGTTTTGCAGGGGCATGGATGAAGTTGGAAACCATCATTCTCAGCAAACTAACACAAGAACAGAAAACCAAACACCACATGTTCTCACTCATAAATAGAAGCTGAACAATGAGAACACATGGACACGGGTCAGGGGGGCACATCACACACTGGGGCCTGTCGGGCGGTGGGGGCCTGGGGGAGGGATAGCCTCAGAAGAAATACCTAATGTAGATGACTGGTTGATGGGTGCAGCAAACCACTATGGCACATGTATACCTATGTAACAAACCTGCATGGCACATGTATACCTATGTAACAAACCTGCATGATCTGCACATGTACCCCAAAACTTAAAGAAAAAGAAAGAAAGGTAGATGCATGTGTAGTTTCATATTTTCAGATTTCTCCCTAGAAAAGTTGTGCCAATTTGAACTTCTACCAGTAATGTATCAGAGTACCTGTTTCCCCACAACATTACAAACAGAATGTATTGTCGTATTTTTTAATTTTGCCAGATTAATGGGTGAAAATTGTATCTCAGTGTTGTTGAAATTTGCATTTTTCTAATTATGGGTGATTTTAACATTTTTTCCAATGTTTGAGGGCCATTTTAATTTTGGGGGGGATGGATAAATTGTATTTTGGGAAATCAGAGAGCAAGTCTATTCAATTTATCAGGATTTCCAGAGCTCAGGATGAGGTTTAGGAATTATATTTAAGATATTAAGAGTTTTGAATAAGCTCATTGAGTGAAAGGTCTATGTGAATCAGTTGGTTAGCTCCTTAACTCTAAAACTCTATCTGAGGACCCTGGTTGTTGTTCACATTGAAATGGTATGAGAAGAATCTAGGAAGCATGCTGGCTAGAAGTAGCACACTAGTGTAAGGAGCAAGGGTTTGGGAATTAATAGATCTTTGCTTGATTCCTAGATCTGCCCCTTACTAGGAAAGTGAGCTTAGTGAATTTATTGAACCTCTCTGAGGTTTAGTTTTTTCACCTGTAAAAAAACGGAAATAACAAAAGTCCTTTTCTGCTGATTGTTGTGTGAGGTAAGTATGATACTATATATGTTTAGTTCCTAGCATATGGAAGACTTTTCACAAATGTAAGTTTTGTCTCTTCCTTTCCTTTTGTCACACCCCTCTCACTAATCAAGGAGAAAATAGTAAGAATAAAAATCACAGAAATAAGTAGTAAAATAAGACCCATATTCTGGGCCTTTGGAAACTATCTGAAGAATTAACCCAAAAATTTAAAGTTAAACATAGAAATAATGTTCTTGGTTGGTCCTTCCCTTTTCTCATGCTTCTCCAAACTTTCTTCTATCTAAATTTCTTCAACACTTACAACCTATGCCACAAACTCAATCGTCTAATCATTTTTACACATTTGCTCAATAAGAACTGATTGAGTACCTACTACTTAGCTTGGATCATTATCATAGTTACATTCTACACAATGTCACAACATGAAAGGATTTTAGCTATGACCTAGTCCAACCTCATACTTTTACAAATTAGAGGAACTAATCACAGAGAGAGTAAGTTATTTCCATAGCAAGTTATATTCCATAGCAAGTTAGTAGCAAGATCATGATTAGAATCCAAGTTTTCTGATACTTGAGTCAATGCTAATCTCACAATTTGTGGTGGCTTTTCTGATTATTTTTATATGGTCTACAAGTTAACCCAAGAACCTTTATGAGAAGAGCAAAACAATCTAAAATTAGTAAGTAGATAACAGCAGGCTGGCTGCCCAGGGCAACGTACTGCTGATGGATGGTGAGATTTTGACAGATGGATCTTTCAATCTCTTTCCAAATTCCAGCTAGTTGATAAATGAATCACTCATTTGCCACCATCCTGACAGAATAGCTGCAGTTTCCTCTGTCCTCCCTGCACTCAGGACAGCCTCATTAGAGAGTAAAGGGAACACTTAGAGATTTGGGCCTGTGCCTTATCATCTTAACTTGCCTGCAGGTCAGAGGCCAACATAATATATTTTGGTAAAGGAGAGTTCTCTGATGTACAGGTTTGTTTTGTTTTGTTTTGTTTAATATAACCAAACTGTATCTGGAGGCCTTTACTTGTGAGAAGAGGCAAGGAAGAATGGACAGTGGTAAATTTCTAGTCACCAAATTCAATTTAATTCAATTCAAAGGAGCATCCTCAATGTTCCAGGCACTATGATACCTCCAGGAATGTAGCAGTCAATACAACACTATTTCTGTCTTCAAGAAACTTGCAGTTTATTTAAGTTCACAGTCATAAACACAAATAATTATGATACAAGCAATTTTGAAATAGGTGCTATAAAAGAAGTCCAAGTAGTCTGCTAAGGGAGCAGAAAGAGAGGAACAAATTACTTTCTAGTGAAGCAAATAGGATTGACTTTATTAAAAAGCTGATATTTTAGTTGGGTTCTAAAGGGTAAGGATTTTAGTGACTAGAGAACAAATCCAAAGACATTACAGGCTTACAAATTGCAGGAGACAAAGGTCAGAAGATGTGAAATGGACTGACCTAGCGCCAAATAGAAATTATAGGAGTTTAGGATAAGTGGAGGATTTTGTGGATGATGACTTGGGCAAGGCCAGATCATGGAACACTTGAAAAGCATGTTAAATATTTGGATTTAAATCCATAGGCAGATTGGTTTTTTGTTTGTTTGTTTGTGTTTGTGTTGTTTGTGAAACAGGGTCTCACTATGTCACCCAGGCTGGAGTGTAGCGGAATGATCATAGCTCACTGTAGCCTTGACCTCCCAGGCTCAAGAAATCCTCCCCGCTCAGTGCCTGCTGAGTGGCTAGAACTACAGGCATTAGCCACCACACCTGGCTAACTTTTTTGTTTTTTATCTATTGTAGAGACAGGAACTCACTGTTTTCTAGGCTGGGCTGTAGCAATCCGCCCTCCTCAGCCTCCCAAAGTGCTGCGATTACACGCATGAGTCAATGTTCCTGGCCTATATGCAGAGTTTTGGAAGAAAAAAAAAAAGAATGATGTGACTCAAACTCTGTTTGTAAAGAATAATTTTTTTTTTTTTTTTGAGACAGGGTCTCACTCTGTTGCCAAGGCTGGGGTGCAGTGACGTAATCTTGGCTCCCTGCAATCTCCGGCTCTTGGGTTCATGTGATTCTCGTGCCTCAGCCTCCTAAGTAGCTGGGACTACAGTCTCCACCACCAAGCCTGGCTAATTTTTGTATTTTTTGGTAGAGACCAGGTTTCACCATGTTGGCCATGCTGGTCTCAAACTCCTGACCTCAAGTGTTCCTCTTGTCTTGGCCTCCCAAAGTCCTGGGATTACAGGCAAGAGCCACCATGCCCAGCCAAAAAAGAATAATTCTGATAGCAATATGTAGCTTATAGCACAGGACAACAAGACTAGAAGTAGGAAGAAGCTATTACAAAAGTCCAGATGAGAGATAATGATTATCTGGCCTAGGACAATAGCAGTGGAGATGGAAGAAAGGAACCAGATCATAAAGATACTATGGAAGTAAAATGAATGCAATAGGAAAGTTAGTGTTGCTAGTAAGGGAAAAGAAGAAAACAAGGAATTTCATCTGAGTGACTAGTTGAACCACCATTAGTAAAAGTAGGAAATAAAGAGCAGAAATAAGTTTGGGAGGTAGAAAGATATGAACAGACACTTCTCAAAAGAAGACATTTATATAGCCAACAAACATATGACAAAAAGCTCATCATCACTGGTCATTAGAGAAATGCAAATCAAAACAACAGATGCTGGGGAGGATGTGGAGAAATAGGAACGCTTTTACCCTGTTGGTGACAGGTTGAAGGGTGCAGCAAACCACTATGGCATGTGTGTACCTATGTAACAAACCTGCACGTTCTGCCCATGTATCTAAGAACTTAAAGTATGATAATAAAAAAGATTTAAAAAAAGAATTGCAGACCCCAAGAGCCCACTTGGTGCTGTACACCCCTGTGGCTGAGCTGGTATCTGCAGTGCAAGACAAAGTCCCCTTTATTTTCCCTCTGTTTTTCTCAACCAGAAGGAGTCTTTCCCTGTAGTCACCACAGCTGGGAATGTGCTGAGTCTCCCCTGCAGCAAGCAAGTCTCAGAGTCTCACCCAAGGCCCACAGTGTACTATCTGAGTATTGCTGCTGGTTATTCAGTGACCAAGGGCTCTTTAGTCAACAGGTGATGAGTCCTGCCAGGACTGGGTCTTTCCCTTCAAAGCATCATGTTCCCTTCTGTCCCATGATATATCTAGATATATCCAGGAGCTAGGGCCTCGAATGGGGGCCTCATGTCTCTGACCAATGGCTTATCCTACTTGGATATCTAAGATGCAACACAAAGTCATCTTTACTCTTCCTTCTCTCCTCAAGTAGAAAGAAGGGGTCTCTTTTGGAGCCACAAGCTGTGCAGCCTGGGGTTTGTGGACAGCTGGTGCAAGCACTTTCTTAGCCTCCCCGGCTTGTGTAACAGTATGTTGCATGTCCCCCGTGTCCTCTGGCTATAAGCCTAGCTCTGCACTAGGACTTGCCTAGGAGTTGCAGTCTTTGTGGCATAGACTACCTTTCAAGTTTATTTAGAGCCCCACAGCACTTTAGCCCATGGTGGTGAGGTTTGCTGTAAATCAAGTTCTGATCATTGGGATGTGTGATTCCCCTCAGGCAGGGCTGGTCTATATTCCTCTGTGGACAGGTGTTGACTGAGTTTAGCCCTATTTTGCTTTCTGCTGTGATAGGGCAGCACTAGGTTCAATACAATCTCACAATCACTGCGCTCTCCTTCTCCCAAGTACAGAGATTCTCTCTTCGTGCCACACAGCTGCTGCTGGGGGATGGGATTGGGGTGGCACTGGTGATTCCAGACTGCCTTTCCTACACTCTTCAATGATATAAACTTAAAACCAGGTACTGGCTACTCACCTATCTGCATATGTGATAGAACATATGTGCATATGTTCTGCATTTTTATCATTTCTTCAGGTTTATCTTCTAGTTTATCAATTTTTCTCTATCAAACTGCTACCAGTTCTAACAAAATTGTAAAGCTTTTTATTATGAAAAATTTTAAATGTATACAAAGTAAACAAAATAGTAAAATGGATGCCCATAAACTTATCACCCAGCTACAACTTTGATACTTCTGCCATTCTTGTTTTATCTATACTGACTCCCTGCCCCACCCTCTATTTGATTTTTATTTTCATAGATATTTTAAAGTAAAATGTACCTGCATTGAATTACACTAATCTAAATTATATACTTTTGGCAAATACCATGCAACTTATACCCCTATTAAGCTATCTGACATTTTCATATATCCAGAAATCTTCCTTATGCTACTTTCCAGTCTCTCACTGGCAGCTCTAGAACTCCATATAAAATGGTATAATACAGTATGTCTAGCTTCTTTCACTCAACATAATGTCTGGGAGATGTATCCATATTGTTTAAATATCAGGAATTCAGTCCCTTCTATAACTGGGTAGTATTTTATTGTTTGAATATACCACAACTTTTTATGCAGTTTATGCATTCTCCTGTTGATGAACATTTGATGTGTTTCCAATTTGGAGCTATTATGAATGAAGCTGCTGTAAGTAGTCTTCTAAAACTTTAAGTGGACATATTTTTTATTGTCATTTATTTTGGATGAATACCTAGGAGTGCAATTGCTGCATCAAAGTAGGTTTATGCTTGCCTTTATAAGAAACTGCCAAAATTCACTTCAAAGTTCTTGAACCATCTAACATTCCAATCAGAAATGTGTGAAGGTTTTGGTGGCTCCAACTCCTTTCCAGTACTTGGTATTTTTAGTCTTTTCAATTTTAGCCAGTCTAGTGCATATTAATTCATATCTCATTATGATTTTCATTTGCTTTTCTCTGAAGACTAATGATTTTGATCACTTTTTCATGTCTTATTGGGCTTCTATAAAGCATCTGTTAAGTTTCTTGTCCATTTATTATTGGAGGGTATTTCTCATTTATTATATAGTTTTAGAAGTGTTTATATAGGATACAGGTATTATGTCAGATATATGTTTTAATTATTGCAGTTTTATTTCTAGGAGTTTTTTGGATTACTTTTGGAAACATCTTGAATATGTCTTATAGTCCCTAGCTCTTTATTCATATTTCAATTGTTTTATTTTTTAAACATTATAAATATTATCATTTCAAATTGTGTGTTTGATAATTCTAATATCTAAAATCTTCAAGAATATGATTCTGTTGCCTGTATTTTCTGCTAACTTGTATTCCTGTTGCCTTGTGTACTTAAATGTTTTGTAACTTTTAACTGTGAATTCATAATTCTTGGAGCTTAATCTGTGTTGATTCTTTAAGTCATAGGATGAAGCGGGTTTCTCCAGAGAAATTTGTGTTTGCCACCGCAAACCAAAATTCTTGGTTTCAGGTACTTTAAATGATTAAGTATTGTAAATTTGGAGGTGGTTACTGGCTTTTGCTTAGGAAATCTTAAGCAAAGATTTTTTTTTTTTTTCACCTTGTGCCAATATTTCAGACAATTTCCCCTGTTCAGTGAGTGGGGAGCGAGGTGGGTGTATTTCTAATTCACTGTTCTTGAAGGTATAGCCAGTGGAATCTCAAATCTGCAATGGGTCACTTCACTTTTTCTCTCATCCCCTCACATCCCAACGGATTGCGAAAAACGAAGCCTGATTTACTAGAGACAGCAAATTCCCTCATTGCAAAAGCTAGATCAGCATTTTACTTTCCTCCCTTAGTTTCATTCATCACTTTATTATTTTTTTTCTTTTTTTTTTTTTTTTTTTGAGAAAGAGTCTCACTTTGTCATCCAGGATGGAGTGCAGTGGCACGATCTCAGCTCAATGCAACCTCCGCCTCCCAGGTTCAAGTGATTCTTGTGCCTCAGCCTCCTGAGTAGCTGGGATTATAGGCACGCGCCACTATGCCCAGCTAATTTTTGTATTTTTAGTAGAAACAAGGCTTTGCCATGTTGGCCAGGCTGGTCTTGAACTCTTGGCCTCAAGTGATCCACCTGCCTTGGCCTTCCAAAGTGCTGGGATTACAGGAGTGAGCCACCAACTTGGCCTCTTTTTATTATTATTTCTTAATATATTTTGAACTCACTGATGCATCTATCCATTATTATTCATTTTCAACAGGAAAGTCTGTCAAGATATCTAATCAGTCCTAGACCACTGTACTGCTAGAAACAGGGATAAAACAGTTGAGCTTTTGATCAGTAATTCATCTCAGACTTCTCATTTGTAATACTCAGATAATTAAATTTACTCATTATCAAAACATGTATTAAAAACCTATTAAAAACTCATTTAACTGGGTGTGGTAGCATATGCCTGTAGTCCCAGGTACTCAGGAAGCTGAGGCAGGAGGATCACTTGAGCCCAGGAGTTCAAAGCTGCAGTGAGCTATGATTGCACCACTGCACTCCAGCCCAGGCAACAGAGTAAGACTCTGTTTCTTTAAAAAAAAAGTTTTTAATAACAAAATTTCAAAAACTCATGTTCGTGGATTGGAAGTATTAACATTGTTAAGCTGGTAATATTCCACAGATTGATCTACAGACTTAATACAGTTCTTATCAAAATTCCAACAACTTTATTTTTTCAGTATGGAAAAGCTGATCCTAAAATATACATGGAATTGCAAGGGACACAGAATAGCCAAAACAATCTTGAAAAAGAACAAAGTTGGAGGACTCATACATCTTAATTTTATTTTATTTTTAAATTTTTTCCATCACTCCAAAATTAGTTTTAAAACTTGATAAAGATAGCCAACTAGACTCAGCCAGGAGGAACATCTAGCACCAAGTGACTAGGACATTGGGAAGACTGGTGCACTCCTAGCAGATCTTCAGAGGAAGGCACTGAAAGTGGGCACAGGGAAGACACAGATGCTGGGCTGAAAGGGGAAGAAGCTAGGAACCTTGAATGGGGCTACTGCACACCAGGACTCATTCCTGGTCCCCAGTGACTCCTGGGGAAGGGGTGAATTGAGCAGGCAAGGAGCAACTTTTTCTCGCCATAGGCCTCTGGATTACTGGCAGCAGGAGAACCCACGACCTTCATGGACACTTGAGCTGGCAGTGAGAACTGCTTAGAGAAGTGGCAGGGGCAGAACTCTGGCTGGTGCAGAGCTCTGAGGGTTTGGTGAGAGAGCATCTATGAGGAGCACAGCCAGGGATGTCCATCCCCCAGACCTTACATTGCTCCCCTAGGAGACTTTAGCCCTATTGGAACTGTTGGACCTGAACAGTGCAGGGCAGTCTTGCCCATGAGATGGTGCCAGTTCAACCTGAGCACCCCTTGGTCTGCTGGCCTCTCCAGGGGCCCCAGCCTGGCCACACCTGCTTGCAGTGGATCCTTGGATGCCCAGGTGGGGTGACTCTTAGAGGCCCACATCATAGTTCCTGCACTGGCAAACTGTACGTGACTGGTGAAGAGCTCCAGCAGAGTGGCCCCTATGGGCACATACCAGCTTACCCATGCCATCACCCCACCACACCCTCCCCCATGCCACTTTACCTACACACACTTGCCCACAGCTACCCCCTACATTGCTTAGCTGGTGTCTGTGTATGGGGGGGTGAAACTTGCCCCCTCCTTCGCCACCAGCATGCATGTGCACACGCACCCTGCTGTGCCCCTGCTGCCACTGTGAGTGCACCGTGCCCCCTGCCATGCTGCCATTGCCATCAGAGTGTCCAAGGGCATGGAAACTGCCAGCCACACACCCACCAGCTCCCCACCCCCATACTGACACTGCTGCTTGCACAAAACAGTGTCCCCACCCGTGCACTGTGCCGCTACTGCTGCCGGCATGAATGTGCACAAGGAGGACTCTGGTCACACACCTGCCAACACCTTGGCTCTACACAAACAGTTTTGTTGGTGAGAAACTATGCATGGAGACCAGAAGACCCACCCCTACTCTGAGCAGGCACTGTCACCCATGTAAACACATGCTCAGAGGGCACTCATAGTCCCATGCCTACCAGCATGCCAATGCCATACTAACACCACCACCAGTGCAAATGTGCATAGAGACTCCAGTGGGACATCATGCCCCCTTATAAAATGCTTCGACCACCACCCCTGAAAACACCTTAATGGAGGATGGCACCCCTGAACCCACCAGGACTCGACACAGCTGAGGAGCACGCACCCTGCTGTGCTGCCTCTGTTGTTGGCATGTGCAAATGAGGACAGATCCAGGTACCACCACCCTACAAAGCACTTTGGCTGACATCACCCATCAGAGTGTTGTCACCAACATTCTGGGAACACTTTGGCCTCTCTAGTGCAGCAGGTTCCAAACCTCAAGGTGCCAGAGAAAAAAGGCAGGGGCATGATACCCACTCCCAAGATTTAGAGCATGAAATTCAGGAATCCTGAGCTGAGCCTTTGGCCCTGAAAATATTTCAGAAATGAAGCCAGCTGACAGAACCCACCTTATACCACAGCCAAACTCCCAAGGAGATCAAATAGGATAAAAGAGAAAAAAAAAAAACAACCAAAGCACAGCAACTTCTAAGATTAAAGGAGCATTAGCCCACAAAGCTGAGAAAGAATCGGCACAAGAACTCTGTCAACTCAAAAAGCCAGAGTGTCTTCTTACCTCCAAATGATCATACTACTTCCCCAGAAATAGTTCTTAACCAGGCAGAGATGGCTGAAATTACAGAAATAGAATTCAGAATATGGATAGTAACAAAGATCATTGACATACAGGAGAAAATCAAAACCCAATCCAAAGAGTCTAGGGATTATAATAAAATGATACAGAAGCTGATAGATGAAATGGCAATTATAAGAAAGAACCTAAAAGATATGATAGAGTTGAAAAACACACTACAAGAACTTCATGATGCAATTGCAATTATTAACAGAAGAATTGACCAAGCTGAGAAAAGAATCTCAGGGTTTGGAGACTGGCTCTCTGAAGTAACTGAGTCACAGAAAAATAAAGAAAAAACAGTAACAAAGAATGAACAAAACCTCCAAGAATAATAAAATAATGTAAAGAGACCCAATCTGTGACTCACTGGCATACCTGAGAGGGAGAGAAACTAAGGAACTTGGAAAACATATTTTAGGATATCATCCATGAACCTCACTAGAGAGGCCAAAATTTAAATTCAGGAAATGCAGAGAACCCCTGCAAAATACTACACAAGAAGACCATCCTCAAGACACATAGTCATCAGATTCTCAAAGGTCAAAATGAAGGAAAAAAATGTTAAAGGTAGCTGGAGAAAAGGGACAGGTAAGCTACAAAGGGAAGCCCATCAGGCCAACAGCAGACCTGTCTGCAGAAACCCTACAGAGACAGAAGAGATTGGTGGTCTATATTCAGCATTCTTAAAGTAAAGAATTTTCAATGAAGAATTTCGTATCTGGCCAAACTAAGCTTCATAAGTGAAAGAAAAATAAGACCCTTTTCAGACAAGCAAATACTAAGGGAATTTATTACTACCAGTCCTGCCTTAAAAGAGGTCATGAAGGAGTGCTAAACATGGAAATGAAAGGCCATTACCAACAACTACAAAAACATACTTAAGTACATAGACCAGGAAAAATGTAAAGCAACCACACAAACAAGTCTGCATAATAACCAGCTAACAATATGATTACAGAATCAAATTCACACATATCAATATTAGTACTAACCTTGAATGTAAGTGGGCTGAATGCACCAACTAAAAGGCAGAGTGGCAAGTTGGATAATGAAGCAAAACACAATGGTATGCTGTATTCAAGAGACCCATCTCACGTGCAATGACGCCCATAGGCTCAGAGTAAAGGAATGGAGAAAAATCTACCAAGCAAACAGAAAACAGAAGAAAGCAGGGGTTGCTATTCTAATTTCAGAGAAAACAGATTTTAAACTAACGAAGATCAAAAAAGACAAGGAAGGGTATTACAGAATGGTTAAGAGTTCAATTGAACAAGAAGAGTTAACTATCCTAAATATATACACACCCAATACAGGAGTACCCAGATTCATAAAGTAAGTCCTTAGAGACCTACAAAGAGATTTAGATAACCACACAATAATAGTGGGAGACTTTAACACCCCATTGACAGTGTGAGACATATTATCAAGGCAGAAAACTAACAAAGACATTCAGGACCTTAACTCAACACTTGGACAAATAGACCTAACAGCCATGTACAAAACTCTCCACCCAAAAACAACAGAATATACATTCTTCTCATCTGCACGTGCCACATACTCTAAAATAGACAGTACAATTGGTAATAAAACAATCCTCAGCAAATTAAAAACAAATCTGAAATCATATCAACCACACTCTTGGACCACAGTGCAATAAAAATAGAAATCAATGCTAAGAAAATCAGTCAACACCAGACAATTGCATAGAATTTAAACAACCTGCTCCTGAATGACTACTGGGTAAATAATGAAATTAAGGCAGAAATCAAGAAGTTCTTTGAAACTGATGAGAAAAATACAACATACCAGAATCTCTGGGTTGCAAACAAAGCAGTGTTAAGAAGGAAGGTTATAGCACTAAATGCCCACATCAAAAAGAAAGATCTCAAGTTAACAACCTAACATCACAACTACAGGACCTAGATAAACAAGAGCAAACCAATCTCAAAGCTAGCAGAAAACAAGAAATAACCAAAATCATATCTAAACTGAAAGAAATTGAGGTGTTTAAAGCCATACAAAATATCAATGAATCCAGGAGCTGGTTATTTGAAAGAACTAATACAATACATAGACTGCTAGCCAGACTAATAATAAAAGAGAGATGATCCAAATAAACATAATCAGAAATGAGAAGGAGAACATTATCTGACCCCACAAATATACAAAAAAGAAACACAGAGAGACTATTATGAACACCTCTATGCACAGAAGTAGAAAACCTGAAAGAAATAGACATATTCCTATACACATAAGCCTCCCAAGATTTAACCAGGAAGTAATTAAAACCCTGAACTGACCAATAATGAGTCTTGATATTGAGTCAATAATAAAAACCCTACAAACCAGAAACAGCCCAAGACCAGCAGAATTCACAGCTGAATTCTAGCAGATATATAAAGAAGAGCTGGTACCATTCCCACTAAAACTATTCCAAAGAATCGAGGAACAGGGACTCCTCCCTAACTCATTCTATGAAGCCAGTATCATCCTCATACCAAAACTTGGCAGAGGCACACCAAATAAAAGAAAACTTTAGAAACCAATATTCCTGATGAACATAAATGAAAAAATCCTCAAAGAATGACTAGCAAACTGAATCCAGCAGCATATCAAAAAGCTAATCCACCATGATCAAGTAGGCTTTATCCCCAGGATACAGGGTTTGTTCAACACATGCAAATCCATAAATAAGATTCATCACATAAACAGAACTAAAACAAACAAAACATGATCATCTCAATAGATGCAGGAAAGACTTTTTGATAAAATTCAAAGTCCCTTCATGTTACAAACCCTCAACAAACTAGGCATTGAAGGAATAATAAGAGCCATCTCTGACTAACCCACAGCCAGCATCATACTGAATGAGCAAATGCTGTAAGAATTCCCTTTGAAAACCAGAACAAGACAAGAATGCCCTCTCTCACCACTCCTATTCACCACTTCCATAGTACTGGAAGTCCTCACCAGAGCAATCAGGCAAGAGAAAAAAATAAAAGGCATTCAAATAGGAAGAAAGGAATTCAAACTATCCCTGTTTGCGGATGATATGTTACTATATCTAGAAAACCCCATAATCCCTCCCCAGTTGATCTGATATACAACTTCACCAAAGTTTCATGACACAAAGTAAATATACAAAAATCAGTAGCATTCCTATACACCAACAACATCCAAGCTGAGAGCCAAATCAAGAATGCAATTCTATTTACAATAGCCACAAAAAGTATAAAATACCTCAGAATACAGCTAACCAAGGAGGTGAAAGACCTCTACAACAATAATTACAAACCACTGCTCAAGGAAAGAAGAGAGGATACAAACAAATGGAAAAACATTCCATGCTCATGGATAGGAAGAATCAATACTGACAAAATGGTCATACTGCCCAAAGCAATTTACAGATTCAAAGCTATTACTATCAAACTACCAATAACATTCATTACAGAATTAGAAAAAACTATTTTAAAATTAATATGGAAGCAAAAAAATAGCCTTAATAGTCAATCCTAAAGAAAAAGAACAAAGCTGGAAGCACCACATTACCCAATTTCAAACTATACTACAAGGTATGGTAACCAAAACAACATGGTGCTGGTAATAAAACAGACACGTACACCAATGAAGCAGAATAGAAAGCTCAGAAATAATGCTGCACACCTACATCAATCTGATCTTTGACAAAATCAGCAAAAACAAGCAATAGGGAAAGGACTCCCTATTCAATAAATAGAGCTAAGACAACTGGCTAGCATATGCAGAAGATTGAAACTGAACCCCTTTCTTAAACCGTATACAAAAAAGGATGGATTGAAGACACAAATGTAAAACCCCAAACTATAAAAACCCTGGAAGACAATCTAGGCACTACCATTCAGGACATAGGCATGAGCAAAGACTTCATGATGAAGATGCCAAAGGCAATTGTGACAAAAGCAAAAATTGACAAATGGGATTGAAGTAAACCAAAGAGCTTCTGCACAGCAAAAGAAACTATCAAGAGAGTAAGCAGACAACCTACAGAATGGGAGAAAATATTTGCAAACTGTATCCAACAAAGGTCTAATATCCAGAATCTATAAGAAATGTAAACAAATTACCAAGCCAAAAAAAAAAAAAAAAAAAGAGAGAGAGGAAAAGCAGGACTAGCTCACAGCTCCAGCTTACATGGACAGAGCAGAGTGTGGAGACTCATATTATGAACTTTTGCTCCAGAACTACTGCACGAATATATCAGAAAAGAAGAGAGAATCTACAGACCCTCTGAAAGAAGTACATCGCTCCTGCAGAATCTGGGAGAAAGCCCAAATACTGTGAGAGCCCAAGCTGTGACAGTGGGAAAGAGGGATCGTCCACCCTCAAATACACACCTTCACTGGGGAACCTGAAGGTTTAGATCATGGGAGAATAACTTGAGCTTACCTGGAGCTGAGTCAATTTAGAGAGCTGAGCAAAACACAAGGGTAGTAGAGGAAGCAGTGGGAAAAGCCCTGTGGGCTTTCTGGGTCCCCAGGGAAGCCATTTCTGACGTCTCACAGAGGTTCTTGGGGAGGGCTGCCAGAGGAACTGGGAAAAGACCACAGGGAGAGGGAAACCTCCAGCTGAACTTTGTAACAATTACAACTGAATGCGAAGTCTCCTGGCCAGAACTCAGGGAAGGGCATGAATCCGGTGTGCGGACTCAACAGGTGGGGAGGCGTGAAAGCCCTGCTTGCTTTCTCAGCTGGGAGGCTGGTAGCCTGGGCAAGTTCTCAGCCCTGCTCACCCACTGCCTGGAAACAAACTTGATGCTGTTGGGGAGAGCATGGTGGGAGTAAGACCGATCTTTTGGGTTGTGTGGGAGCTGGGTGAGGCCTGTAACTGCCAGCTTTCCCTGACTTCCCTGATGACTTGGATGACACAGCAGAGACAGCCATAATTCTCCTGGGACCATAACTCCATTGATTTGGGAACCACACCCCTATCCCCCACAGCAGCCTCAGCAAGCTCGGCCCAAAGAGAGTCTGAGCTCAGACATGCCTAACCCTGCCCCCACCCATCCTGGTCTTTCCCTACCCATCCTGGTAGCTGAAGACAAAGGGCATATTCTATAGAGAGTTATAGAGCTCCACTAATCACCTGATCCTCCGTATACTACCATAGCTGATGCTCTCTTGAAAGCCTGCCATGTCCTGGCAGGAGGCCAACCAGCATAAAAATAGTGCATTAAACAACCAAAACTAAGGACCCTCACAGAGTCCATTTCACTCCCCTGTCACCTCCACCAGAGCAGGTGCTGGTATCCATGGCTGAGAGACCTGAAGACAGTTCACATCACAGGACTCTGTGCGGACAACCCCCAGTACCAACCTGGAGCCTGGGAGCCCTGCTGCGTGGCTAGAGCCCAAAGAGAAATAACAATCATTACAGTGCGGCTCTCAGGAAGCCACATCCCTAGGAAACTGGGAAGAGTACTACATCAAGAGAACACCCCATGGGACAAAAGAATCTGAAAAGCAGCCTTGAGACCCAGACCTTCCCTATGACATAGCCTTCCCAAATGAGAAGAAATCAGAAAAACAATTCTGGTAACATAAAAAAAAAGGTTCTTTAACATCCCCCAAAAATCACACTAGCTCACCAGCAATGGATCCAAACCAAAAAGAAATCTCGGATTTACCTGAAAAAGAATGTGGAAGGTCGAGTATTAAGTTAATCAAGGAGGCACCAGAGAAAGGTAAAGTCCAGTTTAAGGAAATGAAAAACTGATACAAGATATGAGGGGAGAAATATTCCGTGAAATAGATAGCATAAATAAAAAAACAATTACAACTTCAGGAAATAAAGGACACACTTAGCAAAATGCAAAATGTACTGGAAAGTCTTAGCAATAGAATCGAACAAGCAAAAGAAAGAACTTCAGAGCTCAAAGACAAGGCTTTTGATTTAACCAAATCCAATAAAGACAAAGAAAAAAGAATTTAAAAAAATGAACAAAGCCTCCAAGAAGGTTGGGATTATGTTAAATGACCAGACCCAAGAATAATTAGTGTTCCTGAAGAAGAAGAGAAATCTAAAAGTCTGAAAAATATATTTGGGGGAATAATTGAGGAAAACTTCCCTGACCTTGCTAGAGACCTAGACGTTCAAATACAAAAGTTCAAAGAACACCTGGGAAATTAATCACAAAAAGATCATTGCCTAGGTACATCGTCATCAGGTTATCTAAAGTCAAGACAAAGGAAAGAATCTTAAGAGCTCTGAGGCAAAACCACCAGGGAACTTATAAAGAAAATCTTTCAGATTAACAGCAGGTTTCTCAGCAGAAACCCTACAAGTTAGAAGGGATTGTGGTCCTATTGTTAACTTCCTTAAACAATTTATCAGCTAAGAATTTTGTACACAGCAAAACTAAGCATCATAAATGAAGGAGAGATAGCCTCTTTCAGACAAACAAATACTGAGAGAATTTGCCACTACCAAGCCAGCACTAAAAGAAATACTAAAAGGAATCCTAGATCTTGAAACAAAACCAAAAGAGGACCTCCTTAAAGCATAAATCTCACAGGACCTATAAAACAATAATACAATAAATAAAACAAGGTATTCAGGTAACAACTAGCATAATGAATGAAATAGTATCTCAAATCTCAATACTAACATTAAATGTAAATGGCCTAAATGCTCTACTTAAAAGATTACAGAATTGCAGAATGGGTAAGAATTAATCAACCAAGTATCTGCCATCTTCAAGAGACTCACCCAACACATGAGGACTCACATAAACTTAAGGTAAAGGGGTGGAAAAAGAGATTCCATGCAAATGGACACCAAAAGCGAGCTGGAGTAGCTATCCTTACATCAGACAAAAAGAACTTTGAAGCAACAGCAGTTTAAAAAGACAGTCCAGGCGTGGTGGCTCATGCCTGTAATCCCAGCACTTTGGGAGGCCAAAGTGGGTGGATCACTTGAGGTCAGGAGTTGGAGACCAGCCTGGCCAACATGGCAAAACCTCGTCTCTACTAAAAATGCAAAAATTAGCTGGGCATGGAGGCGTGCACCTGTAGTCCCAGCTACTAGGGAGGCTGAGGCAGGAGAGTCACTTGAACCCGGGAGGCAGAGGTTTTGGTGAGCCCAGATCGCACCACTGTGCTCCAGCCTGGGTGATAGTTGAGACTCCATCTCACAGAGTGACATATAATGATAAAAGGCCTTGTCCAACAAGAAACTATCACAATCCTAAGTATATATGCACCTAACAGTGGAGCTCCCAAATTTATAAAACAATTACTACTAGACCTAAGAAATTAGACAGCAACATGATAATAGTGTGAGACTTCAATACTCCACTGACAGCACTAGACAGGTCATCAAGACAGAAAGTCAACTAAGAAACAATGGACTTAAACTATACCCTGGAACAAACGGACTTAACAGATATTTACAGAACATTCTATCCAACAACCACAGAATATACATTCTATTCATCAGCACATGGAACTTTCTCCAAGATAGAACACATGATAGGCCACAAAAAAACTCTTAATAAATTTAAGAAAATCAAAATTATATCAGGTACTCTCTCAGCCACAGTGGAATAAAATTTGAAATCAGCTCCAAAAGGAACCCTCAAAACCATGCAAATATATGGAAATTAAATAGCCTGCTCATAAATGATCGAGTCAACAATGAAATCAAGATGGAAATTAAAATCAAAACCACAGTGCAGTAACACTTTACTCCCACAAGAATGGCCATAATTAAAAAATCAAAAAATAATAGGTGTTGGTGTGGATGCAGTGAAAAAGGAACACTTCTACGCTGCTGGTGGGAATGTCAACTAATGGAAAACAGTGTGGAGATTCCTTAAAGAACTAAAAGTAGAACTACCATTTGATCCAGCAATCTTACTCCTGGGTATCTACCCAGAGGAAAAGAAGTCATTATCTGAAAAAGACATTTGCACATACATGTTTATAGCAGCAAAATTTACAATTGCAAAATATGGAACCCACCCAGATGGCCATCAATCAACTGGTGAATAAAGAAACTGTGGTATATATACACTATGGAATACTACTCAGCCATAAAACGGAAGGAATTATTGGCATTTACAGCAACCTGGATGGGATTGGAGACTATTAGTCTAAGTGAAGTAACTCAGGAATGGAAAACCAAACATCATATGTTGTCATTCATAAGCGGGAGCTAAGCTATAAGGATAAAAAGGCATAAGAATGACACAATGGACTTTGGGGATTCAAGGGAAAAGGGTGGGAAGGGGGTGAGGGATAAAAGGCTACAAACTGGGTTCAGTGTATACTGCTCCGGTGACGAGTAAACCAAAATATTACAAATCACCACTAAAGAACTTACTCATGGCCAGGCACAGTGGCTCATGCCTGTAATCCCAGCACTTTGGGAGGCTGAGGTAGGTAGATCACCTGAGGTCGGGAGTTCGAGACCAGCCTGACCAACATGGAGAAACCCCGTCTCCACTAAAAATACAAAATTGGCCAGGCGTGGTGGCACATGCTTGTAATCCCAACTACTTGGGAGGCTGAGGCAGGAGAATCACTTGAACCCGGGAGGCAGAGGTTGTGGTGAGCCAAGATCGCGCCATTGCACTCCAGCCTGGGGAACAAAGAGCGAAACTCCATCTCAAAAAAAAAAAAAAAAGAAAAAAAAAAACTTACTCATATAACCAAATACCACCTGTTCCCCAAAACCTATGGAAATTTAAAAAATAACTAAAAAGGACAAAATTTTTAAAATAATCTAGCCCCCACCCCCAAAAAAGAAAACAGAACATTTAATGATGGTTAATATCAAAATTATTTTGGGTCCAATGAGAGATGGGGTGCTCCAGCTTTTTACAACCCTATTTTAAAAGCAAAGAAAATATTCAGTTTATTTGTTTGTAAAACAAGTATTTGATACAAGTTTAATGGGGTGAATAAATCTCAAATATGTACAAATAAGTGGGGAAAGTACAGAGATGGACAGGTCAATGTAGGCATCAATTTACTACAGGTACTTCTCATTCTGAAAGTAAATCTGCAATTCATTTTAGAAAAAGTGTGATAGGAAAGGAACAGAACGGAGGTAAATGAAAAAATATACTATGTAGCATACCTAAAGAATCAAAGATTTGTCTTATTTTCTCATCTATCCATGATATTTGCTAATTATTTCATTTATTACAGAGACAAGCTAAAAAACAGACAGTAATGCCTGTAAGCTGACCGAGCCCACAGCTTTTAATTGAGGGGGACAGTGGGAGGGCAACATCTCACTGTATTTAATACACAAAACAGAAATCCAAAACACTTACCAATTTGTACTTGTTTGGGCTGGCTAAGGGAAACAAATGCTGATGTGTCATCAGTCCAGGATATGTGAATGTTGCCTGTAATCACAAATTAAAAGTAAAGTGAACATTAAAAAAAAAAAAAAGCAAAAACCAAAAAACCCTACTAAAATGTGTGAAAAGGAGATGAACAGACACTTTTCAAAAGAAAATATGCACGTGGCCAACAAGCATATGAAAAAATGCTAAACATTGCATAGTAATGTTTGGAAACTATTTTTGAAATTATAAGATTAAATGCATATGCAGAGTAAAACGTAGCATTTAAAAACTACACAAAAATCAATTCACTATGTCCTTCAATGATTTAATTCAAATATTGCTTGAACCCCCATTATGGGTCTAATATGATAGCTACTTAAAGATGACAAAGAGACACATGTGATCCAGGCCCATGAATAATTTAAAGAGCAGTTCTGAAGTCATACAATTCATGCCTTACATACAACTTTAGGAGATCCGGTGTGGGGAAAGATTTTTGTGTTACATACAACCAACAGGAAGCTTATCTGAGAATATATAAATGTGCTTGCAAATAAAAAAGAACATGAAAATGAGCAGGAGGCTTGAACAAGCATTTCACAAAAGAGGATACCCCAATTACTGATACAAATTTTTTACAGTGGTAAATTTCATAGGGAAAGTGCAAATTACAAAAAGAAAATACAAATTGAAAGTATAGAAATACCACTGCACATTAGCAGAATGCCAAAACTGAAAAAGATGTACAATATCAAGTATTGTTGAAGATGCATGACTCAGAGTATAGACTATATTATAGTGAATAGACTACTCCCAAGTCTATTCACAAAAGAAATGCATGCACATGTACACCCAAGGGACGTATATAAGAATATTTATAGCAGCATTATTCATGATGACCCCAAACTGGAAACAACCCAAATGTCCAACAGGCAAGTGGATAAATACACATAGCATATTCATGCAATGGAATACTACACGGTAATAAAAATAAATTATACAGCTATATGTCACAACATGGATCACAAACAGAAGGTTGAATAAAAACATCAGATGTAGAAAATAACTATATGATTCCATTAAATAAAATTTAAAAGAAGGCAAGTCTAACCAAAGTAAGGATGTCTTTAGTTTTCTTTTGTGTAGAAGGGAAGATTTATTACTGGGGGCTCCTGGGAATATGTTAATGCTCTATTTCTCCACCTGGGTGGTAGCTGCTTGGATGTGCTCAGATTTTAAAGAATTCATAGAATTGTTCATTTACCTTTTATATATTTTTATTTACATTATTCACAATAAAAATGGTAAAAAAAAAATTGGAAAGAAGGCTATTTGGTGAGCAGAGGATCTGAGCCCATGAATTTGAATGGTCTTAAGGATTGGGGGCATCAAGCTATTATATAGTCTCATGAACCCACCTTCATTATGGAGTTAGCTCCATGGAGGAGGCTGTCATAGTTTGTCGGACTTTCTCTTCTCCAGAAAGTGTTAGAGACAACATGCTCAACACTATCCCTACTGAGTGGAAACTGACATTTCTATTTTTATCTGTTATTACAGTATCATTCTTCTCAAACGCAATTTCTTTTCAGAATAGGTTGGTAATTGGTAAATAGGGAGGAGACAGGGGAAGTGTTTAAAATATGGAAAGAGGGTTGAAAGACATGGTTTAAAAATCATGTTGATTTTAGTTATCATATACCATGAGTACAAAAGAGGAATAAAATGATAACAAGCCCCTTATGGACAAAATTATTGTAAGACTAAACTAGAATGATCAATCATCACATTTTGTCATAGGATATTCTAGTATTGACAGTCCTGCATCATATTTAAATCCTAAACTTAAAATATCTTTTATTGATTATGTGCTAGGTTAATGAATTTCCCCTGATATTGCTAATAATCTGAATGAGCTAGAGAATAAGTTATATTTCAGAAACTTTCCATGATATGTGAATTCTTCATCATTTTTATGTTAAATTTGTTATTTAGTCAGGTGCAGTGGCTCATGCCTATAATCCTAGCAATTTGGGAGGCCGAGGCAGGAGGATTATTTGAGCTCAGGAGTTAAAGACCACCCTGGGCAACATAGTGAGACCTCATCTCTATTTTTTAAAAAAGAAAAAAATTATTATCTTAAAAAAACAAAAAACAATATTTAAAAAATCATTAAACTTTAAAAAATTGACCAATCATCTGTTTCACCTTTCAATTTTTCTCCATATGAATGTGCTTGACATAACTAATACTTTTTGTGAATTTAGCCTTTCTCTTTGGTATTATACTGCAAGCATTTAAACATGTCATTGACATGCCTATCAATCTTTTCTTGTGTTATTTCATCTGCTGCTTCAAACATTGGAGAATTGTAATCCCTGTGGATTCTTCTTAGTTTCAATTAAATAAAATGTCTCTTCCAGTCCCCAATCTCTTACCCTTTCCTTGACCTTTGCTTTAAACATTGCTTGTTATACATAGACCCCAAAGGCAGATCTTACTTTTAATCCTGAAGCCCTTGTTTATCTTTTACATATAAAAGGATCAGATGAGGGGAAAAGATACTCAATTTATGAGGGTTTATAAGTAAAGGTTAAACAAACTGGGCTTGTTTAGCTTTGAAACTGGATTAGTTTATTGATGTTGGGGAGAAGAATTGAGGAATTTTAAAGAAAAGACTTCAAGTAGATGAAAGAATAGATGGCATTGAGCAACTGTTCTCCACTTCCGTTGAGAATGAAAGGAAATGGACATACTAGGGGGAGAAGGCTTTCGTCTTGGAAATATAGAAATGATACCCAGCTACTGAGATTAATATATTGGGAGACAAGACAACCAAAAAAAAAAAAAAAAAAAGGATTAGGTTGATCTTGCCTTGGTTGCAAAGTTATATACTACATAATAACAATTTAAAAATTTGTATAGCATTTTGAAGTTTACAAAACAATTTATCATAATTACTTCATTTGAACCTCACAGCAACCTTGTGAAGGAGGTATTATATTCACTTAGGGAGAGTATTATATTTACTTAAATCCACTTAGGGATGAGGAAACTGAGTTTGAATTGCCAAACATCAAAGAAGCTGGCAAGTAATACAACATGATTTGTTTTAAAACCGTTTTATTAGATATAATTCAAATGCCATATAATTCACCTATAAAGTGTATGATTCAATAGTTTTTAGTATATTCATAGAGTTTTGCAACCATCACCACAATCAACTTTAGAACATATTTTTATCACTTCAAAAAGAAACCTCATACACATTAGCAGGTATTCCAATTCCCCAGCACTAGGCAATCACTAACATTCTATCTTTGTAGATTTGCTTATTGTGGCCATTTCATATAAATGGAATCATACAATATATGGTATTTTAAATTTTTTTCACTGAGCATAATGTTTTCAAGGTCCATCCATGTTGTAGCATGTATCGACACTTCCTTCCTTTGTATGGCTCAAAAATATTTCTGTCTTAGTCTGTGCTGTTATTACAGAGTTTCTGATAAGGGGTAATTTATAAAGAACAGAGATTTATTTTTTACAGTTCTGGAGGCTGGGAAGTCCAAGGTTGAGGGCTCTGCATCTGACAAGGGCCTTCTTTCTGCATCACCCTATGGTGGAAGGCAGAAGGTGAAAGGGCAAGAAAGCATGCATGTGCATGTGAGAGATCAAACTCACACCCTCAAGCTCTTTATTTATTTATTTATTTAGAGGCAGAGACTTGCTCTGTCACCCAGGCTGGAATGAAGTGGCACGATCTTGGCTCACTGCAACTTCTGCCTCCTGAGTTCAAGCGATTCTCCTGCCTCAGCCTCCTGAGGAGCTGGGATTACAAGCATGTGCCACCACGCCCAGCTAATTGTTGTATTTTTAGTAGAGATGGGGTTTCACCATGTTTGCCAGGCTGGTCTTGAACTCCTGACCTCAAGTGATCCACTGGCCTAAACCTCCCAAAGGGCTGTGATTACAGGAGTGAACCACTGCACCCAGCCCTCAAGCCCTTTAGTAATCAACATTAATTCATTCATGAGAGTGTAGCCCTCATGACCTAAATATCACTCATCAGGCCTCAGCTAATAGGAATTAGGCTGAACTGGGGATTAAGTTTCTAAAACATGCTTTTTAGGGTGTATACTTAAGCCACAGCAATTTTATTGTATGGATATACCACATTTTGTTCATTCAGTTACCAATTGATGAACACTTAAATTGTTTCTACTTTTTGGCTATTCTAAACAGTACTGCTGTAAACATTCATGTTCAGGTTTTTGTGTAGACATATTTTCATTTACAACTTGATCTTCAACCCCAGTTTTTTGTCATAGGCAGAATTCTAAGATGGCCACTATCATTTCCACCCTCTAGTATATATACCCTACATAATCCCCTCCACTTGAGTGTGGGCAGAACTTGTGAATATGGATGGGATATCACTCCACTGATTTGATTATGTTACATGGCAAAGATGAGGGAATTTGCTGATGTAATTAAGGCACTGAATCAGTTGACTTTAAGTTAATCAAAAAAGAGATTATCTTGGGTGGGTCTTTTCTAATCAGGCAAGCCCTTTAAAAGAGGGTCCCGTCCTTTCTTGAAAGAAAGATTCAAAACCAAAGAGATTCTCTTTCTGGCCGTGGAGAAGCAACCAATCACGTTAATTACCTATAAAAGGGGTCACATGGCAAGGATCTGAGGATCCCTCTAGAAACAGAGTAGTCCTCAGCCAACAGCCAACAAGAAAACAAGGATTTCAGTCCTACAATTGTAAGGAAGTGAATTTTGGGGCAATCAGTGAGTTTGAGAGAGGGACCCCAAGTCTCAGATGAGATTGCAGCCCTGGCTGATATCTTGATTTTTATCTTGGTGAGACCTGGAGCAGAGAATGCAACTCATCTGTATCTACGCTACTGACCCACAGAAATAGTGAGATAATAAACGTATGTTGTTTTTAGTCACAAAGTTTATGGTAATTTGTTATGCAGCAACATGAAATCAGTACAACATCATACTGATGCTTTTGCAATCATACCATTCAGTACTGCCTCCACGTACCTGAGTTTCCTTCCTTCTCTGTAATTATTAATAGTACCATAATTATTGCAGTTACCTGGGTAACAACAGATCTTTAAAAAAAATCTGATTCTGCCAGAGAGGCTCCCTCAAACATAAATAATGATTCAGGTTAGTAAGAAATCACAGAATCATGGGTTTTATAGCCAGAGGGATCTTACTGATATTACATTAATAGACAGATATGAACCCTCATCAGGCTCAGCCTATTAAAAATTGATGTCACACTCAACCCTATCGACCCCTTTGTAACCCATCTCATTAAAATAATTTTCCAGATAACTCTCAAATTTTTCTCATTCTCATTCTGTCACCCCACTTCGATGTCTTAGAATATCTTGAAATTGCAACTTGGAGAGTTTAAGATGAAAACTTTGAAGTGAGCTCTGAGAGCTTAAAAACATCATACTGAGTTTTTAATCTATAGCTTTATCATGGGTCTACATGCCAGTCACACAGATACAAAGACATGTTTTCACAGTTCACTGGATCCTTCACACCAGAGTAAAACCGTGGAGCTTTAAAACAGCAAGCAAGTTAGCTCTTCAAGAGACTTGAAATTAGGATATACCTGCCGGGCATGGTGGCTCACGCCTGTAATCCCAGCACTCTGGGAGGCTGAGGTGGGTGGATCACCTGAGGTCAGGAGTTCGAGACCAGCCTGACCAACATGGTAAGACCCCCCCCCCTTCCTCGTGTCTACTAAAAATACAAAAAAAAAAAAAAAGAAAGAAAGAAATTAGGGTATACCTAGAAATATTTCTAAGGGATAAACTTGATGACTCTTGGAGCAATGGTATACATAGTGTTCAAAAGGAGATGATTCTTATTGTGCCATCTACATGGGGTCCCGCAGTCCTACAAAATTCCCACAAGATTATTCTTTGTCGAGATAAAGCTGGGTCACTGCTTTATAATACCTAGGATTGCCCACGATATTATAGTGAAAACAGATTTGGCATGCCCCCTAAATTCTACAAGTGACTTTGACACATACAAGAAAAGGCAGCATAGTTTAGGTTGGCAGCATAGACTTTAAAGTAAGGTTTAGGTTTGAGTTTTGACTCCGCTGTTTACTAGGTAAGCAATCTTGAGAAAGTTCTTTAATGTCTGTACGTATCAGGTTACATCAGCAGAAAAACATGGTGATTATAATATTAGCTACCTCATACAATATTTGAGAGGATTATATGATCATGTATGTAAAGCAGTAGCTACTCCCTGTTACAGATGAAGCACTCGATAATAGCTGTGATTATTACATATGAGGATTAAGATATTATTTTGCATGATATGCAAAGAAACCAGCTCCTTTACAAATTTGTAAAAGATTTTTCCCCGTGGAGGTTAAGCATTAAAGTTGACTAAAATCTCTATATTTTTATTAAGTTAAAAAATAACTAAAACTTTGCATTAATTTTTAAAATTTAATTTTTATACAAACGACTATTATTAAAACCCTCCCTGGCATGGTGATAAGGAGCATGGGTTCTGGAATCAGACCTTCTGGATTTGAATATCATCTCTACCACTTCCAAACTACTTGGGCAAGCCCAGAGCTTCCTTTTCATCATTTGTAAGGTGGAGATTATAACAGAAACCAATCTTTATGTGCATTGAGTGGATTAAATTCGATGAGACAACTTAAAGCACACAGTGCAGTGCAGCGCAGTGCTTAAAACAGAATAAATGCCCAATAAATATTCCCTTCAAAAAAGGGGGAAAAAAGTGATAAACATAACTTTAAAACAACTACTTATTTTGTGCAATGTTCTCCTAAAATCTCAATAGTAATAAACATGTGTGTGCATGTGTTTATATATACATACACATAAATGGATATATATATTTGTTTCTGCTTTATTCACCATTATTTCATATATACTTTCCCATATACCATATCAACGCAAGTCCATACATATACTTTTCAAATAATAGCTGTTGAGGTATTTCATTGAACTGCTTTTGGAATATTTGGAATTATTTTCAAAAGTTGCACTGGTCATGGTGGCTCATGCCTGTAAATCCCAGCCACTGGGGAGGCTGAGGCAAGAGGATCACTTGAGGCTTGGAGTTTGAGACCAGCCTGGGCAACACAGAGAAATCCCATCTTTAAAACATTTTTAGGCCAGGCACAATGGCTCATGCTTGTAATACCAGCACTTTGGGAGGCCAAGGCAGGTGGGTCACAAGGTCGGGAGTTCAAGACCAGCCTGGCCAATATGGTGAAACCCCGTCTCTACTAAAAATACAAAAAAAAAAAAAAAAAAAAAAAAAAATTAGCTGGGTGTGGTGGCACACACCTGTAGTCCCAGCTGCTCGGGAGGCTGAGGCAGGAGAATTGGTTGAACCCAGGAGGTGGAGGTTGCAGTGAGCCGAGATGGTGCCACTGCACTCCAGCCTGGGCAACAGAGCAAGACTCTGTCTCAAAAAAATATTTTTTTTAAATATATGTCGGGCATGGTTGTATGCACCTTAGTCCCAGCTACTTGGGAGGCTGAAGTGGGAGGATCCCTTGAGTCCAGGAGCTTGAGGCTGCAGTAAGCTGTGATTGCAACACTGCACTCCAGCCTGAGTGACAAGAGCGAGACTCTGTCTCTAAAAAATAAATAAACAAATAAAACAACAGAAAAAGTTGCTATTATTAATAACACTGATATAAACATCTTTATGCAATGCACCTTATTTTGGGGGAAGGGGAATTTTGGGCTGTATTTTTTAAAGTGTAAATACCAAGTTAAGAGGTATACAATAGAGACAAGAGGGCTAACTGACAAAATGTAAGAGACACTACCCTACAGGCTCCAAACACAGACAAGCTGGTTAAAAGTAGCAACAAAAATCCCCACAGTTTTTAAAAAAATGCGTAGTTGAGCTTGAAAGCAAACAAAGGAAACGTCTAGAGGTTAGAAACAAAGAGGAAAATCACAGCCAGAACAGAGTAAAGAGTTGAAGCCCAGTGGTCCATAGATAAATCAGATGTAAGACAAAGTCTGGGGTACTTTTTTTTCTTTTATAAATTAAGGTAATAAAGTAAAATCACTATTTTAGTGTATAGTTTTGCAAGTTTTAAAAATGCATACAGTAGTGTAACAACCACCACAATCAAGATAAAGAACAGTTAAATCATTCTTCCATGCTCCTATGTAGTCAAATCCTTTTCCACTCCCATGTGGCTTGGGTTTTCATGCCCTACTGAAATGGGTAGGAGGCCACAGATCCAGTTTGTAGATAGTGAGCTGGATTTGAGCTTCCTGCAAAAAGGAGTACTAGAAAAACTCTGATCCTTGGCCTAGGAACGTGGTCCTGAAAGCAATACATCTGTTCTCAGTTGTGGATCCTCCACGAAAAATCTGCACTGTGCATGGGTGCAGGATCCATACACATACTACATATATGGCATGGAAAATCAAAGCTCAAAAAAACCAAAAGACTAAAAACTGATCTCAAACTGGTAAATTCTGTAGGAATACTCCAGAAGCAAACACAAAACTGTCCTGTAGTGACATTTCCACAACCCAATGTATGTGCAGAATTCTTAGGAAAGAGATTATAACAACAACAAAAAAATCTCTTAAAGAAGAGATTATAACAAAAAATCACAAAGCACACAAGGATTCTCACTACCAAAATAATAATAATAATAATAATAATAATAATGTAATGACAGGAAAATTTATTTCCACAGAAATTTAATTCAGTAATCTATCAACCTAAAACTTGATACTCAGCTGAACTATTATGCAAAATGAGGATGAAATAAATGTATTTTCAGGAACTTCAAGACTCAGTTACTATGTACAGAACTTCAGTGAAAGAATCACTAAAGGATGCATTCTGGCAAGACAAATTATAACCAGAAGTAAGAAGTATAATGTCGTTAAGCATGTTGAGCCTACTATTTTTAAAGAGTTTTTCACTTATGTTCATAACCAAGATTGACCTATAATATTCTTGTACGATCCTTGTCCATGTATTAAGTTTATACTAGCCTCATAAAATACGTAGGTCATCCCGATAATCACGGTGGATTAATGAAACCTATTTATCGCCTCTTCCTTACAGACTCCACCAAAATAACATAAAAGAACAAAACAGAAATAAATCCACAAGGATAAAGAGACTAGGATTAGAGGAGGGATCTTCAACTAAGTCATTATTTTTAAGATCTAAGGCAGGCCAAGCACAGCGGCTCAGCCTGTAATCCCAGCACTTTGGGAGGCTAAGGCGGGCGGATCACGAGGTGAGGAGATCGAGACAATCCTGGCTAACACAGTGAAACCCCGTCTCTACTAAAAATACAAAAAATTAGCTGGGCATGGTGGCATGAACCTGTAGTCCCAGCTACTCGGGAGGCTGAGGCAGGAGAATCGCTTGAACCCAGGAGGCGGAGGTTGCAGTGAGCCGAGATTGTGCCACTGCACTCCAGCCTGAGCAACAGAGCAAGATTCCGCCTCAAAAATAAATAAATAAATAAATAAATAAATAAATAAATAAATAATCTAAGGCAAATATCGTAAAATGTTGTTTTTTTTTTTTTTTTTTTTTTTTTTTTTTTTTTTTTTTTTGAGACGGAGTCTCGCTCTGTCGCCCAGGCTGGAGTGCAGTGGCCGCATCTCAGCTCACTGCAAGCTCCGCCTCCCGGGTCTATGCCATTCTCCTGCCTCAGCCTCCCGAGTAGCTGGGACTACAGGCGCCCACCACCTCACCCGGCTAGTTTTTTGTATTTTTTAGTAGAGACGGGGTTTCACCGTATTTAGCCAGGCTGGTCTCGATCTCCTGACCTTGTGATCCGCCCGTCTTGGCCTCCCAAAGTGCTGGGATTACAGGCTTGAGCCACTGCGCCCGGCCTGTAAAATGTTAAGCTATGACTAAGCTGGGTTGTAGGTACATGGTGATTACATTTTTCTTTGTAATTTTCAGTTATGATTCAATATTTCCAAATGTTAAAAGTACATGGAAAATAAAGAAGTTAGTTTCAGAAAGTGATAGGTGCTCTAAAGGTGCCTCTAAAACTTGAATGTGCATATGAACAACCTGAGGCATTCTAATTAAAATTCGGATTTTGAATCTTTAAGTCTGGCATCGGGCCTGAGATTCTGCATTTCATTTTTTATTGCTATGTAATAGTTGTACATATTGTTGAAGTACATGTGATATTTTGATACATGCATATGATAGCATAAACAACATATACAACAAGGTAATAATCAAATAAAGAAATATTTAGTTTTTCTTCATGTTGGGAATGTTCTTTCTTCCAAATGTGGTATACATACACAATAAAATATTGTTCAGCCATAAAACAATGAAATCCTGTCATTTGCAGCAACATTGATGGAACTGAAGGTCATCATGCTAAGTGAAATAAGCCAGGTACAAAAAGACAAATACACATGTTCTCACTCATATGTGGGAGCTAAAAAAGTAGATCTCATGAAGGTAGAGGGTAGAATAGTGGTTATCAGAAGGTAAGAAGGGCAGAAGGGAGGGACAATGAAGAGGTTGGTTAATGGGCACAAAAATGTAGTTAGAAGGAGTAAGATTTAGTGTTCTATAGTACAGTAGGGCAGGTGACTACAGTTAACAATAATTTATTGTATAGTTCAAAATAGCTAAAAAAGATTCTGCAGTTCTAACAACCTCTCAAGTAACGCCAATGCTAGTGGTCCGTGGATCACATTGAAATAGCAAGATTTTAGGGTAAATAACACAAGGCAATGGTGATACAGAGTGGTGGGGACGGGGAGTGGCCTCTTTAGATAAGGTTCTCTTGGAAAGCTTCTCTAAGCAGGTGACATTTGTTTTGAGACCTGAATGATAAGAAAAAGTCATTTAAAAATCTACAGGAAAGATATTCCTGGTAGAGGGGAAAGCAAGTGGAAAGGTCCTGAGGTGAGAATAAGTTCTGGCATTTTTTAGAAACAGAAGACCACTGTGGCCTTCTTAAATTGCTCAAGCGTTTCTTCCACAGTTCAGGTGTTATTAAGTGAAAAGAGCACTATGTTTGGAGTCATAAAACCTAGATTTGGTCTCCATCCTATTAGCTCTGTGGCCTCTGACCTAGTCACAACTTTTCTTAGCCTCAGTTTCCTCATAAATATGGTAATATTAGTAAATAATACCTATCTTCCACGGTTGATGTGAGGACTAAATGAAACAAGGTATGACAAAGCAGATTGTAAGTTACAAAATACTATACACATTTAAGTATAATTATTGCATACATAAAGTGCTATCATGTGATCTGTGGTTGTAGAAGATATTTATAGCAGCTTTTACTGTGTATACCTCTGTCTCTTTAATTTATGTCAGACAGTTATGTGTCAAGTTATTACAGGCTGAGTTGGCCTTTTTGTTGCTGCTCTTCCCCAGCAGTGTGCAACTCTTATTATGCTTCACGTTCTATTTCTGGGTGCCCTGGAAATTTTCTTTGGCTTACCTGGCAAACAAATATTTGCCTCACTTTAGCTCATCATAGAGTAACTACTTGGGTATTCCAATGTTATTCACACTTTTTGGTCAAAAGAGTTGGCTTACAATGAGCACTACTTTTGGAAAAAAATAATTTGGCTCCATTCAAAGAGTTCATAACTGGGTGGTAAGATTCAGTGGCAATATTCAGCCCTAAGAGAAATCATTAGTAGAGTCTAGAGTTTCTCTAATGTATACTGTAGCTATCTAACACGGAATAGATGCTGAATAAATATTTGTTGATGACAATATAGTCATTAATAAGAGACCATTACTGATATACCGTCAACAATACAAGCAGCAGCTAGAAACATCCAATTCGTCACTAAGTCCTGCCAATTCCGTCTCTTAATTGCCCTGCAATCGATCTACTGCCACTGCTACTGCTAGGTTGAGGCCTTTATTTTATGACTGAACTATTGCATTAACTTCATGACTTCAATATGAACTCCATCCATTCCAACCATCTCACTTAAGCCTGAGTAGCTTAGTGGACATATAAATCTGATTATGTTACTCTCCTGATTAAAACTCTTCACTTCACTCTTCACTGGCTATAGGATAAAGTATTAACTTCTTCGAATGAAATAGAAAGCCCTTTACCTTCAGGTCTCTGTTCACTCAGGTTAATCTCCTACTACTTTCCCAAACTCCATAGACTCCTGAACCTGAAAATGTTTTCTTATGCCTTCTTGCTTTTAACATGTCTTCTTTACATGTAATTCCAGTCAACCTCTTCAACTCGAGTTCTATTTTTCTTTAAATAACTAGCTCAAGCATCCCCTCGAATGAATTCCAGAACAAAAAAGCTAACTGCATGAGTTACAAATTTGTTTTTCCTTATCAGACTTACTAGTCCAAAGTACCTCTTCATAAAAGTCCATTATTTGTCCCTTTTGTGTGAAAAGTTGGAGAATGCAGCAATGAATATAAAATTGCAACTGCATTATTGTCTCCAGGGTTTCAGGTAACATTTACAACTGGAAATGCAGTTTCCTAGATAACTGTAAACATATTTTGACATTTTATTTGATAATAGTGGTGACAAAAGAATATAAGCCTGTCTTTAAACATGGATTTCTCTCCATACATTTCACTTTACCACCCTTCAGTCAACCTAAGCGATTTTTCAAGAATTAGGGACGCTGCAAAAACCAAAGTGAAGAGCTAGAAAGAGTGACAAAATTAGTCAAGATGTCTGTAGTCTGTGTGTGTGTGTGTGTGTGTGTGTGTGTGAGTGTCCCACGAGAAACAGACCAAAGGAAAACTGCCCCAAGGTTTGCGCAACAGAGATCAATCAGCAAAGTAAAAGTCCTTACAGGACGGAGAAGCAGTAAATCTCACAGCGCAAGCCTCCTCCCAGGGGAAATTAACGTCTGTAATTTAATCTTTCCTTAATTCAGAAGAAAGTGGAGATAAGAATATGCATAGGGAAAATGGAGAGAGGGGAGCGTGACATTGAGTTGGAGGAGGTAAGAGAGTAGAATGACGACATGGGGTTGACAGATTTAGCAGATACAATATTTGGGACACACGTACGAAGAAATGATTCCTTGTTTATGTGAAACTGAAACTTAACTAGGTAGGCATCCTGTATTTCATCTGGCAACTCCAGGAAAAGAGAAAAAGACAGTGTTACTCCAATATTCCCGGTTGTGTAAGGAAAACAATCAAAGCTCGACCCTAAGGAAAACAAAAAAATAGAAGAGGCTGCGCGAATGCATCCGACTCTTCAAACAGAATCCATTTCCGGTCTGGGGCCCTGGGAAAACAAGGAGAGGAGAGACAAGGTAGCCGAATTCAGTCCGCCAGTGTCCCATAATCCTCTTCTCTCGGTTCCTCTTTCCTCGCTCAAGATGGCGCTGCTCGCGATGCATTCTTGGCGCTGGGCGGCCGCGGCGGCTGCTTTCGAAAAGCGCCGGCAGTCCGCGATTCTGATCCGGCCTTTAGTCTCTGTTAGCGGCTCAGGTCCGCAGTGGAGGCCACATCAACTCGGCGCCTTGGGAACCGCTCGAGCCTACCAGGTGAGATGCCACTGACATGGAAGAATAGGGTGAAGGGCAAGGGGACCTGTAGGGAAAAGGTTGCCCTCGTGACCTCAGGGCAGCGAGAGCACCAAGAAGAAAGTCATGGCTAACTCGGAGCAGCAGTAAGTGAAGGAAATTAACGTCAGTAATTTGAGGAAAGGGCGAAGAAGAAAACCTTTTAGTTGAGCAAAGGGAAACGGGGCAGGAGGTTCTGGGCAGAGGACACCTGGAGCGCTGGAGTCTCTCATAGGAGTCATAGTTTTTCTCTCATATTAAGGGTTGGGGTAGACACCATTCCCAGCCTGCTTACCTTTCTAAATACGAGGAAGACTGGGTTATTTTCCCCCATTAATAATGGAATTTGGGACAGTTTATCTGTGGTTCAGATTTTACTCAGTTGGAATTAGCAATTCGGAGAGCACTGTAATGACAGCAAGCTATCGATAAACAAGTGGCGCCAGTTAACTCCCTTGCTGACAGGCGTGCTTCTTGATAGGCCAAAACCATAACTATCTTTCCAAAACATAGACCGCCCTAAAGTCTTATATAAATATGATTGTCCTAGATCTGAAAAATACAGTGATGTTCTCTGCGCACAGGTCATTTTGGAAGCCATAGGCTACTTATCCTTAACTTATGAATGTAGCTATGGTTGTAGTACCTCTTAATATTTGAGTCCATTATTACCTCTCACTCAGGAACGGTTTTTTAAAAAATTATTTGTACTTAACTGTACTAAAGTATATCTTTTTTTTTCTGTGTATTGACAAGAGGTTTAATTGCCACCACTTATTTATCAATATCACTTTAAAAATTGTCAGCTTTGTATGAGAAACAACCTCTTAAATTTTGATTCTTCGTCTACAGATATTTAACGTCTACCTTGTACATAGCCCTGTGCTAGATAATAGGGTACTAAGAGAGACATACAGTTATGCCTTCAAGGATTGTACAATTTAGTTAAGGAGATTGGATCTATGCATTACAAAAATAACTGAAAAACACAGTGGTGGGTTAATTAGCAAATGAATAGTGTGTACAATAAAGGCTATAGACATCCAGAGGAAATAGTGATAACCATAAAAGTAATGGTTTTTGTTCTGTAGTTCTCCAATAAGGCAGATGAAGTTAAGGACCAGATTATAGAGAGTATTTCATGCTGGTGATAGAACTGGGGAGAATATTCTGAACAGGGAGAATAGGGAATGACACTAAGCATGTGGAAGGCTGATGGAATGAAATTTATAATTCAGTAAGTATTGAACACTTCTACAGGAGCAAACAAAATATAAGTCCTGTCTTTAAAGAGCTTAAAATCTAGTGGGAAATATGTAAATTGGCAATTAAAATATAGTGGAGCTGTGTAATAATGGGGAAGGTACAAGGTATGGGAGAGTATATGTGAGGGGTATTAAGTCTAATCTTAAGGTAGGGAAGATTGCCTTGAGTAACTGATACCTAAGGCAAGAGCTGAAAAATTAGAAGCTAGCCAGTTAAAGAAGGAATCGCATGTGCAAAGGCCCACAAGTCAGAGAGAACCGGACCTTTTATAGAACTGAATGTAGTTTAGACTGTAGTGAGTCATTCAAGATAGGAAATAGCAGGAGATTAGGCTAAAGAAGCAAATCCAGATGATTTTATTAAGGTTTTTAAAGTATTTTATGGTTGAAAGTTTCTAACACATGATCTCTTGGGAATGATTTTTGTTCTGTAGTTCTCCAATAAGGCAGATGAAGTTAAGATAAAATTTGTAGGACTTTCTTAAGCTGGAAGAATGAGGGGGAAGAGGGAAAAGGAGAAGTTACTAGGAATCTCAGAGGAGGCAATGGCAATACAAATTTAGCTTTCTCTCTTTCCATGAACACTATCTCCACAACTTCCTTCTTCCACTCTGTCCTTTACATCCTACCATTTCCTTTAGTTACCATTTCCTCAGTGTGCAAAACAAGGGAAAGATGTTACCTTTGTTTTCTGTTTCTTAAAGGCATGGAACTCTTGCCTTCCTTGTTTTAAAATATGGATTTAACAGGGTGAGAAAGGAATGATTACAAAATTTTCAAAGTAGAAGCTGAGGTAACCTGAGGTACCTGCAATTTGTGACTTGTGATTAAGATTACAAAATAATTATTGAATTCATACTTTTAGGACAATCATTAGTATATAGCATAATATTTTAGAGCTGAAAGGAACCTTAGAGTAGTGTTATGAGATAATGTTAGTGGGTTAGATTAGCACTATTTTAGATGAAATTCAGTAGAATATAAAGAAAATAGCAGTGCTTTTTACATCTTAAGTGAAATATTGTTTCATGAACTTTTACGTGTATATATATACACACACACATACATATACACACACATATATACACACACACACACAATCCCACATGTATATGATTACTGGAATTCATTGTAAAATGTATTTCTCACCAAGTATATGCCCTAGAGCTGGACTGTGGAATATGGTAGTTCTTTTGGATAGGTACTGTTTTGTTTTCATTTGTTGGTCTGACCTCATGGACAAAGAATGGGAGCTTTAATTTCTCCCAGTAGCAAGTTCCACCTTCCCACTCTTCCGCTATTGGCTGCTAAGAGTTAACCGAGTAGATAAAAGTTAAAATACTTTACTCCTGGCTTTCATATTAACTGAAGTGAGAATCTAATAACAACACTAGGAAAATAATCCTCCTATTCTACTTTTTAGAGGTTCTAGTTCATATTTAAATTTCACAATATAAGATGCCTATGAAGAAACTACAGTGATTACTCAACAGACCCAAAATGTACTAAAAGAATAAAAAACAGAACTTATCCATCCTGGCTAACACCGTGAAACCTCGTTTCTAGTAAAAATACAAAAAAAAATTAGCCAGGCGTGATGGTGGGCGCCTGTAGTCCCAGCTACCTGGGAGGCTGAGGCAGGAGAATGGCGTGAACCTGGGAGGCGGAGCTTGCAGTGAGCTGAGATTGTGCCACTGCACTCCAGCCTGGGCGACAGAGCAAGACTCCGTCTCAAAAAAAAAAAAAAAAACAAAAAAACAAAACAAAACAAAAAAAAACTTACAGGAGAAATAAGGGTGTCTTTAAGCGGATTATAGATCATGGAACTGAAAAGGGTGAGAGGTGATTCAGTGACATTTAAAGTACCTGAAGAGGCCTGGCTCAGTGGCTCACACCTGTAATCCCAGCACTTTGGGAGGCCAAGGCAGGTGGATCACCTGAGGTCAAGAGCTCGAGACCAGCCTGACCAATGTGGTGAAACCTCGTCCATACTAAAAATACAAAAAGCAGCTGGGCATGGTCACATGCGCTTGTAGTCCCAGCTACTCAGGAGACCGAAACAGGAGAATTGCTTGAACCTGGGAGGCGGAGGTTGCAGTGAGCCGAGATCGTGCCACTGTACTCCAGCCTGGACCACAGAGTGAGACTCCCTCTCAAAAAAAAAAAAAAAAAAAAAAAAAAGTACCCGAAGGGGTTATTTGTAGTTCAGTGATGCCCAAACTTACCTGGGACATTAGGTTATGATACAAAAATGTGGACTTCATTTGCAGGAAGAGGGATTCAATGTGCATATGAGAAATAATTTCTTAGACTAATAGTCTATCTTAGTCTATTTGGGCAGGTATAACAAAATACCATCAACTACATGACTTATAAGCAAAAGCAATTTATTTCTCACAGTTCAAGGTGCTGACAGATTTAGTGCCTGGTGAGGTCTTGAGGTTCATAGGCGGTGCCTTTTAGCTGTGTCCTCACGTGGTAGAAGAGACAAGGCAGCTCTTTGGCCCCTCTTATAAGGGGACTAATCCTATTTATGAGAGCTCTGCTCTCCAAGTCCTAATCACCTCCCAATGGCTCCACCTTTTAATACCATCACATTGGTGATTAAGTTTCAATATAGGAATTTCAGGGGGACACAGATGTTAAAAGCATAGTCCATTTATTAGGAAACCAAGAAAGACTTTTAAAATTATTAAACAATAATTTACTGTCATTAGAAAAATATTAGCTATTAGGAAGCAGCCAGCTTGGTTTTGAAAAGAGCAAGACATACCAAACCAGTTCTTCATATGAGTGAGTGACAGTCTATCTTGATTTCTGTAAGGCTTTTAATTGTCCCCTGCATTGTTCTCACCCAGTAAGCTTGGAAGGAATGATATTGAATACTATTAAGTGGTCTTGAGGTAGTAGTAAGCCTTACTGTAAAGAAAATACAGATGACTTAAAGGATTTTTATTTCTAAATGTTAAAAATAATGAAATAACTGGTGTGCAAAGGGCATAACTGGGTATTGTGGAGTGAATACTGGACCAGGACACTTGACTGCCTGAGCTCTATTTGTACTGTTAATTATCTTGTACAGATAACTTGTTCCTTTGAACATCAGATTCTGTAAACTAGTAATATTTGACTACCAGATCTCTAAGGTTTCTTGCAGCTCTCTTGTTTCTTTACTGTAATCCTTTAGGACCAGCCCTTTGTATATAGTACCTCTACTTTGTGATCCTAGTTTACTACTAGTGTAGTATTCAGGAACAACATAGGGTAAGTTTAAGTTCACATGAATTTTTAATGGGACAAATTTGTATTGCTCTCCTCATATTTGTATATCTAAGAGTAGGAATAGAAAAATTGAATTTAATTATGAGTTTAGTATTTGGTAGTGTTGGGAAGATGGAGTAGTGTGGAGGAAAAAGTAAACTAGGTTCTGAAATCATCTAGAATGGTAGAAATAGATTCTAAGGGGTGGTGAAGAGTAGCAGCAATGCTATAAAAGTTGTAAATAAAGATATACCTTACATGGGCTGTATGTGATAAGGAATGGAAATATAAAGGTATTAGTTGAAAGCAGCACTGGGGCTTGAGAAGAGGAATTCAGGGGATTCCTTATTCAGAGATAGTTGAATAAATAACATTATCTAAGTCATTGACACATTGGTTTTAACTAGTTATTAAGATTATTAGGAAGAGGAAGAAAATTTAATGTTTCTAAACTTTCTTTTAGAAAACGAGGCCCTTTGAGAATCTGATAAAAGCCATAGACCTTCGCCCTAGAAAAATACACATATGTACATGCTTCATTTTGCATGCAATTTCAGGGGAATCAGAAACATATCCTCTCTTCCAGTCGAGAAACCCTGATTAATACAATATTGCTGGCTGGTGGGTTTCTAATGGAGTTCCTGAGTAGCCAGTGGCAAGATAAAGAGCACTTGTCACTGGGCAGTGGGGTAGAAATAGAATGGAAACTTATATCAAAATTTTGATTAAATGATAAATGCATAATTTATCATTTAATTATTATGCAATTGTTATAAAATTAATATCATTTATTGCTGTATTGTTATTGTCAGTGTTATCTTAAATATTTTGCTTTTTCAAAGAAAAGTATGTTCTTTCCCATATTGTAAAATAAGGTCTATGAAAACGGATAAAATTGCCCTTTCTGTATATGATTCTTACGCTTTACATTTTCCCTATTTTAATTATACAAAACTGTATCTAATAAAAACGTTAAGACAGATATCTACAATCCCATGTTAAATAATTTTTCCTTTTTCCTTTGAATCTCTGTTCTTTCATGTACATAATTTTTACATTATTGGGATAATTTTAAATTCTGTTTCTTTTTACTTGTGAACATTTTTTTTCTTGGTGCTCAGTCTTGACCAAAATTAGGTCTTTTAATTACTTAAGATTTTAGTAATGTTAATAGGTATATATAGTTACCTGCAAAAGGTGATATTTTTGTTGTTTTGGTTTTCTCCTTCCTTTCCTAAAATCCATCTCCTTGAAGTCTTCATCTGTGCTCTCTTGACTCCCTTGTAGGATTTGCCACTAGTGAGTAAAGATACTTTTCAAGTCTTTATTTAACGTCATTTGGTCTTCACATTAATCTGGTTAGGTAGGTGAACATTTCTTCGTAGTAGCTATGGCTTCTTCTGTCCTTTTCAGTCCCTTAACTTCTGCCCTAGTTATAGACCCTTATTTATGCATGGGTTTTCTCCCTGCTTTCAGGGATTTGCCCTTTCAATCCATCCTATACAGCACATCTAGATCATTCTTCCTAAGGCATAACTTTTATCCCATCACTTCCCTGCATAAACTTCAGTGGGCTTTACATCTTAGCCTTAAAAATTTCCACCTAACTAGATTGCTAGCCATATTGTAAACAGATTGTCCCTCCAATCACCCTATATTGCTCCCTGTTCCTTGGACCATGTACTTTTTTGTGTCTCTTCCTTTTTTTATGCCATACCCTATGTCTGAAATGCCCTCTAACTTGTGCCTATTTTTCAAATGTTAGTTCAAAGGTCAGTCCGTTCCCTGAAACCATTCCTTATAAGCTAGTAAGACTTTGATTTCTCCCTCCTCTGAACTCCTGCAACACTTTTTCCTACAAGTAGTTCTGTATCTTGTGGAGGAGATAAGATTTTATGTGCCTAAAAGGCTAATATATTCCAGTAATCTTTTTGTTTTTATCTTCCACAGAGCTAGGCACGGTATGTTACATGTAATAGGCAGTCAGAAAATATATGTAAAATGAATGATTAAACTCTATAATCAAACCAAAACAAAAGTCTAACATAATAATTAATAATATTTGCTCCACTGCTATACATTTGGAATTGAAAGCTAACTTTCTTCAGGGCAACCTCATAAGTTTGTCCATTGCATTTCTGTCATTAGGCATATGGTACTGTGGTGGAGTAGCATCACTGATTGTTGTCAGTTTTAGTTCAATAACCAAAGCACACCTACTTTTTATCCTGAAATTTTTGAGTTACTTTATTTGTGAGCATCATTTGCTAAGATAAAGTGACTTACAGGATAACATTATTTGAGGAATAAGATATAAAAGTTTGCTCTTTGTAGAAATTTTAACTGCACACTGTATTTTGGGATGTTCATTAGTCCTCTGATTAAGTTTTCTTTACAATATCGAGAGAGGAATGGATATTAGAGTAGGGAAACTGCATCCTAAGGGTATAGTTCCTTAGGTGCTGATGTTTTGGGAGAGCAGCTTTTAAACTTATGCTTTTCAAAGCATATTAGAAAAAGACAAGGTGAAGCTTCAATTTTGGTTTACTTATCAAATTGTTTTTACTGATCTTGAGTAGCTTATACTGTAATATCACTGTAATATATTCATATTTTTGACTGCATGAATATTTCCTAAGTATGAACTCTTTCTTCAACTACTCTGACTATAGTGACTTAACAACTGGGCATGTACATGGGTGCTTGCCTGCTCCGTTTGCCTTAACACCACAGATTGGGTAGCTTATACAACAGAAACGTATTTTCTCACAGTTCTGGAACCCACGAAGTCCAAGATGAAGGTGTCTGTAGAGTTGATTTCTTCTGAGGTCTCTCTCCTTAGCATGTAGATGGCCATCGTATACCTCTGTCTTCACATGGTCTTTTCCCCTGTGTGTGTCTGTGTCCTGATATCCTCTTCTTAGAAGTATACTAGTCATATTGGATTAAGGCCCACCCTAATGACCTCATTGAACTTTAATTACCTCTTTAAGGGCCCTGTTTCCAAATATAGTCACATTCTGAAGTATTGGAGGTTAGGACTTCAACATATAAATTTGTGGGGGCAGGGAGTACACAGTTCAGACGATAACAATGTGTGTATGTGTTTGTATGTGTGTGTATGTATATGCAAATGCATAGAAAATTGGATAGGTATACTCCAGTCTGGTAAAAGTGGTTACCTCTGGAGAGGGGGAGGGTTTGGGATGCTAAAAGACAGAGAAAAGTTAATTTGCTATTATGGATACACAGACATAGTTTGATACACTGTACTTGTTTTTACAATGAGAAAAATATTTCATGTTTAAGCTTTTCAATTGATGAACTGACCTTTTTGAATAGGTTATATTATGTTCATTTATTTGAAGTCTAATTTGTTTTGTCTACTAGTAGTAGTGCATTTTAACATCTTTGTAACTTTTATTTTATTTGTTTATTTGTTTATTTTTTATTTTTTTGCGATGGAGTTGTGCTCTGTCACCCAGACTGGAATGCAGTGGCACAATCTTGGCTCACTATCACCTCTGCCTCCCAGGTTCAAGTGATTCTCCTGCTTCAGCCTCCCAAGTAGCTGGGATTGCAGACACATACCACCACACCTGGCTAATTTTTGTATTTTTAGTAGAGACAGGGTTTTGCCATGTTGGCCAGTCTGGTCTCAAACTCCTGACCTCAGGTGATCTGACCACTTCGGCCTTCCAAAGTGCTGGGATTACAGGCCTGAGCTACCATGCCTGGCCTTGTAACTTTTATTTTAAGTTCAGGGGTACATGTGCAGGTTTGTTACGTAGGTAAACTTATGTCATGGAGGTTTGTTGTACAAATTATTTTATCAGCCAGGTGTTAAGCCTAGTACCCATTAGTTATTTTTTCTGATCCTCTCCCTTCTTCCACCCTCTGATAGGCTCCAGTGTGTGTTGTTCCCTTCTATGTGTCTATGTGTTCTCATCATTTAGCTACTACTTATAAGTGACAACATGTAGTATTTAGTTTTCTGTTCCTGTGTTAGTTTGCTAAGGATAATGGCCTCCAGCTCCAGCCATGTCACTGCAAAGGGCGTGATCTTGTTCTTTTTTATGGCTGCATAGTATTCCATGGCATATTTGTACCACATTTTCTTTATCCAGTCTGTCATTGATGGGCAATTAGGTTGATTCCATGTCTTTGCTATTGTGAATAGTACTGCAGAGAACATACGTGTGCACGTGTCTTTATAATAGAATGATTTATATTCCTTGGGGTACATACCCAGTAATAGGATTGCTGGGTCAAATGGTAATTCTGTTTTTCTTTCTTTGAGGAATTGCCACACTGCTTTCCACAGTAGTTGAACTAATTTACACTCCCACCAACAGTGCATATAAGCATTCTTTTTTCTCCACAACCTCACCAGCATCTGTTATTTACTTTTTAATACTAGCCATTCTGACTGGTGTTAGGTAGTGTTTCATTGTGGTTTTGAATTGCATTTCTCTAATAATTAGTGATGTTGAGCTTTTTTTTTTTTTTTCATATGCTTGTTGGCTGCATGTATGTCTTCTTTGGAAAAGTGTTTTTTTCATATACTTTGTCCACTTTTTATGGTTTTTTTTTCTTGTAAATTTGTTTAAATTCCTTATAGATGCGGGATATTAGAGCTTTGTTGGATGCATAATTTGCAAAAATTTTCTCCCATTCTATAGGTTGTCTGTTTATTCTGTTGACAGTTTCTTTTGCTGTGCAGAAGCTCTTTAGTTTAATTAGATCTCATTTGTCAATTTTTTTTGTTGCAGTTGCTTTTGTTGTTTTTCTCATGAAATCTTTTCCCGTGTCTCTGTCCTGAATGGTATTACTTAGGTTGTCTTCCAGGGTTTTTATACTTTTAGATTTTACATTTAAGTCTTTAATTCATCTTGAGTTTACATTTTAGTCTTTAATCCATCCTGAGTTAATTTTTGTATATGGTGTAAGGAAGGGTCCAGTTTCAATCTTCGGCATGTGGCTAGCCAGTTATCCCAGTACCATTTATTGAATAGGGACTCCTTTCCCCATTGCTTGTTTTTGTCAGGTTTGTCGAAGATGATATAGTTGTAGGTGTGAGGCCTTATTTCTGGGGTCTCTATTCTGTTCCATTGGTCTGTGTGTCTGTTTTTGTACCAGTACCATGCTGTTTTGGTTACTGTAGCCTTGTAGTATAGTTTGAAATCAGGTACCTCCAGCTTTGTTCTTTTTGCTTAGGATTGCCTTGTCTATTTGGATTCTTTTTTGTTTCCATTTGAATTTTAAAATAGTTGTCTCTAGTTCTGTGAACAATGTCAATGGTAGTTTAATAGGAGTAGCTTCGAATCTATAAATTGCTTTGGGTAGTATGACCATTCTGACTATATTGATTCTTCCTATCCATGAGCATGAAATGTTTTTCCATTTGTTTGTGTCATCTCTGATTTCTTTGAGCAGTGGTTTGTAGTTCTTGTAGAGATCTTTCACCTCCTTATAGTTAGCTGCATTCCTAGGTATTTTATTTTCTCTGTTGCAATTGTAAATGGAAGTTTGTTCCTGATTGGCGCTTGGCTTGACCGTTGTTGGTGTATAGGAATGCTAGTGATTTTTTTTTTTAATCTTTTTATTTTTATTTTTTAGAGCCGGCCTTGACTCACTGCTAGTGATTTTTACACATTGATTTTGTGTCCTGAGACTTTGCTGAAGTTGTTTATCAGATTAAAAAGCTTTTGGGCTGAAACTATGGAGTTTTCTAGATACAGGATCATGCCATCTGCCAACATGGTTAGTTTGACTTCCTCTCTTCCTATTTGGATGCCCTTTATTTCTTTCTCTTGCCTGATTGCCCTGGCCAGAACTTCCAATACTATGTTGAATAGGAGTGGTGAGAGAGGGCATACTTGTCTTGTGCTGGTTGTCAGGGGAATGCTTCCAGCTTTTGCCCTTTCAGTATGAAGTTGTGATGTTGGCTGTGGGTTTGCACACATGGCTCTTCATATTTTGAGGTATGTTCCTTCAATATCTAGTTTATTGAGAGTTTTTAGCATGAATAGACGTTGAATTTTATTGAAAGCCTTTTCTGTATCTATTGAGATAATCATGTGGTTTTTGTCTTTACTTCTGTTTGTGTGATGAATCACATTTATTGATTTGAGTGTGTTGAACCAACCTTGCGTCCTGGGGATAAAGCCTACTTGATTGTGGTGGATAAGCTTTTTGATGTGCTGATGGATTTGGTTTGCCAGTATTTTGTTGAGGATTTTTGCATCAGTGTTCATCAAGGATATTGGCCTGAAGGTTTTTTTGGTGTTGTGTCTCTGCCAAGTTTTGGTATGAGGATGATGCTGGTCTCATAGAATGAGTTAGGGAGGAGTCCCTCCTCCTCAATTCTTTGGAATAGTTTCAGTAGGAATGGTACCAGCTCTTTGTACATTTGGTTGAATTCAGCTGTGAATCTGTCTGGTCATGGGCTTTTCGTGGTTCTTAGGCTATTTATTACTACCTCAAGTAAAGAACTCATTTTTGGTCTGTTCAGTGATTCAGTTTCTTCCTGGTTCTTGGAGATCCTCCCATACTCTGAGCAATCACTCCTGCTTGTGGGACATAAAGAAGGCACCAAGAACTGAAATGGCCAGCACTCCGTCCCAAAATAAAAAAGTCTTTTATGCATTTATAAAACTTTACTGGAAGTACTTGCTACTTTTAAATGTAACCAGTTTTTGGTTGTTACTTCACTGTGGAATTGGGAGATTCTTTGGAAATTTAGTCCCAGTGTTTCCTATTCATTTTAGTGGTTTCTCCTCTTGCTATTTAACACACATACTCTGCATATATGATTCTGCCTAATAAAGAGCTATTTATACTTAGGTGTTTTTTTTTTCAAAATCAAGTTTTTTTTTTTCTTTGTCTTCTTTTCTTTTTTTTTTCCTCTTCTAAATGTTATTTTTTATTATTATTATACTTATAAGCTCTAGGGTACATGTGCATAACGTACAGGTTTGTTACATATGTATACTTGTGCCATGTTGGTGTGCTGCACCAATCAACTCGTCAGCACCCATCAACTCATCATTTACATCAGGTATAACTCCCAATGCAATCCCTCCCCCCTCCCCCCTCCCCGTGATAGGCCCCAGTGTGTGATGTTCCACTTCCCGAGTCCAAGTGATCTCATTGTTCAGTTCCCACCTATGAGTGAGAACATGCGGTGTTTGGTTTTCTGTTCTTGTGATAGTTTGCTAAGAACGATGGTTTCCAGCTGCATCCATGTCCCTACAAAGGACACAAACTTATCCTTTTTTATGGCTGCATAGTATTCCATGGTGTATATGTGCCACATTTTCTTAATCCAGTCTGTCACTGATGGACATTTGGGTAGATTCCAAGTCTTTGCTATTGTGAATAGTGCTGCAATAAACATACGTGTGCATGTGTCTTTATAGCAGCATGATTTATAATCCTTTGAGTATATACCCAGTAATGGGATGGCTGGGTCATATGGTACATCTAGTTCTAGATCCTTGAGGAATCGCCATACTGTTTTCCATAATAGTTGAACTAGTTTACAATCCCACCAACAGTGTAAAAGTGTTCCTATTTCTCCACATCCTCTCCAGCACCTGTTGTTTCCTGACTTTTTAATGATTGCCATTCTAACTGGTGTGAGATGGTATCTCATTGTGGTTTTGATTTGCATTTCTCTGATGGCAAGTGATGATGAGCATTTTTTCATGTGTCTGTTGGCTGTATGAATGTCTTCTTTTGAGAAATGTCTGTTCATATCCTTTGCCCACTTTTTGATGGGGTTGTTTGTTTTTTTCTTGTAAATTTGTTTGAGTTCTTTGTAGGTTCCGGATATTAGCCCTTTGTCAGATGAGTAGATTGCAAAAATGTTCTCCCATTCTGTAGGTTGCCTGTTCACTCTGATGGTAGTTTCTTTTGCTGTGCAGAAGCTCTTTAGTTTAATTAGATCCCATTTGTCAATTTTGGCTTTTGCTGCTGTTGCTTTTGGTGTTTTAGACAGGAAGTCCTTGCCCATGCCTATGACCTGAATGGTACTACCGAGGTTTTCTTCTAGGGTTTTTATGGTATTAGGTCTAACATTTAAGTCTCTAATCCATCTTGAATTAATTTTCGTCTAAGGAGTAAGGAAAGGATCCAGTTTCAGCTTTCTACTTATGGCTAGCCAATTTTCCCAGCACCATTTATTAAATAGGGAATCCTTTCCCCATTTCTTGTTTCTCTCAGGTTTGTCAAAGATCAGATGGCTGTAGATGTGTGGTATTATTTCTGAGGACTCTGTTCTGTTCCATTGGTCTATATCTCTGTTTTGGTACCAGTACCATGCTGTTTTGGTTACTGTAGCCTTGTAGTATAGTTTGAAGTCAGGTAGACGGATGCCTCCAGCTTTGTTCTTTTGACTTAGGATTGTCTTGGCAATGCGGGCTCTTTTTTGATTCCATATGAACTTTAAAGCAGTTTTTTCCAATTCTGTGAAGAAAGTCATTGGTAGCTTGATGGGGATGGCATTGAATCTATAAATAACCTTGGGCAGTATGGCCATTTTCACGATATTGATTGTTCCTATCCATGAGCATGGTATGTTCTTCCATTTGTTTGTGTCCTCTTTTATTTCACTGAGCAGTGGTTTGTAGTTCTCCTTGAAGAGGTCCTTTACATCCCTTGTAAGTTGGATTCTAGGTATTTTATTCTCTTTGAAGCAATTGTGAATGGAAGTTCATTCCTGATTTGGCTCTCTGTTTGTCTGTTACTGGTGTATAAGAATGCTTGTGATTTTTGCACATTCATTTTGTATCCTGAGACTTTGCTGAAGTTGCTTATCAGCTTAAGGAGATTTTGGGCTGAGACAATGGGGTTTTCTAAATATACAATCATGTCATCTGCAAACAGAGACAATTTGACTTCTTCTTTTCCTAACTGAATACCCTTGATTTCTTTCTCTTGCCTGATTGCCCTAGCCAGAACTTCCAACACTATGTTGAATAGGAGTGGTGAGGGAGGGCATCCCTGTCTTGCACCAGTTTTCAAAGGGAATTTTTCCAGTTTTTGCTCATTCAGTATGCTATTGGCTGTGGGTTTGTCATAAATAGCTCTTATTATTTTGAGGTACGTTCCATCAATACCGAATTTATTGAGCGTTTTTAGCATGAAGCGCTGTTGAATTTTGTCAAAAGCCTTTTCTGCATCTATTGAGATAATCATGTGGTTCTTGTCTTTGGTTCTGTTTATATGCTGGATTATGTTTATTGATTTGCTAATGTTGAACCAGCCTTGCATCCCAGGGATGAAGCCCACTTGATCATGGTGGATAAGCTTTTTGATGTGCTGCTGGATCCGGTTTGCTAGTATTTTATTGAGGATTTTTGCATCGATGTTCATCAGGGATATTGGTCTAAAATTCTCTTTTTTTGTTGTGTCTCTGCCAGGCTTTGGTATCAGGATGATGTTGGCCTCATAAAGTGAGTTAGGGAGGATTCCCTCTTTTTCTATTGATTGGAATAGTTTCAGAAGGAATGGTACCAGTTCCTCCTTGTACCTCTGGTAGAATTCAGCTGTGAATCCATCTGGTCCTGGATTTTTTTTGGTTGGTAGGCTGTTAATTATTGCCTCAATTTCAGAGCCTGCTATTGGTCTATTCGGGGATTCAACTTCTTCCTGGTTTAGTCTTGGAAGAGTGTACGTGTCCAGGAAATTATTCATTTCTTCTAGATTTTCTAGTTTATTTGCGTAGAGATGTTTATAGTATTCTCTGATGGTAGTTTGTATTTCTGTGGGGTGGTGTTGATATCCCCTTTATCATTTTTTATTGCGTCTATTTGATTCTTCTCTCTTTTCTTCTTTATTAATCTTGCTAGCGGTCTGTCAATTTTGTTGATCTTTTCAAAAAACCAACTCCTGGATTCATTGATTTTTTGGAGAGTTTTTTGTGTCTCTATCTCCTTCAGTTCTGCTCTGATCTTAGTTATTTCTTGCCTTCTGCTAGGTTTTGAATGTGTTTGCTCTTGCTTCTCTAGTTCTTTTAATTGCGATGTTAGAGTGTCAATTTTAGATCTTTCCAGCTTTCTCTTGTGGGCATTTAGTGCTATAAATTTCCCTCTACACACTGCTTTAAATGTGTCCCAGAGATTCTGGTATGTTGTATCTTTGTTCTCATTGGTTTCAAAGAACATCTTTATTTCTGCCTTCATTTCGTTAGGTACCCAGTAGTCATTCAGGAGCAGGTTGTTCAGTTTCCATGTAGTTGAGCAGTTTTGATTGAGTTTCTTAGTCCTGAGTTCTAGTTTGATTGCACTGTGGTCTGAGAGACAGTTTGTTATAATTTCTGTTCTTGTACATTTGCTGAGGAGTGCTTTACTTCCAATTATGTGGTCAATTTTGGAATAAGTGAGATGTGGTTCTGAGAAGAATGTATATTCTGTTGATTTGGGGTGGAGCATTCTATGATGTCTATTAGGTCTGCTTGCTGCAGAGATGAGTTCAATTCCTGGATATCCTTGTTAACTTTCTGTCTCGTTGATCTGTCTAATGTTGACAGTGGAGTGTTGAAGTCTCCCATTATTTTTGTATGGGAGTCTAAGTCTCTTTGTAAGTCTCTAAGGACTTGCTTTATGAATCTGGGTGCTCTTGTATTGGGTGCATATATATTTAGCATAGTTAGCTCTTCCTGTTGAATTGATCCCTTTACCATTATGTAATGGCCTTCTTTGTCTCTTTTGATCTTTGATGGTTTAAAGTCTGTTTTATCAGAGACTAGTATTGCAACCCCTGCTTTTTTTTGTTCTCCATTTGCTTGGTAAATCTTCCTCCATCCCTTTATTTTGAGCCTATGTGTGTCACTGCATGTGAGATGGGTCTCCTGAATACAGCAGACTGATGAGTCTTGACTCTTTATCCAGTTTGCCAGTCTGTGTCTTTTAATTGGAGCATTCAGTCCATTTACATTTAAGGTTAATATTGTTATGTGTGAACTTGATCCTGCCATTATGATATTAACTGGTTATTTTGCTTGTTAGTTGATGCAGTTTCTTCCTAGCCTTGATGGTCTTTACATTTTGGCATGTTTTTGCAATGGCTGGTACCGGTTGTTCCTTTCCATGTTTAGTGCTTCCTTCAGGGTCTCTTGTAAGGCAGGCCTGGTGGTGACAAAATCTCTAAGAATTTGCTTATCTGTAAAGGGTTTTATTTCTCCTTCACTTATGAAACTTAGTTTGGCTGGATATGAAATTCTGGGTTTAAAATTCTTTTCTTTAAGAATGTTGAATATTGGTCCCCACTCTCTTCTGGCTTGTAGAGTTTCTGCCGAGAGATCTGCTGTTAGTCTGATGGGCTTCCCTTTGTGGGTAACCCGACCTCTCTCTCTGGCTGCCCTTAAGATTTTTTCCTTCATTTCAACTTTGGTGAATCTGGCAATTATGTGTCTTGGAGTTGCTCTTCTCTAGGAGTATCTTTGTGGCGTTCCAAAATCAAGTTTTTATATTTAAAAAACATTATGAAAACAGTACAAACCCACTACTGAAAGATCAGAAAATACAGAAAAGCCAAAAAAAAAAAAAAAAAAAAAAAAAAAGCAACTATGCTAATAGGTCAGTATAACCTATACTTTTAATAATACCAGCTAATATTTTTATAGTGTTTTAGTTTACAAAATGCATTAAAATTTTACTTTTTCTTGCTCCTACTTATTTATTTAGTGATTTTCACCAGGATCAGAAAAAAGGCTCCCTATTGATTAGAGCTTTACTGTTTAATACAGTAAATACTAGCCATGTTAGCTCTTTAAATTTCAATTAAAATTAAAGATTTAGTAACTTAGTCATACTAGACATAATTCAAGTGCTCAGTAGCCACATGTGACTAAGTAGCTCTTATATTTCACCACACAGAATATTGCTGTCATCACAGAAGGTTTTTTTGTACATGGCCATTCTAGAAAGTAATTTTAAGTAGGGAGTAACATTATCAAATTTGTTTTAGTACTGTGATTCTGGGTGCAGTTTGAGGGAAAGATTAGAAATAGGCAAGGATTGGAGATAGGGACATCAGTTAAGAGAATATTGAAGTAATATAGGAGAGAAATGATAAGTGCATTCATTGCCTGTCATGAGGTAGCATTGTCAAGATTTGTCACCAAGTATTCTTGTATCATGGAAAGATGACAGGGCTTTGAAGCAGGAGCGTATTACCTTATCTTAGTTATTTTATCTCAGTCTCAGTGTTTCTAGACTATAAAATGGGTACTTGAATAAAAATTTTCTTACCCATCTGATATGGTTTGGCTGTGTCCCCACCCAAATCTCATCTTGAATTATAACTCCCACAATTCCCACATGTTGTGGGAGGTGATTGAATTATGGGGGAAAGTCTTTTTTATGCTGTTCTCATGATAGTGAATAAGTCTTATGAGATCTGATGGTTTTGTAAGGGGGAGTATCCCTACACAAGCTCTCTCTTTGCCTGCCATCATCAATGTGAGACGGGACTTGCTCCTCCTTGCCTTCTGCCATAATTGTGAAGCCTCCCCAACCATATGGAACTGTAAGTCCATTAAACCTCTTTTTCTTCCCGGTCTCGGGTATGTAGTTATCAGCAGGATGAAAATGGAATAATACAGTAAATTGATACTGGTAGAGTGGGGCACTGCTGAAAAGATACCCAAAAATTTGGAAGTGACTTTGGCACTGGGTACCAGGCAGAAGTTGGAACAGTTTGAAGGGCTCAGAAGAAGGCAGGAAAATGTGGGAAAGTTTGGAACTCCCTAGAGACTTGTTGAATGACTTTGACCAAAATGCTGATAATTATAATGGACAATGAAATGCAGGCTGAGGTGGTCTCAGATGGAAATGAGGAACTTGTTGGAGACTGGAGCAGAGATGACTCCTGGTATGTTTTAGCAAAGAGACTGGTGGCATTTTGCCCCTGCCGTAGAGATTCGTGGAACTTTGAACTTGAGAGAGATGATTTAGGGTATCTAGCAGAAGAAATTTCTAAGCAGCAAAGCATTCAAGATGTGATTTGGGTGCTGTTAAAAGCATTCAGTTTTAAAAGGGAAACAGCCCTTTGTGCATCCATAATCCATTGCTTTGATAAATAGAGTAAATCTATTTAAATAAACCTATTGTAAAACTCTTTGAAACAAATTCTTATGTTACTAGCTTAGAATATTGTCATATATGTAAAAACAGTAAAATCAAATTATATTCTGTTTCTAGAGTTTATCACCACCTAATACAGCTCTATGTTTACAAAAAGAACATGCTACCAGTCTTTTAATAAACACTTATTGGGCACTCGCCATTTGGCAGACATTCTACTAGGCACTGGGGCTATAGCCCTGAATAAGACATAGCCTTGCCCTCCAGGAAATCACAGTTTAAAGGAGAAAACAGGTAGGCAAACCAATACTTTAAGGTGTGGTAAATGCTTTTGTAGAGCGACATGCAAGATTTTATATGAGCCCGGAGATGGGGAACCACCTTCAGTCCAGGGAGGTCAAGAAAGACTTTGCAGGTGAACAATTTATAGATGAGTATTGAAGTCTTGTAGGTAGATGTTGGACTGGTCGATGAATGGGGAAAGGCTAATTTAAAAACACCTTGGGGGGTGATTCTTTGAAAGTATGCAAACATATTTCTTTCTAAGTTTTCAGCAGCTAATTTTAGCATGCATCAGTGGATCTTGTCTGCAGTTATTACTGTGGTGTTTGCCTAATTACAGTTGGCCCTCCATATCCATGGGTTCCGCATCTGTGGATTCAATCAACTGCAGATTAAAATATTTGGAGAAAAAATGATGGTAGCATCTACTGAATGTTTACAGACTTTTTTCCCTTGTCATTATTTCTAAAACAATACAGTATAACAACTATTTACATAGCATTTATGTTGTATTAGGTACTACAAGTAATCTAGAGATGACTTAAGGCATACAGGAGGATGTGCATAGGTTATACATAAATACTACGCCATTTTATGTAAGGGACTTGAGCATCTGTGGATTTTGGTATCTATAGGGGTTCCTGGAACCAGTCTCTCATAGATACTGTGGGACAGCTGTCTGTTTTTCTGTTTCCCTCATTCCTTCTACATTTGTTTGTTGGAATTTTTCTGCAAGGAAGAGATGTCCCTTCTCCCTCATTTAATTGTTAATTTATTTATACCAGGATGGACTCATAGATGTTAATTATATTCTATGAGTTAAAATCCATTACATTAATTATATATTTTGTTGCTCTATTTTTCCAGGTTTGGGCCATCGAGAGATCCTTTAGGTTGGCTGTTGTTTGGACATGCCCTCATCTTTTTCCAATAATTTCTTTACTTTCTGGCATCACACAATGCTCCAGGTTCATCCTATATTTTCCCTACACTGGCCCTGAAATCAGCTCCCTTTCTGGAGGGCAGTTTGTCAGAATGAATCAAAAACCTTAAAAAAAATTTCACCCTCTTTGAACCAACAATTCTACTTCTAAGAAACTGTCTTAAGGAAACAATCAGGAAAGTGCACAAATGTTTGTAAGTTAATATACAGATACTCTTTACTGTGTTATTTATAGTGTTCAAAGTTGAAAATAGCTTTTGTATCTGACACTGGGATTGGTTACATAAATTATGGTTCAGTCATCAGTTCACCGATCTTGGAACTGATGTTTTTCAAAAATATTTAACGATGGGGAAAATGCTAATATTCAGTGTAAAAAGCAGTCTACAAAATTCAGTAGGCCAAATGATTGTATTTAAAAAAAAAAAAAACATATGCAAGAAACAATGATTTAAAAAGAACCACACCCAAATATAAAAACATTGTTTATCTCTGGATGGTAGGATAATGGGTGACTGTTATGTTCTGTAATCTTCTCTGTATTTTCCAAATTTTCTACAATGAACCCAACTTTCGTTTTTGTGATACCGAAATACGTTACAGTAAATACGTAGTTTGAGCCCAATTATTGTCTATTCTTTGCTGTGGCCTTTGAGTTTCTCAACGAAGCAGCTGCCAGAACCTGAGCTGCTTTCTGTCTTTGAAGCTTGGTTTAGAATTAAAAGATGCTGAATTGATATCTTTTTTAGAGAAAAATGGAATTAAAAAATGTCAACATATTGACAAGAGGTGACTTTAGCTCATCTCTCACGTGCTCCACTCTCATCCTGAAGACATGAGAGTTAAGGGTTTTTGTCTTTGTTTTTAACCTTATGAGATTATGTCCTGGTGATAGAACTTCTACTTCATTCCCCAATTCTCATGGGTAAAGTTAAGAAGAATAGGGAGATTTAGTGGTACAAAAGGATGAGAGAAACATTTGGTCTTGGTTTCTATTCTCTTCTAATTTTATTTTTGACTCTGAGTGTCTTTTCATGTCCTTTTCACATCCTGCCTTTAAATTAAAGAAGGATCAGAACAAGGTCAGAAAGTGAAGGTGGGAGGAAACCTTCACTCCCAATCCTGTCCTAGCCTTTTATCCTAGTTGTCTATAGAAAGGAGAGCAGAGACCTTCCAGATGGAAAATCCATTCTTATCCTGGGAGTAGATAAATGGTCATATCACTTATTTTCATTGTTTTAAGGTTTAATTTTATCATATTTAATTGTTAACCCATTAACGGTTTATTTTAGTGTATGGTATTAAGTAAAGATCTCTTTTTTCCCATACTGATTCAATATGAAGAATTTGTCAAACAGTGACTTGGGTTTGTTTCAATATTTGGTTATTTGATCTCATTAATTTCCCTATCCATATGTCAGTACCACACTGTTTCCGTTATTAGACATAGGGTTTCACTCTTTTGCCCAGGATGGACTCCAACCCCTGAACTCAAAGGATCCTCCTGTCTCAGCCTCCACAGTAGTTGAACTGCAGGCATGCACCACCACACTCAGCTTCACATACCATTTATTTTACAATACAATGTAATATCTGAATAGAATAAGTTTCTCCTTCCCAACACACTTACATTACTCCTCATCTCCAAAATTTTCTTGGCTTGTCTCACTAGTTTATTCTTCCAGAGAAGCTATTAAAATAGTTTTGCCAAGATCTCCTTTAAAAATCCTGTAGAGATTTCTATTGGATTTCATTAAATATATTAATTTGTGGAGCATCAATATCAGCATATTATATAATCTAGTATTTTTCTCCATTTATTTAAATTTTATGTACTTTGGTAAAGTTTTGTAGCTTTGGTCATATGTGTCTTAAAGATTCTGTACAAATTTATTGCTAATATGTGTATGTACAGTTGATATTGTGACAGTCTAACCCATATTATATTTTCTATAAACTAAGGGCATCTTCACAATGCATTAAAATATGCAGAACTTTTGTACTAGCCTGTATGATTATACACTTACAGATTAAAAGCTTATATGTAGAAATCTGCCTAGATAACATCTATAAGAATCATTTGAGGAGGAAAGGAGTTAAATCAATGTTTATGTGAGCATTTCCTCTGAGAAGCATTATGAAGTTTGGCATGGCAGATATAAAGAATCCAAAGACATGTGACCTGCCCTCATTGAGTATATAGACTAATTCAATAAAATGTAATATGAGTTTAAACCTAAATAAAAATAAAGACTTCAAGAACAGTTCAGAACCATATAAGAGATTACATGATTGACCAGTGAGTTTTGTAAACAGGTACTACTCTCAGATGAGAGAGTTACTTCAGGCTTGGAGAAGAGAGTGATGTGGAAAGGATTTAGGAAGGAGGTAAATTTTGAGTGACATCTTGAGAGATGAATTTAGAGAAAGAGGAAGGGAGAAGACATTCTAGGCAAGAGAACTGATGTCAGCAAATGTGCAAAGTATGTTTGAAGGTTAGTGAATACATCAGTTTGAATTAAGTGTTCATGAAATAGAGATGGGAGAGAGATGACTGAAAAGGTCAGTTGGTGTCAGATCAACAAAGAACTTAAATACCATTCCAAGGGTATTGGAGTTGGTAGGGAGCTATTAGATAATTTGGAGCAGAGGGAGTAAAGGTTTGAAGTGTTTTAGGAAGATTAATCTTCAATGGTGTACAGCAGTGGTTCACAAATGTGAACCTGGGATTAGGTGCTGAGCTAGCTGCATCAGACTTACCTTAAGGTCTTAAAAATAGTTTCGGATCCCTGTATCACATCCCTGAAGTGTTTTTTTTGTTTTTTTTTTTTTGTTTTTTTTTTTGAGACGGAGTCTTGCTCTGTTGCCCTGCTGAAGTGCAGTTACTCGATATCGGCTCACTGCAATCTCCTCCTCCCAGGTTCAAGCGATTCCCCTGCCTCAGCCTCCCGAGTAGCTAGGACTTAAGGTGTGTACCACCACGCCCAGCTAATTTTTTGTATTTTGGAAGAGACAGGGTTTCACCATGTGGGCCAGGATGGTGTTGATCTGACCTCATGATCCACCCGCCTCTGCCTCCCAAAGTGCTGGGATTGCAGGCGTGAGCCACCGCGCCTGGCCTCATATCCCTGAAAATTCTTGTTCAGCGTGTCTGGGATAATGTTCAAGAGTCTATATTTTTTAAAAGCTTCTGGTGGATTCTGATGTATATTCAGGCTTGGGAACTACTGTTGTAAAAGATGTATGAAAAAGGAATACCAGTTAAAAAGCTATTCTATATGTCAAGTTACTTGTTAATAGCAGTGAAGTGATATAAAAGGTATTTCTTCATTCCCTCCAGTATTAGTATCTGGTTTGGGAAAACCTTTATGAAGAGCTTTTATTGAGAGTTAATTAAAAAGAAAAAAATTTTAAAGCAGTCAAAACTAAAACAAAACCCATTAAATACAGATTGAACAATACAATTGCCAGGCTTGATTTTGTGTGTGTACATATGTATATATAAATATGCATGTGTGTATACGCACATAAATATGTACCTAACAGCTTCAGAATGCATACTTTTTCCTTCTGTTGGAACGTGTGTGTGTGTGTGTGTGTGTATGTATGTATATGAGGGTTGCAATTTCTCCACATCCTTGTCAACACTTGTTAACATCTATCTTTAAATTTTAGTAATACTGGTAGATGTGAAGGGATATTTTATTGTGGTTTTGATTTGCATTCTCCTAATGACTAATGGCGTTGAGCATTTTTTTGTGTGTGTAAGCAAACATTTAGAAGATGTTTTTATTTTTTTCTTTCCAACTTTTAGGTTCAAGGGATACATGAGCAGGTTTGTTACATGGATAAATTGCATGTCATAGGGGATTAGTGTAAAGATAATTTTGTCATCCAGGTAATTAGCATAATACCCAATACATAGTTGTTCCATTCCTATAGTTGTTCCATTCCATTGTCCACCCTCAAATAGGCTCTGGTTTCTATTGTTCCCTTCTCAGTGTCCATGTGTACACAGTGTTTTAGCTCTCACTTAGAACTGAGAATATGCAATATTTGGTTTTCTTTTCTACGTCTCTTAGCTTAGGATAATGGCCTCCAGCTCCATGTTGCTGCAAAGGACATGATCTCTTTTTTTTTAATGGCTATTTGGTATTCCATAGTGTGTATGTACCACGTTTTCTTTATTCGGTCCACCATTGATGGACATCTAGGTTGATTACATATCTTTGCTATTGTGAATAGTGCTGCCACAAACATAGGCAGGCATGTGTCTTTATGGTAGAAGGATTTGTATTCCTTTGGGTGTATACCCAGTAATCAGATTACTGGGTCGAATGGTAATTCTGTTTTAAGTTCTTTGAGAAATCTCCAGAGTGCTTTCCATAATGGCTGAACTAACTTACATTCCCACCTGCTGTATATAAATGGTCCTTTTTCTCCAAAACCTTGCTAACATCTGTCATTTTTTTTACTTTTTAGTAATAGCCATCCGGACTGGTGTAAGATGGTATCTCATTGTGGGTTTGATTTGCATTTCTCTAATGATAAATGATGTTGAGTATTTTTTAATATGCTTGTTAGCTGTGTGTTTGTTTTCATTTGAGAAGTGTCTGTTCATGTCCTTTGCACATTTTTTAATGGGGTTGGTTCGTTTATGTTTGTTGGTTTATATTCCTTATAGATTCTGGATATTAGACCTCTGTCAGATACACAGTTTGCAAATATTACCCCCCGTTCTGTAGGTTGTCTGTTTACTCTGTTGGTTGTTTCTTTTGCTGTGCAGAAGCTCTTTAGTGTAATTAGGTCCCATTTGTCATTTTTTGTTTTTGTTAAAATTGTTTTTGGTGTCTTCCTCATGAAGTCTTTGCCAGATCCCATGTCCAGATGGTATTTCCTAGGTTGTCTTCCAGAGTTTTATAGTTTTGGGTTTTGCATTTAAGTCTTTAATTGATGTTGCATTTATATTTGTCAATGGTTAAAGATAGGGGCCCATTTTAATCTTCTGCATATGGCTGGCCAGTTACCCCAGTAACATTTATTGAATAGAAAATCCTCTCCCCATTGCCTGTTACTGTCGGCTTTGTTGAATGTCAGATGGCTGTTGGTGTGCAGCTTTATTTCTGGGTTCTCTAACCTGTTCCAATGGTCGGTCTGTCTGTTTTTATACCAGTACCATGCTTTTTTAGTTACTATAGGCTTGTAGTATAGTTTGAAGTCAGGTATTGTGATACCTCCTTGCCTCCAGCTTTGTTTTTTTTTTGTTGTTGTTGTTGTTTGTTTTTGTTTTTGCTTTTGCTTAGGATTGCTTTGGCTATTTGAGCTCCTTTTTGGTTCTGAATGAATTTTAGAATTTTTTTTCAGATTCTTTGAAAAACGTTGGTAGTTTGAATAGGAATAGCATTGAATCTAAATTCCTTTGGGCAGCATGGCCATTTTAACAATTTTGATTCTTCTAATCCATGAGCATGGGATGTTTTTCCATTTGTTTGTGCCGTCTCTGATTTCTTTTAGCAGTGTTGAAATCCTCATTGTAGAGACCTTTCACATCCCTAATTAGCTGTATTCTTAGGTGTTACATTCTTTTTGTTGCTCTTGTGAATGGGATTGTAGTTTTGATTTGACTCTCAGCTTGGACATCATCAGTGTATATAAGTGCTGCTGAGTTTTGTACATTGATTTTGTATCCTGAAACTTTGCTGAAGTTGTTTATCACATATAGGAGTCTTTGAACAAGGACTGTGAAGTTTTCTAGGTGATATCTAGATGATATGATAGTATCACATCATCTGTGAAGAGAGATAAATTGATTTCCTCTCTTCCTATTTGGATGCCTTTTAGTTTTTTTCTCTTGCCTGATTACTCTGGCTAGAAAATCCAGGACTAAGTTGAATAGGACTGGTGAGAGTGACATCTTCACCTTGTTCTGGTTCTCAAGAGGTATGATTCCAGGTTTTGCCAACTCAGTATGCTGTTGGTTGTGGGTCTGTCTTAGATGGCGCTCATTACTTTGAGGTATTTTCCTTCAATGCCTAGTTGGTTGATGGTTTTTTAACATGAAGGGAGGTTGAACTCTGTCAAAATTCTTTTGTGTGTTTATTGAGATGATCATGTGGTTTTTCTTTTTAATTCTGTTTCTGGTGATGAATCACATTTATTGATTTTTGTATGTTGAACCAAACTTGCATCTCAGGGATAAAGCCTGCTTGGTCATGGTGGATTAGCTTTTTGTTGTGCTGCTGGATTTGGTTTGCTAGTATTTCATTGATGATTTTTAAATCTATGTTGGTCGGGGATATTGGCCTGAAGTTTTCTTTTTTGTTGTTGTATCTCTGCCAGGTTTTGGTATCAGATTGGTGTTGGCCTCATAGAATGTGTTAGGGACCAGTTGCTCATCTTCTATCTTTTGAATTGTTTGAATGGGATTGGTACCAGCTTTTCTTTATATATCTGGTAGAATTTGGCTGTGAATCTGTCTGGTCCAGGGCTTTTTCTGGTTGGTAGGCTTTTTATTACTGAGTCAGTTTTGGAACTCATTTATCTGTTCAGGGCTTCAATTACTTACTGGTTCAATCTTGGGAGGTTGTATTTTTCTAGGAATTTATCCATTTCTTCTGGGTTTTCTAGTTTGTGTGCATAGAGGTGCCTGTAATAGTCTCTGAGGGTTTTTTTTTTTTTTAAATATCTGCGGGGTCAATAATAATGTCCCCTTTTATCATTACTGATTGTGTTTATTTGGATCTTCTCCCTTTTTTCTTTATTAGTCTAGATAGTGGTCCATCAATCTTATTTATTCCTTTGAAGAACTATCTTTTGTTTTTGTTGATCTTTGGTATGGGTATTCTCATCTCCATTTTATTCAGTTCAACTCGATTTCAGTTATTTCTCTTCTGCTAGCTTTGATGTTGGTTTGCTCTTGTTTTTCTGGTTCCTTTAGATGTGATGTTTGGTTGTTAACTTGAGATATTTCTAACTTTTTGATGTGGGCATTTAGCATTCTAAGTTTTCATCATAACACTGCTTTAGTTGTGTCTCAGAGATTCTGGTATGTTGTATCTTTATTTGTATTAGTTTAAAAGAATTTCCTGATTTCTGCCTTAATTTCAGAAGTCATTCAGGAGCAGATTGTTTAATTTCCATGTACTTTTATAGTATTGAGTGATTTTCTTAGTATTGATTTTTATTTTTATTGTTCTGTGGTCTGAGAGTGTGGTTGGTACAATTTCAGCTTTTTTGAATTTGTTGAGAATTGCTTTATGGTAAAGCATATGGTCAATTTTAGAGTATGTGCCATGTGCAGATGAGAAGAATGTATATTCATTCTATTGTTCTTGCGTGGAGTGTTCTGTAGATGGCTGTTAGGTCTATTTGATCAAGTGCGAGGTTAAGTCCCGAATATCTTTGTTAGTATTCTGCCTCAATAATCTGCCCAATACTGCCAGTGGGGTATTGAAGCATCCCACTATTATTGTATGGTTATCTACATCTCTTTGTAAGTCTCCAAGGACTTCTTTTATTAATCTGGGTGCTCTAGTGTCAGGTTCATATATATTTAGCATGGTTATATCTTGTTGAATTGAACCCTTTATCATTATGTAATGCCCTTCTTTGTCCTTTTTGATTATTGTTGGTTTAAAGTCAGTTTTGTCTGAAATAAGAATTGCAAGCCCTGCTCTTTTTGTTTTCTGTTTACTTGATCTTTCTCCATCCCTTTACTTTGAGCCCGTGGGTGTCCTTGCATGTGACGTGGGTCCATTGAAGATAGCATACAGTTTGGTCTTGCTTCTTAATGCAACTTGCCACTGTTTGCCTTTTAAGTGTAGCATTTAACTCATTTACATTTAAGGTGAATATTAATTAAGGTGCATATTTGATCCTGTGATCATGTTGTTGGCTGATTTTTATGTAGGCTTGATTGTGTATTTGCTTTATAGTGTTGATGGTCTATGTATTTGAGTGTGTTTTGTGGTTTTTGGTAATGGTCTTTTATTTCCATGTTTAGCACTCCTTTAAGGGCCTTTTGTTAAGGCAAGCCCGGTGGTAATTAGTTCCCTTAACATTTGCTTGTCTGAAAAGGATTTTGTTTCTCCTTTGTTTACTAAGCTTAGTTTGGCTGGGCTTGTCTGAAAAGGATTTTGTTTCTCCTTTGTTTACTAAGCTTAGTTTGGCTGGATATTAAATTCTTGGCTAGAATTTCTTTTCTTTCAAGATGCTGAATATAGTTCCACAGTCTCTTCTGGCTTTTAGGGTTTCTGTTAAAAGGTCCACTGTTAGCCTAATGGAGTTGCCTTTGTAGATGACCTGCCCCTTCTCTCTAGCTGCTTTAATGTGTTTTATTTCATTTCAACCTTGGAGGATCTGATGACTATGTGTCTTGAGGATGGTTGTTTTGTACTGTATCTCACACTGACAGGAATTCTCGCAGAATTTCCCGAATTTGTATGTCAACCTCTCATGAGGTTGGGGAAATTTTTGCATACAGTATCCTCAAATATATTTTCTAGGTTGCTTTCTCTCCCTGTCTTTCAGGGATGTCAATTAGTCATAGATTTGGTCTCTTTACTTAATACCATATTTCTCCCAGATTTTGTTCATTAAAAAAATGTTTCTTATTTTTGTGTTACTGAGTTTATTTGAAGAACCTGTTTTTGAGCTCTGAGATTCTTTCCTCAGCTTGATTCATTCTGTTGTTAATACTCCCCCTTGTGTTACGAAATTCTTGTAGAGAATTTTTCAGCTATTTAGCTCATTTTGGTTCTTTTTTAACATGGCTATTTCGTCTTTCATTTCTTAAATCATTTTATTGTATACCTAAGATTCCTCGGAATGGGTTTCAACGTTTTCCTGAATCTAGATGATACTCTTTGTGGTCCCAATTCTGAATTCTATGTCTGTAATTTCAGCCATTTCCATCTGGTTAAGAACCATTGCTAGGGAACTAGTGTGGTAGTTAGGAGGTAAGGAGATAACTCTGGCTTTTAGAGTTGCCAGAGTTCTTGTGCTGGTTCTTTCTCATCTGTGTAGGCTGATGTTCCTTTAACTGTGGTGTAATTTGAGTACAGTCAGTTGATTTTGTTTCTGGATGTTTTCGAAGGGCTGAGGTTTGCTGCAGGGTCTTTATTTGTGGCTGAATTCTTGTTCTTGGTTTCATAGCAGAGTATTTTAGCAAAGTGTTTTTGGTGTTGAAGTTTGGGCTGTGATCCAGATGATATAATGGCCAGTAGGTAGGCTTTTGCTCAGCTGGGCAGTTCCTCTGTATTTCCTTGCATTTACAGCCATGCTGCCTCTCAGTGCTTTGAGAGTGTGGACTCCTCTCCCACTCTAGTGCTGGCTGTAGATCTTGGTTCGGCACTCCTGAGCTGTGCTTCACAAGTCTGGGGTAAGCTCAGGCTTTTTGTTCCCTCTTCAGCTGGAGTCAACAGGGTTGGCAACCTTGGCAGTGACAATGGCAGAGGGCCTTTCGTTTGTTCCTTGGGGCTGTGCCCCAGACAAACGCAGAGCTGCTGTCAGTCAGGATGATCAGCCTAATGTGGGGTGGCCGTGTTGTGGGCCCAAGCCAGAGCGCCCTGCCTGGTGCTGGGCAGAGGAGGTCAGGGGCTCGCAGGGAAGTCATACTGGCCTCTTCTTCATAGGAGAGCTGTGGCATGCTGGAGGTGTGAGTGAAGCAAGCACTCAGGATCTTTGTTCCTTCCCCGGTACGATGGCAGCAAGGCCAGTAGTACTGCAGTGGCAGTGGCAGAGTCTGAGGGGCTGTCAGTGGCCACTGATAAACTCCACCCCTAAGAAACACAGAGCCACTGACAATGGGAATGTTCAGCCAAGTGTGGGGAAGCTGCGCTGCAGCCCCAAGCCCGGGGCCCTGCCAGGTGAAGAGGAGGGGTGGGGACCCACAGGGAAGAGAAACTGGGCTCCTCTGTATGGTGGCTGCAGTGTCATGGAGGTATCAGTGAAGTCACCAGGCTCTTTTTTCCTTCTCCAGCTCAAAGGCAGTAAGGGTGGTACTGCTGTAGCTGTAATGGTAGAAGGGATATGGGTTGACTCTGGGATTTCCTCCTCAGAGAGATTCAGAGCTGCCCAGGTGGTATCAGGGTAGTTGTGCTGTGGGCTCAGGTCAGATGGCCCTACCCCGTGAGGAGTAGTAGGGGCAGGGACCTGTGTGGAGAACAGTCTGGTCACTTTTACATAAAGGCAGCTATGTTGTGCTGAAGGTTCATAATAGTCCTTAAGCTCTTTGCTCTCTCGTGAGCTTGAGGGCATTGGGGTGGGAGCTGTAGCAGCAGCAAAAATGGCGGTCTGTGTGTAGTCTCTGTGTTTGCATTTTGAGATTGAAGGGCATTTGTTTCAGCCTAATTTTGTTGTAAATTTTGTTCACAGGTTCTGTTATTGGTTATTCTGTTGTTAGTGTGAGAATTTGGGAAGTTAAAAAATTATACATCCACTGCCCTGCCATTTCCCCCATCATATGCTTTTTAAACCATTTATTAAAGTACATATGCAGGAAATGAACATATAAGTATACAGCTTGATGATTTTTTTTTTACGAACTGAACAGACCCATGTAAACCTGTGCCAAGAATGCCATCATGTTTGAAACACAATTAAGTTGGATATAAAACTCTAGGCTCAACATTCTTTCCTTTCAATGCTTTGAAAATCCTACTCCATTTTCTTTTTGCATCTAGTATTACTCTTAAGAAGTCTGATGTCCATCTGATTCTTTTTACTTCATGTTATTGGTAATTTTTAACATAACTTTTCTATTTTTTCTATTTCCCCATTTGTCTATGTGACTCATAATTATTTGGTTTTTTTTTTTTTTTTGAGATTCAGTTAGAATATATTATCTTACTTATATTTTTTAAATTTTATTGTCACTATGTCCAGGAGGTAATTTTTTCTTATTCTTTTGGCACTCTATGGACTCTTTCAGTATGAAATATTTTATCTTTAATTTTTGTACAATGAATCTCTTTATTTTTATAAATATTTTTATCTCCATTTTGATTTTTTCTTTTCCTTTGCTTCAGTAAATAGTTGTTAATATGTACATTTTTGTGTTGCTTTATTTATATTATTACTTTTCATACCTAATATTTCCATTATCTTTTCACGGTACTGATTCTCCCTTGTATCTCTTTTCCCAGGGTCTTTCTTCCTAGGCTGTTTAACTCTTTTTGTTGCTTGCCCATCTGTTATCACTTGCCCCAGGCGTATGCCTTTATATGCTTTCAACAGAGGACCCTATGGAAAGCCACTTCAGCCCCAAGAGTGTTCTGATAGGTACAAAATAAGCCCCCGAGCCAGTCCTTCAGGGAGCTGCCAGACAAGTCAAAAAGTATAACCATAATTCTTCAAAAACAAGTCCATGTTTCCTTCTCTGGTACCAGCAAGCTATTCCAAGAATGCAAGCTGCCATCCCCATTGGGGGATGGAAGGATGGTATGTGAGTGAGCAAAAATGTCATAACACTCTCTTCTGATACTTATTTAGCAACTTCTTTTTTCATTATACACTCCCCTGGTTGTTGTTAGTTTTTCATTAGATTCCAGAGTTCTGGAAAAGGTGATTGAGATCTGACAGTTTTTGCTAGCTAAATTCTTGCCTTAGTGGAGGGATGAATTTTTGTAGCCCCATACTCTGTCATTTTTGGTGATATCACTCCTGCATTTTTTTTTTTTTTTTTTTTTTTTTTTTGAGACGGAGTCTCGCTCTGCCGCCCAGGCTGGAGTGCAGTGGCCAGATCTCGGCTCACTGCAAGCTCTGCCTCCCGGGTTCACGCCATTCTCCTGCCTCAGCCTCCTGAGTAGCTGGGACTACAGGCGCCCGCCACCTCGCCCGGCTAGTTTTTTGTATTTTTTTAGTAGAGACTGGGTTTCACCGTGTCAGCCAGGATGGTCTCGATCTCCTGACCTCATGATCCGCCCGTCTCGGCCTCCCAAAGTGCTGGGATTACAGGCTTGAGCCACCGCGCCCGGCCACTCCTGCATTTTTAACATCAGAATTACATTGATTCTTGTACCAAAATACAAACAAAATCATGTATGCCTCAATAGCAACAGAAAAGTTAACCTAGACATTTCAAGGTTATCAGTCAGTAATATGACAATTAGTAAATTCACTAGATGCAGCGACATTGCTAATATTGTTAGTACTGTAGTATTAGGAATGGGTTATCTCCATTCCACCACTTAGAGGCTATATGAATTTGAACAAGTAAGCGTCTTTAAGCCTCAGTTTCTAGTCTGCAAAATGGGAAAATAATAATAGTATTAGCTACCTTGTAGGGTTGCAGTGAGAGTGAAATGAGATAATGTAGTATTGGGCATTAGAATAGCCAAATAATAAGTGCTCGGTGAGTGGTAGTCACTGTTGTTCATTACTAAAAATGATTATGCGATAGCTGTTACTAATTTGCATTGTTGTATAATGTAAAAATACCTTAGCAAGCCAAAATCAAAACGAAAATATGAAAAGTGGTAAAATACTAACTACCCTGGCCTTCAGCGAACCCTCTATACTGTTCTGGACTAAGCATCTTTAGGGGTAAACTAATAGTGAAAGGGTTTCCTTGGGGATGGATGATGGTGGGAAGGTAGTCAAAATATATATATATATTTATTATTATACTTTTAAGTTCTGGGATACACATGCAGAACATGCAGGTTTGTTACATAGGTACACATGTGCCATGGTGGTTTGCTGCATCCATCAACCCGTCATCTACATTAGATATTTCTCCTAATGCTATCTCTTCCCTTGCTCCCCACCCCACAACAGACCCCGGTGTGAGATGTTCCCCTTCCTGTGCCCATATGTTCTCATTGTTCAACTCCCACTTAGGAGTGAGAACATGCGGTGCTTGGTTTTCTGTTCCTGTGTTAGTTTGATGAGAATGATGGTTTCCAGCTTCATCCACCCTGCAAAGGACATGAACTCATTCTTTTTTATGGCTGCATAGTATTCCATGGTGTACATGTGCCACATTTTCTTTATCCAGTGTATCATTGATGGGCATTTGAGTTGGTTCCAAGTCTTTGCTATTGTGAATAGTGCTGCAATACACATACGTGTGCATGTGTCTTTATAGTAGAATGATTTATAATATACTCAGTAATGGGATTGCTGGGTCAAATGGTATTTCTAGTTCTAGATCCTTGAGGAATTGCCACACTATCTTCCACAATGGTTGAACTAATTTACACTCCCACCAATAGTGTAAAAGCATTCCTGTTTCTCTACATCCTCTCAGTATCTCTTGTTTCCTGACTTTTTAATGATCACCATTCTAACTGGCGTGGGATGGTATCTCATTGTGGTTTTGATTTGCATTTCTCTAATGAGCAGTGATGATCTTTTTTTCAGATGTTTGTTGGCTGCATAAATATCTTCATTTGAAAAGTGTCTTTTCATATCCTTCGCCCACTTTTTGATGGGGTTGTTTGTTTGTTTTTTCTTGTAAATTTAATTAATTTCCTTATAGATTCTGGATGTTAGCCCTTTGTCAGATGGATAGATTGCAAACATTTTCTTCCATTCTGTAGGTTGCCTGTTCACTCTGATGATAGTTTCTTTTGCAGTGCAGAAGCTCTTTAATTTAATTAGATCCCACTTGACAATTTTGGCGTTTGTTGCCATTGCTTTTGGTGTTTTAGTCATGAAGTCTTTGCCCATGCCTATGTCCTGAATGGTATTGCCTAGGTTTTCTTGTAGAGTTTTCATGGTTTTAGGTCTGACGTTTAAGTCTTTAATCCATCTTGAGTTAATTTTTGTATAAGGTGTAAGGAGGTTGTCCAGTTTCAGTTTTCTGCATATGACTAGCCAGTTTTCCCAACACCATTTATTAAATAGGGAATCCTTTCCCCATTGCTTGTTTTTGTCAGGTTTGTCAAAGATCAGATAGTTGTAGATGTGTGGTGTTATTTCTGAGGCCTCTGTTCTGTTCCATTGGTCTGTAAATCTGTTTGGTACCAGTACCATGCTGTTTTGGTTACTGTAGCCTTGTAGTATAGTTTGAAGTCAGGTAGCGTGATGCCTCCAGCTTTGTTCTTTTTGCTTAGGATTCTTTTGGCTATATGGGCTCTTTTTTAGTTCCATATGAAATTTAAAGTAGTTTTTTTGAATTCTGTGAAGAAAGTCTGTGGTAGCTTGATGGGAATAGCATTGAATCTATCAATTACTTTGGGCAGTGTGGCCATTTTCATGATATTGATTCTTCCTATCCATGAGCATGGAATGTTTCTCCATTTGTTTGTGTCCTCTCTTATTTCCTTGAGCAGTGATTTGTAGTGTTTTCTTGAAGAGGTCCTTCACATCCCTTGTAAGTTGTATTCCTAAGTGTTTTATTCTTTTTGTAGCAATAGTGAATGGGAGTTCACTCATAGTTTGTCTCTCTGTCTGTTATTGGTGTATAAGAATGCTTGTGATTTTTGCACATTGAATGGTTGCACAGGAATGGTTGTGATTTTTGTACTTCCATTTTGTATCCTGTGACTTTGCTGAAGTTGCTTATCAGCTTAAGGAGTTTTTAGGCTGAGACCATGGAGTTTTCTAAGTATACAGGCATTTCATTTGCAAACATAGACAATTTGACTACCTCTCTTCCTATTTGAATACCCTTTATTTCTTTCTCTTGCCTGATTGCCCTGGCCAGAACTTCCAATACTATGTTGAATAAGAGTGGTGAGAGAGGGCATCCCTGTCTTGCACCAGTTTTCAAAGGGAATGCTTCCAGTTTTTGCCCATTTAGTATGATATTGACTGTGGGTTTGTCATAAATACCTCTTATTATTTTGAGATACGTTCCATCAGTACCTAGTTTATTGAGAGTTTTGGCATGAAGGGGTGTTGAATTTTATCAAAGGCCTTTTCTGCGTCTATTGAGATAATCATGTGGTTAAAAATGAGATAATCATTTTTTCATTGGTTCTGTTTATGTGATGGATTACATTTATTGATTTGCCTATGTTGAACTAGCCTTGCATCCCACGGATGAAGCCAACTTGATTGTGGTTGATAAGTTTTTTAATGTGCTGCTGGATTCAGTTTGCCAGTATTTTATGGAGGATTTCACATACATGTTCATCAGGGATATTGGCCTGAAATTTTCTTTTTTTGTTGTGTCTCTGCCAGGTTTTGTTATGAGGATATTGCCAACCACATAAGATGAGTTAGAGAGGAGTTCCTTTTTTCCCATTGTTTGGAATAGTTTTAGAAGCAGTGGTACCAGTTCCTCTTTGTACCTTGAGTAGAATTCAGCTGTGAATCTGTCTGGTCCTGGACTTTTTTTGGTTGCTAGGTTATTAATTCCTGCCTCAATTTCAGAATTTGTTATTGGTCTATTCAGGGATTCAACTTCTTCCTGGTTTAGTCTTGGGAGGGTGCATGTATCCAGGATTTTATCCATTTCTTCCAGATTTTCTAGTTTATTTGTGTGGAGTTGTTTATAGTATTCTCTGATGGTAGTTTGTATTTCTGTGGGATCACTGGTGATATCCCCTTTATCATTTTTTATTGTGTCCATTTGATTCTTCTCTCTTTTCTTCTTTATTAGTGTGGCTAATCATCTATTTTGTTAATCTTTTAAAAATCCTGCTCCTGGATTCATTGATTTTTTTTTTTGAAGCATTTTTCCTGTCTCTATCTCCTTCAGTTCTGCTCTGATCTTAATTATTTATTGTCTTCTGCTAGCTTTTGAATTTGTTTGCTCTTGCTTCTTTAGTTCTTTAATCATGATGTTAGGGTGTTGATTTTAGATCTTTCCAGCTTTCTCGTGTGGGCATTTAGTGCTATAAATTTCACTCTAAACACTGCTTTAGCTTTGTCCCAGGGATTCTGGTATGTTGTGTCCTTGTTCTCATTGGTTTCAAAGAACTTACTTATTTCAAGCAGTCAAAATATTATCTTATGATAGCATTTGTCTTACTGTGACATTTATGCTTGCATCTGTCAGTTTTAGAGTGTAAACTATAGCATAAGGATCTTGTATTTAAAATTTTGTTGTGTGCAACATGTAAGATAATCCTTTTTGTATGGTAGCAGTGAGTGTAGTTTGAAAAGGTTGGTGGGATAATTTAAAGTTTATTTACTTTTGAAACGTTCCGGAGTGACTTGAAGGATCTAGGTGCTTGTTTTCAAGCCAGCCAGCTTTAAAAAAAAAAAAGTTAGCTTTTATAATGCTTCTAGCAGAGGTGTCAGTTTTCTTTCTGGCATTTTGTGAAAACAAGTAGTCTAGTTACTGTATGAATTTTAGTCACCTCATGGAATTTTTTAAGTGTAGTTGAAAAGAAAAGTGGATACTTTTAGAAAAAAATCTCTGACAGGTTTTCAGGGCTCATATAGACCTGAAGAAAAATGAGAGGGAGCAGAATTAAGGCATTTTTTGTATGTGTATTTTTTTTTGGGGGGGTAGGGTAGAGTGGGTTTACCATATTTTTTGAAAAAGTCCCTGTTTTTCATTTGAGGAGCTAATTCAATTGGTTTGAGCAACAGCAGCATTATCAGAAATACACAGTTGGATTCTGTATCATGCCTCTGTTTAGTAAGACTATGGGGAGATAGTGGAATAGGAATTAGAAACCTGAGGCTTGAGTGCCCGTAGCAGTATTAAACTAAGAATTTAAAAATAGGCAGAACAACAACAAAAAAAGTCAGTGAACACCTGAAAGGGGAGACACAAAAACGGAGTAGCAAGGAGATATACAGAAGACATCCATGCTGAGGGGAGCAGTAGATTGCTCTCAGAAATTGTCCCAAATGCCTGTGTTTTCCTACCTCTGAAGTAGAAATTAGCTTTCAGCATGCTAGAAAGAGACCAGATATAGATAAGCCAAAAGGAATTTAAAGTTTACAAAGCCAAATACCTTTTTCAAAGTACCTTTTCTATCTAGTGTTAAGCAGGAACTCATTAGGTATCATTTGTCAGCCCTAGAGTTGGGTTTGTGTTTATATGAATGTTCTCTTAGCCTACACTTTCTGTTATAAGCAGATTAGGTCTGATATATCCTACTAATGGACAACCTGTATCAGACTTTGCTGAAATGCTTATAAAGAAAACCAAGGGGTTTGGGATATGACCTGCATAGTGAGCCATACAGAATGATCCAAGTAAATGAAAATGCTATCTTTTATGAGTTTCAAATAATTTTCCAGGTAATTTAATCACCAGTGGCAATGTGACACATGCATAAAAAGTAACAAACATAAAGGGGCATTATAGAAAAACAATGAAATTGTCCAGCTGTGGAATCGAAAGTTAAGAAATGTGCTTGAGGGTTCTCTTCCAAGTCCACATTAGTAAATATAAGAGCAAGCAATTTCGGTATTAAATTACTGAAAGTTGAAACTGTAAAGAAGCAGAAAACATTCCAATTCTATTTTCTTAACTTCTTTTATTACATTATCTCAACATTCCAGCTGTTGTGTGGAATGTGTGATAATTTCTCCATTGTGTCCACAAACACAATAGGGTTAGGAATCTTAGAAGTACTTCGAGATTTGTACCAATTTTCTAAAGATCTTGCGTTCTAATAAGCCAGCTCAATGAAATTATTCACTATTAAATGTGTCTAAAATGTGTCCTTGGTATATTCACTCTTAATATGATAAAGAAATTTCTCTTTGTACATTCGTCCCCAAATTTCATGATTTAAAAGGTGTTGGTTCTGGAGTTTTTTCTTAACTTTTAATATTCAGCCATTGGTTTTAATTGCCCTGATTTTGGCAAATGCTTTGCAATTCTTTGTTACTTTTATTAGCAAGCAGCTTGGAATCTCACATCACTTAGCTAAAACTTATGAAGCAGTGTGCAAGTTTTCATGATGACAAATATGTTATGATAAGTGAACCTATGTGAATGGGAACAATGAAACTTCATAGAAGTTACTTAAACAAACACAAAAATCTTTTATCAAGACCTTTTCTTCTGTCTTTTAAATAGGCCCTGCTGTTGGTGTTATGTACCCAGAGATGTGAAAATTTGGTAGATAAAGGAAAAACTATTTGAGGAAGAGGGGAATCCCATGCATATTTTTTGTTTGTGTGTTGCTTTTTTGTGGTGGTGCTGGTGGAGATTTTTTGGTCGATGTACTTTGTTTTGTCTTGCTGTGTCATTCTCAAAATTCTTGGAGGTTGAGAGATTTCAGAAATTATTTAGAGCAGGGGTCAGCAATCAGTGGCTCTTGGGCCAAATCCAGCATGTCACCTATTTTTGCAAGGCTCCTGTGCTAAGAATACTTGAAACATTTTTTTAATGTTTGGAAAAACAAGAAGAATATTTTGTGATAGATGACAATTGCATGAAATTCAAATTTCATTGTTCATAAATAAAGTTTTATTGGAGCACAGCCATACTTGTTCACTTACATATGTATGGCTACTTTCATGCTACAATGACAGAGTTGAATTGTTGTGACAGAAACTATATGCCTGCAAACTCTAAAATATTTACTGTCTGGAAAAGGGAACTCAAGAAAACAATCCCATTTACCATAGCATCAAAAAGAATAAAATACTTAGGAATAAATTTAACCAAGGAGGTGAAAGATCTGTATACTCAAAACTATGAAACACTGATGAAGGAAATTGAAGAAGACACAAATAAATGGAAAGACATTTTAATATCTTTGGATACTTTATAGAAAGATATTTTAATATTATAAAAATTTCAACACTACCCAACACAATCCCTATAAAAATTTCAATGGCATTTTTCACAGCAATAGAAAAAAATCATAACATTAACATGGGACAATCGACCCCAAGTAGCCAAAGCAATCTTGAGAGAGAGGAACAAAGTTGGAGGCATCACAGTTCCTATTTCAAATTACAAAGCTCTGTTAATCAAAACAGTATGGTACTGGCATAAAAACCGACACATAGACCAATGGAACAGAATATAGAGCCCAGAAATAAACCCATGCATATATATTCAACTAATCTTTTACAAGGGTGCCAAGAGTACAAAATGTGGAAAAGATAGTCTTTTCAATAAATCATGTTGTGAAAACAGGATGTCCACATGCAAAAGAATGAAATTGGACCATTATCTTATTCATACAAAAAAACCCCTCAAAATGGATAAAAGACTTACACATAAGCCTTGAAATCTTAAAACTCCTAGAAGAAAACATAGGGAAAAGCTCCTTGACATTACCCTTGGCAATGATTTTTTTGGATATGACACCAAAAGCTCAATCAATGGAAGCAAAAATAAACAAGTAGGTCTAAGTCAAACTAAAAAGCTTCTGTACAGCAAAGGAAACAGTCAACAAAACTATAAAGTAACCCATGGAGTGGGAGAAAATATTGGCAAATCACATGTCTGATAAGGGGTTAATATCCAAAATACAGAAGGAACTCACACAACTTACATACACATACACACACACACACATGCACACCCCAATTTTAAAATGGGCAAAGGAATAGGCACTTTTCAAAGAAGACATATAAATTGTCAGTAGGTATGAAAAGGTGGTCAGCATCACTAATGACCAGGAAAATGCAAATCAAAATCACAATGAAATATCACTTCATACCTGTTAGGATGGCTATTGCCAAAAAGATGAGCGATAGCAAGTGTTGGTGAGGGTGTGGTGAAAAGGAAACCCTTGTACACTGTTGGTGGGACTCCACATTGAGAAAACCATTTTGGAAAAGTGTAAAGATTCTTCAAAATATTAAAAATAGAAATATTACATGATCTAGCAGTTCCTCTTCTGTTTATCGGCACAAGGGAAATGAAATGGGCATATCAAAGAGATATCTGCATGCCCATGTTCATTGCAGCATTACTCACAACAGCCAAGATGTGGAAACAACTGAAGTGTCTGTGGATGGATGAATGGATAAAGAAATACATGTATATGTATAATGGAATATTATTTGGCCTTAAGAAAGAAGGAATTCCGCCATTTGTGACAACATGATTGAACCTGGAAGATATAATGCTGAGTGAAATGAGCCAGACATAGAAGGACAAATACACATTATCTCACTCTTGTGGAATCTAGAAAACTTTAATACATAGAAACAGAGAGTAGAACAGTAGAAATCAGCGGGTAGGGAGTTGGGGGAAATGGGGAGATGCTGGCCAAAAGTTACAAAGTTGCAGTTATATGGAATGAATGAATCTAGAGAGCTAACGTACAGCCTGATGACTATAGTTAATACTGTATTGTATCCTGGAAATTTGCTAAGATAGTAGATTTCAGGTGCTCTCACAATACACAAAAAAGGTAACTGTGAGGAGATAGATATATTAATTCGCTTGATTGCAGTCATCATTTTACTATGTGTACATATATGAAAACATGTTGTACACCTTAATATGTACAATAAAAAATACAGTCATCACTTAGCAACAGGGATACATTTCAGGAAATGCATCATTTAGGCGATTTTGTTACTGTGCGAACATCATAGAGTATACTTACACAGACTTAGATGGTGTAGCCTACTACTCACCAATAGTATGCATAGTAAAGCCTATTGCTCCTAGGTTACAAACCTGTACAGAATTTGACTGTATTGAATACTGTAGGCAGTTATAACACAATACTAAATATTTGTGTATCTAAACATAGAAAACATACAGTAAAAGTATGATATTATAATCTTATGGGACCACTGTCATATATGTATGTGGTTCATTGTTGACAGAAACGTCATTATATGGCACATGACTGTAAATAGAAAGTATGTCATGGTAAGTACTATTAGCAGGAATAATGCAGGGTACTGGGGATAGAGTATATGAGATAATTGCTATTTTTATATGTTATACTTTTATGTAATCTTAAAGCTAGCTTTACCTTTGTTAATAAGTATTCTTCTAAAAGATAAAAAAATTTTACCATCTGGCCCTTTACCGAAAAGTTTAACAACCTCTGTTGTAATCTAATTTTTAATGACAGAGATCAGCCTGATGATTTTATGGCCTGTTGAATGAAGACTCAGGTGAAATAAGCTGTCCAGAATCCTTAAGCTATGCTGCCATTTGTTCATTCATTCAATAAGCATTTACTGAATACCTAACACAGTAAAGAAAATCCTTTATAACTCAACTTTCAGCTGAGAGCTGTAATTACAGAATCTTGGAGACAGTCTACCATTTCCTTTCCCTTTGCTCCTCCCTTTCCCTCTCCCTTTTCCTGTCCTCCTTCCCCTACCCCCCAGTTTCTAGTCAGTTCGGAAGAAAACCAAGTTTTAAGTCATACTTACACTTTCAAAGTAGGTTAAATGTAGTTTTAAGTCACAGCAGTTTCTCTTTAAAAATGTATTGGGAACTTAATTTGAAATATTTTAAATATCAATCACAGATGATTAATGATCAGATGATAACAATATTCACACATGACTGTTTGAAACTGTTAAGCATTACATGTGTCATGGATATGTAGTTGTAAACTGTTTAATTTCTGAAGCTTCAGGAATCCAGAGTATTTAACTGACTCCAAAATCCCTGTTGCGTTGACAAGTTATACATTGCTTTTAGTCTTTTTATTTTTAGGTAATTCTTCCAGTATCATAAACACTGAGTGTAACTTGAATTATTAAAATTAACTTTTATTTTAAAAAGGATACAATCATTAGAAATTACTAAATATATTTATTAATAGGATTCTTTTTTGATAAAGATTGAATTTTTACCATAAAGGAAGAATCCAATTGTAATGTGAATAGATTTCAATTTTATTAGCCTCTTCACTTGAGTCTTGGCCTCATTTACATGGAAGCAGTTCTGTCTGCTAGATTGATGGTTTTAATGTTGATATTTTATAATTATTTATTGAATGTTTACACAGTCAAAGCATTATGTCCATGCAACTGTCTATTGAGGATTAATATGTTTAACGATTAGTGGGTCCTTTATGCTTGGAGGTCACAGATTCCTTAACTTTTAGATTCTTCTAGAATTTCTTTTTTTTTAATTTTTAAGTGAGATAAACATGATTCTACAGTGTAAACATTTTAACTTACCTGCCACGTAAAGTGGACTGGCAGATTGTCATTTTCGGTACACTGGATTTTTTTTTTGGTATCTCTGCACATTAATTATGTCTATTATCTTTGGTAATATATGGTTTATTGTTGTGTATGTCTTTGGATGGATGGTGTTGTAAATAAATTCAGATGCTAGATTTGTTGAAGAAATAAATTATCTACTTAGCTAAGTTTTTAAAAATTCAATTAATAACAGCACCCTTTTCATTTCATTCCACAAAAATTGTGGAATTTCAGAGTTGGAATGGACCTTAGAGGGTATCTAATCCAACCCTCTAATTTTCAAATCAAGTTTCACAGAATTAATTTTGTTTTTTTCTGTTGCCTTCCTCAGTGTATAAATGGAAGATATTTTGCTGTAAAACCTTCCCTGGAGGTTTTAAAAGTAGAGTCTCTAATTTACAAAATAAATCATGTTTCAGAAATGGTTGTAAGTCTATTGTTTAGAACGCAGAGCATTTTTCCATAAGAAGGATATTATAAATAACAATAAGATTTCAGGACTAGCCCCCAAAGGGTGTGATCCCATTATGTGATGGGGATTTTTACTTTTGCAGTGAAGGATGTTTTAAATCATCAGTGCTGCTTATCTCTGGGGAACAGGAAGGAGATGACATTATAGAGGAATATTTGGAGGACTCTCTTTTTACCGTTAGGTCTTAGGCTGGGTAGTGGATACATATGTGCTTATTATATTGTTTCCTGATCTTTTTATATACCTGAAATATTTAATATAACAATGCTTTTTTAGTACCAGAAGTTCAGTTTGAATATGAACATTAGAAATTGTTTACATTGATCTAGGACATTGCTTTACCCTTGGGAAAAAATAAAGTTAAATTTAAACAGATATTTACCTTGAATACCCATGCTTAAGGGAAAACATGATTTGATTAGAGATGGATAAAGAGATAGCTAGAAATTCTAAAGGGGTTTCATGGGTACTTTTAAGGGCTTAGATTTGATGCACGTTGTCTTTATTTTGCACAATATGACTTCAGAATATATGATTTTGCTGTTAATTTAAGGGTATTACCAATATTTATCTTTTACTTAGCAGCCATATATAGGCATGGTTTTGAGAGAGAAGAAAGAAAATAGTCACTTATTTGAGATAACTAGGCAAGTTGTGAAAGGCAAAGGTTAAATTGCATTTGCATGTGCAAACATGGGCAAGATTCTTGCTTTGATGTGCAGTTACTTGAACTAGGGGCTGGTGAAAAACGTGAAAATGGGGGAGTAAAGCTTGTTAGAACTTCCGAATATGGAGAAAAGCAGTGAGGACAATGTGGTGGAGTTAAGTCCTGGAAGGGCATCTTTGACATTGCATGGCTTGGTTACTGTGGTGAAGAGATTGGAGAATCCATGGTATGGTGTGAAAGCTTGGGTTTAGCGAGACTCCGTCTCAAAAAAACAAAACAAAACAAAACAAAAACATATAAGCAGAAATCAGCTACTGTTTATTGTACTTTGGAAAGCGAGCAGATTTTATCAATAATTTGGTTACTTTTTTGTGTATAGAGATTGGTTTTGGGTTGATTTGGTTTTTGGTATTTTGCAGTATACAACATTGTTTTTTTTTTTTATGTTGACACATTATTCTAGCTGTACAACCCACTTATGGCTTAGGGGAAGCTTAAGTATTACTTGCCCTTTTGTTACTGGAAAGGGGTCCTGATCCAGACCCCAAGAGAGGGTTCTTGGATCTCACGCAAGAAAGAATATGGGACCCGTCCTTAGAGAAAAGGGAAAGCAAGTTTATTAAGAAAGTAAAGGAATAAAAGAATGGCTATTCCATAGGCGGGGCAGCAGTATGAGCTGCTGCTCGCCCATTTTAATGGTTATTTCTTGATTATATGCTAAACAAGGGATGGATTATTCTCACCTCCCCTTTTAGACCATACGGAGTAACTTCCTGATGTTGCCACGGCATTTGTAAACTGTCATGGCGCTGGTGGGTGTGTAGCAGTGAGGGTGACCAGAGGTTACTTTTGTTGCCAGGTTGATTTTGGTGGATTTTAGCTGGCTTCTTTACTGCAACCTGTTTTATCTTCTTTGTCTTTATGACCTATATCTTGTGCTGACCTCCTGTCTCATCCTGTGACTTAGAATACCTTAACTGTCTGGGAGTGTAGCCCACCAGGTCTCTGCCTTATTTTACCAAGCCCCTACTCAAGATGGAGTTGCTCTGGTTCAAATGCCTCTGACATTTCCCCCCTCCCTTTTATAAGAGAACCCTTAATCCTAAGGGTTGCAGAAGGATAAAGATCCATTTTCTGCAATTTCTTCAGGCTGAATAGGGGCGATGATCTTCCTGCCTAACTGTGAGGGTCTCTTATATTCAGGGTAGAGAGGAGCTCAGTCAGAAAGCATCAATATGTTGAGGGCCATTCATAACTCTTGAGTTCTGACAAAAGGTGATATCTGGAAGATTAATAAGTGTTTAAGACTGAGTAAACTTATTCTGCATTCCTGCACAAAGAGTGCAACAACAATATATTCCACAACAGTAAAGCAAAATAAGCAAAATTATCCCAAGTAAACTAAATTAGAAGGCTTTCAATGAACTGTGCAACTCTTGGAACCAAGCTGATATGGAGTTGCTGATTCCAGTGTGTCCAGAATAGAATACTGATCTTGATTTTTACAATACCCATCCCTCTTGTTTCTTCTGAGCAGCAGCCAGAGATCACTGGTTGGCTCACAGGAACAAGCAGTCAGTCTAAATTGCAGAAAAAACTCTAAAACGATTGTTGAGACTAGAATATAACAACAAGTGTAGCATAGTTCTTGAAACATAATTTTTTCTCTCTCCAGTCTCCAATTTTTACTAAAGATAAATCATGGTAAGACTGATTTACTTTATTATGCTTGGCCTGATTATTTGTATAAATTCCAACAAGAATAATTTTTTTTTTTACGTAGGCTTTTTTTTTTTTTTTTTTTTTTTTTTTTGAGACAGAGTCTTGCTCTGTCACCTAGGCTGGAGTGCAGTGGCACGATCTTGGCTCATTGCAACCTCCGCCTCCTGAGTTCCAGTGATTCTTCTGCCTCACCCACCGGAGTAGCTGGGACTACAGGTACATGCCACCTTACCTGGCTAATTTTTGTATTTTTATGAGAGATGGGGTTTCGCCATGTTGGGCAGACTGGTCTCAAACTCCTGACCTCAAGTGATCCGCCTGCCTCAGCCTCCCAAAGTGCTGGGATTACAGGTGTGAGTCACCATGCCCAGCCTACATAGGCTTTTTCAATTGGCTTTGATGGAACTCTGCTTCATAAGGAATCTTAGATAAGACTTTTTTTAAAGCCAAGCCCAGTCATGGGTTAGTACCCTCAAATCCCTATCAGTTGATTAAATTCCTTTCCTCTTGAGGTCCCAAGATAATTTGGGGCTCCTGGACCTGTTAGAAAGTGACATTCTTTGCTTACCATAGTTTAGGAACCCTGCACAGGAACTATGTAGACAAGGTATGAGGCCAGTTTTCCCAAGGGGCTTTTATTGACTCTATAAGTCAAGTTAGATTCCTCAAAGGAAAGCATGCCATTGCAGTCAAAGCCTTGGTAAAATAGCCAGTTTCTCCAATTGTGTCCTGTTGCAAAAGAAAACAGTTTATTTATTTTTATTTATTATTTATTCATTTTTGAGACGGAGTCTCGCTCTGTCGCCCAGGCTGGAGTGCAGTGGCGTGATCTCGGCAACCTCCACCTCCCAGGTTCAAGTGATTCTCCTGCCTCAGCCTCCCGAGTAGCTGGGATTATAGGCACCCGCCACCACACCCGGCTAATTATTGTATTTTTAGTAGAGACAGGGTTTCACCATTAGCCAGGCTGGTATCAAACTCCTGACCTCAAGTGATCCGTCTGCCTTGGCCTCCCAAAGTGCTGGGATTACAGGCATGAGCCACCATGCCCACCCAAGAAAACAGTTTCTTATTGCACTTATGCAAATTACTATATTTCCATAAATTAAGAATACTCACAAATATTTTCCAAATTTTAGAGAAATCGGGTAGAGAGAAACATATAGGCTCCAAATTTTGTTTACAGGAGTATATTTTACTCAATTGCTACAAGCTGTAAATAGCTTAAAAGTTTTCTGGACTCTGAAAAATAAAACAAAGGATCAGCAACATTTTAAGCAAAGTAAAAAAGATTACTTCAGTCTTGTATTAGTTCAATACATTCAATTAACTCCTATTCTGTTTGATATTCGTCAACATTTTAGCTCTGCATGAGAGTCCTAAAAGTTTTTTTTTTCTATCCTAATTTCATAATCTCCAAAGTTATCAGACACCTGCATTTAGAAACACCTGTCAAAGTCCTATAGCTGACTATAAACCACCTTTTGAAGAGGATCAGAACAAGACAACAATTGTCTTGTTGTGTATATTAAAAAGTCCTAGGACAGCCACTATTCAAGGAAGTTTTGGTTACTTCTGTGGCATACAATTGTACATAATAATTATAACTATTAATAATATACACAAAGTTATATCAGGATTATAGGAGTTTTACATAATTTTGGAACAGATACTAGTAACATATGTATATAAATAGAGCCCAAAGAAAGTCAAATACCATTTCATATTTGACAATGCTTCCTGTATGATTTTTATACTAAATGAGCCAAATTTCACCATTGCATTTGTGCATTATTGATGTCAAACCCAATTCCTAACAAAACCTTATAGACATATCTACCCAATTTTAATGTTTGACGATAAGGTAAGATTCTCATAAACCTTTTATAACCCTTTACAAAAATTTTTGTTAAACAGTAGATAAGTGCTCTAAGAAAAACCTATTGTGCTTTTATTCCAGTGTTCAATTTACGGAAAAACTGAATAATACCCCCTTTAACTTTAGCCAATATGTCACACACGTAATTTTTTTTACAGGATTAATTTTCCACAAACCTTCCACAACTTGCTCAGACTTTCAGCTTTATCCTAACTTAAAACAATCCTTTAACCCTTTAATCTAGGCAGAAAAATCCATATTTCCATGCCTTCTTGTAATCTTTTACCAAAAACTCATTTCACTTTCTTTACATACCTTGGATGTAAAACTGTTTCTATTTCCCAAAGATTACTTAAGTCATGTGAACTAAAAGTCATTACAATTTTTACTTTTCTGATAAAATGTTTGATCTAAACTCTTGTTATAATCAAGCCAATTAATCAAAGATCTTTTAGATATAAGCATCATACACACAACATATATAAATATCCAGAGAGACAGAAGGTCCTGTAGCTGTAAGGTTCTTCATTCGCCGGTTTTTAAGTTTCTCTTTAAAGCCTGAAGTTTCTAGGGCCTAATAAGCAGGCACAGCTGGAAGGCAAAACAGATCTCCAGAAATTAAGGGTCCCATTTTTATACCAGATTCTGGATCCCAAAAAGAGGGAATCAGCTCATCCCCATGGGAGTGTTAATCTCTCAATGTGGGGTGGGGACATCTCCATACTTCCTAGGTGGCTAAGAGCATGCTTCTCTGATCCAAACCTGCAGAGCTGAGTATTTCCCCATAAGTGCCATTAGCTGTCCCCAAAAGTATATTTCCTATTTAGTTATTACACACCAAAGTTCTCTCATAATACAAATTAGTTTCTGTTACCTCCCCAAAAGTAAAAAATGTCAGATAATGGAATACAAAATAGAACAGAGCCTTAGATTTTGAGAGGAATCTATCTACTTTTTATTCCTGAAGTTTCATGAGGAAAACAGAGGTTTATTTCAAAATGGGATCTGTGGCGCTTCCTCTTTTTTCCTAAGGAGTCCCAGGCTGTTAGAACTTGAATATCTGCTTTTAATTAAGCTGACTTTTAACCATAGTGCTCTTTTTTTTTTAAAAAAAAAGGCCTTTTAAATTTCTTATTACCAGACTTTAGCCGGCTGATATTTCTGGCTTTTGAACTTTACCAAAAGTAACTTCACAGGTGCTCAGAGAAAGGAAAAATTCAAGAAAGGCACACAGATAACACAAAGTGGTCATTCCTTAAGCCAGGAATTGAATCCTGCACCGTGGCTGCCATTGTGTTGGCAGAGACCAAAAGAAAGCACTGCCACGTGGTTACAAGGTCAAGCTCCCAAGGATGTGACTGACGAGTTTTCTGGGCTGTCTTGAACAGTAGGTTTATGGGATCCTAAGCCCATGTTCTATCTTAAGGTACTCCTCTTTATGACAGAATGATACAGAAAGACAAATTCATAGCACAAAGTATAACAGATTCACTACAGCTTAAGACTAGCTTCACAAATCCTTTTTCCAATTAATCAAAATTTTACAGAGGAGCTAAACAGTGATTTTTACTATTCATTCAACCAGTTCGCACAGAGAGAGAAAGGAAAGGAAAGGGAGAAAAGTATTGCCTATATTGGGAGGGGAAGGCAAAGAGCTCAGGGAGGCCAGAGAAAGACCTACCCATTGCAGCGACACTGAAGAGTTCAGGTGGCCGCTTGCCGGTAGCGAAGGGATTTTTTCCAGCAGTCCCATCAGCTCTCAAAATGTCCCCATATCCCATGGTCCTATACATACCTAATCCTGTCATCCATAGCCATCAGCAAAAAGTGCAAAACAGATTAATCCAAAGAGAATTGTGGTTAACATCCCATAGTGCCAAACCTGTTCTCAGCTGAGAGGGACTTTACTAAGAGGGGCCTCTAACACCCTAAATCTTAGGAAGGACCCTAACCCTAAAATCTTAGGAAGGACCCTAACCCTAAAAGATCAGCCTTTTATTGAGAGGAACCTTTAACCCTGTCTGTCTTAGGAGAAGCTCTAACACCCCTAAGTTGGGCGTCTAACCAATCCCATTCTTTACTTGCGTATATGCACCCAACCTACCCAAAGTCAACCAATTGGTGTCCGCAGGTGATTTTCCTTTGGGTCAGGGGTCTCTTTAGTATAGTCCCTTCGGTGATCTCTAGAGAGATACTGCTGGACCTCACCACTTACCCAAAAGCCTTTAGGTTGGGGGTTTCCTCAGTATTGTCTCTTCTGTGGTTGCCAGAAAGATGTTACTGGAAAGGGGTCCCGATCTAGACCCCAAGAGAGGGTTCTTAGATCTCATGCAAGAAAGAATTCAGGGTAAGTCCTTAGAGAAAAGGGGAAGCAAGTTTATTAAGAAAGTAAGGGAATAAAAGAATGGCTACTCTGTAGGCAGAGCAGATTTTTATGGTTATTTCTTGATTATGTGCTAAGCAAGCACATAATCAAGGTGGATTATTCTTGCCTCCCTTTTTTAGACCATATAGGGTAACTTCCTGATGTCACCATGGTATTTGTAAACTGTCATGGTGCTGGTGGGAGTGTACTAGTGAGGACGACACAAGATTACTCTTGTCGCTATCTTGGTTTGGGTGGGTTTTAGCCAGCTTCTTTACTACAACCTGTTTTATCAGCCAGGTCTTTATGACCTGTATTTTGTGCCGACCTCATAGCTCATCCTGTGACTTAGAATGCCTTAACCACCTGGAAATGTAGCCCAGCACATCTCAGCCTTATTTTACTAAGCCCCTACTCAAGGTGGAGTTGCTCTGGTTCAAATGCCTCTGATACTTTGGGAGAGACTTGACCTGAGAAGCAAATTTTTTCCTCACTAAATTGATGGTAGATTTCAAAAAGGTGTCTGTCCATTTTGCAGATGTCTGTGTGGTATTTCACATGGAGAGATTCTTCTGCCTTCTTTCAGCTCCACTTTTGAAACGTTACCGAGGAAAAAATGGCCTCAAGGAAACTTTGATTGGAGTTGCAAACTGAAGATTATCTGAGACAGGTCTCAATTTACAGATTTATTTTGCTAAGGTTAAGGACTATGGCATATGACACAGCCTCAGGAG